>NC_046225.1:10287553-10887553 GCF_009819885.2 Catharus ustulatus
TTTTGAACAGCTTTATCCCAGATCTGATCCTCCCTGCAGCCTACTCAATAGTGTCACTCAGTGATGCATCTACAGCTGTGGCCTGCTCTCTGACTCAGAAGCAAATCTGATCAGCAAAATGTGAGTGTCTACACCTAAAAGTTCACAACTTCTCACTATTTGGATAGTCTGTGTGCTGGGAAGGTCTTTGTGTGCCACCAGGTCTGTGGGTCAGCCTTTTGCACATCACTCAGACTGCTTCTGGCATTTATGGATTGGCAGGTAGGATCCATAAACCTCATGTAACAGAGGACAGAGTACTAGCAGGAAAAGTAAAGTAGATTTCTGCTGTCTGAAACAGCTCATAGTTCCCATCAGGAACATCTCTACAAGGACTTCCTGAAAACTTAAGCAAAACCACCTGATTTAATGGGTCCATGTATAGTTGTTTTTATGAGAAACTTGTCTCTGTTCATTAGCTTAGAAATAATAAAAAAACCAAACTCAGAGGATATAGCAAAACCTTTCCTTTTGGAAAAGTAAACCTTTTTAGGTTTACTCTTAGATGTCCTTTGCATCTTCTTTAGGTTGCATTCACAGTTTACTTGAGGATTAAGCAATATTTTTTACCTAACCAAAAGCACTCCACAAGAAAGAAAAATGAGCACATTTAAACTATCACTAGCACATGAAATCAGGGTTAAAATAAGACTATGAGGTGTACAAAATAAGACTAGAGGTGTACAGAACCATGGTTAGAAACAGAGATGTCCAAAATGTTACTTGTGTCTTGTGGTAGGGCTAGTGCCCTAGTGCCCAGATAAAATTCTAACAAACTTGCTGGAGTACATTAATGCATTTAATGCACTCACAGAGAACTCATGAGTACAGAACAACAATCAAGAAAGGCTCTCATAAAGGAAGAGGTCAGCTGTTTATCTTGTATGTTCATTCTGGAAAATTGAAATAATTTGATTGATGCCAATCTCCTTTAACTGGAACATTCCTTTGACAATCCTGCCATAGTTGACTTTTTTTCCCATTAAAAATAAATCTGATGTGCCAGGCCTGGCCTGCTACACTCAAATATTGTCTGAATTTTTTTATGAAAATACCTTTATGTAAAGAAGAAAAAAAATAAAATTAGCTTTACAACTGAAACCAAATAGACAATTTTGATTTAAAGGTCCAAATTATTTTAATGTGAATTTCCTCCTGCCTGCCTCCCTTTCTGACCAAAATGAATTTGTATTAAAAAGAACAGAGCTCACTTTTTCTTGACCTGAGGTCTGAAAGAGAGTTTTGTCTCTCCAGCCTAAAGCAAGAGTGCACACACGTTTCCTGCCTCCTTTTGCTTCCTTGCTCACGGTTCACACAAGTAACATGGAAAAATTGAGTTCCATTTACCATGCAAAATGCTGAGTGTGACAAAACCCAGAGAGGGGCAACAGGACAATAAGGAGCAAAACTAACACTGAAGAGAGAACTCAGTCTCACCTAGAGGCCACTAAAGCTAAAGGGCAGCTGAGCAGAATTTCTCACTTGCAAAGTGCCCTTGGAGCCTTGGGTCTGGCTGGTAGGAAATGCTGCAGGGACATCAACAGAAAAAATGGTTTTAGGTTCTATAAATCTAGGCCATTCAGCATTTCCTTTCAAATGAGCCTCCAGTCACAACTGAACAACTTCTGGCATCAGAAAATCCCCTCCAAAGCCCAGCTTTTATCAGGGATGCTTGCTGAAATGCTCATGGGAACATGAGAAAGGCCAAGCCCAAGACATCCATTTTAAGTTTCTTCTTAGAGCAGTGGATGGGAAAGGTCAATTTAAGTTTCAACAAATTACAGCTGGGATTTTACCAGAAAAATATGTTCATTAGGTCACTTGGCCACCACCACCAGCATCAAGTCCTCCCTAACTCTACATGTGAAACTCAGATTGAAACAGAATAATTTAAAACCACTTTTTCCCTGCATGAAAAACATCTAAATTCAAAATTGAAAAAAATTCAATTTTTAAAGTTAATATATAGTCCTGTTCCTCCTTGTGTGTTCTGAGCATTCATACTCATTGGAGAGGCAGAAGAAAGAGTTTGTACCCTGTATAACAATACTTCCCCAGGAAAATACAAGTAAAAAAAAATCACTCTAACACCTAGAAACCAACCATGTAACTCCAAAAAATGCAAATGCCTTAGCACTGTTCATTATTATTCCCTTGGGTGCACTAATGTAAAATTAGAGTCAAAACTCTGTGACATTAAGTTCGGTTTTAACCCCTTTTGCCATTCCTTTTTCATTCAAGTTTCTTCATTTTCCATCCTCTCATTGAAAAGTGGTCATGTCCAGGAGGTTCCCAGGCAGTTCCAGAACAAGTTAGACCCCAGGAGCCTTTAGAAAAACAAAAAATTTAAATATTGGTGTCTTTTATATCTAATCTGGAAAAAGGGCTTTCAGAAGCTGAGTACCACTCTACAATAAATTTTAAGTTTTTACAAGGGAAGTGATCTTGCAGTTTTCAGTCACAATCAAGCAAAAACTGAAGGATTCATTTAGGGAAAAAAAAGAGACAGAAGGAATTAATTACTGTAAACACATGTAATTTTTTATGCCATGTGGAATATGCATAAGTATTATAAGTATTATAGTACTTTAACAACTCACTTTTAAGGGTGAACAACTAAAACCACAACCTTTCTACCAAAGCTTTCCTCCAAAACTCTTTCCTGGGAAGTGCACTCTTAGGCAGCAGCAGGTTTCTCCACAGCTGAAGCACATTCCATCTCCCAGAGCAGCTTGCCAAAGGGTCATTTTTCTAAAATTCCCTTCTTTAAGACTATTTTGGTCTTAGAGACTGACAGCTATTCATGCACAGAAAGACAATTTGCTGGTGCCACTACCTTTTCAAAATGCAAATTACAGGGAAGTAATGAAGTTTTAGCTGAATTCAATATCCTGTGCACTCAGGGGCAAAACCTGAAGTCAGGTTTCTCCTGCCTACGTGACACACCACATTTGGTGGCTGTCTCCCAGAAGAAACCTTAGCAGCTGAAAACTCTGTGCTTATTTAATTACCTGTGCAAAGCACTGGCAGATTTTTAACCCCCTTTGTGTGATTTTCTGCCCCCCACTGAGATGCTACAATAATTTAATGAAGTTATTTCAGCTAAGTGCTTTTCATACTCTGACTTTGCCAGTGCACCCTTACTCTATACATTTTCTGTGCACTTTTCCTGTAGGAGTATTTTTTTTTCATTGTCTTATATGCTACCTAGAGAGCAGAAAATAGAGCAAAAATTCAGAGATCTCCAGGTAAGCTGTTTTGCACACTGTGTATATTAATACATGGCTTAATTATTGCCACCCAACAGAGCCTATGTTCTTGCCTCCTCCTGAGTGCCTCAGATATGTTAACACGAGTTGCCATGAAAAGAACAGTCAAATGCTTTGGCACTTGCAAAAGACAGCCACAATAAAAGGCCCATTTGGGTAGATATTCATTAAAGCCACTCTGATGCAAGTGTGCAGCTGGGGTACAATCCCCAGGATATCAGCCTTGCCACTGGAGTGGCAAAGATGGAATCTAGCTGGGTTAGGATATATCCACCTGGGTCCTATCCTGCTTATGCACCCCTCCCATTCCCAGGCTCAGAGACAGGAGAAAATCCTCTAACATGCATGCCAGAAGTTGGGTATTTCCTCTTGGATATTGGGTTTGACCTGTTACCTCCTTCTCTTCCAATTATTCCCATTTTCTATAAACACTCATAAGCCAGTTTTTCCATCTGGCCTCTCAGTCTCAAAACATCAGTTTTTTCAGGCACTATCTTCACTTAAAACTGCCCACATCCAGAACAACAGAAGGTCCAGGTACTATGAATTTAGTGAGAACTCTCACTTCTGGGTGAAGTGGTCTGGAGGATCCCTAATATCTGCAGGGGGTGAGGAAAGTGATGAAAAAATGAGTAGGACTTCATTATTATTTAATAAGCAAACGCCATTGATTTTTTTTTTTTTTTTTTTTTTTTTGGAGGATGAAATCACAGAGTGTTAGAGACTGTATGTGAAAGTTTGAGCTGTTGCCCCTAGAGGAATCTGGAGAAAACTTAGAGGAGAGTTCTGGATGCTTCTCACAGGCCAAACATCTCCCACAAGGCTGTTTTTCTACCATACAATAAACCATCCCATAGTTAAATGCACAGTCCCCCCTCCCTCTCACTTGATCTCTTCTAAATACAACTCTGTGATGTTTTTTGAGAAATCAGAATTGCTGGTTACAACATGAGAGCTACAGGTGTAAGCATGCACATGATCCTTTAAATTCTTGTGAGAAATCAGCCTGCCTCCTCGTGCAAATGATTATTTTGCACATTTACAGGGTCACAGCCTGGATGAATAAAGAGAAAAACATTATGTACCAATGACTGGAAACATTTTATCAGCAGAGCTCCTGCCTGGCTTGTTTAATTTGAGTTACCTTCACCAGGGAGCACTAAGGCAAAGGCACACTCATGAAGCAATGCAACCAGAACAAAATGCATCCAAGCAGAATCAAGAGTGACTGCTGCAGAAATGCCACCACTTTCTGAGTGCCTCTTGTACCCCAAGTTTTTACTCTCCAAGAAGCACAGCTGCCTTTCCCTTGTCCTTCTTTTCCCACTGCATTTATGAGAGCTGTTTGCCTGCTGTGACCTGCTCTTAGCTGTGAGGTTTCTGAAGTGGGTCCCTATCTGTGTGTGCACTGATTCAGCACAGCTGACCCTGGGAGGGGTCTCTGAGCTCTGCACAGCACAGGTGAGCTCTACTTTTACCTTGCCTATCTGAAATGACAGCAGCACCCAGAGGCACTGATCCTGGAATCCTCCCACAGAACCACTGCTCTGCCATTCTTCCTGTTTTCAGGTGCTGATCCAAGCTGGATCCTTGTGTCTCCCATTTGGTTTTGTTTCTGAATCGATAAGAAAAAGATTTAGAATCAGCGTAGCACATTGTGTCTTAAACAGCACTTCCTGATGATTTCAGTGGAGGATTTTGCATAAAAACTGATGAGAATAAAAACTCCACAGACAATACAAATGTGAACATGAGTCCTAAATAATCAAGTCAATTGTATGCAAGCTACTGAACATCTCTTGCAAGGCAAGGCTTTTCTTGTCAAGTATAAATCAAAGAGATTAGCTGGTATGAAGTCATCTGGTCTCTCTGCAGTTCAGATTTGTATTTTACTCTACATTGTCAATTTTGCTGTAAAAGCTTTCCTGATCAGTGTTTTACCCAGATATCTGCTAAAGACAGTGGAATATAGAGAAAGACACAAGCTGTGTTATCAGTGGTGCCAGTCCTCAGGTCCCATTTTTCTTTTTTCCCTGCACACATGCAATGCACACACATCTAAGGACACATTTCTACACCAACAGGGTGGTGCCTGGAGCCTGACTGCTCACCAGGAGCCCACCCAAGTCACTCTACCTCTCTCCCCTTCAGAGGAATACAACAAAAGGCAGCTGGGCTGAGCTAAGGACAGGGAGAGATCACTCACCAATTACCATCAGGCACAAAAGGGACTTGACTTGGGGGAAAAATAATTAATTTAATTGATTACCATTCAAATCAGAGTAGGGTAAGGAGAAAGCAATCTTAAAAACACCTTCACTCAACCCCTCCCTTCTTTCTGGGCTTAACTTCACTCCCAAGTTCTCTCCCTTTTTTCCCCCCAGCAGCATAGGGGAGTGGGGGTTGTGGTTAGTTCATCACATTTCCTCTGGCACTCCTTCCTTGTCAAGGGGAGGACTCCTCAAACTCTTCCCCTGCTCCAACATGGGGTCACTCCAGACTTCTCTGATGTGAGTCCTTTCCCCAGTTCTTCACTAACTGCTCCAGCATGAGTCCCAAGGAGGAGCAGTTTTATAACAGAAAAACTTCCCTGTCCATTCAGAGTCTGGCAGGAGTCTTGTAGGTGTATGCAGTAATTCAGAGTACATTTTTAGTGCCAGCCACCTCTCACTTGGTGACTCTTTCAAACCACCAGTGCTATGCTGGCATCAGTGCTAGTCCCAAAACAATCTGGGAACTCAGCTCACTGGAAGTTTTGGTCTATGACAATCATTTAGTGCAACATCCACACAAGATTTTAGTAGAGCTTATGTCACATGCCAGGCACATGGGACCAATCTGCTCAGTCTTTAACTAGGTCCCATCAGTATTCTCTCTCTGGGACAGCATTGGAACTTGCTAATCCAAGTGTTAATAACTTGCTGTATTAACTAGTATCCAGGGAGTTTTTCCACCTTTTCCTCCCCCTTTACATTCTGCCTATAAAACCCCACTATTAATAGCAAGGAGGAACAGCCAAGTGGTTACAAGACAACAGTGGATCAGATTCTTATCATGCACTTTCATCCACTCCCAAAGGATGACTATTCTTCATAAAGACATTTTAGACATACACAGATCAAAATAATTACCTGAAAAGTTATATTAATAGATTTAATGAAGAGCTATCAGAGAGATCTGAAAGGGTCCTAACAGCCATGATGAGCTGTAGGTTGGCAGGGTTTTATGGAAAGAACAAAATGAGAGGCAGAAAAAGAACTGCTGATATTGTCTAGACTGCCCACACTGCTGTACAGTGTGCCAAACTCTCTGGACTTTGCAGGTGATATGACACCTTGGGGGAAAGTCTGTGGTTTTTCACACTAAAAGTCCTGCTCATGTGTGCAGTGGAATTATTTATGGCTCTGCCTCCAACTACAGAGATAGTACTAGTGGGATTTCTGAGGCCCTCTGTGGTGGGATGAGACATCCCACTGAATGGGATATAAAAGCTGCTCTAAATTGAAAAACTGGAAGTGTTTATGAAGAGAGGGCAAAGACAGTGCACATTATTTACTGCAGAAATTAGTAAGTGCTTGATGGAGATAAATGACCATGTATGCTATAAAAGAATAAAAAAAATAGTAACTACTTTTCACCTGCCAGTGGCACCATGCCTTTAGAACATCTAGATGCTACTTTCCCAGAAAACAACCTTTTTTAACCATATCATTCAATCCCAACTGAGCCTGACCCAACGAATATTGCAGTGGTCTCCTAAAATCTTAAATCCACCTTCTGAAGCTGGTGTAGCTCTGAGCTCCTTCAAGTTCACATCTTAGCCAAGTCCAGCTCACACTCATCATGTGTAGAGCAGGAAATTCCACCTGCACTGAGATTTCCAAAAATGTTACCATTTTGCATAATTCACTACTAAAAATCAGGCACCACACATTGCTATGATGCATTATTGTGGAAAAAGATCTTTGGGTTTTCTTCTTTTATAAGCTCTGGAGAGCTGAAAAAATCAGAGCAGTAAACTCATCTGAGATGAACTCTTAAGTATTCCACTCTCCCCCCTCCTTGTGTTTTTTTTTTTTTTTTAATAAAATTCCATTTTTTCACTTTTTCCATCAATACCTTTTCAGCAACCTATTACAGAAATATATTACAACATGCTATTCCAGGATACTACACAATATCCCCCCACAGAGAGCAATCACTAAAGACCAAATACTGAACAGACTTTGGGCTGTGGATGTGCCCAAGTGACTGGATGAAGGCTTGGATCTTGCTAAAAGGCAGCTGAGAGAATCTGCTGGTGCATTTTTAAGTGCTCAGTGCTGATAAACGGGAGATTCTTGGTTTTGCAAGGAAGCCTAGGGCTTAGTCCCATCCAGATGTTCACAGTACACCACATTTCTGAGGGTCCCACAGATATCAGGAGCATGGGGAGCAGAAGGGAAGGAGAGGAGGCGAGATGTCTGCTGAGCATGCACACAGAAATAAGGAGAAAGCACTGGCTGACTTCCAGCAATTAAAATCTGGCCCCACCGAAGCAGGCAGGAGCTTTGCCACCATGGAGACAGAATTTTACCCAATGTGAACAGTATTCTGGAATACCCTCCCTCCAGACACGCTGTGGGAGGTCTTGTGGCTCTGAATGGAAACACGAAAAGGGAAATTAAACCCAAACCAAGACAACAATACCAGGACGATTAATCAACAGACAAAAAAAAGAATACAACAACAAAGAAGTGAAAAGCTTTGCAGAAGTGGGTGGAAAGAAGGTGGCCAAGTCCTTCACCTCCTGTACCACTGAAGTTTGTGAGGAACAAGGGAGGATGGAAGGATTTGTGGTGCTGGGTGCAGCAAGTCAAGGCTGTGCTGGAGCCCTGGAGTCTGCACAGATTCAATAATAATGGGGGAAAACACTTGTAGTGCAGATTCAGCCTTGCAGGAGGCTCCCATCAGTAATTCTATATAAAGAGGCCAGAACCCAGCAACTTCAGCAAAGATTCCTAGGAGCAATCAGCGTCATCACTTACAAATTCCCAGGCAGGCTAGTTCACAGAAAGGGCAGGCTCAGCAAGCTCTGCAGTTGTGCAACTGAGCATTCTGGATATGAGAAATACAATAAACAGACACAATGCCTATAAAGCCCCATCTGCCCTGACAGCTATGACCCAGTTATTTAGCCTACAGTTGCCCTCTGATTTAGTTAGCATTTGGATTCATACCACAGCTATATATAAGGTCCTGCATGTTCCCCTTTCATTGCCTCAAGAGTTCAGGTTGCCTACAATGCCAAGTTTTAACTTTCAGACTGCCTGAACCCTCCAAATTCACATGAGGCAGCTGGAGAGTCAAATTCCCATGACTGCTGGAACTCAGCCCCTAACTCTGCACCAAGGACCTCTTCTTTGCTGCAGCTCTGCTGCAAAAAGGGCCTAAGTGGTTTTTCTGGGAACCACTGCAAAATGCACCATGCTGGATGTGGTGATGACAGCAGGGAAACTTGCACATCCATCAGTGACAAATATTCAAGTATTGCATTGCTCTTTGGGTGAGAAATCCAGATGAAGATTCATGCCTACCCATCAATGATGGATGAATGACAGCAGCTAACTAAGCTTTAAACCAGATTTCCCTGAGTGACTGTGCAGACCACAGCACAGGCAGGCATAAATCTCCTTTTGGAATGTCCCAAGGTGCTCTGACCTTTCCTCAAGGAGTTTTTCCATCCTCTCAAAACAACTGGAAAGGCCTGCTTCCCCACCCACACCTCTGCCAGTGTGAGTTCACAACCTTCACAGAGCTTGGGCCATCTAGCAGTTTTCTCTCCCTGTTCTCTCTCATATAATCAGGAAAAAAAAATCTTTTCCACAGTCCTTCCCTGGGCATCACTCTTCAGGTGATGAGGATCTCCTGATGCTCTGTGCTTTGCTGTCTGTGTGCCTGGTCTTGGGGCAAGTTCCTCATCCATGGGCTCTGCTGTCAGCCCTCAGAACTGTCCAGTGTTCAGGTCTGTTGTCCAATATTATCAAAGGTAAGGGGAAAAATGGAGGGTAAGGTGGAAAACAAAAGGGCACCAAGGCAAAATAAAGCATCTTTGGAGGTCTTGCAGTATTCTGCTGTCTCTGAGCAAGCTTTTCACCCAGTTACTCAACTTAGCTGGCAACTTGGAAAATGAATAAAAAATGCGTTTGTTCCTCCCTGCAAACTCTTGAAACAAATCTGGAGGGAAGAGAGTGCCTGGAGAGTTACTGAGCTCTTGTGCTCCCTGGCAGCCTCCACACCATTGTTACTCCTGGTGAGAAAGCAGAAGAGCTGCTTCTGAGCCCGACAAGATGCTGGGATGAAAAGCAGAGCCTGTCCCTCGTGCAGGGCTCTGGACCAGGCTTTTCCCAGCATGTGTCATGCTGCTGTGTGCGCCAGGGGCACAGCCCCAACAGTGTGGATCCTGCAGACAGCAAGGAGCATTATCTGGGACAGGATCTACTTGCCTCTGGAGTGCTAAAGGCACAGCAGAGACCAACATTTAGCCCAGTCTTTATTACACTGTGCTGCCATCTTCCCTTTGTTTTTTAAATCAGCCTTCAATGAATTTAAAAACAATTACTGGAAGGAACAAAATCTTGTTCTGAACAGCTCTTGCCAGCACTCATGGACACTTGAGAAAACAGAATATCCCTGGCTGGCAATGCAAGATGGTTGGGATTACAGCCTTGCTGCTCACTCCTTCCTGGATCCAGAACTTAGACCATAAAAGGAGCAAGCCTGAAACCTGAAATCCACAGAACAGAATGTAAAAATCTGTTTCTGGGTCACCTGTACCTCGGTCACAAGTCCAGTGTTTCTAGAAATTACTTTCACTTCCATGACACTGGCATAACAACATGAGAGAAAATGAGATTATCAATTCTCTCCACAGAGTAAGAAGAGTAATGTAAAATCATTTCAGCCTAGTGCCATCACATCTCTCCTACCTTTTACACACAATATTATTACTTGTCTACTTTTCCATGCCCAGGCCCACAGCAGTACCTAGAAATCACTGAAAATGTGTATTTTTTCCAGAACCTACATAAACCATACAGAAAACTGTATTTTATCAAATTCTCCTACCTCCCTTCAAGCATATCTGATGATTTTCTACAATAGCCTTGTCAATACACCAACTGGTGTCAGATAGGTGTTTTCTACTGATCTGCCATTTTACCTAAACATTAGAATTTTAGACTAGTACAGTCCTCACTCAAAACAGCTGACAACATTCCTTTCAAACTGCCAGAAGCAGATTTTCAACAGAGAACATAATTTTTAGGAGCAGAGAGACATTTTGAGAATTACTTGCTCAGAAGGCACCGCTTACACACCTTACACAAGTGAAAACTAAAACCGAAAACACATCAAATTCTCCTTTTGATCATCAGTGTTGTTTAACTGCACTCAAGCACAGGAACTCTGACCATCAGTGCAGTACAGCAGAACATGTGATAATTAAATTTACTCACCCTGTAGATTCCTGCTGGGCTGAAAATAACTCCATTGCTCCAGTGAAAAGCCCTCAAAGGCTGCTCACTAGAGATGGGTTTGTGCTTGCGGCTTCTAGACATTTATTTCAGCGCAAACCCTGCCAGAAATGGGAACTTACTGCTTGTTGTGAAGTTGCCCTCTCCAGCCTGGGGAAAGGAGTCTACATCCTGGATGACCTGCAGCACTCCCACGGCGCGGGCAGGGGGGTCCAGGGCCACCGAGCTCTCGTTCACGGTTATGTCACTGGCCCCCGTGATCTGGTTGGTGGGTGGGCCTCCTATGGATGCTTCCAGGTCTGGAGGTATGTCATCCATGCAGTCTGCATTTGGCTAATGGGAAGGAAAAGGAGAAAATCGAGCTCCTACCTGATAAAGAGATGCAGTTTGCTTCTTACCTCTTCTTCAGATTTTTTTTTTTTTCTTTATTTCGGTATTGAAAATGACAGCGTACAATGAATAAACACACAGTTGGAATTCATGGACTTAAAACTCTATATAATCTGTTGGAAGAGAGACCCAAAGTATGCCATGGAAATACTGAGTATTAAACTGTGTCACATACAATTGCTAAATATTCTTATTCATACTTTTAAAAGGGTTTGAGAATATGCACGTTAAAATAGTAACTCACTTATTGGTATGATCTGCTCAACAGAGGCAGATTGCTGAATCAGACCATAAATGTAAACAGAGACAGGAGCTGAAGTGGAACTATTATCTTCCTGAAATATACATTTTACAGAGCCAGTATCTGAGCTTACAGGAATAAGAATTCAGTAAGAACTGCCTGTGGGTGCATCTACATGTGTGCTGCAAGACTAGAAGCTAAAGCTATTTATAAGACAAGTTTCTAAACATCAGAAGATCATTTCCTTTGCTAATACTATATTTTCTACAAAATATAGTTATGGGAAAAGAAACAAACAGACAATAATGGGAAACTGAAGAGCATTATTTGATTCATAGTCTTTGTTGCTATGTGAAGCAAGCCCAGTGACAGAGAGACCAAGACTGAGCTGCAATTTGCAGATGCCTTGTTAAGTTAGGAAATGTTAATGTAAGTTGTTACCATTTATCTTTACTCTCCAGGAACCAGACAGCTAGTCTGGATCACTTAGGTTTCCTCCAACTTCAGGGGTTTGAGACATTTTTGCTGTGTGATCCATCCCCTAGCCCTAGGTGTGAATTGCTCCCTCTGCCTTCCCTCTGCTCAGCACTAAGCACAGACAGGGCCAGTGTCAGAGGAGGTGTACTCTGGTGGATCTGATTTTTTTACCATGCTTAGCTGTCTCTCATGCCAAGGCACTTTGGAGAATCTCACTACCTGCCAGCAGGCACCAAGAGAATAAGCAAAATATGATACAGCAGAGGCTTAAAGAGAGATTTAACTTTAAGCACAAGAGAAACCCCCTTGAATTCAAGCACAGAAGGTGACCATATGTTTATTTTTTTTCCCCCCCAGAATCAGGAACTTAGCATGTTTTCTCTTTTTCCCACATTCCCTGTCTGATTGTTGTCAGCTCTCAAGCATTTTTTTTCACAAGTGTTCCTAATGAAAGAGATAGGGAATTTAAGTAGTCTTGTATCCACAAACTGAAGTTTGGAATGTAAACTAAAGTTGTTGTTGTCTGGCTCCAGTCTAATCCACAAGCAGCAATAATGCCTCAGATTTGGGAACAAAAAGGCCCGTTCAACTATACCAGGTGTTAATGAAACTCATTGAATTTGTACCTTTCCAAGTGAAGCACCAATCACTTATCTGTAGGACAGGGATCCAAACCTATCCCCTACACCTATCACTCTTTCCCTCTCTCTTAACAATTATAAAACAATGTTTTCTGAAGCTCATTTTAATTTACCTTTGATGGCAGTGTATATTAAAAATAAAAGGCCTATTTTTCCTTTCACCTATGGGAAAAATTATTTCAATTTTTCAGGGGATCAGTTGTCTGTCTTTGCTCTTATTTCAGTTCTTCCCAGAATGGGGTTTTATCACAAACTTTTAAACCTTTTAAAGAGGGGGATTATAACTGAAAGCCAAACGAAACATTAAAGATGCAAAAATAATATTGCTTGATATAATGAATCCCTTTATTCCTGAATCATTTTAATTGAAAAAAAAAAAAGCCCAAAACTAAGCAGCATGTTATAAAACTAATTATAAGAAATACTGATCAGAAAAAAAACCCAAACCATTATGGCTTTGGCTGCCAGAGTGACCCAGATACAGTTGCTAAGTTTAATTATATTGGTTTCACTCGTGCCCTGCATGTAAGTGCTTTGAGAGCACAATTCTACTAAAGTCAAGGGAAAGCTTTGTATTGACTTCTGAGGGCTTGGCAAGGCTCTAAGTGAATAGCTTCAAGTCATACAATCTGCTGCCAAAAATGCAGCTGGCTGCAGATCCAGCAGATGTGTGCAGGGAAGGGGGAGAAGCAGAGGGAAATAATATTTTACATGATATGATTGTCCCAATAGCAATGTAGCTCTTTGAAAGACACTTTCACAGGTAATCCATTTCAAATATTGCAGGTGTAGTCTGAGCTGGATTTGCCAGCAAGAGTGGAAAAGGTCAGGCCAACCATTTGCTGGCAGATAGTTAATAATCCTCTGGAGCTGCAGAGTGCTCCAGAGAAAAGTGGAGGTGTTGGGGTGCTCAGTGACTGTGAGAATAAGTGCAGGAGTTTTGGTGCCTCACAACTGCCTGGGGAATCTGAGCTCAGGGAAGACAATATTTAAAGTCTCTATCACAAATTCAAAGCAGAGTTTAGCTGTGAATTGAATGGAAACAGTTAGGTATTTGGGGTCTGACCAACCCTTTCCTGGAAAATCCAAACCCTTCCTGCTAAATGAAGCACAATATATCCACAGACATACATGCCAGGTCTTTAATAACAACCACAGGACAAACATGCAGCTGACAGGAACAAAACCTCACAGCCTGTCTATGGTAAGATTTCCTCATTCCCCCCATTGTAAAAGCTGCAAAAGGGCTTTGGCAAATTTGTGCCCAAGCCTCCCATCAGAGGCTGATGCCTGCCTAAGGCTTTTTTTCTTCTTTTGTGTGTGGAAATTTCAGCTAAGAAGGCTCAGCAAGACTCAAGAATGTGGTTAGGGAATGACATTTTGCTTTAGCCACTCTACAGAAATGTTTGCCACTTCTCACTGAGAAGCCCTAGAACTTTACAGGCTCTTTGAGGGCAACATCTTTCCCCACAGCAATGGACACATGGCTAAGTGATGAGTCTAAAAACACCAGCTCATGTGGGCTGGTGGCTTTTTTGGCTCATGGGAGCACCAGAAAGCACACCTTAGGAATGATGTCCACCCCAGGCTGCCCTCAGCTGGTGCTGGGAAGTGATAAGGGTGAGGACAAGGTGATTTCTGTGCAGGTGGAGAACAGGTCCTGTGAGCTGAGCAGAAGCTCAGAGAGATACAGGACAGGCAGGAGGGGTTATGCAGAGGAGAAGCAGGAGAGAGCATAAGGTAGGGAAGGAATAAAGAAGAGTTGAGGTGTATTTTAGAAAGAGAAGACAGAAAAAAGAGAGGAAGAAGAGCAACTGATAGCAGTATAGGAATTTTTAACCCTCAAGCTACCAGATGCTCTTACACCTCCACTTTTTTTGCTGTGAGCCAGAGTAAACCTGACACAAAGGCCATCTACTCCAATTTCCCAGGGACAGCAGCTCCTACTGAGGGATAATGCTCTCCCTTCATGAACATATCCAATGATCCATGTCTGCCAACATGCTTCCTCCAAGAGATGAACAGGGCTGTTTTCAGCCTTAGAGCAACCTACAGGAATTTTTACAGAAATTCTTACAATAAAATCCCATAACAAACTTTGCTAGTGGAACATTAATATCCAAGTGCTTTATTTTTAGTGTTGAGACAGACCAACACTAAAGCTGATTTGGAAATCTTAATTTGAACCAGTTGTTCATGTAGGTTACAGCAGCATTTTTAATTTCATGCCCAGTAGAGTTATTTCCACAGAAGCTCCATGCAGAAAGCTCTCAGTGAGGACGGCAGGATGGATCCCTGTTCTGCTGAGCTGTACAGAGAGGAAAGGGAGCTATGAGAAGGGAAACAGGCGTTGAGGAGATGGAATGGTGCTCCAATTATTCCTGGCAACCAGGTACTTCTACACCTGCCCCTACAGAGCTGTTCAGACTGAAATCTAGCCATGTAAACCAAAACTTCTACACATGGCCTCAGGGCATGTTTTTTTGTTCTACTAGCTGTGCCCAGCCTCAAACAGCCTGTGGACATGCTTCAGCAGCAGCCAGTGAGAGCTGTGCTCTGGATGTAAATTCTAACAGCACTAAACTTTGTGGGAAGCCTTTAACATCTCACTGCAGGCCTCCAGAAAGCATTGGTCTGGTTTGCCTATAGCCCCTGATTGTGAAGCTGGACAAAGAGCACAAAATGGACAAAATGGACAAAATGGACAAAATGTGAATGTGAGAGCAGAAATGGTGGGGTGAAGTCATGCAAAAATACACTGGGTGGGGAGAAGAGGTGTCAGAACCCTGTGCAACTGCTCCTGGCAAGCCTGTAAGCTGGGATGGAACCTGGGGAAATATTTCTGTATTTAAGCCTAGGTGCAGAGATGCTGAATGGCAGAGCTAGCCTTCATCCTGGCTTTTCATCTCAAGCACTGATTTAACAGCTGCATCACCTCTCAATACACTAAAGACAATATACGTGTTTAACAAAAAAAGCTGCCAAACTTGATGCATTCCCTAGCTAAAATGTTCTGCTGCTTTCCCCCCCTTTGCATGATTTTAGTGTGGATTATATTAGGTTTATTAACATATCTGCCTACACCCTGCTTCCTAGTCTGCCTGAAACTGAGCTCTCTGACATTGGCTATACCATTTTGCTTTGTAGAGCTCTTTCAGATGTGAACTGGTGCATCACTGACTGAAACTCAGGGGGTTATTTACAGCACCTGTTAATGCATCACCTGGAGGTGGTTCAGTACTGAACTTCACAAGCCTTGCTCAGTGGGGGAGAGTGACTCACTCCTTCCTGGTGAAGCCCCTGAGCTCCATGATAGCTGCAGCTGGGAAACTGTATGACATCCACTATCTGAATGCAAACATGCAACTAGAAAGATCAATTACTTTGGCAATTTCTAACCACATTTGATGTTCCAAATAACAAAGAGCTTAACAATTTCTGGTATGTCATGTGCTCCACCACATGCTTAGTAACTGGGAGAAATGGCTATCAGCTGGATTTAGGAGTACAGATCTTGCTTCTGATAGACTTTAAGAGAAATCTGACAAAAAAAAGGACTTGCTTCCCCAGAATGAGCAATTAGTTGTCCTTGCTGGGTATAGAAGAGAAAATTTTATTTGCAGACCTGCTGCTTTCAGATTTGAACTGAGAGCATGATTAAAACAATAAATCCAGTCCTGAAAGCTGTGTGAAAGAGTCTATAAATCCAGCAGAACACCAGTGAAGAACCTTCTGCTCCACCAAGCAGGCAGCCACAGACACACAAATCCCAACTCCCAACCAACCCCCACGGACACACTCTTCCTTGGGGTAGAGGACACAGGTAGAGTCAGACATTTCCAGTTTGACTTCCCTTAACAAATCAACTCATTATTCAGTAATATGGCAAAAAGAGAAAGGTGGGAACAGACAGGCAACAGGGGACATGTTCAGGTGGCTGGTGTTTCTCTTCTGCCCCGCTGGGCTGCTCTGCAAAGTGCTTACCGGAATCCCCAGAGCTTTTAGAATATTCATTTTACACATCGGGCAGGTACGATGGTCTAGCAGCCAGGGGTCTACACAGGACTTGTGGAAAAGATGCCTGCAATGAAAACCAGGATATCTTAATTCAAATGCACCACAGCACCACTTACCACTTAGTACCAGATGATTCTGAATTCCTTTAAGTGAGGGTATTTGAACTGGTGCAGTTTGTGACCTCTGCAAGGACTGCAGAACCAGCTCCTGTGCACACAAGGCTAAAATGATTCCTGCAGCAACTCAAGCACATGTGCACATTTCAATGTGCTTGGAATGGAACACATACACATTTAGCGACTTAGGGAAAATATACAAAATACATCAGCAAACCCCATATTCTTTATACTTTGAAGTCTGCCAGTAAACAAAAGCTGGTTGCTGGTAAAAGCAAAAATCATGTTAGTTTTCCTTGATAGTTCTACAAATAAACCTGATTACATATAATTTAAATGTGAAGCCATTGAGGGTCCAGTATTTTTCAGAACAGAGGCATAAAAAATAAATTGAATTAGAAAAAAAATATACTTTTCATTTAAACAGAAAAAAAAGTACAATACTTTAAAAAATATTCTCTCTGAGGCAAGTGTAATTTTACTTTTAAAAGTCTAACCATCAGATTTTCTGGAGTTTTCTGGAGGCTACTGAAAATCTGTCTTGCCTTTCAGTACATGAAATAATGATGAAAATCTTGTCAGTGATTGGTTTTCTTTAATGATATAATCAAATTCATAAATATGCTTATTGGCAAACATCTGAAGCATGTTTGTGCCAAAATAATCAGTCCATCGACAAGACCTGAGATATTTATTAATCTCTCAGAAAACAAAACTGATTTCCAAAGTCTGTTTTGAATAAAAGTACGTAGTTTCCACCAAGACATTTTACCACAGACCAAAAAATCCCCTTTAGCTTTCAGTTTCCAGTTTTGAAAGCCTCAATCTGAGGTTCATATTAGAGAATTTCGTGATGTTTGTTCATCATCAAAAGCTTGGAACACTTTCATGCCTTAAAGAATTTCAAATCTGAAGTTCAGTATTCCTGAAGTTGGCTTCAAAAACAATATTCTAAAATAAGTCCTAACAATGCCAAGTAATTTAAATACATGACAGATCTTGTCACTTTGCACTTCTCAATACTAATTTAGCACAGTGTATTACGACTCCATTAATTTCACATTTAATATGTATTACAGAAGGAACTTGATTATTTGACAGAAATCCAAAGAATAATGGAATGCTACTGAAAATCAGGTAAAGATTTGCCTTTTAAAATTTTTGTGCAGCATGATACAATTAGAGCTATTATAGTACCTGTTTTGAACACATAAACATTTGTGCAGAAAAGCAAGGTGGCAGGCTTTGCAGATTTGGATTTGAAAGTTTGTTAGGTATAGAACTATGTACATGTTTATGGCATTCAACAGATTGTCAACTGTTTTATGTTCCAAATTCAAGCAAAAGAAGGGTCAGCATAAAGGAAGACAAGAGCAACTGCAATATTTCACTGTCAAAAACCCCTCCCTTTGCAGTTGTGACTGATGGAAGTTTTAAAAGGAAGGAGGGGATAGAGCCATCATGGATGATTTCAGAAGTAATGACCCATACAGGGAGACAGTAGGAGAAGTTTCAAGCTCAGCCTCAGGACATGGCTTTGGCAATCAAAGTTCAAGCTAGAAAAAAAATACAGGTTTTTTTTTCCCTGTTGTGTGCAACCACATTCATTGCAAAGAGTTGTTTATTTGGACGGGTTGAAAAGCTTCTTAAAAGAACTGCAAGTGATTAGTTGACAGAGAGAAAGGCAAGATGTGTAACAACCTCATACAAAAAGGTTTTCATAAGGGAAAGGAAACAATTCCTTTCCACCTCTCCCAGGGATAAGAAGCACAATGATGTTTAAACTGCAGCAAGTGAGATCCAGGTTGCACAATAAGAAAGGCTTTGCCACAGCCAAGGTAACGAAGCACTGCAATGAATTATCAGGGGAATTTGCAATCTTCATCCTGGGAGAGTGCAGAGTGTGTTGGAAAAAGCTGCCAAGAACAACACGTGTGTGCCAGTGCCCCTGTGCTGCTCCAGAGGTGCTGCCTCCTGGGACCCCTCCTGCACTCTCCTGGGCTGTGCAGAGCTCACAGAGCACAAAGCAAAAGAACCTCCAACTCCCAGAGCATTCCATTTGGTATTGTCTAAATAGCACTTCACATTTTTTAACTAGCTTTTGGTTGGAATGTATTCATGTTTTCTTTAAAGATGAGATTTTAATCATACAAGAGAAAAAAATCATGTTGCACTAAGCTAATAATAATGATAATGATAATAATAATAATAAGACAACTATAGTAAAGGGTTCAGCTTGCCAGCAATTTTGAGAACTTTTCTCCTCCCACCTTTCACTCCTAGTCTCACCTATGCACAAAGAGAGGTACATCCCTGATAACCCTAAGCAAGAGCATCAGTTGCCTGGATTAGACATAGGGCTGAAGTAAAGGATTTAGAATTTTTGTGAGAGAATGAGTAGCACTGTCGTATCCAACAAGAAGGTTTGAGATTTTGGGGGGTGCCTGTACAGTATTTTTTACTCCTGAGAAGGACAAAATAAGATGATGATGAGGGTGAGAGGAAGAATCAAAGGGAAGAATGTGATGAAGTAATTTTCACAGGAAGCTAACAAAAAGAGAAAGCAGGAGTGAAAACTCTCTGAAATCACAGTGATTCATGGAGTGAAGGTTCAGGGAAAAAGAACAAGATGGAGCAAGGTCAGAGAATGTGTTTATTGGTGAAGGAAATGAAACAGCAAAAAAAAGAACCTATGAAGCAATCAGCAGAGATAAGGTTGAAAGAAAAATCTTGCTTCTTTATAGAAGTTTGGTTAAGTTAGCAAAAGTTCAGTAAAAGGCACACTGGGAGCAGCAGGATCAGTACCTTCTCCAAAGCTAGAGCAGAAAAGACAATGGTGTTTGGAATCTGGAGATGGAAGAGAAGCAGAATGAAGCAGGGCTGTGACAAGAGATGTCACTCTGGGAACAATGAACTTGGTTTCATTTCATCTTGTGTCAGTGCCCTTAGAGACAACTTCAGAGATGTTTGCTACCATTAGACACAAAACCAGCTGCAAGTCAATGCTTTTTACTGGTACCAAATGTCATTCCTTACTTATTTAATACAGTGAAGTTTAATAGAGTGAAGTTTATGACTGTGCCAGTTGTGGGAGCTGCTGTTGAAGACAGAGGAAGAAGCACAAGCTGACCTGGAATTCTCCTCCAGGCTTTCCAGAGTGGGGTACATAGAAACAGCTTCTCAGTGCCAGCAGAAAAGAGAGGACATTTGGGAAAACAGCCCAGCTCCTAGTAAACATTATGTATTTGATTTCAGAGCTCATCTGTGCTATACTGGAGGTTTAAAGAGGTTCCCAGTTACAAACTGCACATGGATTAACTGAGGGTGTGGGAGCAGGAAACTACAGAGCCTGTAGGTCTTCATCAAGATATAACACACTCCTACTCCCTTCACAGAAAGGGAAATAAATCCACTTTCCTTTGTTTTGGATGAGGAGACAAGATTGAAAACAGCAGAAAGAATCATGAGTACCATTCAATGTTTCAGAAGTTCAAACCCATCCAAGTGTGTAAAACATTGCTCTTGCAATTTGTGCAGCAGCAAAGCCAGGGCTGGTGAAACAGCTGCTTGAGAAAGATCTTTGAGTTTTTAAAATTCCAGACTGCTAAGGCTCAAACTGTGGCTATTTTACAAGACAGTTCTGCTACTGCTACCCTTTTAGCATGAGTCATTTTCTGGGCGACCTTTCATGTCAGCCAAGAGCTTAACACCACCTGTTAACTCTGTGTTTCCTACTCACTCTGCTTGATGCAATGCTGTGGATGACAAAGGCTCATTGAATTATGAGGTGGGACACAAGAAATGTATTTAAGCTGTTGCAGATCTACCTCCAAACACTGCCTGTCCCTATCATGCAAAATTTCCAAGATTTATTCTGCTTCCGTGCAAACATTTGATGTCAAGTCAAGGTTCACATTTTCTGGTAATTTCTCTTTTTTTCTGTATTTCTGCTTCATGAAGTCATGTGTTTGTGTCTGCTTGTAGAAAAAAAAAAAGAGAGTTCACATGCAATTTGTCATTGTGGGGGATTTACAGTAGGTCAAATTTATGATTAATCTGTTGCTTTGTGTTAGCCATTTAGTGATGGCAGTAAACAGATTTAATGAATCACATGAACTAACAGAAATGGACAGCTTGTAACATTCAAATATCTACTAGGGTACAACACAGCAGGAAAATAAACAAGTATTTTGGTTCCTCAAGCCAGTGAACATGACTCAGGGGAAGAAAGAAGTTCTGTTGCAAAAAATAAAATCTCTGCTCTGTATGTGCAGCACTTCAGATCTATATTTCTAGGGAAACCAAACACTTGCTGTAGCTCTCCTAGGGGTAACTGATCCTAGGAAATTTCCTAAGAAATTGATTTCCTTGGAGAAATCCTCCATTAGGTAGCACTTCACAAATGCCAATACAATAGCACAAAGATGAATACAGCTGTAGGGGTGGCGAGGGGCTGCACTCCTGTGCCACATCACTGTGGGTGGATGTGCTGCACAAGGCATCTTCACACCAGGCATGTTTTACTCACTACATCTCTTTCTATGGTTGGGGATTTTTTTTTGGACAAAATTCATCCTTTTCTCAGGCCCAGGACAGCAAAACAAGTAGCTTAATGGGGAGCAGGAGCCTGATCCCTGGCAGAGGCAAATTCTCCTAAGGAATTTATTCTAATTTTAAAAACAGTGAGGAAAACAGATGAATCAAAACTTTAGTATAAAAATCCCACCAAAGACTTTGTTACAGGCCAGACAAAATTTCTGACTACCATACTAAACCCTCAGGGTCTCACCACCACCAACATTCATTTCACTTCATATTAGTTTCACTTCACATTGAATAAAAAGGCATTTCAGATATCTTTACCAACAGATTTTGAATAGGCTGAAATAATAAACTCACCCTTCCCCCCCTAAGTTCTCAGGTAATCTCATCAGTGTGAAACTGAGAGCAGAGACTGTCTTGAAGAAGAGATTATTAAAGCTAAAAGCACCTTCAATTTACCTGCAAGGCAATATCCTGACAACATCATTGGGCTTGTAGCCTTCGATACAAACAGCACAGTTATCAAAGTCTGGCTCAGTCTCCTACAGGAAAGAGAATATTCATCATATTCATTTTTTATTTTGTTAGGTTCTTGTATGAAGAGATTAGCTATGTGACAAAGTAAAACAGTCACTGAAGCTGACTGCAAATCCAGTAATGCATTTCATAACCAGCAAGTCAGATGTTCTGACATGTTTCCAGCTGGAGACTTGCACTGGGAAGCATGCAGATTTAGTTAGCATGTTTTAACTTTCAGAATTTTCTACATCTTTAGCCAAATGACCCCCTCTCCCCACTCCATTCCATCTGTAACCTGCTTACCAGCACTCCTCCCCCACCTGAAGGACACAGCAGCTAAATAAGCAATTGGCATTTCTGCTCTGCCTCATTGCCCCAGAGAGCTGAAGGAACCCTCAGCACAGAGTTTCATTTAGCAACAAGCATTTTGAAAAATTACCTTGTCACCTTTCCTGATCGTCCTGACTTGCAGCTTGCTGATCGCTTTCTTCGCAGCATCTCCCAGCCGGCGCTGCAAGACAAAATTTGCTCCTAAGCAAAGAGCATCTCTCCATGCAGAAATCACAACTTTTTCTCCCTAGGCTTCTTAATTGTTTTAAGTACATGGAACAGGAGAGTGTATTAATATAAACATAATAATTCATAACAAGGGCACAGTAGGTGTGTACCAAAGTAGGTAACAAGCCATCATTTGGGTATCCTACTTCTTCCCTCTCTTTTTTAAATGACACTTTAAAAGAAAAAATACTGGGCAGTTAGCAGAGTGAACACTGAACTTTATTCTTACATTGTTCATGATCTTCAGCAGGATACAACTTCTGAAAGTGAGCTGTTAATTTTTTAACCACAAAACCTCTGAATAATCTCACCTGTCTTTTTTCCTGCAATACAGAGTTGCCTGTTTTATGAAAATAAGGTGGAAGCATCTGCAGTTTCTTACAGGTAAGGCAGTGCAGTAACATCCTGTCCATACACAACCATTTGCTCATTCTTTGCCTTTCCATCATTCCCTCCAGTGGACCATAAAGTGATTACCACGTGATGTTTCTGACTGTTCTCCCGTATTTCCAAAACATGTTACTGTGCTGGCAGGGTCACAGCCACCAGGATTAAAGTATGTAATAACAGCCTGACACAAAACACCCTGTCCTCTGACACTGAAGCTGGACAAGTCTGCTCCTTGCAAGAGGCTGGGAACATGGAGGGGAAGTTCACACAATCACTGTTCAGCACCCTGTGCTACGGAGCTTGTTCCTCTGTCAGGGCTCCAAGGACTTGGCTGCTCACTGGTGCTAATCCAGCAACAAGGCAGTCTGGAGACAGACTCAAAGGTTGAAAAGTCTTTGGGAGGTCATGTACTTCCACCCCCTGCTCAAGGCTGGGGCAACTTCAAAGTCAGAGCTGCGTTAGTCAAGTTTTGAATATCTCCAGGAAAGGAGATTTCACAACCTCCGCAGATAATTTGTTCCAGTGCTTAACCAATCTCAATCTTTTTTCTTCTCTAAACATACTAATGGAATTTCCCTTGCTGGTAATTTGTGACAATTATCCTGTGTACTTCCAGGAAGAGGCTGATTCTGACTCCTCTCTGGCCATGCTTTCTGCAGCTGGAAGCAGAGCCCTTCCTCCTCCTCCTCCTCCTCCTGCACTCCCCACCCAGCTCAGAATGCTCCCTTCACTCTCCCAGATGCCATGTGCCCCCAGACCACACTGGTGACCCTGCTTTGGGCACTCCCCATTTTTTCTATGCCTCTCTCTCATGGTTTCATGCAGCAATGCCCATTCCAAGGTCTCCTTTACAACAGTTCACGTTCCAATTTATCACCAATAAATGACTTGAACTCTCCCCTTCACCTCCTCTCCCCAGCCACATTTCCAGCCATGTGCTGTTAGACAGGAGAGAGACTTAGGGCCTTTGGTGACTCAGAAGACATTCAACTTTCTGAGCTGGGAAACTCCTGTGCCAGAGTTCAGAGGAGCCTGTCAGCAGGAAGGGTTTCCAGCTGGAGGGGGAGAGCATGAGGCCAAAAACTAAAGGAAGTTCGAGGTAGTTTATAAGTTGAGATTTAATCATCACACTGATACGACCAGTAAATTACCACTTTGGTCTTCAGATTCAATTAAAATCACTGGATTAAAGTTAGAGAGTGATCTTATTGGATTGGAAAGGCTGACAAAATACATGCAATATTAAAAGCAGAGTGCAATGTCAGATCTGGCTAAGGAGGCGAAAACAATCTTGGCTATCAGGAGATTTACATATGAGCTTTCCAGCAACTTAATTATGGCATGTGAAGGACATCTCTTTCTGTGGTCCATTTTTCTCACAGTCTCCCTTAAATAAAAGAATCAAATAAGAGTTGGAAACATTTCTTGTCAGCTGTTTGGTTCTTTAATGTAAATCAAAGAGAGACTGATAACAGACAGCAAGACAAGAGTCATTATGTCATGCTTCAGAAAGTGCTTGTGATCCCTTTATATCATTATTGTTACTTTAATGAATTAAATCTCTCAGTTCTTTTTTGCACATTCTTGAAGGGGAAAGGACAAGATTAAAAACTCATGTACATCTTTGATCTACTTGCTTTCATGTTTGCTTTCTCTTATCTATCATAAATAGACAAGTTCATAACTTACATGTAAATGAGAGTAATTTAGTTTTTGAAAGAACAGGAATTTCTTGGACTAAAGTCACACTTTCAAAGGATTTTCCCATTTGAATGCAAGACATGCTATCAATAACCAACAATTTTTCCTAAAAGATAAGAGGCATTACAGCAGTTTAAGGGTATAAAGTGAAGCTTAGAGATTTACAGCCATAAATCTCATAATCCCATTAGCAAGGCTGCAACATTCAGCACTGGACTGGAAGGAGTTAAGCATATCAGGTGCAGTGGTCTTGAGGAGATGGCAATGCTCATTAAAAAGGAAGGATAGCCACATGGAAAGCACCTCTTATGTGTTCCTGAGAAAGGAAATGACCCTAAATGCTGTGGAGGAGAAGTTACAGTAAGTGCTTCTCCCTTAATGGCCTGACTGAACCAGCACCTTTGCAGGGAGATCACCCAGTGCCTTGTGCAGAATGAGATGAGGTATCACACACATCAATCCCCAGACAACATCTGCAGACTCCATCATGGGAAGGGAGCATCTTCCCAAACCCCTTCAAAAACTGACATCCCCATTCAGTGGCCCAAAACTCTCATTCCAAGCCACAGCCACCAGCCTTCCTCCTCAGAGAAATGCTCCACATGCTGACAGTCACACACTAAAGATCCTTCTCAACTCCAGTGCAATCACCACCTACTTTGGCTTTCACTATCCTGCAAAACTTACTACTTTCAAAATGACTTTGTAGAAAACTTCCCCTGAACAAGAAGCCAATGGAAAAAAGGGACGTGGAAGAAATGTGCTAAACAAGTCTGGCACTGAAACATCATCCCCTCTTCATTTTCCCATCTCACAAACAATAAAAAGAGAACTCTGCTATTACTGGTGAAATATGAAATCTGACACACTGACAGGGTTGGTTTGTTGTTGTAGTTGCTGTTTTTAAGTCTGTGCCCTGGCTGTTACAGGGTTGTAACATCAGGTCATATTTTGCTAAATTAGCTCTGGAACTTGTCATGTAATTTGAAACTGCTTCTAATTAGCTCTGCAATGTGATGTTTTTTGATTTAAACAATTTCCACAGCCTTTTACAAACTCTCTCATCTTCAGGAGCCCTCCAGGAGACAAGCTCTGAGGAAACAGATTTTCTTGCACAAATTTATTGTCATCATGACAAAAGGATTCATGATCAGGGCAACCACCTACTTCCTGGACATCTTGTAAGGTAGGAAAAAAAGGTTAAATCATGAATATACTACCTATCTTCTATTTCCATATGTGATGCACAGTTGTCTGTGGTAGAGGTACTCTTAGAAATTAATGTATTAAAATAAAAAGTGATCCCTCACCATCTCTGTAGCTGACACCCTGGCTGTAGGTGCATAACCCCACATTGGAAGACAATTCTGTGCCCTACTGCATTCATTCCCAGCCAAGTTGGGATGAATAGGCCCTGGCATGCAGCAAGAATCTTTGAAATCCTGATTCTCCACTCATCAAAATCAGGCACCTAATTGGAGTAAGCTGTCCCTTCCTTCTGGCACATGAACTTAGATTTTGCACACATGATGAGGAAGAGTGGTGGCTAAAGATGTAGATGGGCTATGTCCAGGTTTCATCTCACTGTGGAGTCACAGGAAATGATTCCAGGAGATTTTTCAGTCTTTCTAGCTGCCTCTTTCAATACTGGACTCATTGGTTTCTTGATGGAAAATTAAATCAGTTTGTTTTGGATTTAGTGCTTGCTCAGAAACTTATGCCTAATGAAAGAAGGGAAGCACACCTGTAAAGTTACCAGATAAAGAAAAACTAGACAAAAGTGGTTATCAGGCTTGACAAAAGGACACTGTGATTTTAATCAGAAATTTGTGATCCCATGCTTGAGCTATAAGAAAATATGTCAAAGCAAAAAAAAAAAAAAACAACCCAGAACTTGATGGAAAACAGAGAGGAACACTCATGGGAAGGGCAAGAGCAAGCTGAGCTCTTCTGAACTACCTACATCATTATATTCCATAGGCAGGACTAAAAGAAACAAAACTAAAAAGCCACAGCAACCCATTAACACAAATCATGGAGTTTTGTTTGTATATTGCTACCATTTTTCATATGAAAAGACCTAAAAAAGAGATTAGGTGTCAGAGAAAACTGTATGAAGAAAAGTGCATGAAGACTTTCTAGGTTGCCTCTTATTATTGCCCAGTTTTCCACCCCCAAATTAATAATATGTAATTACTTAGGAGGTATGTTTTCTAATTCTTCTGAAGAACAGAACTAGCATAATAACCAAGTTATTAAAACCTTCATCCATCCATAGGACAACTGCTAGTGTACAACATGTTGGTCTCATTCAAACTTTGGAAAGAAAACACTGAAAAGGAAATATGTTTGAACATATAAAAACATCAGTTTCAAACTACAACATGTTACCTGAATGAGCTTCTTATTTTGCTAAGTTTCATGTTTATGTGTGTCTATTTACACTGCTAAGCTGCCTGTATAATTACTTGATTGAAAGCACACTTACTCACACACACAAATTAGGCACGCATGTGCTTTTGCAGACAAAGCATCTAAAAATTATCACAGCCGTTGCAGTCACAGCGGATCTGCTGCCAATGATGTTCCAATTCCAGCTGGGATAGTCTCATTCTTGCTATCCAAAATTTCAGACTGTATATTTAAAAGGAAAATATATTCTTTTCTGTCTGTAAATACAGAGCAGCTGCTGTCTCTCTCAGAGGATGCCTGAATTTCAGTGGGGGAAGGCGAGGGATTCCTACACCATGAGTATTTGTTACAGAGTTTGCAGCAGTTCCTTTTCTCTACAAGATGATTATTCATACTCTGAGTTTCACCTTTTCTGCAGAATAAGCAAGGCAACCCTCCTGGCCCTGACAGTAATTTATTGAGGGTTCAGAACCTCTCTGAATTACAGTGCACTTTTTTTTCCTGCAGTAAAATGGTTATCTCTTCAGATTTCATACATTGATAACATTTTCTACAGTACCATTAGAATGAAATGCAGAAGCCTCAGCTTCCCAGTTCTGCTGAGACAGTTGCATCCGGACAAGAAAATATTAAATTTATTATTATTGTTGCTATTATTATTCACTGCTGAACTACCATAAAGATGGACAGTGCTTTATAAAATCACTGCTGCTGACTTCTCTTCAGTTCTATAGACTTTTTATCTCTTTCAAGGGGTTTGGACAAGATGCCAAAACCAATAGCAATGCTTTAATAACACTGGTGGCTATCACTACAGCCCTGTTCAGGGATCATTATCAAATAAAGACGGACATGTCTGTCTTTCTAGCCCAAGATCCTTCTAAGGAAACATTAAAGTGAGAATACATTTTTTCCCCCTTTCTTCACTTACCATGAACCATTGCTTCACACACACACCTTAAAGTGTTTTAGTCAGCATCTTGATTTCAAGGCTCCTTAGTTATATACATTGCTATGACATTAGGCTATATGTACCAAAACAACCTTTTCACAAATAAACATCACCTTTCTGTCTATTTTTTTGTGTTTTGCATAAAGAAAAAAACCCATAATATACAGACATTATTAGTTCATTTTTTTTCTTGAATGTCATCTATATTGACAGAAGTCTTGGCTTTTCCCAGCCACAGTCATTTTTACATTCCTATTCTTTTCACTTTCTTGGCTTTCTGTTTTTACTACACACTGACAATTTCTTATACTTTTACTTCCCATGGTGACTTTTTGGAAGCACAAACAGTTGCTCCAGCCCTGCTCACCTGATTTCTGTCCCTGGCGTTGGCGTAGCGGAATCTCTGGATGTAGTAGAAGACCAGCCATGCCAGGGAGATGATCATCAGCACGATGAAGGAGATGGAGACGAACACCACCGAGGTGCGGCTGACGTACTTCTGCAGGTTGCGCGTCCCGATGGTTATGTACATCATCACAGTGATGTTCCTCTCCAGGAGGCTCACTATCTCTTTTCCTTTGGGTTCAGGAATCATTATTGCTACAACATCTTCTAAGCCTATCAGACAGAGAGAGAAAAGGAACCTTAATTAAAACAAATGGACACTCTCTGATGGCTTCATGTCTGTTTTATCTCGTGGCACCCAAACTGCCCCAGCGCTGGAGGTGAGGCTGCCCCAGTGCAGAGCAGAGGGGACAATCCCTCCCTTGCCCAGCTGGCCATGCTGTCCCTGATGCCCCCAGGACAGGGCTGTTCCTGGCTCCAGGGCACTGCTGACTCACATTCACCTTTCCCTGGAGCAGGACCCCAGGTCCCTTTGCACAGCGCTGCTCTCCAGCCTCTCATTCCCCAGTCTGTCCGTACATCCAGGGCTGCCCCATCCCAGGGGCAGAATTTGGTAACTTGCCCTTGTTGAACTTCCTAGGACTGGTGATTGCCCATCTCTGATTTGTCCAGATTTGGCAAACAGTAAAAATAAAGCTGAGCTTTATTCTGCTTTTCCCTCCTGTTTACCAACAGGAAAGTCAGATGGATCTGGTGAAGGTTTCAGCTGAAACCATTTACACAGTGTGTTTCTACATACTAATCTTGGTGAGATACGTAAAATGTGCCCCATGGGTTGACATAAACACAGATTTCTAGCACTGCTGAGGCTTATCTGGATGATATTGCTGTAAACACTGCAGAAAGGGAGGCACACTGCACCCAACACTCCATACACATTTATCACAGTCTGTTTTGCAGGGTCATGAGTCTGTCAGAGAAGCCCCTCCAAACTCTGCATTCAGATCAGAAACACTTTCAATCACAGATTCCCACATGGTTTCACAACCACAATGTGCCAAAGCATCACTGCTCTTGCACCAGGCTGGCAAGCAAAGAGCAGCTCAACGTGTTCCCAGTGGCTTCCCACAGCCCAAGCCCAGACAGAAATTTGGGACTCATTGCTGGGAGCTTGACTCTCCAACTGATACAAGCTGGAAGTCAAGAGCCCTGTTTAATTCCACAAAAAAATTGCCTTTGCAGCCCAGATCAGCCTCTGGCATGTGCAGCATGGCCCTACAAGGATGTAAGTCAGCACAGCTGAGGCAGCAAAATCCCACTAATGGATGGGATGGGATGGGATGGGATGGGATGGGATGGGATGGGATGGGATGGGATGGGATGGGATGGGATGGGATGGGATGGGATGGGATGGGATGAAGCAGGGACTTCCTACAGTCCTGCCAAGCCTTCTGTCAGGACCCTGTGAACTGGGCCCTCCACCAATCTAGCTATCACCCACACCAGTTTTCCTTTCTGTGCAGCATTGTTTGGTGTTACTTGCATCACACATTGCTGAAACTATTACTTCCTTTTCAGGTTTATGTCCCCTGTGAACGTGAAATATATGGTGTGAAATTATCTGCGATCCACTAGGTTGTTAAATGCCTTTTGTGGCCTCACAAATAAACTATCACTGCTTCACAGTTTATTATTAGGAATATTCTGTTCTTTCACTCCATGAAACAAGCATGTAGACTATTTTTACACCTAAACTATGTTTTGCAATAACTGATTGTTCTAAGTAGCTAAGGACAGACAGGGTGTATTGTAATGTAAAAATGTGCCCTCCTCTCCCAAGTCTCAGAGCAGAAGTGCAAACACCAGCCCTCTTCCTCTCTGAGGCTTTCCATCCTAACACTTCCCTGATTATGAACAGGTCAGTCAATGGCCAGGGGAATCAACAGTTTGGCTGAGTCAGGAGTTTCACATATCCATGACTGGAAACTGAATCTTCCTGCTGATACTCTTCTATAAAGCATTATTGTTTTTCAGCTATTTCCCTTTATTTTTTTTCTCCCAACAGTCCAGTATCAGCAGTCAAGATAAATCTAGCCTTGCAACTCTTCTGATACCTATTTATTACAACAGGCTAATGCAAACATTACCCTAATGGCCCAGGGAGAATTTGCCAAGTCTCAAAGTGGCTGAGAAGGGCACTGGTGCCATGCCAGCAATTTTCCTGCAGTCAAAAAGAAAAATTGTCTGGAGCAGGGGCATAGCTGTTCACATGGCTTCCTTTGTTCTTTTCCTTGCCTTAAAAAAAAATCATTCTATGGGAAAACCAAAGCACCAATCTCATGCATAGCCAAAAAGAGTCCACAGTGAAAAATTCCACAGCCAAAAATAGTGAATTTAATCAAATGCCCTCAAAAAGCCACCACTCTGTCCAAATGACTTATCCAGTACTGACCTTCAACATCATCATCAGTACAACCTAGGACACTGCACAGACACCACCTGAAAGCCTAGAAAAATGGAGATAGACACAGACCCATTTCCAGAAGAAAATACAGGTAGTATGTATCTTAACTACTTATCTTGAATCTTGCATGTCTTTAAAAACTGTAACAATATGTTTAATTAAATTATTGTTTATTATAGCTTTAATATACTTCTGGACATAGGACACTAAGCAAATTGCCATGGATCTATACTAAATAAAACTGTTTTGAAATACAAAGTAGAAGACAATGTTATTCCAAGAGGAAAGTAGCTGCTTTTATTTATTCAAACCCTTAATATATTAAAATTTCAGGCTACCTGGTTATTTTCTTGGAAAACATCACCACTTGTAATAAAGCGTTGTTGGAAAAAATAACCAAAGCAGTGACAAATAATAATCAGATTTTTTTTTAATGTTTTACTGAGTTTATGGTAATTTCTCCATGACATTACAGATAATGCTATTTATCAATCATGTTATTAAGTTTTTAATTTCAAATATGTTCATATTAGAAAGAAAATAAAAGAAAAAAGTAATTTATTTATCTTTTCTCCCTTTTTAAACAAAATATTTGTATTACCATAGTTTCACATAAGCTCCAACATACATAAAAAGTATGCAAATTATGAGCAGGGAAATAACATAATGAGATATCAGTGTCAGAGTGCATTTTTATGCCCAAGTACTTATTTTTTCAAAAGATTTAAAAAAGAGAAAGGATCTAGTAACATGCACTGATGCTTCCCTGGCAAGTTAAATGCTACCACTGCCTTTCATTAAACACACCCACAGTGGGAACTGCATTCTGTGGCACTCTTGCTCCCTAACACATTTCTTTTTCTGGCCAACATTAATGCAGAGTTTGACATGAATTTTTAAGTAGCTGTCAGGATGAATCAGAGATTCATAAATCAAAGGTGTTCAGGCTACAGTGAATGGATTTCATTTTTCTTCCTTTTTTTTTTTTGGCTAAGAAAACATCTAACATTATCAGTGTTCTCTCCTAATGAGCCAATAACCAACCAAGCAAGGCAGAAATTACAACCATTTGGGATGATTTAAGTCAATTTAACTTGCTGAAGTGTGTCTGCCTAATCAAATATTTCTGGGTGGAGAAAATGCATGCTTTAGAGAAAGATCTGGAAGAGCCTCTCCAAACCCACCCTCTCCATGCACTACTTGGCTATGGAAATACATTTCAGCAGGTATGCTTTCATGCAAAACCTGCAGACTTCAAGGGTAACCATCTCTTCACTAGTGACAGAGGAAATCAAAGACTTTAGTGCAGGAATAGTGGCTTTTGTAGAAGAAATGAACAGGTTTTACATCCAGATGTACAGAAATGCTGCACCTTGGCTGCAGGCTGTGCTTACAAACTTGTGATGTTCCTTGATTTTGCTCTGGGAGTGTCAGAGGTGTCACTGAGCTCAGTCCTCTCTTCCCATCAGCAGTCAGGCCAGCAGTGGTGGGGCTGCTCCTTTAATGCTTTGTCAGTTTTTGGTGGAGGCTATAAATGTGGTCTTTCTGACACATTTTAGAATGGGAAGTTTAATTTTTCATGCTTGGCAGCAGCAAGAAATCAGTCAGAGAAGTTAACTGAACTATCTGAATAGAAATTCAGTTTGGGAGGCATATAGCCTTCTCTCCAAGACATCCTATCAAGATACAAATGAAGATTTGTCTCATATTGTACATCAAAATCAAGTAGTAAGGTGCTGCTTTTACAGATTTTGTAAGTGTAAATTCAAACACTGTTTTGAGTTCAGAAATTGCCCTGACAGTGTTCAATCCAGCTCAGAGCCCAAGAACAGAAACCTTAAAGGAAGAGCCTAAGCAACTCTTCCTTACTTGAAGAAATTATTTCATTTTTAGGAATCCATTTCAGTAACCAACAGCTATTGTATGAAGCAAAACACAAATCCAACCAATTCCACATCCCACCCAGGCTCAGCCCATGGTCCATGGCAGCCCATGGAGTCCATGGTGATAGTGCTGTCTGGCTATCAGAAATAGTATCTTCTGTTGCAGACCTTGCTCTCTTTAAAAAGAGTTTTGCTTTATATTTGTGTTTGGTTTCTTTCCAGTGAAGTTACATGAGAAATGATATATAGATTAATGAGAATGCTGTGTAAATATCACAGAATCATTAAAAAGTTTGGGTTGGAAGGATCTTAGAGATTCCCTAGCTCCAACCTCCCTGCCATGGGTAGGGATGCCATTCATTAGATCAGGTTGCTCAGGCCCCCATCCAAGCTGGCCTTGAACTATCTCAATTGCAAAATGTGCCCTTGAATTGCTATCTTCATAACTGCAACAGGGGGTCCAAGTCTTTAAGACCATGCACTGAGAGCTCAATCTCAGTTCTTCCATTCTGTATGGTGCAGTTATAAATTGATCACAATAACAGCTGCTATCTGTTTTTCTCCTTAGAAAAACTCAGCAACTTAGCCTTACATGATGTTTCTGTGAACTCAAGAAAGCCCATTTGAAAATCACAAAATATTTTTAAAAACCTGATTTCTGAGCTTCACCCAGTTTGGGGAAGAAGAAGCATAATATTGTTTAAACAGTTCTAGACACTTACGTAGTGAGAAATGCACTAAATGGGGAAACATTACATTTCTAGCAAGAAATCAAAGTGGGTAAAAGGACTGTTCCCTGCAGCAACCTTTCTCTACTGGGCATTCAAGGCACTGGTCTCAAATTGAAATATTAATAAATGATACTATAGGAAAAAAAATTGGCAGGAGAAGAGCAATATACAGAAAGTGGCAGTCAACACATCATGTGTCACAGGTGAATGACTGCAGACTGTCATCTATAACCTCTTGCATAAACTGTCTCAATGCCAGAGGACTAGAAAGGACACCCATTTCTAATGAGGTTTCATAACAGATATGGGCAGCTACACATCAGCCTGTCCAAAGCTATTCAGTGAGATTCCTCACCCAAGACTCTTAAGCCAAAAAGGTGGTTCTGAATAAAATAGGAAGAGCCTCACATGAGAACATAAGGGGTTAAAACACAGGATCTAGGTGTTCAAAATATCCAAGGGCAACTAGGTACAAAACACATCTAGGGATCACAAACTGCTGAAGGCATTCTGGAGAGGCAGAATTCAATGTTTATCCCATGTTTATTCTCTTCCCCAAGCAGCTGCTGTTCACCTTGATGAGAAACAGCATCTGAGACAGGCAGACCTTTGGTCTCAAACCATAGTTTTGTTTTCACACTAACTGGGAACTGAAAGCTTTAACTTCCCTGGAGAGAAGAAAGATTAATTGAAGTCGTGACACCAAAACAACGGGGCCAAGGTCAGAGGTCATACCAAGAAGTCTCTGTGTAAGCTGAAACAGGGAAACCACACCTGTACATCTGAGACCAGTGGTGAACAAGGAAGGGCTGGGGATGAACTCTTGCTGTTCAAAACCCCAGTGAGAGACTGACCCATGGCAGGAGGGTGGGCTGGTGGCTCTGAGCTCTGCACCAAACACCATGAACACCAGAATGTCCAGCTTCCCCCACAGGGGTGTGGGGAGAGCATAAAGCACAGGAGAACAGCAGCAACACGTGGGGTGACTGCATCCTGCATCAACCCTTGTGCTGAACAGCACACCTGGCTCCTGCAGATGGGCCTGGCCAGCTCTTCTCCCAGTGCCACCCCAGAAAGGCATTCCTGTCACAAGGGCAAGGGACTGGGGAGCTTTCAGGCAGGATTTAGCCTGCAGTGTAGGAAAGCTGCAGAGCAGGATGCAGGCACTGCCATGCCCTTGGTACCCATGCAGCAGCATCTGCCCTCACAGCCTGGTGGCTGCAGGAGGAGAGATGCCAGCAGAGGTTCCAGCAAAGCAGGAATGCTGCTGTTCTCTGCTCCCCCTGCTAAAACTGAGACTCACCAGGCAGGCAGAGCTATCGCCCTTCCAGGGTGTCCAGCCTGAGAAGGAAAAAATGCAGGGGAAGGGCAGCAGCAAAGACAGCCTAGCAGCACGTAGCCCTGGCTTTGTGGATATCAAGCCACAGAAGTTATCAGAACACAAAACTTCACCATATAATATTTTTTCTTTTTTTACTCTAGAGCCCCTGCTTTGCCATGATGTAGGTGCTTTCACCTCCTCCCACCCACATTTCCAATTTGTTTTCCTTGTCTGTTTTAAAGCAGAGAGATATTTCCTTCAACTTACCCTATCACAAATTTCCCACTTCTCCTTGGCACTGCTAGCACTTGCCTTGGTCCTTTGCCCATCTTCCAAAGCATTTAACTATAAATCAGGTTTCCTTTAAAAGGCAAATGCAGCAACCATGCAGGGAGCAGCGACACCTTTTCCCTACAGCCCTTTTCCCATTTGCAAAAGAAGGAAATTAGGAAATTCTTTAATGCAAACAATTTTTTTCCCTTAGACAATCTTATTGCTATGAAACACTTGTCATTGCAGAAGCACATGTATCTACTATGATAATTAAATATCATGGAGAGAAAAAAAGATGCCCTGATGTAAATTACTTACTACAGTATTTAAGGGATATAAAAGTTTGCTATTCTGTTCTGAACTGGACAAAAACAACCCCCAGCAGAGCTGTTCTTGGTTCATTTCTTTTGATGTTAAATCCAGGAGAGGCAAGATGCCTCTGACTGTGATCTTTACTGTGAAAAGCAGCTCCAGACACTTTATTGCTGTTTAGGGACAAAGAGATTTCTGTTCATGTTTTTGTAATCGATGCTGATCTCGCTAAGGCTGTAAGAGCTCAGAATATATTGACTTTCTCTACATTTTATGCAGCAACTGCAGCAAAGGAAAAAGAAGTAAACAGCTACAAAGCCCACAAAATCAAATTCAGCATGATAGCTGCATTTTTCCTGGGCTTCTTTCCTACAGTGTCAGCTCATCAGTCTGCTGGACTAACCAATGCTAATGAACCAATGTAGTGATACTTTTTCATAATTACAGAAAAGAAGCTGTTCTTCAAGAGGTTTTCTTAGATCTCAACCCAACCCAAGGCACAAATTGTCGAGACACTCTTATCTTAACCAGGATAATACTTCATTATAATTGCCAAGCCTTTGTACTGAAGAGCTCTCTAGAATTCTCCCTCAGTTTCCAAACCATATATATACTGCTAATGGCATATGCCACTTGTTTTCTGTACTGGAATTTGCACTGGGAAGCTCATGGGTTTTTTTAATGTGCCAGGGGGCCAGACAGACTCCTTGATGCAGGCTTTACAGCTCAGCTGTGCTCCAACTCAGACCAAAATATGCTACAGGGATAATTTATTAGTAAAATAGAACCTTTTCAGAGTTCTGGCAAAACACACCCACTGTCTAAAGCAGAAGCTGCTTTGCTGTTTTCAGTGGAATTGTGCCAAAAGAAAATATGCCTTAAATAGGATCTTATGTAGTCAGGGCAGAGTACAATGCAAACACAAACCAGTTAACGTGCCTGGTGCTCTCAGAAGGGTGTAAATATATATTCTCTACACAGAAAAAATGCTGCCATTATTATGGAGATTAATCATTATTACTACATGCATTATGACAAAGCTTTTAATCTAAACTTGAGACACAGAATTGGTGGGGATTTTTTCATGTACTGACCAATCCTGCCCACTGAGTCATAACACGAGAGAAAGTGTGAAAAAAATATTAGTGACATATACTAAATAAACAACATTTGGCCCCTGTGGAGTAGAGAATCATTAGGAAACTTCCAAGCCATTAAAACAGAGATAAAAGAGAAGAAGGCATGTATGCAAAAATATAATTTCAAAGAAATGCCTGAGTTCCAATCACTGGCTGGAACTGTATCAGTTCCCAGTGCAAGTCCAACCAGTTCCAAAGGTGCTGCTGGGGGCTCCCCCCAGCACCTCCCAGGCACAGAAAGTCACCCCACCAGTTAGCAGAGCCACCTCAGCACTCCAATTATTGTGTAGGGACAGCTCCAGTGTACCCCACCTCCCTGCCATCCCCACTTCCACAGCGACTCAGGAATGGGACACCAGGGGCTGCACACTGGAGATAAGGGAATTAGGGATGCTGCCTCCTGCTCAGAGAGGCAGGACTATGCACATCTTCCTCCTCATCAAACCTGCCAGTCAGAGCAGCCTTGCAGTGTTCTTCTCTTCCAGAGAAGATGAATGAAAATCCCCAGACTGGGATGCAGACAACTGCGACTGAAGCCACACACAGCTCTGATGGCTCTGCGTGGGCTGGAGTGGTTTGTGGTTCAAAAAGCACAGACTGAAAGAGAAAAGTGCTAGAAAAGAGCATGGCACATCTGCTGTGGCTTTAGGCAACGTGGCTGGGCATACTCCAAGTGACCCTAAATTAGATGGACAAGAAATGAACTCAGCGTAACAATCTGGAGATTTCATAAAACTGCTTCTGGGAATTTTCTCTTTCCTCACTCAATGTCCCCAGAGGTGCAAAAACTGTTTTTATCAGTCTGTGATAAGAACAATGAATTAAAATGGAGCAAAAAGAGAGAAAAGAGGGGAAATAAATGATAAAAAGCAAAACAAAAGGATAAATAAGTCACATCCCAGGCAGAAGGTGAGGAACACATCACCAGCACACTTCCAAACCCTCCAACGCTGCTGAACAACTCTCAGTTCCATCAGATTTGTATGAGAGTTTTCTAGACCTCTACAATATGTGCCATTAGCTCTTTCTTTTCCAAGCTGAGTGATCCCTGTCTTACTCAGCCATTCCTCATATGGAAGCCCTTCCATACCTTGGAACATACTTTTCCATATAGGGGTTGGGTTGCTTTAATTAATAGTGGCTCGTTTGCCAACATTTTTCTGGGTAGTTGTTGCCACCTGAAAGACTTCCCCAGGAAGAAAAAAGGGTTCAGCTGTTCATGCTCAGTGTAAGTTGGTGCCACAAGCCTGATCCACCTTCTTTGCCACCTCCTGTTGGGGTCACAGGGGTGCAAAAGCAGCAGTTGAGTTTTCATGTAGTAATTAGCCCTCATTTGCTTTAATCAGTGATAACAAAATAATTCTGAAAAGTACAAAGAAATACTGAAATTATTTTTCAGTTCAAGCAATCTTTTTCTTTGTGTCTTCCCAGCTCCTGGGAAAACACACACTCCAGTGGGCCCAGCAACAAGGGCCCTGTCATTTTACCTCAGACATAAACACAAATAACAAGTCCCTCTTAGTTTTTGTTGGAGAAATCTTGTTTGCTCAAGAACCTTTTTAGGGAAACCTTCCATTTTGAGGATGGGGCAGGGCTGCTCAATCTCTAACCTTCATTTTCAGGCATTATGGTTAAAAGCTGATTAAAACTGGGGAAGCTATTCCATACACTGAAATAAAAGAGCAAAATCAGCATAAATCAGACAAAAACCAGGGCAAAAGTGTATTGTGCAGGAAATAAAATTCATGTCGTTTGTCAAGAAATCAAGTTTTATTAATCTCTAACACTGTCAGTTTTGCAATTTTCCAGCAGTCCCTATGATCCCTTGGAGTAAGCAATCTTTTAAATGTCTAATAAAAAAGAAAGAAAATCAAGCAGAAGATAAATATTAGGTCTTTCCTATATGAGGAACACATTGACATAGTTAATTATCTACACCAATGCAAACAGATCAAATAATTTTTTTAAAAACAATGAGAGCTTTTAGAGTAAAATACAACTCAGTACATTATCAGTCTCTCTGTACATCATAGGAAAAGATCTGGGGGAAAATAAACTCCTTTTTAACTATGGTGTCAGGGTTATCTACACACAAAATTCAGCAACTAGTTGGTTTATGTGATAACACAGAACAACACAGAATAACACGAACAGAGACATAATTAAGAACAACTGGGACAAAATTGAGAACAAGCCACCTAAAAACACTGGTTTGGGGTGGTGGAGGGTTGTCTTAACTAGATTTTTGGTTTGTTTGGGGTTTCTTTTACCCAAATAAACTACCTTGGTGTTAGATAATATTCCTCTGACTGACTGATTCAACTATCAGGCAATAACCAGGCAGAGCCCTGACTCCTATAGAAATTAAGGGTAGAAGCAGCTACAATTTTCCCTGCCCCACCACAGCCCCTGAGCTCTCTCTGTGCCAGTCTCTAGCAGCACCAGCAAGCACTCCTACAAGCAAGGTGGTATTTCTAGGAACAAGGAAGTCAAAATGGGTAAACAAATCAGGGGATAATAAGAAAAGACCAAAAAAACCCAAAAAACCCCAAACAAAACAAAACAAAAAAACCCCACTCCAACAAAACAAAAACAAGGGAAAAAATGAGACTGAAAACTGAAAAGTCTGGCAGAATAGCCAAACAAAATAAAATCTGCCAAATCAGGGTAGAGTTCAGAGGTAACCTAATGGCAAAGAAAAGTACAGTCCTGGGATTTATAAACAGGAAACAATGAGCAGAAGCAAAGAAAAACTGAGAAACAGAAAAATGGAAATGCTTGTGGCTGTGGAGAGGGTCTTTTGGAAAGACCTGAAGGATTTGGGGAGTTTTACTGAAAACAGAACCAGGAGATGACTTGATTACATGTATACACATATAATGAGTATATAGATATGTATATCTATATCTACACATATGCATATGCACATTTGATCTGAGTAAGAGGGTCTTTGTCTACACTAGAAAATGTATAGCTAAAGTATTAAGATAGTCTTTCAAAATCAGAAGTAAATCACAAATAAATTAAGGAGTTTAAAACTGTGAGAGCAATTAGACAGGGAAAGATTATTTATTGGGATGAGCATGCCAGCTGAAACTTGGATTGTCCTTAGTAAACAGATTAAATCAGAAAAATGCAAAAATTCATCTGTGATTTTTTAGATGTGCACCCCAGCTCCTCAGAAACAGAGATGGTAAATTTTCCTGGTCTTCCATCAAGCTCATTGAGCTGAGAAGAAAATTTTACAAAATATGAACTTCTCTGTGTCTCTTTCCACATGGACAGAATTCCAAACAAGGGCTCAGCAAGGATGCATACGTGTATGAGAGTGTGTGTGTTTGTGTTTATTTAAATAGAGTCACCAATACTTGTCTTGGCAACTGTAATTCCCACTTGCATTTGGGCTTTAAGGAACAGGAGTGATGAAATGAGATTATTTGACGGGAAGTTCAAGATCACCAGAGGCTGCTGCTCACACATGACTCTCACTAGTGAATTCCTTAATGTTTATTATTGGGCTCCATGCTTGGCTCCAGGAGGGAGGCTGGAGAGGCACCACAAGCTGCACATTAGCAAACACACATGATCTTTCATAAGGTGATGTTCCAACTTGAGCTCAAGAGCAGAAAGCCTAATTCAAAACAAGAAACAGAACAAACAAAAACATACTGAGGGGGAAAAAAAAAAAAAGAAAAGAAAAACTCCACAAATGAAACACAGGAGAAGTGTTTTTTCAGGCTTCAACGAGACGACTGAACCCTGTGAACCCAGAAATAGCTGGCAGTGCTCACCAAACCTCAAACTCTGCAAGATACACCCACCCTAAGCTAAAACTACACATCGAGCATGAAAATGTTTTGAATATGCAGACCTTCTTACAGATGGGAAAGGGAAAAAAAAAAAAGAAAAACAATCTTCAACAGCATGTGAAAGTCTAAATGTCTTGAGAAAAATATTTATATTTATATAGAGGCACACTGTTTATCTTTCCTGACTTCACAAGGAGAAAGTCACTGGAATGCTTTCTAATGCAATACAGAGAAACAACTATGCTCTGGAACCTTATAGTTATGCAATCCATGCAGAGCTTCTCTTCAAAATCTTTTTAATGCACACCTTGCTATGACAGTAATAGAAACACCTCAAAAGTACATTTATATTAAATGAAAAGCAAACGCCATGTAAACCTTATTTTCCCACCTTAATCAGGAAGGAAAGGTCTGTGCTTCCAGTGAGAAGTCACACACCTTTTCTCCTTAAAGCTAATTCTCCCCACAATGAAATAAATGAAAGTGAAATTTCCCCACTGGCTAAAACAGTACAGAATGAGATATTTTGGATGCAAAGTCAGTTGTGGAAGGGTTACTGAAGGGAAGGGAAAACATCTACCAGCACTAAAAAAGCTGTTTTATTTATACACTGCTCTTTAGACAACAGGTTTTAAGAGACTGGCTCACAGGCCTTATTTTCCCAGCATAGGATATGAGCAATTCTTACTGATTATGTATGGAACTTACAGACATCCTAGAGAAAGGAAACAGGGCCCCAAATATCCTGGCAGGTGTAAGAGCTAAATGTTTTCTTTAAATCCCAGCATTGTACATGTTGTCATTTTCAGCAAAACAGAAGTGCGGACTTTATGAAACACCACTTTACACAGCTTCTGAATGAATCCATGCCAGAAATATGCCTTGGCTAAGACAATTCTACAATTTCATTTCAGAGATGCTGTTTCCAAATAATTAATTAAAAACAGTTATAATTATTGAAGAACGTTTCCCTGGTTCTGGTTTGGTTCTGTTTGTTGTGCTGCTGCTGGTATTTGCCTTGTTTTATGTTTTTTTATATGTATGTATTTATTTATATTCCAGTAAAGAACTGTTACTCCTTTCCCCATATCTGTGCCTGGAAGCCCCTGAATTTCCAAGTTATAATAATTCAGAGGGGTCACATTTTCCATTCCAAGGGAGGTTCCTCCCTTCCTTGGCAGGCACCTGTCTCTCAAACCACGACAAGAATTTTGTTTTTAATGCAAAGTTGCTGTATTAGGTACACATTTAACAATGATAATGCTGCTGTCTGTGTGCTTGGGTGCTCGAATCTCTTGTGTCATGACCCTTGGTCTTCCCTGCTAATTGTTCTGATTCTGGCTTTAAAGCAGTTAAACATCAATTTCCTGATTCTTGGAGATGTTTTGGGGCTCCTATTATTAAAGGCAAAGCCTTTAAATACCACTTGCTCACATTAATGTCAAGTTTTATTCAAACTTACTTCCCTTTGTGTTTGTGGTCACCCCGTCTCAAAGCAATTCATAGGCAAGGGTTCAGCAAGGTCAGTGTTATTTATGACATGAAATGAAGGAACTTCAGAAATAAAAGAGGGAAATACCAAAGACTTAAAAGGAATTTAGTCAAAAAAGCAGCACACTTTACGTGACACTTCAATTATGTAACGTTTCCCCAGAAGGTGAGCCTGGCAGTCTCAAGGATTGGTACATTAAAAATCAACACATAGATGACTTCTATGCCAAAAATATTCTGACACTCAAACCCAGACAGTCACTTCCAGAAGGCAAATAAGAAAGAACAAAAGAAATGACCCAAAATAAAATTGAATTTTTCTCTTATCCAGGATTTCGGTGGTGGCTCTTTCTACAAAGATGCAAAGTCTGTAATTCTAATAGAGAAAGATTTCAAGTTTGTTGGTGCATTCCTTTAGCACTTTGGTCTACAAAGCACTGTCTGGTTACTAACAATGCAAAATTCAGTACTATGCATATGGCCCAGCCATTTCAGACACTATTTATCCCACCTACAGACAAAATGCACATAGTTTAATAAAAGGTGGGCCTTGTAAAGAATCCTGGAGCATCATGGAAAACATTTATTTCAGTACAGAAAGAGTAGAGTGAGTAAGAGCACTCATATCAATAAGGATGCAAACCAAAACTTTGTGCCCTGTAGCAGCAGTTGCTTTTACTGTGAAGAGCAGAGCACTGGCCTAAATGAATCCTAATTTTATTTTGGCATGATTCTCTCAGTTACTAGTTTGTAGCACTTAAATGCTACGTCACCGTGGTTCCTAAAAATGTTTAGTAGAAATCTACATGCAAAAAAAAAAAAAAAAAAAAAAGGAAGTTAAGAAAAGCCCCATTGAAACAATGCCTGAGACATTGCTGTGGATCAGTAGTTTGTGAGCTTCACGTCAAAATATGGCAATCTAAATGTTATAAGAAAGGTAAGAAAATAACACAGAAAAATTAAACCTAACACTTTGAACATGGGATGCCTAAGGCTTTTTCTACAGTCAGAAAAGGTGAGATACTCATCCCCTGCAGATGTCTTGTTCTTTACAATAAATGGATCTACCTGCCTCATTCAGACTAGGGCTCCCACTTTAGGATAACTCTGGTTAAAAAAAGCCAGGATGAATGCCTTCCAGAGCAATCCACCCACTGCCATTGGACAACATCTGTGGGAGACCAAAGAACTCTATTCCACACTCTGAAGGCTGCCCCAAACCACAGAGCTGTTCAGCTCAGTTTAATCTCAGTGGAAAAGTGGCTGGAGGAAACCTGCAGGGAATAATGGCCACACAAACCAATTGCTATTTGTTTATAAGAAGTGAGGGGAAAGTCAAGGAATACTTCTTTTGTGATCCATAACCAGAGGTCATAGCAGAACCACGTGGTTTAAAAGGCAGGCTTTGCCAAAAATCCAAAAGGGAGGTCACTAGGCAATTAGTACAGTGAGCTGCACTGACCTAGAGGTTTGGAATCTGTCACTCCATGACATTCTCATTCCCCATGTGTGAGGGATGAGCCATCCAGAAACACACTCAAAAAACCAGCATGCAAAAATAAAAGGCTCTCTTCAGTCTGATTTCTTCAGACTTCATTTGAGTAGGAAATACTGTTTGCAGCTTTCAAATCAGTTCTCTCGTGTCAGGCAGATGAGACAGCACAAAACTGAGCCCACAAAGACAAACAAAAGCTGACTTCCATCCAGCCTCAGAGCAAGTGCAGTCATTCCAAGGCAGGGAGTCCTGGAGCATGCAGCCTATGCAGGCAGCTGCTGGTTTGACCAAGAGTCATACCCAAGTGCTGAAGGGCTGTAGGACCCTTCAAGGAAAGAGCAGTTCAGCAATCCCACTGAAGATAGACACCAGTGGCTTTTTTCTGGGATGGTAATTCCCATTTCAGATTTTGCTGAGAAAAAAAACAAAAGCAGCATCCGGGCTAAATGATGCAAAGTGACTTTCATGGATCAATGCCAACACTCTTTGCAACTTTGAGAAACATCTGGTTCACCCAAGCTCTCATTACAATGTCAGGTCTTTAGAGATCACCACAGTGTCAAGTTCTCATGAAAAAGGTTACCACAGAAGGAACTGAAACTCTCCTATCACCGAGTTATCTACAAGGCTGGTTAAAAATGAGGCAAACGCTACCAGGCTGTACATTGGCAATGGCTGCAGTAGTTACCAACCCATAACACTGCTAGAGTGTGGGAGGACAGATGTTCAGTTTAGAAATTCCTCTGTCACCACCCCTGACTGGGAAAGTGAATCCCCTAAAGTTTCAAAGGTTCGCTAAATTTTTCTTGAGTTTTAAAAGAAGAAGGCAGCTTTTTCTTTCTAATCTGCTTAACCACAGAGGTATTATCATTTCCTCTCACTAAGAAACACTTCAGTGTTAAAACCCATGTTTTTTACTTGGCTGCAAGTACCTGTGTGCATTAAATAGGTGTCTGGATTACAGCAAATGCTGCCCTTTTCAGTTTTCTTGTTTATTAAACTGCTCAGCAGTTCATGTACATTATGTGAACTCTTCCTGGGGGACTTAGTTTTGAATTATACATGACAATTCACATTTCTAGTCAATAACAGAGTGCTTTTTGTCTTTCAGTAGCTACCTCATTTATTAACTCCCTGCAACCAAGCTGTTTACACTAAAAAGCATAATCTCTGCTGCTGCACCAGAGATATTCACATCTGAGTTTACAGAAACTGCCAAAAAACATACTGCATTAAGACACAGAATTGAAAAGTGAGTTTCCCTACATCAATCAACCTGTTTGGAAGCAAGCTGTGGAAGAAGAGGAGGCTTTGAGCTGAAGTCACAGGGTTGTCTAGTTCTTGTCCCCTATGCTATTATTAGTTCAGCCCTGTCTGTACTGGTTGAAATCTCATCTCTGTGATGTCAAAATATGTCCTTACATCATTTTCACAGAGTGAAGAAAAATGCAGACCTGAAAAGGCAGGGTTATCTGTAGTTTTAGTGCCTATTACCAGGCTTTGACTGTTTCTCACTGCAACCTGTGGGAACTGCACATTTTCTTGATTTCATTAAGCTTTCTCCTCCTAGCAAATGCTGTGTCCTAGCCAGCATAATTTGTTTTCCCCTGCCAAGATGCTCTGTGAGAGCTGGAGCTGCAGAGTCTGGGCTCACCCTGCAGTAATCTGCAGAGATAAAGCACTGGGGGTCTGCAGCAGGGTGCCCTTGGGGTGCTCTTTGGCTGTGGCAGTGATGAGCAAAGCCTCTGAGCAGCACGTACAAGACACAGATTCATTCACTCTAATTAGACTCATGTCCTCCCTGCCCCCCCATGTGCCAGGGAAAGTGAGGAAGATGAACACAAGAGGCTTCACCACTCAGACCTGAGAATTACTGAGCACTGTATAAACTGGAACTCAGCAGCCACAGCAAGAGGGACTTAACCAAAACAAGAAAAAGGACAATAAACATATCCCAATCCCCATCTGTCCTCTAGGTGCACAGGAAATAATGTTACATATGGATAGTTCCCACACATATGTTGAGAAATAATAATAGTCTGTCCATAAAGGAAGGAGGCTAACAGTAGCATAGATCGATTTTTAGCTCATTTCAGGACTATTCTGTATGTGCTGAAAAGCAAAAAGATGATGGGACTGTGAGTTTAACCATCCAGGGTCTAGTCAGTATTAAAAAGTGATGAAAAATGTAATCACAGCCTTAGAAGCTGGTCAGGGGAGATTGATGGTGAAACTATGGCTCTATTTTTTTTCCATAAAGGAAGTTGAAGAGAAAAGCCAATGTGATGAATGTGTTGGCTGTTAATGCCAGGTTCCATAGTCAACAGCCTGAAATTCAATCCTGTGAATCACTAAAAGGAAAATGTTTGGTAGAAACAGCTTGCTCTCAGAAGAGCTCCCCCCTCCTGCCCCAAGTCTGTTCCTGAATGAGCTGCTGCTGTTCAGCACATCAACAAAACAGATTAACTGCTAGATAATCTGATTTGAGGGGAAAGCTCCCCACTAGCCATGCCACACTCGGCTAAAAGAGTCACAAATATTAAGCAGCACAGTCTGGTCTTTCTCTTGTCTTTGCAGAGTTTGGAAGCATTTCTTCACGTGGTGACAGCCTACTCTTTGCTTAAAATGCCTGCAGAGAACATGCTCTGAGTTAAGATATTTTTCTAAAACTATAAGCAATGCATGTTATGAAAACCTGCCTTTAAAATGACAAACAAAGCTCATCTAACAACACTATACTTCTAAATGCAGAAAACTGCATGTATGTTTTTAATGTTCCTAAGCAGAGAGTTAAACCCCTGTAGGATGTCTTCTTTTCCTTTTGCTTCCAGCAGCTTTTTATTAGTCAGGCCTATTCTCCTCTATCCTTGCCGTGATCCTTTTCACATGGTTTTATTTCTTGCTGTCAAGTCAATGGAAACGGCTGTTGCTGAGTTAGAGAGATCTGCTTTTCCCCACCCAAAGAAGTGATTTAAATCATAAAGCACCTACCAGGAGAGAAGCAGGCAGCGAGGCACAGCAGCTGCTGCTTTTTCTGAGCAGCTGGCAACATCACAGCAATACTGGGGGATTTTTCCAAATTATGATCTGTGTATCCTCTGCATAATTTTTCACGTTTACAAAGGTTCTATGAATTTATTGTCCTAGCTTCAAAATAGAAGCACGTTATTCTGTGTGACTTTATGTATTTTGCAAGTATTATACACTACAGTAAGATGAGTAAAGTTCATTGCTCACAACAAAGAGGAAAGGAGATGTGCACAGAGGTACTGTGAGGTACCTGGTTCTGACAGTCACAGCCCAGCCTTAATACCTGCTGGAATTTCCCCAAACATCCAGGACAGCCTTGGACTAACCTGGTCCTTGAGGACTGTGCAGATGAGGGATTTTCACTCTGTAAGCCTGTTTAGCACCTTGAGGGCAGAGGCATGGCTTAGCACAGGTAGCTCAGGAATCACTGCACCAAGAGATTAGAGGAGCAGTACCTGTGATGGCTGGGCTGGGAAAGGCTACCTGAGCCTTATCTCCTGCAAATTTCTTTGCCAGACACAGACTGTGATTTGCAGAGCACCTCCTCCTTGAGCTCACTTCCCTGCAGAGGCATTAAATCCATCCAAAGCTAAAGGAGTACCAATCCAGACACTACATTGCCAGTGCAAACTCTGCTGCCTTTTTTAGGCTGCAGTGTTACGTGCTGGAGGACATGGAAGGCATCTCAGAATTGCTGAAACCCCAAAGAACTGACAAATACTGACAAAAGAGTTGTTTAATACAGAGCAGTAAGTACAAGAAGAGTTTTTAAGTGCAGCTCAAGGGACTGATTTAGTGCATACATGTAGGACCACTGGATCACAGCTGAATAACAATATTATTATTATTATTAATAATAATAATAATAATGTGGCCAGATATGTGAAATAAAACAGCTGCAGGAAGAGTGATCTTCAAGTTACAGTACAAACAAGCAGCCATCACCACATCATCCATGCAACACATAAATGGAGAGGGGAGAACAGGTGCACATTTGGCATTCACTAAGAGTTAGTGCCTACAATGAGAATCCTTGACCATTAATCCCAGAAATTTCCATTTTTGAAAGATGTTCAGACATTTGGCCAGATGTTTCTTACACAGCCTTTAAAAGAAACTGCCCTATGTCTGTATCATAAATATTGGACTGTCTTAGTCACTTAACAATGGAAATTTATTTAGCCAACAGCTTATTAATAAAAAGACAAACAAACATCCAGTTTCCTCTGGGTGTTTTGGTTCTTTGCCACACACAAACCACAGGCAACATACAATGAAACAGTACAGCTTCAGATTTATTTTTTTAGGAGTAGAAAGTAATGAAATTTATGCTGTCATAAAACCAATCCTGAAATCACAAAAATATTCTCTTGCATTCTAGCTTAAGTTGGGTAAATAATTTTCTGTGCAATGCCTTTAGTGATATAGAAAAGCATTCTTGCAATTATGTCAGGCCATTAAATAACTCCAAAACTTAACCCCCACCCTGCTCAGAGTAGCACATGTATTTTTTTTTTCTAATGTCAATAACAATTTTGACCAACTAACCAGAAGATTCAGGAAACAGAAGTAGTGATTATACTAAGTGGAAAAAAACACTAATAATGCTTCTCTGAGTTCAAAAATCTGAGACTCAGTGTCAAAAGAAAAACAGATCCTATTCTTCTTGGAATGAAAATGCCTTAACTTCAATGGAGACAGTCAAGTTCCACATGTGAACTTTCCTTCCACTGCTGTTTAACGAAGTTCTTAATAAGCTTATAGTTTAGTTCATGGCTGCAAAGAACCTGCACTTTTGCACCAATATGGGTTCTGAGCCAAATCCTTGAGTCTGAACATAATCAGCCTCTGAGGATTAAGTCTTTATCTAAGTAGAAAGGAGAGATACCACCTACAAGGACAAATTTCCAGAGATTCTCCTGAACTGATTATAAAAGTCATTCTTATGATTAAGTAAGTCTGTAGTCAAGATGTTCTCACATAATTTTACACAAATCTGTAAACCTTCTTTAGCTGGGGCTGTAGTCCAGCCTCTTCTCACCCAAGAAACATTTTATTATGCTAATGTCAGTCTAAGCTTGGACAAATCCTGGGCAAACTGGTGCCATGGCACAAGCCCTCAGACATTCTACATTTGAGGATCCATTGCCATTGTCAAAAAGCTCAAGTTGCCAACTTGTGTGTGTGAATGTGTGTGGCCATCACATTCTAGAATAGTTTTTCTTCAAAACATTAGCAAGCACCTTCTCAGATATCTCAAATCTGGTTAAACTACATAAAAAATATTTATAAAGTGTTTAACCAGCCAAAGCACCCACACTGAAATCAGGACCACCACAGGTAGAAAACTGCCATCCTCCTCTCTTCTAAGCTGAAGAGATTTGAGGGTGGTGAGGCTCTGGAACAGGTTGTCAAGAGCAGCTGTGGGTGCCCCATCCCTGGAAGTGTTCATGGCCAGGCTGGATGGAGCTCTGAGCAAGCTGGGATAGTGGAAGATGTCCCTGCTCACAGCAGAGGGGTTGGAACTCAATGGCCTTTGAAGGTCCCTTCCAACCCAAACCATTCTATAGTTCTGTGATTCTATGGAAAAGTTTCCTAAACCTTTTCAGTGTTGAGACTCCTTGCACATTGTTATAGAAAAAGGGAGATTTAATTCCTAGTATCAAAAAAGCATGTCCCAATTAATGAGTATTTGGGGAAAGTTAAGTTCTTTACTCTCAGGACCTTGGTTTGACAGAACAGAAAATTGGGGGCCACCTATTCAGCTTCTCAACCTAATCCTTCAGTTTGCTTCTCCTGCCTGAACACCCTGGTAAGAAAAATGAGCTAATCAGACTGCAAGTAGCTGACTGAGAAAGGATTGGGATCACACCTTGTACAAAATACTTTGGGTTTTTGTCTTTTGTGGATCCCCTTTGGAATGCACTTCAAGAAAGCAAATGCATGAAGCAGGACAAAGAAACCCCAGAGGTTGTTTCTGTGCCTGCCACACACAAGTTTGACATCATTAAAGGAAGTTATGTTAAAGTCAGGAAATGGAAGGCTGTCAGTAGACCTGTTTCCCAAACTACATCAGTATTTGGTGAAGTTTTTAATTTAAATACCCTGTACTAAACTAGACAGTCTAATTATTCTTTCTCATAACAAACAGTTTTCAAGAAAGAGCTTTTGATGTAGGATGAAAATACCAGATGGATCACCCATTTAAACCATAATGTTGCAGCTAAAGAAAGCATAAGGGTGTCATTCAGATTTTCTGCCTAATCTTCCCTCTATTCTCTGCTCCAGGAGGAACCCAGCTAAATGAATAACTGTGGAGCATGAGGCAGTAAAATATGATTTTTTTTATGACTAACAAGAATGAATTTATCCTACCTTTGTGTTTCTCTGCTATTCTATCACTGAGTAATGGAAGATAGTTCTGCACACATTTATTATCCTAGATTTACTAAACAACAGAAAACAGCTTTCCCATGACCAGTACACAAGGAACAAAGAAAAATTTAATTCTCATTTCTCTGCCTACTTTCATCCTGCCATCCTGTTACTGGTAAGATGGATTTTAAAAGCCAGTTTTCCCCTCTTGGGACAAAGCAAAACCCAAAAATTTCTGGTTTTTTTCATTTTTTGCTGTTGTAATTTATAAACCAAGGCTTACTGCATCCATAAAGGAGTATGGAAGAAAGAAAAGCATCATTTTGTGGGCATTATTACAGCAACAAAATGACAAGAAGTCACCTCTAATCCAGCTACTGGTACACAGGTAGTAAATTATCTTAGATCAGCTTGAATTATATTAGAATCACATTCTGCAGTAATGTAAAATAGAGGTATGTTTTAGCAAAACCAACATTATTTTCTCCTAAACAGATTTCAAATACTAGTATATCTACTTCTCTTTGATGTCTACTCTCATTCTGCATTTAGGTTTGACTCTGTTACAGCTCATCTCATATAATTGTTTAGAAAATTTATCATCATCATCATAGTGGTTTTGCTCAGAACAGTATTATTCTCTCTTCTCTAACTAAAAAGTGGCTAAAAGGAGCAGAAACAACTGGTGTGAGAATTCACAGACCTGATGACAGATCAAACAACTAAAAAATTACTGCCTGTAGAATAAGTTATCCATGTGAGTACAGAATGAAAAAAAGAAAATCAACATTTAATATATATTAAAATATTAATAAAACATTGGTGGAGAAGGTAAAATGAAACTTTCTGCAAAAATTTTCATAAAGTGTTTTGCCATTTCTATACATCTCCCTTTCCAAATTCAATATATACTGCTTTTTTATGTATAAAAAGCCAGAAATCATTTTTTTTTCTATATTTGACATTAAAAGAACATTCATTCACCTCTTCTAAATCATTCAGCCTTCAATATAAGATGCAGCAGAACATGGCCTTTTAACACCAGCTTTGTTGGGGCTTTTCAGAGTGCAGGACACACAAACAAGGAGTGGGATCCAAAGAAAACCATTATGGGAACCGTTTTTAGGTTTTTATTGTAAAATTACACTATGGAGGAAATAACTTTCTGCACTGTCTAGAACCAATTCCTGTACCAACAATTCTACTGCAGAGCACTTTTCCAGCAGGAAAAAAAGCAAGCAGCCAGACAGAGTCACTTGCAGCGGGATTCAAAAGCAACAGGACTCCCACTCAGACTTGAAATTTTCTTCATGATCACCTTGAATAATAGTTGAGGGGATTTCAAATGATTTGTGTGTTAGAAATAAATTTCTCCATGCCTTTATTTTAATTTCTGAAGCACATTAAAGAAAAAAAGTATAAAAAGAAAGCAGGGTGGTTCAAGTGCTGACGACTGCCTAAATATCACATTTGAATTTTTCATCAAGTTAAAAAATTCCTGATTTCTTTTATTTAGGACTTTTCTGTCACAACAGCCCTGTAGACTTGGAGAAGTCATGCTACCAGACACATTTTAAAACAAGAGGAGAAAACCTTTAAATTATTTTAATTTTTTTTCTCCAGATTTCCTAATTTCCCTATTTTATCAAGGCCTTAGAACCATTAGTATAATCTGTGACACAACCAAGCAGATCATGAGGCTTCAGCCAGAATGCTTGCCATGAGTGGCTGTGTTTTTGAAGTCAGAGGCTCCTGTACTCAAAAAGACCTGGATCTTCCCAGGATCACATATTATATATTCCACAGTGCCTCTCACAGACTCAGATGCAGGTATCACTTCAGCAATTTTTTACTGAAAAAGAGCACAAATGAAAATCTCAGGGAATTCAGGTACTCTGCTTTTTCATGCTTTGTCTTCTGACACCTTTGTATGAATAATTCATTAATGGGCAAGTGAAAAAAAAGAAAGGGAAAAGGTATAAGAGCTTTCTCCTATCATGTACAAAGTGTAGAAGAGGGAGTTTTCAGAACAAAACCAGCTCCTCTAAGTACATGCATATTCATGACAGCACAGACAAGGAATTGTACAGTTGGTATCTTACATTTCTGTGGGGATTCTGTAACAAGCACAGTTAATCTTAAGACCTGAAATCATATTGTGGAAATGCCATGAACATATTAAATGTACCCAGAAATTAATGTGCTGGGTTTAACTGCTCATAAACATAACTGGGAAACCTGACTGTGATGGTTTGGGCTGGAAGTTCATGGAAGCACTTAGAAAGGTGGTGACTTTGCTATGTGCCTGTGCCTCCCACCTGCAAATGTCACTATAAAGCAGACTGGAGAACACTCAGCCCTCCAAGTCTTTCCCGAAATAAAACCCCACCTGTTTGGGATCCTGCTGCAGAAGCTGCACATCCTCACACCCCACTGAAGCTCTGGGAAGCCAAAAAGCACTCAACAACTATGGGATGTTCCAACAACCTCTAAAAAGAGTGGGGGTGCTGGGCTTGTCCAGACACTGATGAGGTTGATCCCTCTTTTTTCCAGAAACAAGTCCTCAGATAAAAAAATCTGAATAAGGAAATGAGAGGAGGAAGGAAAAAATAAGTAGTTCTGCATGAACCTCACCTTTTCTTGTTTCTGGACATCATAGCTTTTTTGGGGAATCAAAATAAAATAATAGCCTTAATAAAAAAAAAAAGTGGAAACATACAATGACTAAACTTTCAAGTCTCACACAGAAAAGTGACAAAGAAGAAACAGTACTTTATAGTCTCATTTTGAAAAATTGAGTTGTTGGAAAACAGGTTAGAAAGGGGAAGTGAACTGATGGAAATTGAATGATGAGGGTTGGAGGCCTGCAATGTAATATGTGATGAAGAACTACATCAGTGTAGGTAAAAAGAGTACTTTGAAATACAATAAAATTCATACCAGAGGACTGCAATATTCATGGTGGGTAAGGAAGGGAGAGGAACATTAAAAACATGGTTTTCCAACTTTTGTCCTTTTACTTTCTGGCACACTTGCAGTCATTCTCCAGGCATAAGCAATGCTTCATAGAAAGAGTTATTAATAACAATACCACTCATACTTAATATTATATATATTATAAGATTCTTTAAATAAAGAAATTTACACAGGAATTGGAGCTCTTAATATCTTATAAGGAGTATTATTATATTACTACTTCTTCCATTTTGGGAGAATTTTCCACACTCAAAAATTCAGAGGACAATTGCAAATTTTGGCCTCTGTAACACTGACAGTTTCCTCTAAAGTCCCCTTATAGCAGCTTCCCTTAGCAGTGCTGACAGTGCAAAAAGGCTTCTGTAAAGCACTTAAATGTAAAGTTCAAAACAATGAGAAAATAGAAAATAGAAAAAAAAAACTCAAAACATTAACTAGGAAAAAAAACAAAACAGAAAACAAAACCAGTATGTATGCCACTGCCAGTGGAAATGGAGAGCTCAACATTTCATTAACCCACTTTCATACCTGTCTACCATTTGTATTCATTGTTTGGCTTAGGTTTTTTTCTTTCCTACATTTAATTACAACTTGAACCAGGCATGTCTCTTTTTCTGGCAGGTGGATCTCTTCCTCCTCCTCCCAGCTCAGAACAATGTTGGTAAGAAAAATCTCTTTGTACATAGGATGTGTTGATAAATGAAAGAAAAGCATGATTACAACTTGAAGGAAATAGTTTTCTTTTTCAAAAAAGTTGTTACCTTAAGCAGATGTAGCTTTTCTATCACATGTGCCACTGACACACAAATATTAGACTAATATATCTGTTTGTCAAGAAATAACAGCACTCAACAATATCAAAGTTATCCTTGAAAGGAACATCTGAAACTCAGTCATAGTGCCTTTATATTCCCAGGAAGCAGTCCCAATATTATTTTTCCTGTGATCTCAGTAAGTTTTGTGACATAGCTATTTATAGACCATGACTGCATATTTAATGTGTTAAGCAATCCATCTGATTAACTGCAGAAGTTTTAATCCACCTTTCTCATGGCAAAATCTTAATTATCCGTCAGCCATTGTACTTTGCTAACACCAGCCTTTGTGACAGCTGTTCCAAGTATGTAATTGTGTCCCATCTACTTTGCCATTCAGAGCTAGGAAAAACAAGAAAACTACCCCAGGACCTTGTACAAACATATACTACACTGTCAGCTAAAATGTCTGATATTTTTGACTTGAAGACGTTATTTTGTAGTGGATACTGCAACTAAACTATGAAAGAGGTAAAGGAGATGCTAAGGGATATGGCAGTGCTAAAAGGGAAATTCCTGTTTAGAAGAAACACAGCTTAAACAATATAATCAACCGTTTTCTTTCTTTACAAAGTTAAAAATAACAACCCAGATGTACCAACCACATGTTGCAGGCTAAAATCTGAGCTCCTGATAACTCATTCACTGGGTAACCTGGAGCCAGCTCCAGGCTTGGACAGGTCAGGCAGATATCTGACACAGCTTTAGGTCAGGGCAGGACAGAGCCTGGCCAGCTGCTGGTGCCATGCCAGGACTCCAGCACAGCCCTGCAAACCATTCTCTCCAGGCTCCCTGCCTCTTGGTTTGCCCCTGCTCCCTCCTCTCCTCTCCCTCTGGAGCCCTGTGCCCAGGCTGGGCTGCCACAAGAGCCCAGGTTTGCCCAGCAGTGGTGGCTTGGAGCAGCTCCATCCTGAGCAGCACTCCCAGCCAGCTCCTGGCCACCAGGCTGGCTCACTCCCAAGTCAGTCTGTCGGCAGCCAGCTTTTTAAATGCATCGACTTTTTGTTTAAATTCATAAAACTGGCACTCCTGCGTGGCTTATTCAGATGCTGCTTCCCGCTGCATAATCCACATTTCTTCCCATTTGGATTTTAAGTCTGGCCTAGTTAGTGATATCATGGCTAATGACTCTCCAGTCATGGCTCTGCTGCATGGACTTTCTTTACCCCTATTTTTGGGTTTCCTACTTCCTTGAAAATACCTCTTCATGCCAAGACCAATCTACTTCAAAACAATTGTGAACCATCCATTTGGTTCATATTGGTCACCTACAGTATTGACAAATAAGTGAATTTGCAGACTGTGCACCCTTTGGAGAGGAATTTTGTCAAGTCTAACCTACAGAACATTGATGCATTTTATACATTAAAAGATCCATGGAAAGACAAATCCAGCCTGAACTACTTTTCTGCTACAGCAGGAGGAAGTCACTAATGTGATTTTCTGTCAAGAAGCACATGCCAGTGTATAAAAAACAGGCTCTTATATTTAAAGTTTCTTTAATTATCTGCCTGCTACTCTTTATATACCTCATTCACTTCTCCCTTATCATGTGCTCCGGCTCTTCCTCCCCTACTGTCCAATGCTCCTGGCATTTTATTCCAGCAGTCCCCTCAGACACTTCCTCCTGCCACCAAATTCTGTGGCCTTAAGGGAGGTGTGCTGTGCCACTTTCTGCTCCTCAGGGTACGTGAGGAAGCTGCCCAGGGCTGGCAGCCACAATGCAGGACCTCTGGGTGCCCAGGGTATGCTACAATGCCTACAAGAGCACTGGAAATCTCTGTTTAAGTGACTAAATCCCATTCCCAAAGCCAGGTTTTTTTTTGCTCTGGACAGCAGACACATATGACACCCTGGTGGCATGCTTGCCATTTGAGGCTGTGTGCATAAGTCCCATGTTTTCTGGCAATATGATGGTTTTTAAATGGTTTTTTCAAGATCTGTGCCTTTTCAAAGCTGAGGAATCATACCTCCAGTGAAGGTTTAAATGGCAGTGTTGATGCACAAATAGCAAAGCTGAGCTGGGCAGAGCAGAAGAGCAGGTCCTTTTGGTTCAGATGCTGTCCCATCTCATTGGGATCTCTTTTCTGGGTACATATTGCACAATTACATGTGACTCTGGGATATGCATCTGGAACTTCTGGTCTGCATCTTTAGTCTCCTTCATGCTTTTATCTAGAGCATATCCATAGCAAAACACTCCTAATTGTTCTAAACTTTCCTATTAAAATGCAGCATTTCCAGATTTGAAGCCTCCTCAATTTCACTTAATAACATATTACCACACAAATATACAGGGCCTGAAGAGACAGAATGCTAGGAAACAGAAGTATGTTGCAGTCTTGCTATTAATTATTATTCTCTAAAAGAGTACAGGAAAAAATCTCATCAAAACGTGGCCATCTGCCTTGAGCCCTGGGACTGTGGAGACACAGGGAATAGGGTCAGAGAGTCACTCATCAGCTCAGACTTGGCTATTTTTCACAACACCAGAACTTTGGGTGTGAAACAGCAGCAAGACAACCTGACTCTTCCAGTCACACACCCATCAGCCTCATCCTTTTCCCTGACCTTCACAGAATTCATCAGCACATCAATCTGCCCACCAGACTGGTTCCTGCTTAAGCACAGGAGTATGATTAATTAGCACAGGAAGGGTCAAGGAGAACTCAGTCACAAAAGCAACCAGGAAAATACATCTAAATAAACGTGACTGCTGTGGGAAAGGAGAGGTGAATTGCTGTGGGCACTACATGATTCTAATTTTCTGTTTGTACCAACTCCCACCACCATCTTCCCTTACATGGGAAGTGGCAAAAAGTGTGACCCAGAAACCAGCCAGACACAATGAGTGTTACCTAGAAGGGCTGTGTTTCATTTCCAAAAGCCTGCAGGCACATTCCACATGGAGCTGTATATGTGAAGAATATTTACACAAAGAACAGAGACCAAATTTTGGGGCTGAGATCCACCTCATTAGAGGAGCTATATATCAAAGCACAGAAAAAGCAGTTTCATAGATGAGCACATCAATTATATAATTATCCTGCTGGCAGCAGCTCAGCCTCTTCTGCTTCCACTGTATTTATATTCAGTTTATGTAAAAACTTTCTGTACACATATGCATATTTCTCCACGCATTTCCTATTCATAATTGCTGTTTACTTTATGTTGTTAGCTTTTGCACTCACTTGCCTGTGACCTTTTTGTTATTTAAAAAAACAAGCAACAAACCCCACAAAAAGAAACATTTGCAGAGGGTTTAAAGGAGAAACATCTATTCAAGGAAGAGAGAAAACTACCACATATGCAAAGCAGTGTGGTGACAAACACATTAAATGATTAGGTATTCATATTCTGTCCTAGAACTCCCTTTGCATTTAGCTTTTGAAGAAGGGAAGCAAAACAGAAAGGTGATCATTCTAAAGATCACTCCCAACATGGAATAAAAATGAAACAAACCAGATTTTTCACATCAGACCCTTTCCTTCCACTAGCTTTGACACATCACTCCTGAATGCACACATCTCCAAGACTCCAGGCGAAGGACACGACGCCTCTCTCTCCCTGGTGCTCAGATTTAGGGAACAGTGATGAACTGAACATCTCTTCTCTGGCACTCCACTGCACCTGAGCAGATCATTTTTTCAGCAGCTGTTCTGCAGGCACTCTTTCCCCAAAATGCTTTTTCCTGGCAGAGGCAGCGGTCGGTTCATCCAAGCGCCAGGAAAACGAACCAGCAGTTCGGCAAAACCGCGAGTGCAGCTGGCAGAGCGGCGGAAAAAGCAGGCTCATGCCAGGCTGTGTGGAAGACAGTCCTCACAGCTTATGCTACTGTCATATTTAGATTAATGATGCGTTTTATTTTCTAAACAAGTTAAAATCCCTCCCTTCTTCCCCTCTTGCTCGTGCAGATGCTCCCATCACACAAATCTCTCTCGTTATGTACAGTTCAGCTGCAGCTTGCTACAAGCTGATCAAGTTATCTTTGACACTGAAATAGGAATTCAATCTGAAACTGGCTTTCAGAGAAAGGAAGAGTATGGTTATTATACCTGACCATCAATCTTTGCTTGTTAACACTAACAAATAATCTCCAATTCCATCAGCTCAGATTAAACCCTCACCCAACGTGAATGCCTTTCCAAGGAATATGGAACTTCCTTTTTGACCAAAACCATCTTCATGAGAATTTAGAATTCAGACTTGGTTAGAAATACTTTTTCTATTTTCAGAACAAAAGACTTAAAAAAAAAAAAAAAAAAAGTTGTGAAAAGACACTTAATGAAACATTCCAGTAACCCTACTTTTGAATTGCTGAATAGACAATGAAATTCAAACATTTCCCAACAGCACAAACACAGAGACAAACCACAGCCAGCATCCAAGTCTATTGTCACAGTTGCACATCACAATCTGCCAGGAAAGCCTCTTGACTGCACCAGGAGCTCTGTGCAAGTCTGTGAGACATGACATGAAAAGAGAGGTCCAGGATGAGAGACACCACTTTACCAACTTCATCTAAATTGGGTTTTTGGACTGAAAAATCTGTGTAGTCACCAGAACTACAGCCTGAAATGTCTTGCTCTCTGTGCAGCCTCCTGAAGTACTTAGTTCCCATGAGCTATGCAGCACTCAGGATTTCCAACTGGTCCATATGCAGTACATTTCCCAATAACAGAGTAAATGAAGTAATTTTTAATTTTTTTTTTTTACTTGAGTGCTAATAAATAAGAGTATGTATCTGATTTTCCACTCACTCATCACCACTGGTAACCGTACACTCCCCACTGGTAACTGGGGAGTGTGTGGAGTACAACTCCAGGCGGGGAACACTGGCTATCCTGAGAACTCATCTCCTTGATTTTTGTTGCTCTGTTGGCTTCCTGTTACAGGTTTCTGCTGCACTACCCAAACTCTTCAGAGAAATTATCCAAGCGCAAAATTAACCCATTGAGCATATTGAGGATCCAACACCACCATCAGACAAATTACCTACCAGTTCAAACCTGACAGCATATCTTCCATATTTACAGAAGAGCAGGCTAGATAATTTACTTCTATACATCCAGTTTAATAATGTTTAAAGGGTGCTACAAAACCAGATTATTAATATGCCAAAACCAATTACTCCTGACCATCAATATATAGTACATTTCTTGTCCAAGCTCTCTGTAGTAATTACGTCAAGACAGACTGGATTGACACCATCATTAGTCCTTTATTTAAAAATTCCCATGCCTTCTTCCAGGGAACTCTGACTCCTTTTCTCACAGGCAGCTCCACACAACACTGATTCCTTCTCTCCTCTCTGTAAGTTTTCTTCTTCCTTCTGCATGACCAGCTACCCCAAGCTGTCCCTTACCCGGCCACCACACCCTGTCTGTCCCTCACACAGCATCTTCTCACCTTGTCTGTCCCTTCCTCCTCACAGCACAGCCAGCAGACTCCATCCCAAACTGCAGCAGGGTCCCAAGCTCCAACCCCATCTAACTCTTGACCAGCTAACCCACTAACCCCAGTCCTCACTGGGCAGGCAAGGCTGTCTCCACTTCTCTGCAATCAGTACAGCTTTAATTCATTGAGGAAAACTGCCTTCTGCACTATCCTTACAAACTATCCTCCCAGAGTTCTGGTGTCCTTTCCTGTTGATAATCTTTTCCATATTCATCCTTAATATTAAAAAGCATGGTATATCTCACGAGGAAGCTTAGTCCTAATTTTATGCCTCTGGGGGCTTGCAATTACTCAGGCACTTTACATATTACTCAAATCCTCAGTATGCAACACACAGTACTCTTAAAATGGAACAGTTATTCCACTGGAAACTTTGCAAAGAGAGATCAGTAAATACTGGGAAGCATCAGAAGCTCTTGGTATTCACTCCACTGGGAAGGGACTGCAGGTCAATTCATTACAACTGCTGTGATCTGACAAGTGCTCTGGTACCCTCCACAAACGAGCCCTGCTGCATCTCAAGTACCAGCTCTCAGACACAACAGGCACTGCACGTCCCATGGACCTGCTGAAGCATGTTTGGTCAATATTAAAGAGAAAGGGACAACCCAAGGACTCAAAAAATCCATGGCTTGATGATTACAGAAACTTTTCCAATAATGACGTGCACTAGTCAAGTTCATTTTCCAGCTTTCTATCCCTGTACTGGTCTACTGTTAACTGCACTCTTTTTAAAAAATTTTTTAATTTAAGTAAATATAACCATCTTTTTTTTATCTGCTATCATCAACTCTTGTTGGTATTTTTTTAAACACTTTGCAACGACAGAGGAAGAAAGTGAGCTTTGCTTATTCAGAGGTATCTGCATTCACCTCTGAGTAGGTGCTGGATTTTAATGAACTTCAGGTGATGCCTTCCAGGAGAAGGCAGCCTGGGGACATGCTATAGCACATTTCAGGGTCAAAATCATTCTGACTGTTGAAACACTCAAAACTACGCCCTGAATTATACACTTAATTTGCCCAGAGATAAACACCTTTGTTAGTAGTTCTGAAATAACAAGAAATGGGCTTCTGAGGATCAGGGCTATTCTCAAACAGATTTGTGATGTGCCTTCCAAAGGTCCTGAGAAGTCACTGTTTCCACTAATAGAAGAGTTGCTTAGCATCCCTCAAAAAAGACCAAAGTTAAATCTCTGAAGGCCATAGCCATTAACTACCTGCAACTTTTCATCTCGAATTAGAGTTTGCATAATGAAGTAAATCTCACTAAAACGGACACGACCTGGGGCAGTGACAGGCAACAAAACAAATTTACAACATGGTTAAACTAAGCAAATGAAGATTCCCACCTATACAAAAGGATGTGTGCTTAAAATGCAAAGTTTGTTGCATTTACCTTTTTCTTTTAAGCCAGCATTGAACAAATAGAGAAAACCACCAAACTTTTAGCTGAACTTGGCCACAGCAAAACCAAAGTAATTCAGACACCTCATTACTCAATTCCAGTTCCACAGGACAGAGCAGTTCAACAAAAGTGTTCTTGATGATTCAGTCCATCTGAACCAAAGATAACATTGATTATTAGCATAAGCAGGTTCAGCCCCCAAAATGTCACCTGTGGTGCTAACATGTGCTGCAGGCATCTTACTTCCCCTTCTAAGGGATCACCAAGGAGCGCTGCAGCATCCATTGGGAACAGCATGCCCTGTCCAACCATCCTCATTCTCCCTAGGAGAGTCAAGAATAAATTTTTGCTTCCATGGGTTTTGGTGAGGAACAGAATGTACAAGAACCTATGGTGTAACTAGAGAACACACATTTATGTCATGAAATATATGATGGAGGTTTGGGAGGGTTTTTTTTCTCTGTGCTGACATAACTCACTGTTATTTTAGCTCTTCCTAAAAGACATCATCAGTAACTTTCTGTGACACAGTCTAGATTTGCCTGGCTTGTTCTTTATTATTTTTTGGTCAAATTCTTCATTTCTTGAGAGCCCCAGTTGGGGGTGGAAGAAGGATGGTAAATCTGCAGCAGGTTCTGCCCTCAGCTTCACTTGCATTTTTCCCAAGTAATTATAGACTGGGTGCCAGTGAGACAACACAGTCAAGCCAGGCACTGATTACTATGGGACATGTCAAACACTGATTTTGTGAAAAAACATATCCTGCTCTCAAACTGATTTCTCTATCAATAAAATACTATTTGTCATCAAGTAAACAAAATTTAAAAATAGCTTCTCTGCCCCAAGCCCTGTTTCAAATGCCTGAAAGGACCATTTCTGAGACACAGAAGTCACCATGCACTCCAAATTCTGACTCTACTAATCTGAAGCACTTATTTTTGTATCTCACTCCATCAGTGAGCATTTTCTCTACATTCTACCAATCAACTAAAGTGAAGAGATAGACAGGATCTTTTTATGGCAAGGGAGGGAGTGCACTGGCATTCAGACAGCAAAGCTTAATCTGGAATTAAACTCTGTGAGCATGCCTTAAATGCCACTTCCACTGCTCATTCACTTTATTTTCTCTAAAGGTTTTTCCTCTGAAGCAAATACAATATGATTTTGAACCATCTACCAGCAAGTAGAGCTAGAGTTAAGTGCACTTGTTTTGCATGAGTTTTTCTGCTGCTGCTAAGACGTGTTCCGATCATTCCAGAGCTAACTAGTGAAACCATCCCAAAATAGCACTGTCAAGAGCTTACAAGGGCAGACGGTCAGCTGGGCAATAAAAAAGGACTTGTTCAAGAGAATCTTGTGTTGAAACAGAATTCTCCATTTGTGCTACACGAAGCACTTCGTTTGCTTTGGAGCCACAGGTGCTTAGCACCTGAAAAAATTGCTGCAGTTAAACATATGGGGGAGGGAGACAGGGCGTCTTTCATTACCAGATTAAATGGCACACAGGAAAAGATCAACAGTGCTGTCAGACAGCTGAATTGCATTTTAGTTCGTGATCAAAATACATCCGACTGTTATTTTTATCACAGAGCCCAGATATGGATTATTTTTTTCAGGTCTGGATTTGATGAAATGTCTGATAAATAATACTCTTACATACTTTAATCTATTAGAGCTGTGTATTATTTTGTTGATATTACAGCTCATGTACTTTTCAAAAAGATAGTAGATCAAAAGATGGAGATACATGGAATAAACTGTGTTGATTTAATCTATACATATTTTAAATTTTTTTAAAATAGAAAATGCTCAGCAAACCACATACTTGCATGAACACAACAAGGCTGCAAGACTATAAAATGTATATGACATAGCAGGCAGACGAGATTTCAAAACAAATTCCTTTTTTTGGCTATATTACAATAGAAATATATCCTAATGCTAATACTAACATTACCAGCTGCAGTGATAGTTTATTTTTTTACATTCAGCTTTATTCTGCAAGGAATTTCAGGGAAGAGAGTCAGATGAAGTTTTAACTAGCTCTTTTCATAACTTGCACATCAAATTTTCTTAACCTGTAAGAAAATTCTGATGTCACATTTAGCAAACAAACAAAGGAGGGGAGCTCTGTTCCAGCTATTTTGTTGCACCTTCAGTATTTTCTCATCTTCACATGAGGCTTCAAAGGACAACTGTTCACTGCCACAATAATAGACACAGGCTTAAGCACACAGGCAGCCACAAGTGAACTTACTACTGAGAGAATTAATATCTCTGTGTCAGCTTTTCAGATCCTTGCAGAAAACCACGACAGGCATGACTTAATTTGGTTATATACAGGAAAGATGTAATTAGTAGAAGATATTGCAGCAAAGCAGCTTCACACAATAGAGACTTCCTCTGAAAAGCAAATGAAATACTTCCTCTGCCTAGCTCTGACAGCAAACCATGCACTCCAGGCACCACTGTGTTTCTGGGACTGAGCCAGAGTTTGTAAAACTCAGGACTGTGATTAAAAGGCGATAGAAACTTAGTATATTTAAATGCACAGCTCTCAAGATAATATACGTTAAAATTGCATAGGTTTGAGTGTAACAGATTAGCCCATCTGGATAAAAAAGCAAATTTTTTTCACAAGTAATACAGGAAGTTGCATGAGGTCATAAATATAAAAAGATAATAGAACTCAATTGTGATTCCAAAATATTACAACAGGGAATTATAATGGAAACACTTTCTTTTTATAAACGCTATTGCTCAAAATATTTTAGCTGCATTTTTATGTCAATACTAAAACAGATACATAAGACCTGGCAGTGTTTTTATTAACTTCAATGCATGAACATTCTCTTGTGAGAACCTATTTGTAAAACAGATTTTTTCAGGGTCACATACACAAGGAAGAAAAGTTTACTGACTTTGCCACCAGTTACCTGATTTTTTCAGCAAAGTAATTGCCTTCAGAAATACAAGAAAAATGCCAAATGAAATTTTATTCCTACAATGAGGGCTACCACAATTCTTCCATGATACTCAGTGCTCTGATCTCATGTATTTCACGTGGAACAAGACTATTTTTCTTTAGCTAACTATAAACCATCATTTCTAAACAACCATAGAACTCTTAATTAGCCAGGTGGGACCTTCCCCCATTATCAAGAGAAATTAAATCCTTGACTGACAATAAGAGTGACAACTTGAAGCTCAAAAGACACATTTTTAAAAGTTGCAAAAACCAAATACAGGGGGATTAAGGGAAGCTCCTTATACAGATTGTACAGTGTTGCAACTAGAACTTTATTTCCAGGAATCATGAAAGGACTTTAGTGCCACAGGCTGAATTGATGTTAAACACATTCACCCAGAGTACAGTAATTGGAATTATAAGAGGTTATAATTGGAGTTCTTGGCCATCTAAAATGAAAACCTATTTCACCCTATTGAATTCTGACAGTATGATATCTGCAGATAGAGGGAGGCTGACAGCTGTAATGTCAGAACACATCTCAGAGCCCTCCACCTCTGCACTATTGTGTCATTGCCATCTTTTCATATTTCACAGGGAAATTCAATCTCATTTTCCTCTTCCTAACAAGTGTGTGATGTTATATTTACAAGCACTGAGGCAAATCAGGTGTTTGAGATTGCCCTAGTATGGTGTTTTACACAGAGGAGCTGCTATTTAGGATTCTGCTTTCACTTCATGGAAATGCAACTTGCAGCATTTTCTCCCTTGCCTGCCTTCCAGAAGTTTCTTTGTGAGGACCTGGCTGCACCTCAGTGAAGAGGCATGAGTTGCAGTACTTGTGTTACACCTCTGTTTTCCAGGTGAGAATTCCTTAAGCTGGACTGTGGGAGGAAGCTCAGCCTTGATTTGTCACTGTGTATTGATCATACCAAAGTCAACATCTGCACACACACAGCAGAACTTCATTCCATTGCACAGGTACCACCAGGTACTTCTTTGGAAAATATTGATAAAAATACCACTTAAAATACTTGTAGCAAATACTGACCACAAATTACATTTCAGCTACTCTAGACCATCCCCTTTCCTTTTCTAGTGAGCATTAGCAAACATTACAATGAGATAGTTCTGTAGGAGGTCATAAACCTATGATATTTTTGCTAGATCACAAGCATTCAGCTGGGAAAATGAGAATGAACAGAAGTAAAATCACACTATCAAATCATCAAACCATAGTGAAACAGAAAAGACCTTAGGAAATACCATAATCTAATCAGGGTCTGGTGACAAACATTTCAGTTTTTCCCTTCACAGGGTTTTCTACCACATCACACATTCCCGTATTTCTCATCCACTTCTTTTTCCTGTTATGTGTTCTTTCTTTGGCAGCTCCTGCACTAGTCTTCTGGCTCTCCAAACATCTGTAGGTCTTTTTCATTTCTATTTCTATTTCCTCTCTTGCAGCACTCATCCTGTTTGGAGCTCTGCATAGCAGAACACGCACGCCTGCCTTTCCACGAGATCGCTCCCCTGGCATTAACAGATGAAGCACAATGTTGGCAACCAGCCCCTGATGAGTCAATGAAGCTCTGTGCAGTGATGGCACAGCACATGGAATTCTGAGACAATGTGCTACACAATAAGGAAACCTGGACACTTGTTGTTATCCTCCTTCAGAAGGGTTCTTGTCAAAGGTCCTCATGCAGCAGTGCACTTGCATCAGTGGCCAGCTTGACTTGTCTTATCCCCAGCTTTAGACACAAGTTGTCTTTGACTTGAGGCAGGACAGTCCAATCCTGTGCCAGGGAAAGACATCCCAAGCCAAGACATGTGTACTGGACACATCAACTGCACTCCTCATTAAGTTTAACCAAACAAAACAAACAACTGGCTCGAGCCATAAACTATTCTGACAGAGCTGTAATTGATGCCTTTGATACATATGGCACTCAGAAAACTAATGCTGAGAGCAGAGCAAGATCACAGAAAGCCATTTAATTATGCTAGTCTCTTTGATATTAATGTGGTAACTATTTGTTTTTCTTCTAGAGACACAAAGAATGCATTAAGATAAAATAACTGCAGACTGACTATGTCCTCCCTAACAAGATTCTATGATAATAGTTTTTTACTAACACTGCTTTCCAGCTGGTGATGGAGAGCTTCACAACAAGCCTATCCTGATAGTAGTAGCAGCTTTTTAACTCCTCATCCATCTTCACTGACCTCAGAGGCATCTGATCCCACTCTGCAACATGTATTAAAAGCAATATTTAATGAAGGTGGCTGGTATTCTCTGCTGTCCACCACAGACCTTTGTGTAAGTTTTCCTAATATAAAAAGGCCCCTTTTAAATGCAAAGTGAGTACATATTTTAAATGTGATGTACTCGACTCTGTGGGAGACCAAAACAACCAAAGAAATAACAATCCATGTTTATGCAATACTAAGACCAAGTACTCTGATGCCACACAGATCTTCTGCTTTGCTTGATAACTATTCAAATGAGAAGTGGAAGCATATTAAGTTCCATTTTTAGCATATTCCATCTCCCATCTACAAAACAGAATAAAAACATTTTCATTTGCTGAGAAAAACACTGTCCCATTCTTACTGCAATCAGTGAATACCGTCACATTTTATCTCTCAAATGCTACAAACTCTACCTTTGCCAAGCCTGCTACAAATAATTAACTATTAATGAATTACAATACATCTGTGATAAGGAGACAGCACAGGATTAAAAATGTCCAGAATCCTAACCACAGACAGGTTTATTCACCAGGTCTTATTCAAAGTTCCATAACTACTCTATTTGTTCCTATTTGTTTGCAATTATTTAATTTCAGTTCTGTTAAGTCACAAGAGAACACACAGAGATGTGAAAAATGATAAGAAGATGCTGTCCACAGCCCAGACAGTGTGACAGAGATAAGAACTTAATTAGCTAATTCATTGTCATTGAGAGATGTGCAGCTGGGTACTCATGGACTAGACTGAGCAGATACAACTCCATAAAACAAGATCTACCTTGATTTTAAAGGCTGAACTATATCTGTTTGGGTCTTTGCAGAAGAGAATGCCAATGGACTTTGAGTTTCAGGCTCTTCCCAACCTTGACATGATTTGCAATGTTCAGTTTCTGCTATTGGGCCTGAAGAGCATCTGATGATGTGAGAGGCTTGTGACTATAGGAAGGTAGAGCAGGAAAGCATAATGGTTCTTCAAAGCTACAGTGGCCAAGCAGATCATTATATGTGCAAAAGAAATGTTGAAAAAGCCTGTTTCTAATTTTTCATTGAAGTCCTAAAGAACAGAAGGGAGATGCACAGAGAAAAAGATGCAGCTCTTAGCCTTCATGAGGAAAACTTCCTTGAGAAGAGTTGCACTTCCAGCTCCTTCACATTTGCCATGAGATGAGCAGCCATGCAGCAGTGGCATGAAGAAGGAGCATAAACTTTGTATGTGCTCCTGGGAATGATGAACATCCTCACCACCCCAAAGAAGCCACAGGCAGACTTATACAACATGCATTCACAGATTTTCCAGCATAAGTACATAATTGCTCTTCCCTCACCTCAGCTGTCTTTCTTTGAGAATCTTCTCCTGCCCCTTAAAACATTTTGGATAGAAAGATGGACTTTCTACATGTAGTTCTACTACACGTCAGAATATTACAGCAGTTTCAAGAAGACAGTGTGATAAAAACAGCTGCACTTGATGCTCAACATAGGACTTAATACATATGCAGTTCCACCCTCTGCTTTTTTTGGGGGGGAACAATGCCATTTTACAGATTTATGGCTCTCCTTAGCATGGGCTGTCATTCCTGCCACAGCACTGGCACTCACCAGCCTTCAGCTGGGCCAGCATGGAACTAAGGGACTGCAGGATTAATCAGGTCTGATAGGGTCCAGAAAAAAAAACACAACAAAAAAACCCCTAAATAAAACAAACAAACAAAAAAACCCCAAGACTAGCTTATTTTCTAATTTTAAAAAAAGTCTTTTTGAAGCCAAACACATTTTGGAAGAGCTAAAAGAGAAGCAAACAGCAGTATGGGAGTGGGAAAAAAGTAGCTTGAAGAAAGACAAGGAAGGAAGAGAACAAGAAAGAATGGGGCACAATTCCTTCTTCACTGCTTTTCTGTAGAGGCTCTAAAGATAGAACCATTAGATTAAAATTGACAATCAGCACCTCACAGCACCTGGCTCCTTACAGAGGGAAGTTTTATGGAGAGCACAAGAGGCTGTTTCAAGACCTGAGGTGGTTTCATTCATGTTACAGAAATATATTAATCTCCCCTCCTTAAACTCAATGTGCTGAGTAGTTCTGATCAGGAAGCAGATTTGTAATGCTAATAATCCTGCAGTTCCTTTGATGTGATCCCAATCTAGTAATTGAACCTGTTAAAAGTCACAGAAAATACTTGGCAATCACTGAGCTCAATTAAATCATTGCATTTGTATTTTCAAATGCTTTTAAAGTAACAAACTGCACAAGGGAAGCCAGCTGCCTGACACATGCTGCAAAGGAAAACAAAACCATACAAAAACCTCCTGTACTTTTAACCTGGACCCACTGAGCTCTCATTTATAACCCTCCCAAAGAGAGCTGCAGGCATCCTCACACCCAGTCATGATCTCTGTCCCAGCAAGCCTTAAAATCAGCCAACCTGGGTGAGTTCATGTGTACCAGATACATTGCACAAGTACCAGGGTAGCAGCAGATGAAACACCATCCAGTGGATGGGGATGTAAAAAAAAAAAAAAAGTGTTTTATTCAAATATTGTATTTAACATGAAATCTTTGATTTCAGTAGGAGGGGAGGGAGCATGGGGAAAGACATTTGGTCCAACTATAGATTGATGTAAGCATGTTTAATGTAATTGCATGGATTATTTTCCCCCTTTACAGGTATGTCTCTTTTTTAAAAAATTTACAAATCCATGAATTGGTAGATTGAAACAGAATTTCAGAATGTATATTAGAATGGTAACATTTAAAAAATTAAATTACAAGATAGCTTATGAAAGAAATTGGTATGAATAGACTTCAGTTGAAAATGGAGGAAAATTTCAGTCCTACTAGAAAAGAAAAGCAAACCAGTTTTGGTGGGAGCTCAAGTATATGGAAAGAGTAAACATATGGAACCAAAATTAGGAAATAGGAACACACATGGAGAAGCAAGGTGCTGTAGGGATGGGAATGATTTATTACTACAGAGTGAAGAAGATGCTGGAAGGTTGGAATCCACTCCTGGCACATTCTAAGGTTTAGCTATTCCACCCCTTCTGCATGTTCCTCCATTCTCAAAATTGAATGTTATTTATTTATCCTTGTAAAAAAAATTATCCAAAGCAAGAACAAGAGAGTAATTACTAGCAATTTTGAAAGTTACAAATCCTTCTTGCAGAGAGACACCATAAAAAGGTCGTAAGTATTGTATTAATTAATTGTGAATGTCTGCTTAATTAAGTCTATTTGTTTGCTACCTGGACTCTTGTTCTGCACTGTGATCTTTAGTGTGCTCATGCACACAGTCCAGCGAAATTTAAGGAGCACCATCTGGGTAAAAACATACACTGAGTAAAGCTATAAATAGATCCAGCAAGTTCATTACATCCATGGTACGTGCCCGCCTGAGTATTTTCAGCATGAGGGCCTGGACTGTAAAACTAATCTCTCATTTTCCTGCAAGGAACCAGGAACCTATTAGTGTTTATCTTCTTTTCTAAGTGTTTATTTTCTTCTCTCTCTTTTTTATTTTTTTTAAGCAGAAGAGCTTACCTAGGGATATAAAACACTTCAAACAGGATTTTTTAATTTCATATCTGAGCTTACCAGGGAGGACACATGTCCAGACGGAGAAGAACACAGAGATCACTCTCTGACTCATTTCTAATCAAACAGTTGGAACAATATGAGAACAACATTTATTTTGTTTTTGTTCTCAGAAACTTAGAAACCCTTCTGCAGATGGAATCTCTTGCTTTTAGCATTCTGAAAAGCTGACAGATAGAAGGCAGATTCCTGTTCCCACTCTGTTACACCTGTGCATATACAAGCTGCAGGATTGCACTATGAGTTGTCCGTATCAAACATTTTATTTACATTTCAAGACAACACATTTTATTTGCATTATAATACCTGAAAGGTTAAGGACTTGAATTGTCTGAGACAATTTTTCTTTCCTCCCTCTCTCCTGAATCCCCCTAAATCAGAAAAGTACACAGGAGAAGGGTTTCTTAGAATTGTCTAAATATTTTTAAAAAGCTCTATTTATTTCTTTTTTCCCCCATGTCCTGCAAAACTGCATTTGAAATGAACCCCAAAGCAAACCAGCAAAAGTACCACCACCATGGCATGTGTGCTGAAAAACAGGGCTGTTTATGGGCCAGATAACAATATGGGATCTCTACATCCTTGGCTCTTGTGAGTTCCATAACAGCTGGGGGTACCTGCTCCAGCTGATGTCCCTGGAGGAAGCTGCCATTTTTTGAGACACATGCATGTGAATAAGGACACACAGGCACACACACATCTGTACCCACAGGGAAAGGATTCATGCTATCTACCCCTAAATAGTTATTTATTCACCTACATAGGAGTGATGTGCATAAATGGGTCCAAATCTGCTTAACAATTTGGTGCATAAAAGCACTAAGTCTGCTTTAAACAGGCAGAGTTCTTCCTCTGTACTTTCAAAAGAACATGGTAATGCAGAAATAAATTCAGAACTAAATTCCTCTTCAGTCAGAAATGCATTCCTCTTAGCACATGTTTCTCTGGCAAATTCATGATTCACGTGTGTTGCACGTGCTCACATTTCTACAACAAAGCTTTTGTCAGAGTTACCTGACAATATTTTCAGGCTTCACCAAAGAGCACATTTTTGGCCACACTACATTTTGACAGCTGTGATTGATTTTGTATGGTGGATTATATGGTTTTCCTCATTTTTCTCTGAGATTTAGGCATGCTTTGAGGATGATGAAAACAAAAAGCACTTAGCATAATGCTGATACCACAGTATGTTGCTAATTAGATTCTTGCTTTCTAATGTTCAAATGAATACCCATGCAGATCTTTATACAGTACCTGCTGATTGTAAGAGCTGGATCTATCTGCAATAGATAAAGCAAAGGCTGTATTTCCTGACTGAAATCTCATTATCTGAACATGTACTGCAGCTAGAAGGTTCAGAGTTTGAATGTGAATTTCATAACTCTTTAAATGACTTGAAACAAGAATTTTATATTTGAAACATTTCAGATTTAAGATGTTCAGAAACTAAATCTTGCCCCAAATTTAACAAGTTTTATCACACAAGAAAGAGCTGAAGATGTCAAGGGATACATTTAAGTTGCACAGTTGATTCTAAAGCAAGGTTTAAGGCAATCTTCAATGGTAGCTTCTAGTTATTCCCTGAATGTGCAACTCAGATCTTGTATCATCTAGTTTCAGATACTTACGTGCTATTTCACATGCCTGTTTCCTCTCTCCTTAAAAAAAAAAACAAACCAAACCAACCAAAAAAACAACAAACCAAACAAAAACAAAAACCCAAAACCAACAAACCAAAACAACCAAAAACAACAAACCAAACCAAAACCAAACCAAAAAAAGTCCAAAAAAACTAACAAAACCCAATAACAAACAAAACAAATGCTGGCTCCCAGGGAGGAATGCTAGTCATAACTATTTAAAATTTTCTTCTGCTGGTAATATTAGTGTTGCTCACGTATTTCTGTATTTGGACTGAATCAGAGATGAATTCAGAGAGAACATGAAAGGCAGGTAAATTCTATTTACCTTGGCTCTTGTATGACAGCTTATGTTCTCTTTCCTCATTTACTTTTCTGCCTTGGGTGACTCAGTATCTATGTATGAGCAGATCAGAACTACAAGCTGAAATCATGAACTTCGGCTACCCTGTTATTTCCATGCTCAATCACCTACCTGAATCCCTCTGATTTCTCACACTTTTATGTAATTGCAACGCTTCTGTTAAGCATTGCTGTGCATTTGAGATTTCTGCCTGAATTTAGCCTCCTACAATTAATCTGGATCAAGCAGATCAAAAGGCAAGATGTCTTTAGGATTCAGCAGTGCCTCTACTGAGTGAGAGACAGATTCTCTCAGCAGCCACCTTGATTAGCAGAGAATTTCACTGTAATATGGCATGCTGAAGTCTCACAGAGGTTAAATAGAGATTTCCAGAAAGAAGGTGTAGTGAAAACTGAAAACAGCCCTTTTGCAGTATAAAACATCATTCAGTATCTTGTAATCAGACTCTGAAAAAGAGACAGTGATCAGAAGTATTTTAGAGAAGCCAAATGAGATTAACGCAGCAGAGGTTTTGAAAATCCCACAAGCTCTCAAAACAGATCGGCATCACTCAAAACACAATATGCACGTCAGGATGAAGGCACTGAAATCACCATGTGCTGTTGCCTACACTGGTCTCTTCAGATGAATGATGGGAAAAAGAAAAAAGATCACCAACCAGCCAGGCATTTCAAGATCTAACAACAAATCCTCTAATTCAGCCCATATTAAATGCCATCTTAACTTGGTCAGACAGGAAGCAGTTTGGAAATGAGCTCTGCTAGGCTTAATGTGGATAGACATGTCTGTAACTATTTCCATGACAATTGTCCACATTTGTTTGGTGTATGGCATAAAACACAGATTCCACTCCTTCACTGGAGACTGTGAATGCTAATTTTGAGCACTCTCTTAACAACCACCACGGAAGCACTCCCCTCGTGATGAGGCTGTCATCATTGCCATTCCTTCTTAGTACACCAGTTAGGGAAGAAAGGTGTGAAAACCATGTTGCTCTCACCCTCCAAATTTAGAGAAGGTATTTTTGCAGTGCATCCAGCCATACCTGGTTGAGATTCTGGAGATTTTCTCTCGACTTTGACTTTTGTCAGGCAGCTCCCTCTCTCCCTGGCCTTGGAGACAAGCTAGCAGGGCTGTGCATCTCACACACCAAGCTTCTCAGCCCCTTCCTAACACAGCTCTAGCAGTGCCACACCACCCAATTCCTTTCACACAAAAGCCACAAGCCTTGCAGGAACCAAATTTTAGCTGTCAGGAGATTTCAGAACAAAAATGTTCTGAAGCCCACTGTCAGAAATATACATAAGACATGACCTATTATTCTCAAGCTCTTCAAAAGGTAAGAAAATTAACTTTTACCTATATCATAAATGCAACAATGACTACATATTTCATACATTCACTTGAGGCCAGGTGGATCCTTTGTTAAATGTGTTGGAGAACTCATGCCAGTTAATATTTACAGGTTCAAGGTACTCACAGGCTGAGCCATCATTTTATGCAATTACAGAATTATCTTAATGAAGCTCTGGTGCTGTCTGATGTTTTGCTTGAATCCAACAGATGTGTACAATTCATATGATATGCTGACTGTTGATACTTCATTGCCAATGCTGGTGAAAGCCTGGTATTACGTTTCTTGGCTCTTCTGTACTTGATAAAGTGTTAAATATTGTGAGGAGAGCAGACAATATAATGAGTTCAGGTGTTTATTTTCCTGATTTAACTACGCGGCAATGAAATCCTTAGGAAGGTTTGCCATTGACTTCAGCATGGTTAGGATTTCGGAAGTCAGGTCACAAATTAGCGGCATAGCTAAGTGCATTTCTGGAAATCAGCAATCTCAGAATACTTTTTCTACAGGAAGGATTGAGGAGTTGGAATTTACAAGACAGTTATTGGAATTCTTTTTTATAAAATGCAAAAATGTAATTATATTAAATGGGAACTTTGGAAACCCTTAAAGAGTGGCTAACCTGAAAGTTCAGAAATCAGCACCTGAACTGAAAAGCAGTGTGCATATGGAAAGTATGGTGTGTGAAAAGTCAGCTCAGAGCCCAGTCTAATCCCAGTACTCCATGCATGAACAATTGATATCAGAATACTGCTGCTGGAGAAGTTTTTCTTTCCTATGAACACCCCGTGACTTTTCCAGTCATTTGTGTGCTTCTTCAAAGTAGCTAGAAAAGTGGACCTAAAATTCACCCACCTATTTAAAACTTCGCACATTCTTTCAGTTTCCATGCTACCAAGTCTGCACAGAGCAGCACCCTTTCCCAAAAAAAGGTACAATCTCTTCCCTGCTACTGGAGGTGCTTACATGCTGTGAATATTATCCATTTCAGTGATAGGGACATGGTCGTTATTAAAGATGGAAACCAAAATGAAATTGTAATTACTTTTTTTTTTAAGTTAACTTCATATCATATCATTTTATGAATAAAGACTTAATGCATTCTCAGACCCTGAAACTCTTGCCAACAAGTGGAGACAGCTGTTGGATAACAGCATGAACATGAGGTTTATATAGAAATTAATCAAACCTGCAGTAATTCACTGATGGATGGACTCCAGTTCTGTTTTATTAAACAAGGAGACACAGGAGAAGATGAAGTAGGGTCCAAGCCTGTGAAGAGCACAGCACCCACAGATACTGATCACCTCCACTCCCAGAGCAGGCCATTCACATTGTGGGTTATGGAACATCTTTGAGGCTTGTGATAAATACAGATTTGAAAAGTCCTCAAGACACTATGGAGTCACCTTAGGCATTCATTAGTACTTGTGTATCCTACATTAATATTTACCTGGTCTAGCAAGTCTTTCTGTGAAGTTAACACAGTTGCTGTGGGGCACCTGGAGGTTATTAGAAGTAACAATTGCATTAATTCCAGGCAGAGCCCTCTAACTATATATGGCAGCTAGCTTCTTAGGAATGCCTGAAAGAGGAACATCTGTTAATTTGACACTTCCCTCCTCCTTGGTTACAGTTTCCTATCATCTCAACATAACTCAAACAACTGTCCAAATGGCTAAAAGTTCTATGCAAAACTGATACGTACTGCTGGGACCATTAAGGAAACTTGTCCTGAATTTCTCAAAGGAAAATGAAGCTGACAGACTGATAAGGCCACAAGGGAGGATGCAAAATTTTATCTACTGGAACCAAAACTGCAAAACATTACGATAAGTTGTTCCCAAACTGGAATGGGTGTAAGGTAAGGAGCTGCTGTGCATCAGACTGGCCTTAGATATACATGTAATTTCAATTTAGGCAACTCCCTGATTAGCAAAGAAATTCTGTGTGGCTATTCTAAATGAACTCTTCTGCATCCTCTGGCAAGTACAAATGACTGGTTGATGCACATCTTTAAGCCATCTGCAAATAACTAAACAGCTGTCCACGCTTCCCACAGCTGTGATTGTTCCTCTGCAATGGTGACAAACACCAAATAAAACACAGCGGAGAACAGACAGCAGCTGGGTTTGAAAGGGTTTGGGTGGCCAGCTTTTTCACAGATGGAAGGGGCACAGTGCTCACTGGAAGCTGAGAGGCACCTTGGCTTCTCACTGTGATGCAGACATGGCTGATAACCCAGAAAGCAGAAGCCAAACTATGTGGAGAAAGGAAAAATTAATAATCTCTTTTAATTGGTATCTATTACACACCTCTTTAATGAGATCTATGTATCTTATTTTTACAATTTCAAATAAAAGTGCTTATTGTAAGGATCCTGAGTATTCACAGTGCTATGGGAGGGCATAAGCTTCACCCAAGATGACCACACTAACATTCTTAGCAATGAGCCTCTGAGCTATGTCAGACACTGCTGCATCTTTCATAGGTGACATTTCTCACAAGTGACATTTAGTCAAGATGCTCAACTTCTAGTCCATTCTCAGCAAGAACTAAATGTGAGCTTAACTGTAACCATTTGTGCAAACTTTTTCCTCAACTGGGCCATGGAGTGTTCTCCAAATTAATTTAATGTAATGTAGACATTAGAAAGAATTTTAAAATACCTACTACCAAGTTTTATGATAGCCAAATCACTAGCTTAGTAAAGTGAGAAGTGGTTTTTAAATTGGTCTCATTTGCAAGGAAGAAATTTTAGGAGTTGTTGTATTAGTCCAGGTGAGAGCCCATTAAAATTTGCCTCCCTGCTCTCATTACTACCAAGGAGACTATTGCTTTACATATGCACAGTAGCTCCTCTTTTGTGGGCTAATCTACAGCACATTTGGCTAGTGAGAGCCAAAGATAACAGCTTTGTGATAGCATTTGCAGAGTTGTCTTTGCATTGGCAAAAAAGTATTCCTGGCTAGTGGCCAGAAAATGAAAAGACAACAGTAATCATTATGCTAATTCAACACAGCATTGGTTAAGAACTAAGAACAGATTCTACACTTCAAGTGTACAAGGTAATCAACAGCAGATATTTTCCACTAAAAATTCAGTGCTTGCTTTGTTATTTTCTGTAAGTATAATAGCAGAATGATGGTTACATAAATTAGTCAATGGAAATGAAGCTCTTAATTACTTCAGGAAAAGTGATGTCATGCATATTTAGAAAACAGATAACATCAATTCTCTAGCACCAAAAATTTCTTTGCACTGACAACCATCAGAAACCATAATTTTGGAAATAAATAGTTATGCAGTCATATTTTTGTTTTAAAAATTTTCTGTGGACTCTCATAACTTGGATATCAGTAAATTCTGGTTATTAGAGTAGAATAGGGGAAAAAGGAGAAAAAAGGCTGTCTGGGTATTCAGTAGAGAAAAGAGAATGTTTCTAGATGGGAAAAAAAAAACCAAAAAACTCCCACATACATTGAAAAAGGAAATTTTCCTGTGTATCTTCTTAAGCAGGGGGCAGTAGGTCAGGGGAGTGAAGATGACAGATGAGCTCCCTGAAGAATCCCTGTGCCCTAGAGGATCCCAACTGCCTTAGACAGAGCTCATGGCTTTCCCAGGCACTTAAGCTGTTTGGTGGCTTTTCCCATCTAATTCACCTGGGATTCATTCTCTATCTAATTCACCTGTGGATCCAGCTGGGCAGCACTCTGGGAGCAATCCAATCCACCATTCCCAAACATGCAAAACTGCTAAATGCAACAAGAGAAAAACATACAATCTCAAACTGGAGCTGACCAAGAACCTCATCATCTCAAGGAATGATCCCACCACCTGTAAAGGCAGCAAGGAGGGACTGGGACAAACAGCAGTGAGGCAGCAAACAAGAGAATGTCAAAGATCATGACAGTGGGTGCCAGTGAGAAACGGGGTTAAGTGAAGAACTGAAATGAGTTTAAGATATATGGATTAGTCAAAGACATTTCACAGTCTCTGAGAGGAAGACTTCCCACATGATGGGGAGACCACAGGGGTCACCACCTACTTTGATGGCTTTTATTTTCTCATCAACATGAATTCACCTCTCCAGGATTCAGGTTCATCCATGTGACTTTGACCTACTGGCTATTTCAGCTGTTTCTCTGGCAAAGTGAATGATGGCTCCATCATGTTTTGATTTCATCCCCACCTGTGATAGCTTTGCTGCTCCAGGTTGAGTTCCATCACAATATTCCCTCCTGCTGGCATTCAACAGTTAATGAAAAGTTTTAGAAGAAAAAGGGTTTCACATCTGTCATGCTGCAAGATGATCTTCAGCAAATGATTGGTTGGTGGAGACTTACAGACACCTCTCTGCATTTGCTAGCTGTCTTCAGACACAAAAAATAGAAGTGGCTCAGACAGTTTTTATTGCAACTGCCTTTTCTAGCAGTTTCCTCCCTATGAGCAACAGTCACAAAGAAATATCAAGCTGACATTGGTTCATCACTGTCACCCAGCTAAGGGCTTTGCAGAGATCCTCTTGTGAAAAGCTGATGCTTCACTGCATTGGGTTTATCTCTGCCCATCGTGCAGAGCTCCTGTGAGAGCAGTTCTGGGTCTCCAAGTGTGGAGAAGAGCTGGATGGTAGTTCCAGAGAAGTACCCTAAAATCATAACAACTACTGTGAACACCTTCTCTAACCTTCCTTGTACAAATACCACCATAATTTCCCCAGAGAATGGGGCATTTTTACCAGGATTTGACATTTAGAGAACTATCCAGTCCCATAAGAATAACATTAAGGTATGGGCAACCACTTGAGAAATTGCATCAAACCTGAATTTATTTCACTTGCATTGACAGCTGCTGATCCCTGTTATGCCTTTATCTGTGAGAGCAATCTTCACCTCACACTGAGTATCATTCCTGTGTGTATTCTAGAACTGAAACCTGGTAGTAAAGACAAGCAGCAAGGGCTAAAGACCCTACACAGCTTAGGGACTGCACTGGGGGAAGACAGAAAGCTGCTGTCACCCAGCCACAGGGAAAGGAAATTCAGCACTGCAAACCTGAGGTCAGTATCTTTAAATAATACTGATGATGATCAGATGCATGCATTGATTCCCAGAGAAAAGTGAGTTGGGAAAAAGTCAGGTCTGTGCTCTGGAAGGGAAATAATATCTAAAGCTGGTAGAAGCTGAATAAAATGTAATATATCATCCAAATAAAGGAAAAGGGAAACCAAACTGCTTCTGAAACTGAAATTCAGAAACATAAAATATTTACTAAAATAAAATTTTTATTCAAACCAGACCTGTAAGATCTTTTGCAGAGAGCAAAAACTTTCCAAAACAGTTTTCTGCTACAAATCCATTTCACTGCCTAAGAAAAACAGTTCTGACAGAAAAATTCCCATCAGTTTTTCTAGCATCCAGTGTGTGGGGAAACTTAATCTTTTTCTATAAAAGTATGAAAGAGAGGAGACCATAATTTAGAATTAATGAAAACAACTTGGGAGTGTTCAGCACAAACCCCTTCTATGCACAGCAAATGTGCTGTGCCTGTCACTCTTCTGATGACTTCCCAATTGCTGGTGTCCCCTCCTCTGAACACACCCTGAGCAGCAGACAGCAGATGCTCTTTAAACCCAGAGTCAGCTGCACAGGAAAAGCCACCAAAAGAGCATAATCCTGCTCTGCTTCCTCTTACAGTCAGTACTTATGCAAAGCAAATAGCCTTTGGCTCCTTCTGTCAACCTGGTAAGGAGTGGGCAGAAAGATAAAAAAAAAATCAAAATAGTAGAGATGAAAAACAGGTGCATAAAGGGAAAGGGAAGAAGGTGAGAAAAAAAAAGGATGAGAAGCCCAAGGAAAAGATTTACTGGAAGCAGGGATAATAAAGAAAAAAAAGCCCAACAAACCAAAGGAAAGAAAAAATTAGGTAGAAAGAGAAAGGAAAGATAAGGCAAGGCAAATACATCAGACAGCATTATAAAAAGACATAATGTATTTTACTCAGACAGCTCCTCATTTTCCAGCATGAGAAATTCTGATAAAGTGTTTAGTAAAGGTATGGATTTGATGGACAAGCAGATGGCACTTCAAACACATGGACACAAAGAGCAGTAAGAGACCAGGCACAGAGATTACACAATCCTGCAAAAGCTGCCTGTGTCAAGGAACATGATAGTGGCAGGTAAGACTAGGAGACAATAAGCATATAATCAAAGCTTTAAAAGGCACAAGAGGGGAAAGCATACTTTGTGCAAGTACAAGGAGTAATCATGAATGTGACTGCAGCATCAGACTGTCCTGTTCTAAAAACTGATTTATTTTTGAGTACAAACACAGACATGTACCAGAAATATGGCTGAAGATTTAAGATTCTCTAACACAGAGATTTTTGAAAGGGCAAAGGAAAAGCAGAAATAATTTCTGTCTTCTAACAGAAACTACTGAAATGGAAAAGGAAGAAGAATAGGAGCATTTTAGCTAGCATCACAGGATGTAAAACCAGAGAGATCTTTATCAAATACTGATAGAGAACCCTTGCATAATTGGAAAATGCAAATCTTTTATAGTGAAACTTGTTAGACAGCCAGAGCTTTGATCCTGAGGATCTGGAAATGCTCTGCTACTATGAGAATAACAATTAGGTGCAAAAGCTTCTCAAGTGCTTCACAAATCAATTTAACCAAAACAATAAAACCTTAAAGCTTACTGTGCTGGGTCTGAACCCAAGCAACCCACAACACATATTCAACTAATGCTGACACATTTTACAGCAATCTTAAGATTAGGTATATATGTTAATTAAATATGAAACTACCCACTAGGCTGTTCATTCTGAACATGCCTATGTAATGTCAGGCACATTCAATGTAACATAACAGTGACCATGCCGAAAAGAAAAATAATTTTTTGACAAGGACTGCAAAGTGAAACCACAAAAAGAGGAGCACAATTTAATGATGTGTGATTTATAAAGCTGGAAGCCAGAGATTAATGCGATGTATAATTCCCTTAATAATATAATACATATATTATCTGGTGAGATATTCTTACAATGACTTGCAAAAAAGAGATGGCTTGTATGGAGAGATTTGAACAGTAAGAAGCAAACCAAAGAGCATACAAGGAGGGAGGAAGGCTAGGATATGGAACAAATTACGAGGAAGAATAAAATCCTGCATCATTAAGCCCATTTCAGTGACAAATGATGATGGTTCATACACAAATATGTCAGTAGTAAGGGGCTGTCTTGGCAGAAAACCATACAAAAACAACTGCTTTGTTATGGAGCACCCCACTGCTGAGGTCCTCTCTCATGATAAAGGCTTACAAACACTGTGGAATACAAATTAATTTTAAAAAGCTATGTCTCATTAAGTGTGTAGCACAAGGGAGCACTTGCCAACCCACCCTATTCCATGTATCCCTGGAGGAACTGCATTCCTGTGCAGATGGAATGTTTCTATCTTTATTTAAGAAGTACACAAGATACACTGAAGCTAGGACTCTATGGAGCTACACAGCTGCAATTTTTGTTTCTAGGGTTTGCAAATTAAAAAGATACATTTAATTTTGTCTCAGACTGAAAATACCTTTCCAATTTACAGCAGGATATCCTGTACATAAACACAGGTAAACACATCAAATTAGAGACCAAAACTGTGACAGACCCTTAGGTCCCACAGTATAATTGAGTATCACCATGATTATAGTGTCAGAGGCAAGTGAACAGGCACTTCACTTTATTGACATTATTTATTGGCCACTCTTGAGAGGGAAAATAAATGAAGAATTATTAAAAAAATCTATTCTCTTTAAGTAGCACAGAATAAAGTATAATAGCTTTTAATATTTCAGTGTAGAATAGCAATAAAACAAACAGTTTAACTTTTGTAGTCTCCTTCATTTCTCCTCAGTTCAGTTTTCTAAGGGTCATTTCAAGTAATTTATTGAAGAGGAGACAGAAAGTCAAGAATGCCCTTGTTAGGTCTCTCCTGTAAAACACAGTTGCATAGTATTGATTTTCTCATAAACAAACAATATTTACAACCTATTAGAACTGGTAAAACAAGAGGTATTTCCCTCCATGTTTTTTTGAACTAAAACCCATTGTTTCCAGCTGTTGCTAAGAACCTAACTCAGTAATTTTCAGGTGGCTGAAGAATTATACTAATGTGCATCAGATAATAGATATACAGTTGGTAGATTTAATATGGTGAATTTTTAAAGTTAAGGCTTCATCTAAGAGGTTTGGGTTTTCTTCTCCAGGTAACAGAATTTGTAGTTCTCAAGAGAATTACATTCTGAGACACTACATCCAAATGCACTCATGAAAAGCAGGATACTCTGAGGGGTCCCTGACCCCTGCTCATCCTCATTCAGGAATGGTCAAACTGTGCAGTGCCTGACCTGAGGCTGAACCACCCAGATTTCTCTCCCAAAGAAACCAAAACACTAAGGAGTGAAATGAGCAGAGCACTGGTCATGAACAAAGTCTGGGATCACATCCCACTTCAAATAAAGACACATCACAGTAAAACCTATTTGCACACAACTAGTTGCAAAATATTTTACCACTTCCTTTTTCTCACAATTGCTATATAACTCCCCTAGACTGTGACATACAATGGATACAGTTGGCTTTTAAACTTATCTTTAGCTGCTGTGGAAGTTATGTGAATTTAATATTGCTGCAATGTATAGCATTACTAATTTAAATCTTCCTACATTTTGTATCTCTTGCCTAAGAGCCATTCTCCTAACACTGCATTTGTTTCTGAAGCACCCCAAAATCCTTTCCTGTGCAAGGTGCTAAGCAGAAAGCACTGTGATGGAGAGGATGGTGACACTGTAGGAAGCAGCCCTGCATTAGTAAGGTGGAACATTACATGGACTACTCAATCTTTTCCATATCTGATTTCTATGAGTCAATAATTGCATTGTTCCCTCCCTTCTGCACCAAAGGAGTCATCAAGTGACTGTTACTCAAATGCAGCTGAAAGGGCAGAAGTGGGGCTTGTCTTGGAATGAATGCTGTTTCTGTGCAGGTTAGCTATGCAGAAATTATTGGGAAGTGGAGAAATTGTTGGGCTATCCCTTCATAAAGACCTAACTCTTCATCAGCCTGGCTCGTGGTGTACAGAGGCAGAGGTCACTTGAAACTCAGTCATCTCACATGACAAAGCACCAGGAGCTCCATCAAACAAGTGCTGCACAATAATGGGCTCTTTTAGGTTTTTGCTTACATGAGAAACATAGAAAGTGTCCTCTTGTCTCACCAGGAAAAGACTCTGAACTAGTTAGTTTTCTGTGATGTGAAGGGAGATAGCACAGAAATATATCTGCAGCAATTAGTGAGCTACACTAAGCCACAGACTGCCACAACATTCTAATAACCCAAGCTAAAATATACCATTTTAAAGGCAAAGTATCAATGGGACTAGGACAAAGCACTGCTTTCTCAAAAGCAAGCCATTCTCCTAAGGACTATATAGCAAAAGGAGGTGCTCCAGATCACCACTTAGTGTGGATATGGATACAGTTTTGTTCCTGAGGAAGATTTTCTCCTTGCTGTGTCACTTCTACTGCAGAGCTCTGAAGACAGCACTTGTACGAATGTCACTGTGTACAAATGCTGCAGATAACCAAAGCAGAAATCTAGCTGCTTTTGCAATCAATAAGCTTGGAGGATCAATGAAATCTTCAATGAATCAATACTTCACCACCTTGTAGGGAAAGCTGTGCCTTATGACTCGATCCAAAGCTCAATGGATTCAGTATCCTCCCACTGTCTTTCTTCCCACTGTGTGCTCTGGAGGAGACATCACCCAGCTGTGAGGCTGAGAGATGCAACACTCAACAAGCTAAAGAGTGTCTCACCTAACCACAAAACTCAGTGCCCAGGTGAGGTGGCTGTCCCAAGCAGTGCCAGGGACCAGTATTATTTTGTTGTTCTAGTCCTTGAAGGTCAAATTAATTCCTTTCAATTCAGTTCAACCTGAGCTAGTTACCTGTGCCCCCTCCACCTGGCACAGCTGAACATATGGGCAGTAAAGCAGTGCAGAACCTCCTCAGAGCAGAACTAGTGGCAGAAGAGTGACTCACCAGGGAATGCAGTGGGACAGCTGTCAGCTGGAAATCCTGAGTTTTGATAAACACAAAGAACTAGATTTTCCAACACTGCAGAAAGCCAGGCCTACATGATGGATCCAGGAGTTCTGAGTTCTTAAGGATGGCAGTACATCCTAGCAATGCCTCAATGGATAGGGCTCAGAGATACACTCATCATCTCCCTCCCCCACTGAGTGACTATCTATTGGGAATCAATCTTGGGTGCCTGGAAAAAAAAACAAAACTATGGCAGACTCTGGAAGGCTGAAATCTCCAGCCCTCTGTTAATTCACACTTGTCCATATGTAAATTCAGTGTGAATGCTCTCCTCATTAGAATTCCACAAAAGCTTAAGAAAACTATTGTTTTAATAAGGAAAAAAATGTAGCTACAGTTCTAAATTAAATCTGTAAAGAGAGAAATCTTCAACTTTGGTGTTTAATTTGCACATCAGTTCAAATCTACAGGGCAGCCCAAAGCCCAAACTAATTCCAGCACATCTGGAATATGTAAAAGGTAAGACTAGTCATTGATCAAGGAACAAAAATCTGAGTAGAAAGGAAGAGATTGTTGTTGAGCTGAATGCCCCAGGTTGAGTCTGGCCCCCTTTGCAGCACGTGAGATAATCTGTGCACCTCAGAATTCCAACTGGATCTTATTATAGACTTGATTTTTACCCACACAGGAACAGGGTACAGTCACAGTTAACATTCTTCCCTTGCCCCAAGCCCCTGACAAGTTCCCAAGTTAGAAATGTTAGAAATGGTCCATGTAGGTTCCCTCAAATATGAACTGTAGAGAAGGAAGTTCTCACCTTGAATCACCTTCTGGAAAGCTCTCTTACTGTCTCTATTTAGAGCTCAGAGGAAATTTTAGGATATGTGCTAGAACAGGTAGTAAGACTACTGCAAATTAATATTAAATTATTAAATGTAGATACAGTGGATGGGGCCTTTTCAAACCTAGATAATGGCAAATTTGGTCTGAGTAAGAAAAAACCTCAATGAGAAAACCCAGTCAACACCAATAATCCAACATGGATTATACTTCTGGAGAAAAAAGAACATCCTCTATATTATTAAAGAACATTTCTGCTAGGAAAGTTGATCTAGGAGAAATGCAAAGCACCCAAATAGAAATTCTAGATGCTTTTTCTCCTTCTCTGATAGGAGCCTACTTAGTCAAAAAGCAAACAAAGTCATACTCACAGCTCCTATGCCATCCTTCAAGCCAATCAAAATAAAGGTGCCAGTTTGCACAGGCTGCAGCAGATGATACACAAGCTAAGGACATCCTAGCAGGAGAATCCCAGAGCTCCACATGCCCTGAGAATGCAGGTGTCAAAACTCTACCTCACCCTTCTGGGTGTGCAAGCAGTGACCTCAGCACAAGCTCCCCGAAAGCAAAGGCTTTCCATGGGATGATGGAACTGGTTCAGATTGCACACTCTGTGCTGTGTGCTCTATAAATAAGTCCTGGAGAGTCACATTTGAAGATTTCCACAACAAGCTTTGATGTAAAACTACCCTGGTTTTGATTTGGGGGTGGTGGGAGGGTCTGTGAACCCTCTTTGGACTTCACACACAGTGTCTTGCTACAGTTGCATATAGATTTCAAAATCAGGAGGCATCACATGAGCAAAGGGTCATTGGCATGCACTGTAGCAGAAAACAGGAAATATAATTAAACATAGAGCCATGAGGTAAGTTCTTTGGCAAAAGAAAGAGTGCCTTGGAAAGAAAGTGGCAAGGGCAAAGCACTATGAAATGGCAAAGTAACATGGTTAAGGCAGGGAATGAAGCAGAGGATATGGAAACAATGGTGAGAGGAGCAGAAAAAGAAGCACAGAGGTAAACTGACAATAAGAGAAAGAAGGCAATACAGAAGAGAATAATGTAAGGGAAAAAACCTCTTAGGAGTAGTATTACTCTTAGTAGTAAAAGTTAATTAGTAAGGGCAGAAGTCACATGGTTATGCAACAGGATAAACTTTTCTGTATAGGAAGAGTTTGTTTAAGCTTCTATGAAACTTCAAAAAAATCTGTGAGAGGAAAACAAAAAATAAAAAGGGAGTAACATCATATTTCTTTAGATTTTTAAATTGCTTTTTTAGGTCATATTTCACCCTTCCCTCTCAACCTCCAAGTATTTTCCAGGATGGAATTTTCTTCTTCCCACTCCAGGATTTCGCGTGGGCAGAGCACTGCAGATGCTGCTGAAGTCAGAAACCAAGAAACTGATTCATTTTTCCCTTGAATCTGGTGCTATCATTTAGACTGGAAACAAGCAAATGTCAAAGGCTGCAAGTTAGAAACAATTTTACGCAGCCTGACCATCCACGTTGTCCCAGAGTAACAGCGGTACCAGAGGGAGAGTAAAGTTCTGAATCCCTGCTAGATTGCCAAATATCTATGAATAATTCTTTTTCTTTTCTTCTGTTCCATCAGACATGTGCTCTAAAACTCCTCTCAGTTTTGACCATGTGGAGAGGATAGGTTTTTCTTTTTCTTTTGTCCATTATTCAACTTCGCTGAACAAAAATCCTTGGAATGAAGACAACCTCATCAAATCAATAAGCAGTCTCACTGATCATGTTCCACAAGTCCAGATTAATTTCTGAAAGTTTCCTTTCATTTCAGCCTCTGCTGCTGAACAAACCCACTGCTGGGTACCAATTCAGTACCCAGAAAGGATTCTCAGAACAAATCCTATGGAATCATATCACGTAAAGGAAGCTGCTCCCAGGATAATTGATATTATGATCATATTTTTTAAATCTGAGGTGACTTCTAGTAAGAAAGTTTCCTTCTCCACTTCATCTCAGACTTTAAAACAAACCAGAGCTCTAACATTTTAAAAGGTTAGACACATTTTTTACTCCCACCGTTTCTTAATTAAACGCCATTTGTGTGGGAAAACATCTTAGTGCATACTTTAAAACCAGGCAAACCATTAATTAATGCAACATGTTGGCAGTTTTAGAGAAACTTAGTCGAGAAGAGCAAACTATGCTGCATTTTAAGTTTTAAAACAGCCTGAGCTTTACTTTGAGAGTGCATAAGTATGCCAAGCTCCTACTGCTTTATACTTTGTAGTATATAATCTGTGATACTTAAAGTAGCAAGAAGTATAATCTGAACAGCTGCTAAACCATGGGCAGGTTATAAAACATAGTTTTAGGAAGCTCAAGAGGTTATGAGTTGCTTGTCTCACAAAACCAAAGGCAAACACTAGAAAAAACCCCATCTTCCACCAACCCTACCAAAGAAACACTGATTTGCCCAACACAAATGGGTAATCTCTGAGACAGGCTGGACACAAGAGGTTCCAAAATCTCTGCTTTGGCATCAACAGTATTTTAGCACTACAGCTAGGCAACAAATTGCCTCTCAGTGCATCCAAGCTAGCTAGTTTACTGTGGAAATTTAACATGTCATTAGAATAACATCCTGTTTTGCAGCATTTCTGTGTTTCAATTTACTCCAACTCTCCTAAAATTCAACTGGCATGAAACAGCTGGGCACGATTAGTTACTGGATGGAAACCAAACGGAGATTTCACAATAGGTGGCATTTTATCTCCATGGCATAGGCAGCTGGTATAAAAGACAAGTGACCCCTGGCAGAAAGCATTGTCCCTAAATATAAATCTGGTGAGCTGTTTTTAAGACATTATTTCAGATCAAGCAGAAACAGTGGGGGGTGGGGGAGTTTTGTGGGCATAAGCCAGGGTTTAAGTTATTTTGAATGACCGGATTTTGACTGGGTTCAAGCTGACAAGCACATGTTGGGACCCGACCACCCATGTGCTGACACTGCAAGCACGAACTCCACCAGAACATTCACCTGGGAGAGAGAAACACTCCCCCATCCCAGTCCTGGACAACATATCTCATGTTCTCACCAAATCAGATACTCGACATTCCTACCCAATCTCGCAGCTTTTACACGATCGCAGCCAAGCCTGTGGACACCGTGTTCTCTACTTTACTGCACCTCCTGATAAGCCCGCACCACAACACTCCAACTTCTCCTCTTCCCAAGCTCTCAGCCGCGCTCGGTCCCGCACGGCACCTGCCAGAGGACTCTCAGGACACAACAAAACACCGGTGGGACCAGAGCCCCACTCCTCTGACTAGACCCAAACTTTACACGTCCCAAACTTTGGAGCACCGGCGTGCATCGCTATGGACATGCCAGCAGCACATCCATCCTTTGCCATGGCAGCACGGAGAGGAGCTGCACGGCCCCCAGCACGGACACCCAGCGCATCCCGCTCCGTGTCGGGAGGTGCGAGGACCCTTTCCCGCAGCAGCTCCCGGCCCAAGGATGCTGGCAGCGGGCTGGAAAGGGGGATCCATCCCTCCGAGCGCAGCCGGGGGTGCGCGGCTCGCTCACCTGCGTGGGGCATGGTGATGGTCTCGTTGGCGTTGCTGGAGCCCATGTTATAGATGACGACGGCGGAGGCGTTCTGGGCGGCGGCGTGGCGGATCTTGTCCTTGTAGGTGCAGTTTCCCCGCGGGATCAGAGCCACCCAGCTCTTGCCCGGCGCCGGGATGTTGAAGCGGGTGCCGGGGTCGCAGGCGTCGCGGTCGGCGGGCGTGGCGGAGAGGGCCACCAGCCCGCGGGCGTCCTGCTTGGGCGACTGCTCGCCGTAGCGCCCGCACTCGCTCTTCTCGCTGCGGAGCTCGGCGCTGCCGGCCGCCGGGTCGGCGTAGGTGATGTTGACGAAGGCCGTGTACCACTCCTCCTTCTCGGCCACGGTGAAGTCCAGGCACAGCAGATGCACGAAACAAAAGGACAGCAGCCATGTTGAGAGCGCCAGGCTGCGGCACGCTTGGATCACAGACATTGCCATCTTCATCTGCCGGCCCCCCCGCGCTCCTTCCCTCCCTCCCTCCCTCCCGCCGCCGCCGGTCCGTGTGTGCGTGCGCGCCCCGAGCCGCGCTCCGAGCGGGGCGGCGCTGCTCCCGCCGGCGCCGTGCGGGGACCGGCGAGAGAGAGAGCGAGCGAGCGGGGGAGGGGGCCCTCCCCTCTGCGGCCGCTGCCTAATTCATGGCGGGGCCGTTTGATTTCCTCGGGCTGGCCCCGTCCCCGCCTTCCCCTCTCCCTCCTCCCTCCTGCCCCTTCCTCCCCTCGCTGGCCCTGCCCGCGCAGCTGCCTCCCCCGCTGCTGGCAGCGCGGCCGGGGAGCGGCGCGCAGGGGGCGGCGCGGGGGGAGCTCCAGACGCGCTCACGGCGGCGCGGAGCCGGGGCGGGCTCGGCCCCCGCCCGGCCGCACCGAGCGGCTCCCGTGGAGGGGCTCCCGGCCGAGTGGGCTCCCTGGCAGCCGGGGCTCCTCCTGGCAGAGCAGGGTTCCTGCTGGCACAGGGATTTCTGGCACGGGGGCTCCCGGGAAGCGCCGGCGGCGCGGCGGCGCCACCCGGCGGCAGCGCGGGAGCGGGGCCGGGCCCCAGAGCCGCGCCGGGATCCGCGCAGCGCCCGGGAGCGCAGCCCGCACCTCCGAGCATCGCCCTGGAGCGCATCCCGCACCTCCGAGCATCGCCCGGGAGCGCAGCCCGCACCTCCGAGCCCGCTTCACCTCCAGCTTTTCCCGCTTCTCCTCACTGCTCCCTCATTCAGAGGTTTAAAATACACCCCGAATGCGTTTCCGACTGGACAGGCGCGTTTACCAAAATCAGGTGTGACTGACAGGAGCGCGGAAAGCCTCAAAGAATGATGGAGCTGCTCTCTGGAGGCGGTTAAACAATGTGTTTAATTTTGGTTCGGTGAAAGGCCAGACTCGGGGATTTTTAGGGTATGAAACACCCCAAAAGAATTGTGGCCGTAACTGGCACCTTTGAAAAGGATCAAAACACAGCTGGACTCTGTGTCTGTCTATGCTAGTGCAAATGACGGCCAAAATTCCACTTTCCTAGTGCTGTGTTTAGTAACAAAAGAATGTCTTACAAGATTTATAGGGAGTGCCTGTTGTAGCCCCTTAGTAAAACCAACCTGCTGCTGGAAATTCACTTTCATTCAATGAGTACCTGAGTCTCTCACTCATGTCACTATTTGCCTCTTTCCAGATTATGTTCATAGCTGCCCATGATCCAAGCAAACAAGACTTAAAGATGTTTTGCACATGCTTTGAAAAAGTTAATTCCCTAAAGATAAAAAAAAAAGTTCATTTAGGAGAAAACTGTGAATAGGGGAATAAAATAGAGACGTTTACAGGGAAATCTGGTGATTTACCAAGAAGTCTACCATTAAGCAAGAGGAAAACTTTCCTTGAAAGTCCATTCTTGAAAAAGCAAAGTCAACAAATGAGAAGAAAAAATTGCCGTGTTGAACTAACATTGAAATGAAAAAGTAGATGGCAATCAACATTAATTAGAAGGTGTTGAGATTTCATCACGGAAGCAAAAGCCCTGAGGGGAAGATCCGTGCCTGGAAGGGCTATGGGCAATAAAGTATTTGTATATTTAGAAGTGTCAGGATTACTATTAGAAGAGGAGGCTAAAAAAGATTTATATTATTAATAAATACTCCAGGATTGTATTTGGAAAGAAAGGGAGAACATGTTTGCTAGATTATGGACTTGAAAGAGAAGAAACATCTCCTAAGAACATAGGAAAAACAGCAGACCCAGAAAAATAGCATGTACCAATAAAATACAGGAGCACTGAGAGAGTGCTCAGTATCTTTCACTTTCTTTTCCAGTATCTTTCTGACACTGCTTCAAGTAAATCGTGGCATAACAGGAAAATCTTGAAAGATTTAGTGTTCAGTTTCCTGATAAGGTCCAAAAAAAAAAAATTACGGTGACCAGTTAGTTACAGGCTGATTAAACTGACATTAACCGATTTGAAGAAAAACCAGAGAGAAAAAAAATCCAACGTATGGACAAAGTGTTTTTGTGGGAAGTGGTGAGTCAAGCAAATATGATTCATGTTTTGTGAGGAAGTTTCCAGTATGGTTAGTGAAATTACACAGCCAGGTCCATAACAGGTTTTTGACAAGTGTGCTATTCAGTGATACATGACATTCTCATTACACTGTAACCTGTTAGGGACCAGATAAGATGAACTTCGTTGAAACAGAACGTGCTTTAATAGAGCTTAATATAAAAACACATTTCCCGGTGACAAAGTGCCAGCCACTCTGGAGCAGTGGTTTACTCTGCACACAGGGAAGGGTGTGGGGGCCAGAGTAGGAAATAATTATCCTATATTCCTAGAGAAAAGGGACCTAAAGAGGATTCAGCTATCCCTGGATGTTTCAGAGGAGCAACAAGCAGGAAATAGTAGATTTTTGCTCTGCTTGAAACACCAGTGAGACAAATGTTGAAAGCTGTCCAGTTTTGGTATTTGCCTTTTGAAGAAGGTTAGAAGTTCTTAACCTTGAGAAAGTTAAGAAAAAGTTACTGAAAATAATTTTACAGTATCAACAGCATTGGGACTAGGGGTGTATCTCAGGATTTTGAATGCTATATATGACTTTAACAATGTATTACAAATTCTCCTCCCCATTTTCCATGTTTCTGAAGTGACAATAATTCCATCTGAACTATGCCTTGCAGAAAGCTACAAGACCATCATATTCAAACTCAAGTGTGTGAAATAGGGTTAATAAGTAGAAGAGAAGTAGCATGTGGGGAACTCCAGCTCCAGATTCTTGATATGTAGAAACTCGGACACTGGATTTAGGCAACAGCTGATCATGAGCAAAGGACACTTTGAAATTCATTGCATGACAATCTCTGGTATATGCCACAACACTTTACCCTTTGATAATATAGTATTTGTTAGTTTATACCCTTTTTGGTTTAAAAGGTAATTGCTATGCTTGCGTTGTGCTGGATTGTGTGACTGTACCAAAACCCAAATGATCTCAAAGGAAATAGCAGAAATTTCTGTAGTTAAAGGTGAGGAATCTCCTCCAGGTCACCAAAGCCCTCTGTTACAGAATCCCACAGTGTTTTGTGGACCTCTATTTGGACACTCATTGCCAGGAGGTAAAATGGCAAAAGGTTTAAAAATAAGACTTTAAAATACCAGGCTGCCTAAATTCTGCTGAAGTGGGGATTTACCTGGAATTTAGGAATCTTTATCCAGAATAATATTGAAGGTGGCATTGCAGGGAACTGAAAAAGCCTCTGTTAGATGCACTGGCTCCCTTTGTCACTAAAAGGAAGATCATCCAGGAAGCAATACAGAGTGTCAAACTCGATGCCTTATTGTATATAGGACCTAGATAGTCCCAAAGGTCAGGTCAGTCATTCTGTGTTGAACTGGGCACAGGCAAAAGCAAACTTATGGAAAATAAGGGTGGGTGATAAATCCCTCCTGTCTCTCCTCTCAGGAGGTTCTGCTCAGTTCCCTCTGCCTTGTGTGACTGTCCCCAAGGGGTTAGGGCCCTGGCATGTGTGGCTGGGAAAGACTTGGGGTCAGTGCTGGCTTCAGTGCAGCCTGGAGGTCTCTTGATGCTGATGGACAGCAGGAAAGCTGACTGAAATCTCATCTCTCCGTGGGTGCTCAGGAAAAGATGATCTTTTGCCTTTTCTGGCTATGAGACTGAAATAGATTCTTTTCTACAGCTGGAGAAGAGCAGAAGGGATGTTAACACTGGGAGACCATGCAAAGGATAAAGCAATACCACCTCCTCACTCATATGCTGCCAGTATTGTGCTTTGAGTTCCAAACCCCGCTGTGTCAGTTCATTTAGAGACTTAATTGAGCAATACATCTTTTCTTGTCCTAAGTGGCATTGATAATACTCCATCCATCTTCCTATTCATATGCTAATAGCTATATTACCTGTCACTTTATCCCAGATTCCTGCCTTAGATTGGGATACTGCTTCATTCTACTGTAACATTCTCTGAATCACTACAGTTGCCACCCTAGTTCTGGTTTCATTTACTTTGGTAAATTCGAAATGTTCTTGAGAATACTTTGACACTCTAAAGACAACTTCTGAGTAAAGTCCCAGACTAAAAAAGGATCTGTGTTGCAGCCAAAATAAACTGCTCACTGGAGCTATAGGAAAAGTTCAATAGAATTTATAGGGAAAGTGATATTTTCATTTAAAAACTATAAAAAGAGTTCAAAGGAGCCTTACTTTCTTTGATCTCTATTAAGTTTTCATAGTGAGATAGTGCTCCCTGTGTTCCAAAGGCAAAACCTGCCACATTTCATCATATTTATTTAGTGTCTGCTTTCAATAGAGATTTTTTTTTTTTGTGAAGTACAACACCCTGGGAGATGGTTACTGATGAACTCCTTTCTGCCTGTTCCTTACACTATTATAGCTTCCTAAAAATGTGTTGAAAGAAACACTCACCTTTCTGCAATTTCTTTCCCTTCATAATAGCTCGTTCAGCTTCCTTAAACTTTCAGCATTTTCCAGATTCTCATTAATCTCATCTAGAGACTTATTCAGCCCTTAGTCAAAATATTGGCTTTTCCTTTGCAAGTTAAAAACATCAAAACATTAGTTTTCTTCTGTTATTAGCTTATTTCTGTGAGACAGACAAGGTGACACTTTCTGCCATCCCAGCAGGTGGTTTTTCCTACAGGATACCAGAAACTTGATTAGAAGTTCTCACCTTATGTACTGCTCCTTTCCTGCTTGTCTCTCTCTAAGGCAGACCATGAGTAATCAAAAATATCAAAGGTAGACCAGGACCCCCCCAAGCTTCTGTTATTAACATCTTCCAGAGTGCACAGCATGAGGGAAAATGAGGGAACTGCTGTAGTGAGCACCTCCTTTAAGCAGTCACCCTGACCAACAGCACTGAGCTTAAGTGTGGAATGGTGCTCAAATTTATATTTCTGCATCTGTGCTCGCTGCTCTGGTGCTGACAGACACAGAGAGCGAAGCACAGTCCTGCTGAGACAGAGTGTCTTAACACATATCTCAAAAATTGTGTCAGTTTTTAGTGTTTCAATCATCTTCCAGGGAAAATGTGAAGAACCGAAACCAAACTGTAACCAATAAAAGATATTGTTTCTTAAAGAACAGACAAATTGGAAATGTACTAATCAAGACAGCACAATGGATAGAACCTGCTGCAGAGGAATGTGTGGTTGGAGAAGATCCTGCTGGAAGTTCATGTGATCTGGAGCAAAGAGAGTCATGCTAACTGCTTGTTAGGTGGCTCACAACTTCTGTGGTACAATGAAAAATCTTTGAAGCAGAGGTTGCCAGCTTCATGCCATTCTCTAATGCCTAAGAGAAACAGAGTTGAGTCTCTGTTCAGAAAAAAACCCTGTCTATTGTGGACAATGTATAATAAACATCAGTGCAGTTTTCAAATTAGTGGCAGAATCCTGCTTTGCAGTATTTTAGTTGAAACATCAGTGAATATGCTGTAGAACAGAGAGTTGTCACAGACATCCTGCATCTTGCTCCTTAAGCAATCACCAACAAGCCTCTGAATGGAATAATGAAAAATAGATGTATCCAGTATAATGGTGGGAAGGATTTCTTGGGGCAATTCAAACATTCCTGGTCTTGCTTCAGAGACTGGAAGCATATACCTGAATTAATTGGACATTCTGTGCTAGTACACCTTTCTAATGACCTTAAACAGAGGATTTAAACAGTGTCACATATGCTTGGCCAAATGGAAGACAGTAATATGTTCTCCTGAAAACAGATGGGTGAGGTTACTAAAAGAGATTTCCCAAGAGAGACTACTGGGATTGATCACCGTTAACAGGATCATAAATGACCACTGTGCATACAAACAAAATGGGAAATTAATTGACAACATAAAATAAGGTGCCACTGGCAATAGAGAGAAAGGCATGTATGGAATACAGGAAAACCTCATTGATCCAGCTGAGAGAGATGTGATGAAATTCAATAGTGCATAATGCCAGGCCATGAATTTACAGACTGAAACCACATTTCTGCTCTTAACTGGCAGTTTCTTGGTTGGGATACTGGTTCATGAAGACAACAGTGTCACAAAGATCCCATTAACACCCCCTTCCCCTTCAAATGTGGCCTTAAAATGCATTAGCAGGCAGGATCAGCAGTTAAGGGGGGGCATATAAATCTTTTCATGTGAGGCCTCAAGAAAACCCACCTGGAGCTGCCCTTGCAGAAGATGCAGGAAAGGGCATCTAGGAGACTGAGGGAGTAAAGAATTATTTGTGAGGAAGTTAAAGGCTTGGCAACAAGGGGAAAACTGAACTGGATTTGATGATCCTGTTGGTATATCAGGAAAGCTAAATGCAGTGGAAGCAAAACAGCAATTTAGGATTTGGCCCTTAAGAAAGAGACTGCAAGTTGATCATACATAAATGAATACAAAAGGAAATAAAAAGAGGAAAGCTTTTAATTAACAGAACTATGAAATTTTCTCATCACCTAACTAGAATTAAAAAAGACATGATAAACTGATGTGAAGGAATTATTAAATGATGGCATGCAATAGCAAGGTTTGGACTAGATGATCCAGGAAATCCCCTTTGTCTACACCCAAGTTTAGCTTTAAAGGCTGTCAGGACATTTCTTTCCTTTCCTTCCCCTAAAAATAGCATTATTGGAAGACACCAGACGGTGCTGTCACAGAGAGTTTTGCAAGCTCTGTACTTCCAGACTTTCTTATCTGTAGGTTATGGCCAAAAATGCTGTGGCACATTAAGCATAGTTTATGATTTTCCTGCATGTAGTACTTGAGATTGTTTGCTGCTCAAAGCTGTGACTGAACAGGTTCTTAGAAGCAGTGCTATTGCTCAAGGGAAACACTTCCATATGTAGATATTAAAATTGAAATGACATTTTTGCCACCAGTTTGAATGAAAATTCCACTGAATCCTAGGGATGCCAAGCCCATGAAAAAAAATGACAGCCTAGGATTTTGCTGTCTCATTTTCTTATTTTCTTTCTTGAATTTTTCTTAAGTGGAAGGGTATTTGTTACCTGGACTACAGCTCAGACTACAGCCTATGGAGACTTTGAGTTAAAGGAAAAAGTATGCAGAGTGTTTACTTAAAATATTGATAGAGCTCAGATTTTAAATTTTGGGCTATTACCACTCCTCGCCCTCTTTGTGCTTTAGATTTATATCCTCCTGTAAGGCTAGTTTTCAAAATAAGTGTTCTGAACTCATCACTCAAATACTTCAGACATTGCATTTAGGGTTTAGACAATAGCCCTATCCTTTGTATGGCATCGTCTTACCTCATACATTTATAACTGTTTATCACTGCAATTACAGTGACAGAGAAATGGCCCAAGCAGGGGCAGAACTGATGAATGATTTATAAGTACACTTGTAGCAAAATCATTATTTGATAATTTGAAGAAGTTTGTTCATCAAGTTCTAGTTCTAATCTCTGATGTTGACTTTTTTTTTTAATAGAAGATTGAGCACAGCAGTTTGCAATAACATTGCTGTTTGTCTGACAGAGTTAAATTGCTGAAATCCCTTTATTACATTACACCTTTATTTGGCATATGCCTTAGACAATATCTTGTCTAAAAGCTGTTTTTTGTGGAGAGACTAAAAGTTTTGTTATCACAGGAGTCAATGTAATGGCTCATTATAACATTGTCTTGGGAGAAGAAAAGGCTTTTCTGGAGTCACTAAGGGTTTGTTTGTTTTTGCTACAGATAGTAAAGACTAATTAGGGTTCCTGTAAGAGAGTCCATTATGATCACCTATTCTGATTTCCTACAACACTAATGATGTTATTAACATTTAAACTGTTAACATTGTTTTCAATATCAGGTGCCATTCCTAGCTCCATGTTTTATGAGACATTAGGAAAAAAAAGGTAAATTTTCAACTTGTTTGCATTTCAAGAATGCATATAGGGGTTTATATTTCATTATGCTTCTCAAACTTTATGAACTAATTTTTGATCCTCAAAGTTTGTTTGCAGAAATTCATGAGCTCACTTCTAAGCTACCCATGAACATAGAGAAATTTAGTTCCACTATAAATCACTTTCATCCTGCTATCCACACCATCAACAAAAGCTAGCAAAAATATTTCAGCAGGTAGCAAAGCTGCCCTGCCTGTATTGTGATGACAAGAACACATGCATGCAAAACATACATTTAGTAAAAATCTAATGTTCTTTTCTCTAGGCACAGCATGGCCTTATTCTGGTTTCTTTACCTTGAATACTTCAATTCTGAAGAGTGCTTGGTTTAGTCCTAGTGGCAGCTACCTGTCCTGCCACATGTAAGACAACAAGAAGTTTTCTCCCCAAATGCCTTCTTGCTTCCAAATAGTCCAGAGAGGCCTAAGAGAAATATTCTGCCATATTTATCAAATGTCAAACCTTCTGGCTTTTAGAACATTTTGCTAAATTTATTAGAAAATTTCAGGCAAGTTTTTGAAGACAAAAGGCTGAAATTATTTTTCATTGAGCCCTCACCCCTTTAGCTCGTTAGGGCATCCAGAGAAGTCAGAGAAAGCACAGGGACTTTCCACCTTGAAACAGGAGAAGCTTCCAGCCTCCTCTCCTCACCACGTGGGGGCAAGTCAGGGCTCTGCACTACACAAAGGAAGGCTGTGGCTGAGAAACATTACTTTCCATCCTTGAGAGTGGTGGAAGATCCTGTGATTGGAAAGATGTGTGTGTGCATGAAATTTTTACAGAGATTGATAGATATACTTGTGGTTTTCTGCTAATGTTCTGCTTTTTAATAATAATCATAATAATAGTTATTATTTTTATCATCATCATCATCTTTGAAGAACAGGAGATTAATTGGGCACCTTTCATGTTGCTGAAAGGTCTTCTGGATAAGTGGCCTCTCTCAGAATTTGCCTGGAATTTGGCCAGGGTCAAACCATGACAGTAGCCAACCCCTCAGCACAAGGAAGCACTTGATTTGTCCTCCCATCACTGCCTGCAGCTCATACTACACTGCCTGCCAGAAATTACTGCCTTAGATACACAAGCACAAGATCTTTGCTTGGTGCTAACATCACCCATCAGAAAAACGCAGCCCAAAACATCTCACACTGCAGTCTCTGTGTTACAATGACATCTCATGGGAACGAAGCCTCTCTGTTTCTAATCAAGCCTTCCTGAGGTTATTGAGAAGTTCTTTCATTGATATGCTGATATTAGATATTTTTTCTTGTATTGACTTCCCAATCTTCAAGAGACAGATTTTACAATAACGTTGGCAATGCATACCCAAAGAGAAAAACGTTACAAACAACAGGTCTGTCCACAGGCGCTGAGGGCTTCTTGCACATCACATTCCACAGCATTCTGCACTACCTAGCAGAGGCACAGTGGAGGTCTAGCAAAGATTTTGGTGTTCTACAATAGAAAAATTGTTTCCCCTCTCAAATGCACAAGTAGGTCAGTCAATAGATTCTGAATTTCCAGACCATGGTTAAACATAAACAGTGCAATCCTAAATAGTACAAGTTTTTACATGACTAGAGGCAGTGGTAACTTTAAAAGAGCATTGTCAGCACAAAGTATTAAAAACATCATCCAGTGTGAGAGCAAATTGGATTACTTATAAGCAAGACATTTTCGAAATACATATTTCTCCAGCTGATGCAGAATATTTAGTCTTTAGCTCAGCTGGTCAGCATAAACAGTGAAAATATGGTACTTTCCTAAATACCAGCACAGTGCCACAATTCTGGGTTGTACCTGTTTAGACTGACAGGAATATTTACCTGGAAGGCTTTAATTACACAAAGTTTATTTGCTTTTTTGCTTCACTTTTATGGATTATTTAAAAAAAAAAAAAAAAGCCATTTCAGCTTGGAACATTAACCTCAACATGAGTGAAGTTCCAGCAAAGAGGCAAAATTAACGTCTTTGACAATATGTTCACACTCCCCACTTAAATAAAGGATTTATATAGGAATAGTTAGTGTATGTTGTGACTCTCCCTCGTTTAATCAGTATCCAAACTCTTTCAGACATGGGCCAAACCTGAATCTGTACCAGAGAACCAACCACAAGAGGTCATCCTTGCTCCATGAGAAGCCTTTCTCTGCAGTCTAGGAGGAAAACTGTCTTCACAAGTGTACTGGATTAATTCAGTATTTTCAGGAGTTACAGAACTGAACATAAAACTGACACAACTGATACTGTTTTTCTTTCTTTATTAAAAAAAAAAAAGTTTCTGTAGTAAATTCAAAGCAATTTAAAAAAATATGTAGCTTTAATACATCTTTTCCCACTTCCCTTAAATTTCCTTCCTAAACCTTTCCCCATGCTCATAGATCAACTTTAGCACAAGGATCAGGGAAGGTGATATTATTTGAGACATTTTTCTTGCTAGGAGAAACAGCTACTTATCAGTCCAAAAGAAGAGATAGTAAAAATCACAGCTCACATCCTTCCTTAAGAGATCTTTTGACCATCAACAATCAATCTTGTCCCTTGTCCTGTTCTCAACTTTAAAAACCAGTTGAAATATTTAAAAAATGCTTATTTTCTATTGTTATCTGGTCCAAGATTGTCTCACTGGAATAAGATGGTAGAAAAGTTTGGACACAGTTTTATACTCCAAAGATTCTCTTACCCTGACTACTAAAACTTGCTATTTCTATTCACATAATCTCTTGAAAATTACAGACTTTCTTATCCACACTTGCATGTTAAAAGTCTTATCAGGGAACCCATCTCATATCATAACAGGAACTTTGCCCATCTCATGCAGCTTCCTTCACCCATCTCATCAGCTTCCTTTTGTCTTGTCCTGGCACTTGCCATTTATAGGGCAATTCAGAGTACTGTTAAAATGAGATCACCATCTTATCTTGGCCATTTCCCCCCCTTTTTTATATTCATCCACTAGCTCTTCCTTATTGCTCATGCCATACTTTTGCCTCCAACTTTCCCTTAAAATGGGCACTGCAATCCCTCTCAAGTTTTGCCACTGCTGCATCCTCACCCACAGTGCCACCCTCTGCTCACTCAATTCCCAAAAAGCATTGCCACACTTTCTTCCACCTGCTTCACACAGAAGAGCAAATTCTTTTTTGTCTTTCTTTGAAAGCCTCCTTAAAACCAGTGTCAATTATTCAGCTGGCAACGTATCAGTCTCAATGTAGCCAGATCAGATTTGCTTTGATCACTGCCAATTCTCCTTTCCTCCTTCTTTCCCTGTCTTTTTCAGAAGCCCATCCATATCCAGATGCAAGCTCTTTGAAAGAGAACCAGCTTCTGTGCTTTCATATCCCTTATGCCATATCATTCTATTCTAAGGGTTTCCATGCAATGGAATCAAATTATCCCAGAGGGATTTAGTTGTGAGGGAAATGGCTTGCATAACTTATTTCATGTGGGGTCATGGTCAGTCTGGGAGTGGGTTTGAGTGCCAGCAAATTCCGCTTGGTTTCAAGCAACACAATGACCAGTTCAAACCAGAAGTATTATCTTGAGTACACACTGCCTTCACTTGAGACTTGTGTGGTTCCAGAGCAGTTTCCAGACCCAGTCACAACAGAGGCAACATCAAATCCACTGAAGTCAACACCAAACTCCTACTGATTTTCAGCTGGGGTGTCATCCTCAGCTAGACAGGCACTTGAGAGTCATATCAGCACAAAGAAATTGTTGTAGTGGTCATAGTATCCTCTGTGGATATCACCATGGAAACCTCATCACACATCAAACCCAACAATCCAGGAACATTCAATTAGCACCAGTGGCAGCCTAACCTCATAAGCAGCTACAATTTATTGAAATACCAAAAGCTTACAGGACAAATACTGCAAAAGGAAAGAAACACAATTCAGTGATTTCATAGATATATTCATATGCCAATTTTCTAACCATAGAATATATTTGTCATTGTACTTTATATTAATTTTTAAATAAAGAATCCCACAATTAATATTTACTTCACATTTTATCAACTTTTTATTAACTCATCTCATTTTTTCTTACCAACATTGCTGTTAATTAACATTAGAGAAACAGACAGTCAAACTGAAAAAAGAGTTATGTGGGGGAATGAAATCAAAATACATTAAATATTCTTAATAATTGCATACACATACTTTATAAGGAAATCACTGTGGCTTACACTTGGACACTGCAATATACTGAGTAGCTGTACCAAATAGATGATTTTCTGCTCATGTAGAAAATTATTTTTTATACTACATGAGTCACAGTCCAATGTTCAACTAGTCTGAATATTTGAGCTATATTACTAGGCCTGACAAAATCCATTTTTATGTTGAACTAAGAAGAAAGTGATAAAAATATAACATCTAAAATTTTTGAACTTATTATGGTTACTTTTTGTAGAGTTAAAAAAAACCAACTCTGTTTGTTTTACATCTCTATTGTATTTCCCATGAAAATTTCAACATACTTTATGCAAAGTTCTATTAATTCTTATAACAAATATTAGCCTTAATGTAAGATTTCATATGAAGTTTTTCTGATAAATAATATTATGCATATACCCAGATAGTCTATTAATTAATGCCCACCAGTATGCCAGCTTTTATTAGTTTGCCAAATCAGTTGTTTTATATCCAGACAGATGAATCCAGCACAACTGGGCAATCAGTAGCAAATCCAGGTCTTTTTAGGAAGCTCAAAGTTCAAGATATCCTGCAACTTTCATGAAATGAGGAAAAATTTATGAAAGAATATTCACTTTTTTTTTTTCCCTTATAAAACCTTGATTCCATCAGTGGAAATCTCTTTTTCCCAAATTTCTCTGCTCATGGTTTCAACCCAGCATTTCAGCCCAAACATTTCCTTCCCAAAGTCACTGCCTTTCTTGTAGCTGTATGTAGTAACTCTTTGTGATATCTTCTCTCAGCTTATCTCTTCTGACTGCTGATTCCCTGCAGATGGTCAGATAAGGAGCCAAAAAGCATCTCTGGGATTCTCTCTTTTAGCTATACAAGCTTTCCCTGCACTTTACAGTTTTATAGGCATAACTACACCAGGGAATGTGTTACAGCCATACTGCACTAAACCATCTAGAACATTCCTGGGACTTCCTTCTCTTCCCTCCTGCTTCCCCTCCTTTCACAGTTTTATTTTGCTCACTTTTGTTGAACGAGATCCTATTTCAAAGCAAAACAATACTGAGATATGCAGCAATTTGAATTTCTGGCATAATAAGAACTTCAATTTTACTTTTTCTCCCGTTTGTAGGAAGCAACTCTGAAATCAGCAAGAAAGGTATGAAAAACTGCAACAGGAAAGGCAAGTGCCAAAACCACAGACAAGTGGTTAGGTGTGCAGGCCAAAAAGTCTGACCACAAGGAACCAGGGACTATAAAGCTGTGATATGTGGGCTGAGACAGGATTGAAGTGCTGACCTTAAGCTTGGCTCATCTCAAGGTCCTTGTCCATTTGTTAGGGCCGAGGGCTGGAGCAAGGACATCTCTGAGCACCAGAAACAAGGTCATAACTCCCACAAGCTCAGGACAGAAACCAGGATGTGGGCCAAGAGATATATCACAGCCACCACCAGCTGCCCAGCCAGGACACCCCTACAGCCTGCCATCTAAGAGCCAGACACAGGGGGAGCACTCCAGGATTATCCAGAGCTGGCCAAGAGGCTTTGCTCATCCATCAATTGCCAACAAGACTCCACCAGGGAAAACCTCGCAGCCTTTCCTGTCAGTGATCGAGTCGGCAGCAAGGATGTTGTCTTTCAGTTCATAATGACCAAAAGCTTTTGAAGGCTACTCATGTGTATGAGACTATGGGAGGTGCCATCTTCTATCACAGGATGAAAGTGGAAAGTCTGTGTCAGCAAAATTCCCCAAAGGAAAGGCAGTAAGAACTGTGCAGCAACCCATTTACAAGCTGGATAATTGTATTTCATGTTTGCCCGCATTTATCTCTGCATCCTTCTTTCCCAAGGATTTCTGTAGTACTCCCACTTCCTATTTATGAGCTGCAACTGCTCCACAAGAGATGTAGCTGCACAACAGAGATAGGGAAACAAACTCTCAGAGGATAATATTTGACTAGCTTTCAATAACTGCCTTTATTTTAGCACCTCGGCTCCAGCTCTGAGATGGGCTGTGTCACATTGCATTTGTTGTAGGCCTCTGGTGGGCATTGCTACATAGCAAGGATAAAATATCAGCAAGTAAAAAGCCATTCCAAACTTTACATCCCCTTCCCCTCAGATGCAAACAATGCTATCTGCTAGATACCCACCCATTTGGATGAGATCAGCACCAGGCTGAAGAGCAACTGCTGGAGCTGAATCCAAGGAAGTATGATGTGATGGCAGATTGGGTTAATCAGAGGGAAGAGTAATTAATTTCTCTAGCTTTCTTTCAGAACACTTTCCAGTGCTTCCACTGCTCTATAAGAGATGCAGGGCACAGATATTCCCTGAGACTCCTTATGCTTGTGACTGTCCAACTGTGAAATGAAGAAATTGCACCAATCCCTAACAAGGATCATTGCCCCATTATCTTCAAAACCTTCTCAAGGTCAAATTCAGTTTCATTCATTGACTTTGTGGTGAAAAAATATAGCTTTTTATAAAAGCTCTGGTAACTCCATAGCATTCCTGGGATGTCTTTATATCCATCCACAGAACAGCCCACTCACCTAATTTGCCTCCATTTGTGCCTCGCTGTGGTGGTGGGAGCGCGGTGGCACCTGAGAGATTGAGATGAAGGGACAGACCTGCAAGTGAGGGAGGCTGTGACACAAATGTTCCCCTAGGTGGGGCAGAGGCAGGCTGAGGCCAAGGTGACAGAGGGGACAGTGGGACTCAGGGGCAGCCCAGGTGAGGGTCTTGCTCAAAGTGCCAGACTCAGCACTCAGCGAGTGTGACTTGATCCTACGCTCAGTGAGGGAGCTCTGAAATTCTCTCCCCTGCCTTCTCCCAGCACCTTCAGCAAGTATTTTCAGGCTGTCTTTCCCATTTTACACTTTCCCCTCATTGCCAAGTACCTTCAGTCCCCAAATCACCGATGGATGAATGCTGCAGTCAACACCCAATGCTGTGCAAAACTCGGCAGATCCAGAGTGATCCACACTGGCACTTGTTGAGCTGAAAATCATCCCATGAGAGGGGAAATGTGCACAGGACTCTGAGCACATCATTGCCACCTTTCACACAAGTGATCCCCCTTGGGCTTCGCATTTTCAAAGATCTTAATTAGAGGTCTTCCTTTGATCTTTCTGGGCACTTTAAACGACCCAGGAGAAACTGCTGGGATGCTGATTTTACTTTAGTCCCTGAAACCTCATGAATAAATTCAGCAAGGAATGTTTTTTGACAATCCAGTTATCTGATAGCCTTGATTAAACCTTTTTGGAATGGCTGGAGGCTCTGAATGTTATTTATTCATTTTGGAGCAGAGAAACAGTCACTCATGCCTGGAAATCCTCAGTGATTCATGGAATGACGTGGTTCCTTATGCACAGCAATCCTCAGTCAGTCGCACAGTGACACACTCCTGCCCAGATACACTTGGTAACATGCACAGTGACAGCCTGGCCCAGAGCACTGATTTTAGAAATCCTCACAGGCTCCCACAAGGGCCTCCTCTTCCCTTGAAGCTGAGAGCAAAACTCCCCAGTGATTGCAGCCCACGGTGCCAAAAGAGGCTCATCCACCTTCTCCTCTGAGCTGAGCCTTTTCTCACCACTGTGGCATTTCCCTGGTGAGGGTCCCCCTGAGGTCACTAATGCACTTATGAAAGGAAATCTCATTTTCACTACCGTCACATTTTAATATCTGAACGGCAAAGAGCTGCTGTTCTGCATTTTGGGTTTTATTTTGTTTGGCTTTATATGGAAATTTTGCATTAAACAAACATTACATGACAGTAAAGGGGATGAGATGGCTCAGGGGATCAGTAATGGGCTGTGAAGCTTTTCCTTTCTAGGCCAGTGCTCCAGTTCATTCTAGGCTGTTTTAGCTGGATTTAACATAAGAAAACAGTGAGCTCATTTAAAAGGTCTGAGCTCTCTGAAACAAAGCAGATTTATAATTAACTGATCAGTGACAAAAATACCACTATGCAAATAAACTCCACCAAGAACCACTTGCAAAAAAAAAAAAATGCAAGCAACATTTTACTTCAGCTGGGTAACGACACAAATGAAAAGGCTCTGGAAACATACTGGCTTCCAGGGGCATCCCATCCATCTTCCAGCCCAAATCTGTTACACAACCAGCTTTTGTAGGATGCCTGGAAGGTCTTCAAGCTCAGAGTAGGTCAGGCCAAGAGAAGCAGGCAGTGACCAAAAGTCATTCCTTTCTAACTTCACTCATCATCATGCAAATTGCAAATTCATAGCCTCAAGGCCCTTGGAGACAGATATTTAACTTGGTCTAAAATCCGCAGCCACGTCCTAGCTGCAGATGGCAACAGTGTGCCCAGAGACATGACACCAAGAAGAAACACAGTAAAACAAACCTCAAACACCTCGATACTTCCAGTGACCCATCAGACACACACTCAGTGCAGAGACTGCAGAACTCTGTCTTGTCAAAAAGAGATATAACCTAGTAAAAATGAGCAAAGAAGCCAGTTCACAGCCCAAATGCTGTTTGCAGACACTGCTTGCTTTCGTCTTGTCTTTAGGTACAACAGTGTTGCAGTTTTCACTAGTGTTTTAAATAATATGTAAATACAATTAAATGATTCTAGCAAACTCTTCAATTCCCCCTCATAATCCATCAAGAAGGCTTTTGTTCAGCTTTTTAGCAGCACTATGTTTCAAACACCCATTATAAAAACGGAAATGCATTTCACAATACATCACCAGTGGATAAGTTTTAGCTCAGAGTAGGAGTACAAATTCATTACCCCACAATAAATATAAATAAGGAGTTTGGTGAACATGGTGAGCACATGACTGTTTATAGTGACTTTTCAATAAGTCTAAATGTACAAGTACTTGAGAAGCAATAGAACTGTTATTACAACTTTGCACTATAAATGAAATCTAATAAAACACAAATGAGAATGAATAGAAACTATTTTCAGAATATCAACTAACAGTAGTGGAACATAAACAAATGGGTTTTCTAAATCAAACAGAATACTGAGGACTGATATCCATGCCTAGAAATGGTTCCAAGTGTCATTTTTCATAATGCCATAAGCATCTGATTTGACACTCGATTACCTGCATTCAAACATCTTATTTATAATGCAGGTATTACATCACCTACTCTGTGAAATTCAGTATATGATAAATTGCTGTAGGATGCTATGCTACACTGGGTGCAATTCTGTTCTTTATCCACAGTGCTTTTCAAAAACACAGTGAAGGCAAATAAGATGGGAGCTTGTCAATTTTGTGAAAGATGATAAGAGAGAGCTCCTTACAATGTCAGGCAAGTGAACACTTGATGCAAAAACTCTCTCTCTGAATCAACAGCTAAACCACCCATGTTGTATGCCATAAAACAAATGATCTGTCCTTCAGCTTTCATTAGCTGAATAAATTCAGTATTTAATTCAGCCAGTGCTCAGTGCCACTGATATTAATGTCATCTAAATGGAGCTGTAATTAGACAGGAAAACCATTCAGTTCATATTTGCATAAGATTTCTACAAATGAATTCTACTGAACAAGGAAAAACCATAATTAAAGGAGAAAAATTGCTATCTAGATAAGAAGTGACACCAAAGAGGGACATGTCACACAGCTCAATAACAGAAGAAAAACATGGAACAGCTGAAATGTTGAATTTGTTAGGACAGATATTTCAGAACAATATGGCAAACAAATATCCTAACTCATCTAGGACACAGTCCAACTGTCTTTGAAATCAGTAGGATTCCCTTGCTCAGGTTCTTTGCAGGTAAGGTTGTTAATCCTGGGAATAAGGTGTCCAGAGCCATTGTGCAATCCCCATCCATGGCAACATTTAAGATTCAGTTAGGCAAGGCCTTGACCAGCCTTATTTGATGGAGCAATTTCATCAGGAGTCTCAAACAGGTGAGCTCTAGAGGTCCCCTCCTATCTAACTCATTGTGCTATTTCAATAATAATATCCATTATCCATAATAAATACAAGAGAGTTTTTCCTGACTCAGTGTTTGGGGCTCCAGCACAGATTTTCCATTACTTAACCCCTCTCACTTCCAAGAATTGTTTTCTATATATCAGCTGTAATTCCTCTTGCTGCAGCTTGTGACTGTGGCCTGTCATGTTGTTGCTGGGTACCCTTGAGAAGAGCCTGGCTCTGTCTTCTCTCAAAATTTCCTTTAGGTCCTCAAAGACAGCAATCAGACTTTCTCAGCCTTCCCTTCTCCAGATTAAGTTGTGTCAGCTCTCTTCATACATCACAAATCTATATCCCCTGAACCTTGACTCTCTCCCACTGTTCTCTCTCTCCCCGTGTGACCCCAGGTTGTAAAGTTCTGTACCCATTTGCTCTTGTGCCAAAATACACATTTTACTCACCCCTCTAACTCAGCACACAGATAGAAACCCCATTCTAACCTTTCATTTTGCCAGATTCAGCACATCCTTTTGGCCTCCTCCTACAGGACTGGCTTTTCAGGTTCCTGATCACCTTGGCAGCCTCCTGATCACCTGTGTGAACTGCTCTCATATCCTGTGACCAATTAAAACATTCACATTTTTCATTCTCCTCTGCCCCATTCACCTGACAAGCCTACAGCACCGAGAGAGAAATTCTTGCCATCAGTCATCCTCTGTCTGACCTTGATTTTTTTTTTCTTTTTACCTTTTTCAGTTCTGTCACACAGGTGCTGCCATTTATCAGGCATCTCCCTCCTCTTCTTCACAAACAAAGCCTCCCAGCGTCACCTGTGCAGCAAATTTATCACCATGTGCCAGCCTTTTGATGGGATCAGAGGGAAGAGAAACAAGATAATTTATGATATTGCAATCTCATCATGGAAAAGCAATACTAATAACTTGCCACCAGACAACAAGCTCTTTCTCCATAGCAAAAAATTATAGCTTCCCCCTTATGTTACAAAATGAGTAACTGATTAGTCTTGCACTATCCTCTCACCTCAACAATCTTAATTATTATATGGTAATTAACATATGATGGAGCAGTAATTGTGCACATAAATCCCAGTATTAGCTTTACTGCAAATCTTTCATCTCAAAAAACAAAATAAAAAGCCCCAGTAAGGTACCATGATAAAAATGCTGTTCAGTATTTTGTTGAAGTCGTGGAAGAAATGTGAAAAAAGGCAACTTGAGTATCATTGGAAAGATTAATAGATTTTAATAAAGAAGTTGACAACTGAGGGAGGTCCCTGAATCAAGGCTCTAATCACTTAACAGCAAATTTTCTCCTTTTGGTTTATCTCTTATCTTTCTTCTTTTCCCTCTTGATACATTCCACAAACATTGACCAGACAAAATAACCACCTAGAAATTTCTTGGGGAATGACTTTCCAGGGCTAAGATTAATGACTGCAAGCATCAGGTATAATAGCAGGGGGAAAAGAAAACACAAACACAAGAAATCTTTACAGCATCTAATTCTAGGATGCTTATTTTAAAATATTATATTTGAACATGCCAACTCAGTAGACATCAGTAAAGATTTTTGCCTCAAGTTATTTTCTTTGTTTCCCATTTCTTTATGTACTCAAATCAGCAAGTATAAATGTCTTCAGAAAAAATTATCTTCCATCAAACAAATATTGACATGACTTTTAAGGTCAGTTGCTGCAAGGCCAGGATTTAAAAACAAATTAAATTTGATGTATGCCATTTCAAAGGTCATTTAGAAAGGTATATGCTGCACCTATTTTACAATGCAATCCCCAGGGAGGCAAACATATTGAATGCTGCAAGGAGACATTGCAATAATGAAGATAATTATGGTAATAGGCAGGTAGATAATAGAGGCTTAATTAGATCAGAACAAGCATATTATTTAGAGAAAAAGAAATTTCAGTTCAATTAAAAGTAAATGACAACAACTCAGGTCAGTATTTATTTCAAGTTGAGAGATATTGTGCTTTCTTTTATCTTGAAAGGGACTGAGATATCACAGCAAAAAGCAGCAAAAATATTTCATTGTCATCCAGCATAGTCCAGTGTCACTGCATATGAAGGTCTTATCTGCCCAGAATATTGCCATTCTGATAGAGGCTGTGCACACACCTAATTTCCTGATTTTCTTTTCTGATCTCCACAATTCTCAGTAGTAGAAGTGAGAAGGGATGAGTCCTTTATTATTACATGAGTAAGGAATATATAAGTGTCCATTCCTGAAACGTGCTCTCACAGCACAGCAAAGGAAGGATTTTTGAGATGAGCAGAGGAAGAAGTGAGCAGAACAGCTCTGAAGATGGGCAGTGTCCACGTGAGCTGGTACACGGTGCTGCCATGGCACTGCTCAGCTTTGCCACTGGAGAAAGAAAGCACACCTTCCCTCAGACAACTGCTCACAACACTCTTTTGCTGAATTATTCCCCTTTGAAATGTGAATTTACTGCCTTCAAAATATGCATCTGACCAGCAATCAGTACGTAACCCAGAGTGCCACGGCTCTGCCTTGCCACATGAACAAGAAAGAGAGCGAGGTGGAAAGATATTGCTGAAAATTTCACTGTTCTCTATCCAGACATCCATTTATTTTTGAGAGATTCTGATTTATTAGCACCCTCTGGCCCTTTGTATAGGTAAAACTAACTTTATGAGATGCATGATGGCATGACAGGGTGGAACAGAAGAGAAAACCAGTGCATGCTGCTGCAGGGTCATGCCTTTAGTGTGGGAATACCAACAGCTCTGCTGTCATTGCACCATTTAGCTTACAGAAGTGACTTTCACTTTTCTCTCTAGTGTCCTCTGCAGGTAGCTTAGCTCAGGGTGAAGACAGTCACCAACACATGTGCTGTCTGAAATCTCTTGGCCCTCACCTGTTATCTCAGCCAGCCAGCCAGCAGGCACTAAGCAAAGACATGACAGTTCTGATCCTCTGTAAGGTAACATGGAATGATAACCCCTCAGAGACACACTCCCTGTCCTTCCACTGCTTCTTGCACAAAGGGAACTCAACACACCTCTGAAAATGAGGCTGGCTCTCGTTACTTCCTGCATTTTCTGTGACACAAGTCTGCAACAAACCCCAGAGACTAGTCCAGCACCGCTAATGGAAATTCTGTAAGCTGTAAATTGGCTGTTTTCGTCTATTTTTTTTTTGTTATTTTTTAAAATTGACTTGTATTACAGCCCTAGGCCACTCTATTGGCTCTGAAAATAAGATTTACTGTTTTATGTTCATGAGTGAAGTGACAAACTCCTGCCATCTAGAGGGTGGTTTCTGGAACATATTTGAGGCAGATACTGTTTCACAGGGTAAAATAAAACTAAGATAAAAATCTTAGCATCTACATATCTCCTTGGGGTTTTTTCTAGATTTCTCCTTCATTTTAATTTATTAATTTATGTAAAAATGCCCAGGTACATCTGTGCATGCATAATAGTCCTTTCTTCAACAGCTCCGTTCACTCATAAGAACAGATTAGCTGACTAGGATAATGATTATAAAATAGATTAAAACGTTCTATTTGTATTTTTTTCCAATGCTGTAACATCTATCCTCATTGTGTTCTTGCATTCCTGGCTGCCTAAAACACACTACAGTGGCCACGAGCAGAATACAAGAATATTGGTGATTATTTAAGTGAGACTTATACAAAAACGCTTTTAACATCTCAAAAAAGATGGTGTTTTCTACTTAGGTTTTTAGTTAAACAGCGTGTGGCTATGGCTACTGACAATAATTAAAAATTATTTCTGCGTATACTTTCTCAGGAAGGAGAAGTGTCCAGTTTAGTGAGCACCACGATGTTTTTTGCTGCTGAACAGTAATGCTGTTTTCTGTGCATCCCACCGACCTGCTGTGAACACTTTGAAGGAAAAACAAAACTTTGTGGGAGAATCAACAGCGGCCTCACGAAAGTTTGGAGCGGCTTCCTGGAAAGGCAATGACGGCCCGTGAAAACCTGTGTCTCTCATTAAGTGAAAATCACATTCCATAACCAGCTTTCAGGAACAATTACATGACCAAGTGCAACCTCACTGGAGTGAATCGATGGTCAAAGCACACAAAGATCGTACTTGTGTGAAATACGTATCAAACCCTTTCTAGGTGAAAGACCACGAATGCGATCCACGCGCTCCTCTTCCATTAAATATCCTCACAATACCTCTAATGATTTTCACAAAGGATTCTCTAGGCAATAAGTCACTTGCATTAACTCAGATGAGACAGAGCGCTGTGTGCAGGGTTTTCTTATGTACAATTTCCCTTTTAAAGCTCCATGGCACCCCTACCATTTAGATTAATCAACATTTCATCGCACAGAGCCCGTGAGGGGCGAGGGGCACGATCACTGCCCGGAACGTTCCGGCCGGGCGGCGCGGGCCGGGCGGGCAGCGCACCGCGGCGCACCAACACTTCCGGCTTCCGCGCGGCCGCCCGAGCCAGGTGCGAGCAGTGGGAATGGGAATGGGAATGGGAATGGGATTGGCGGTGCCTCAGAGGGGCCGGGCTAGAAGCGCTGAGGGTCGCGGTTGCGGGTACTTGCGGCTTCCGTGGCCGAGCAAGCGGAGCGGTGTCCGGCTGCCCCCGTCCGGCACGGCTCGGGGGCCCGAACGCTGGAGCTGAGGGAAAGCGCTGAAAGCTGAAGGCCGGCACTGTCCGTCACACGGCCCTTCTGCCATCCCTCAGTCCCGGGGCGGATCTCGGCCGGCTCCCGGCAGGACGAGGTGCCGGTCCTGAGGAGGGGATGGGTCAGAGGAGCGCCTGAGGAAAGCCCCGCACACTTAGAGCACAGCAGCCCCAGTGCAGTGTTTAGCCGCCTTGCTTCCGAAGGATGGAGCGAGTCATGGGCATCACAGTGCCTGGAGAATGATTTTTGCATTATTAGGGCGTTCAGTTCATGATGCTATTAAGTATGAACTACTGTTTAATACAGTTGTTTTTAATTGTAATTTTGTACGAGTGGTGCCACAGATCTTGAAGCTGTTTGATGGTCAAGCAGAGGAAACGCTGGAATACAGAAAACCTCTTTTGGGTGTTGGTATCTGTGTCCTGACAAGGGCAGCCCCCCAGTGAATAGCTCGTTCCAGCTGCTCACCGTGCCTGTGGCAGCAAGGTGGGCAGTGTGCCACCAGGTAATGAGGCAAGATGTCCTGCTCAGCACAGGAGATCCAGGAACCTGCTGGTGCAGTCAGGGTGTGTCTTTGGACAAGAAGCCATGACTTCAGCAGAACTTAGATGCTGGGCTTTAATAATACACCTCACATAGCACAACCACCAGTTAAAATCCACCAGCGGTCTTTGGAGCTGTGGTGGGAAATCTGTGGTCTTTGCCTGTGGTTGCCTTAGCAAATAATGCAGCAGGAGAGCAACAGGAGGTGAAAATTAATGGAACACAATGCTGGGGACCCAAAACTCACATAACATGTTTGAGAGGTTTTCCTTTGAACTGTTCACCTCATTCCTTCACAGCCTCCTGATATCTGAACTCTGCTTCCTTGTGCCACAGCATCAGCCATTAAGCTGGAGAGCCACACTCACTCCCACAGCTGCTGCTGTGACCTAGGCACAACATTTCACCCCTGAGTGAAACTTCAGGTGGAGAAACAACCCTTGTGCAGAATGCTCCCTGTGCAGGAGCTCCAGTGCTCTGTTGGGCAGCACAGTTGTACCCTCTGGGGCTGAGGGGGGAACCAGGCATGGACCTACAACCTCTTATTTTATGTCCTCCAGATAGACTTTTCTCTCCCACACACCCCTCAGGGGTGTGGACTGCAGACAGAATCCACTGGATTTGGTAACAGTGTGCCAAAAGTGGAGGTAGAACACTCTGCAGGGGCATTTGAATACTAATTAGTGGTTTCAGAAGGGGTGATTTGAAAGGAATTGAAGGTAGACAGGGTTTATGCTGTCACAGTTTCTGGAATTATAACATTGTTAAACTCTAATCCAAAAATTACAAAGACGGTAAATTTTAAAAATCTGAGCCCAGGACGAAGACAGCAAACAACGTAAAAGCTCAGAGGGAAAGAGTGATAAGAATTTTGATCTATAGGGTGTTGTTATTATTGGATGATGTTTGAAAGCATGGATTCACTCACCAGCATTGCTAAACGGACCTGACATTGCAGTTCTGTTGTTACTTAGTTCAGTGCAGCTTTCTGAAAACTGCCATCTGAAATTTCTCATAATCTGTGTCCTTAGGAGGCACTGGGGCAGTGCTTTTCATGAAAACAGTTTGTCATTTTGGTGCTTTCCATTATGAGGGAATGTGAAGAAGTCAAGGTACAAATACCAGCTACTAGATTCTGTTGTTAAATCAGCATTTGAGTGGTTGGAAAATTAGTGTGGAGCCTTGGCTTGGACTCCCAGTGTCAGAAATGTCACACTCTAGAATAATGACAGCTCCCAGCAGGCAGCACAGCAATATAATTTTGACTACAAAATATGACACTAATATGATTTAAACACAGTGCAGAATGTTACAGGGTAAGAAAACTGATTTATGTGTGCTATCAAAAGCAAATTTTAGTATCTGGTCAGGATAATATATTTCTGTGTTCAGGAAAGTTAGGATTCTTTGGTTTGTTGGACATTTTGAATGAAGATAGTGATTTTTCTTCCAAGCTGAAGCTGCTAGAATTGACTGCCTGTTGATGCTGCAAGTGTCCTACAGATCCTTACTGAACAGGCAAGGCAAACCAAAAGCAGAGTCCATCACAAATAAACCTACAGATAGTAATGGTTTCATTTTTTTTAAGGCAAAACACTTCAAAGATAGTTAAACACAAAGTTCAGGACAGCAAAGTTTTCCAGATCACAAGATTCTTTATGGTTCATCACATGGCACTTCCTCATGGATTGTCCCCTTATTCTGCGTTTCAAAAGAAAGTTTCAGACAAGGAAATGAATGGAGACAAAGCACAGTTAATGCAGGAACTGTAAGACTGTCATGTTATGCTTGTATTTACATGCATAGTTTTGTGTGCATTCATTCCATACGTATTTTCCCCCCCACAGATAGTGCAACATGCCTAAAAAAAAGACTGGTGCTCGTAAGAAGGCTGAGAACCGCCGGGAACGCGAGAAGCAGATAAGGGCTTCACGAGCCAACATCGACCTGGCCAAACATCCTTGTAATGCTTCAATGGTAAAGTAACCTAAAGTATTCTCTATTCAAATACCTGATTTTCAATTATGTAAGCCCAGTGGTAGTACCTTGACTGCAGTTAATGCCACTAGAATGTCATTCTTCCTGCTATCTTTCCTTTATATTTAAGGTTACACCAGACAGCATGTTGATTAAAATGTTTGGATCCTAACTGTAACTCCCTGTGCAGGTCTGTAAATTTTATATATTTTACCTAGAATGAAAATAATTACCAGTGTTTTATTTCTTCTCTTTAGGAATGTGATAAGTGCCAAAGGTAAGAAATTTTACCCTTCCAAAACTAGTAGTTGAATATTTGTTTCAGATATTTTGCAGGTATTTTAATGCTTTCATTTAAAGTTAAATACTTTCTTTTTGTTTTTTCTGCCTAGACGACAGAAGAACAGAGCTTTTTGTTACTTCTGTAATTCAGTTCAGAAACTGCCCATTTGTGCACAATGTGGTGAGTAGAAATAATGAATGAAAACAAGCTGTCCTCAGTCCTGATTGTGGTGTTAAACTCTCAGTACCTGTGTTACCAGTACCTCTGTAATGTGGAGCAGGTTCTTTTGAATCTGCTGTGAATATCCTCCTTGAGAAATGATCTTCTTCAATCTCTAACCCCCAGAGGTTTGCAAGCCTGGATCATGGCTTGTCTTCTTTGGAAAAATTTGTCTCACTTCCTTTTAGGTTTGAGAAATCTACAAATGTAGGGATTACATAATTTCTGATCAATTCAATATCAATTAAAGCAGTAATATATCATTCACCTTGCATGGGTTATATTGTAATATGCAACTCTTCTTATTTATGTGGGCTTGAGGGCTGTTACTTGGAAATTAGAAGAGAAGGACTCCTAGTGACAGAACTACTCTGAATCAGGCTAAAATGCCCTTTGTTTTTAAACAGCTGCTTGCAGGAGATGTTGATATTCATTTCATACTGAGGTGAATTTTGTTGTTCCATTGTTTCAACACATCATTGCAGATTTTCAATTTGTCATTAAGCAGTTTGGCTGTTTTGGAGTTTGACTCTCAGAGCTGCTGACGTGCAGCTTTCAGTGCCTTTGTTGTGACCTGCAGATACTGAGCATTTCTGGAAGCCAGGCTGTTAGTGTGCAGTGGCAGTGTGTCACCCTCATAAGTCTCCTTTCTGTCACCATGCAGGGAAGTACTAAAACCATGCTCTCTATCTTATGGTTCATATCTGTGTGTTGCATTTATCTTAATCTGGAGTATGTTTCTAGAGGAAAAACATTCTTGTCAACAGCCATACTATATTGAGACTTGGGGTTTTTCACAGACCATTAGAGTTGTTTGATGCTTAATCAAGCTTTGGGGGCTACAAACCAACAGCATCTTTCTTAGAGGAGCCTGTGAGGGATGGGAGCAGGGCAGCTCTGTTCCAGTGCCCCACACTCAGTAATGCTCCCACCACCTCTCACAGCCAGGTCAGCTGATTTTATGGTGGGACAGAACTAGCAGCAATTTTAAACATAAATCTTTAAGGTTTCATTGCTGGACTTTGGCCTTAGTTTTCTTCTTTGTTTTGACATTTGAAATTTTTGCCTCAAAACAGAGCAAGACCAACACATTGTCTTATTATCTCAGTAGAGGGACAAGAGATTTCACTGAAAACAGAGAATAATTAATTTAATCTAAGGGAGGTGTGAAGGTGGGTTGCAGAATGCAGCAATAATGCAAACATCTTTGCATTATTTTTACCTAGATTTAAGGTTAAGCACAGGCATTTAGTTTAAGTGCTGTTCTTACATAACATGCATTCTACTTTTTTAAAAAAATTTTTTTTACACAGTTTTCTTATGGTTGCTTGCCTTTTTATTTTAAACAGGGAAAACCAAATGCATGATGAAGTCTTCAGACTGTGTTATAAAACATGCTGGTGTGTACAGTACTGGACTAGCTATGGTGGTATGTATACAAAATTACAGCCTTTTTTGTGCTATGAGGATATTCTGTATAAATCTTTCTGGAAAAATGATAAAACACACTTATGGAATGATAAGCTTGTACCATGCCAAGATGGTTTTTTCCCTCATTTTTCATAACAAACTGATTTTTCCCTTATACTGAAACCCGCAAATTTTTCATTTTTAGATTCAGCTCCTGCAAACTCCAGCACATGTCCTGGATGCTAATTGATCTGTTGTTGGTGGCAAGCCCTAAGCACATGTGTGAAGAGTACTGGACCCTTAAATGCCCCATAGACAATTCCCAGCCTTCATTAAAATCTAGGATTATTCTGCAGAAACCTGCAGACTTTTGTTGCAGAGATCATCAGTATCACAGAGTGGAATCTGTTCCATTAGAGGGGAATTGTAATGAACAAAACCCCTCTTTTGGGCTCTTAATTAGAGATGATCATAGCTTCAGGCCTTTGAAGGTTTGTTCTTAGAAAGACAAGTTAGTGTGTGCATAATGCAAATAGTAATTGTTACCTATGGGCTGAGAAGGCTTCTCAAATGGTACAGTTAAGGATAGCTGAAGTAGAGATACTAGAATTTAATCAAAATAAAAGTTAAAGAGTCTAACTTCTGTTGAGTTATTTGATCTTTGCTCTCTGCAGAGCTTGTGCTCTAATATTAGCAGTTTAAAATCCAAATGAGTGATTTCAGCTGTAAGAGTCTAGAGGCATTTTGCAGACCTTTGAAATTTCATTTTTGCCAGAACATTGTTACCGTTTATGGATCTCGGGTTTCAACTGGAGGACACAATTTTCCACGTGCAAAATGCATGATAAGAAATGTAAAAACCAGAATTGAGATAGATAACCAGATTATTTTGCATCATACTTAATCCTGCAGAAATGAATAGCAGACACACAAACATGAACTCTGAGACAACTTGGTGAGAACACAGGTTTGGTTCAATACTCTCACTCAACCAAAGAGAGCCCATTGACAGAATGGATACTAGGATACATTGAGGATGATGGGATAATTCACTATTGGTGTTGCAGAAGTGCTGAGATGATATCTTGCTGTGGTTGCAGGGTGCAATCTGTGATTTCTGTGAAGCCTGGGTGTGTCACGGGAGGAAGTGTCTCAGCACCCACGCCTGCATGTGCCCTCTGGCAGATGCAGAATGCATTGAGTGTGAAAGAAGTGTCTGGGACCATGGTAGGTTGCTCACATTTAAAAATAAGAAAATATAAATTACACTTATTTCCTTGAATTAAGTTAGTGCACCTATTTTCTTAACACAGCCTTTTTAGTCTTCTCTGATTAGTCCTTGCAGCATGTTTGTTCAAAGCAAGGGTTCTCTCCATTTTAAAAATAGTCAGTGGGGAAAGTAAATGACCTGCTCCACAACATACAGTGCTCAATTCAGGGATTATTATGTAGACTAAATTATAATGGTTCTATCAGCTTAATTGTTCATATAATTAAGCACTGCCTCAAATTGCCAACACTGTTTTCTGCCATTCTTACTCCATTCTTCTGCACTAGCACAGGTATTTGGATTCCCAGTTGCTTAGGAAACCATACTGGTCTCCATTTATGGAATCCTTTAAAGTGTTTATTTCAGGTGTGTCTCAGAGCTGAGCAGAAAAGACTGGATGAGAGTGTGATCAGTTAATGCTACAGTCAAATTAAAATGAAGAAAATTAATAGAAATAATAATTGCTTCATAGTTGTTGTCTTATGTTGTAGGATAGGAGGCATTTTTCAGTGTAAAAATGGATGGTAGTGTCTAATTTAGGACCTTGAAGAATTTGTGACAGAAGGGAGAACTGTTCTTCAGTCAAAACTACTGCCTAAGTTGTTTGCAGAGCAGGACTTGATGCCTGTGCCCATTGTTGACTATTTTGCCTTGATAAATCTTTCAGGAGGCAGAATATTTGCCTGCTCTTTTTGCCATGATTTCCTCTGTGAAGATGATCAGTTTGAACATCAAGCCAGCTGCCAAGTTTTGGAAGCAGAGACATTTAAATGTAAGTTAGTTATTCATAGTCCCTTTCACCACAGCCAAACAGACTCTCTACTTGCTTCCTCTGTGCTCCAGAATCCTATCCATCAGCTTTCCCAAGGAGATTTTGCCACTGCTGGAGGGAAAGACCTGTTTCCTATGTACTGGCTTTTGGTATCCAGTTGTCCAGGCTAGAACTTTTTTCTCTTTCATGGACCTTCCTCCATGCCAGAGCATACATGGCAGTTGTTTTGCTGCCTCCTGTGGGGAGCTGCCCTTGCAGGAGCCAGCATTCTCCAAAGTTGGAGTGCTGGCAGTGCCAGGACTGCAGCAAAACAACTGGAACTGTGACTCAGCAGTAATCATCTGACTCAATGAGAGAGAGTGAGCACAAAGGGAAGTGACAAAAATAGTGCCAGAGCATGATTTCAGTGTTCATTCCCTCTCTGACCAGAGGACTGTGTACATATGTGTGAGTAATGTATCAAATGCTGGTCTAGGTTCACTCTTAGAGTAAAGCACAGGTAGCTCAACACTTTTTGTCCTTTTGAACTTTGATTAATTGTGTGGACAAAACTGAAACTGGTATTTGTAAGAGGATCTGATGGCCATGCCTGACTCTGCTCACCCATTACTCATCTCTGGCTGAAATGGGGAATCCTCAAGAGAAGTTAAAAAAAAACCCAAAAACCCCACCAATAAAACAAAACAAGCCAAGACTATGCATCTTTGAAATAACTGATTTTTTCTACCAGTATTTCTTGCCTACCCACCATTAAATATGATTTGGTTTATCACAAGATAAGTATTTGTTTGTCCTTCCCAAAACTTGTATGCATGTATTTTCACTCTTACAACATTCTCAATTCTTATTGTAGTAATTCAAGATGCTCTTTATCATAAGGCTGTTTTCCTTTGAACTGACTAATCTCTTGTCCTAATTGATTTCTCCTGGTCCAGAATATTTGTGATTTCAGTGTTGTAATTGGTGTCTTTAGATATCTTATCTCCTTTTCATCTCCCATACTTTTGTTCCTAGCCAGCTACTATTTAAGCCTTGCTTAGCTTCCCTTGATGTATTCTGGCAGAATTTCTTCCTGCATAGCAATATTGAGGCAGCAACAGCTGTTTCACAAAAATGTTTTTTCAATGATTGTTGGAAGCTCCCAATTCACAGATGTGGTATCACACCCTGAATACAGAGAGAGTTTTTTTGAGGGTTTTCACTGTGTTTGGTGTTTTGTGGCACAGAGCAGACTCAGTAGAGACAAGATTTTTGTCAGTGAGGTAACAAGATTATAAAACCTGTACTTTTACAGAATACATGGTTTTCAATTGTGGTCATGCAATTGTAGTATAAATCTGTTTTAGCTGTGAAAAAGGTACTGTTACTTCCCATCACTATCTGAGAGAGGCCTTTTGGATTCTCAAAAAAATGATAAATCTATTGCATCAGTATTTCCAGTTCCATCTTTAAACGCATGTCAGAGCTCTAAATCCCACATCTGTCCTGCTCATGTGGAGAACTCATGATGTTTATTACTTCAGATTTAAAAACTGCTGTCACAAGTAGGAAAGGAATGAGTACTTGCACAGAAACTGGTAAGGTATGTGTTAGTGCTTCTTGAGGAGTAATAATTCACCAAACTTCATTTTGCTGCCAATTCCCGAGTGTTTGCCTTTATTGTACTTTCTAGTGGAATAATAAAAACAATTTGAAGCTCAAGGCAAGATAAATTTTGGGCACTGATTCTCCTCTTTACAGCTTGTGTGCCAGCTCCAGTTCTTTAACACAGATAGACTCTCTTAGGAAGTTTTGTGTGGTCAGGTACGTTTCCAGAGGATATGACAGAAAATACAGAATGTAACAACTTGTCTAGGTTTGGAAGTTTGCAAGCTTACAGTGTTCTTACATCTCTAGCACTCCTTTTGAATGTTGTGAGAAAAGGAAAAGCATGATGAAACCCTAACACCAAATTGGTTCTGAAGCTTCAGGTTTTAAAAGCTTGGAAGCTCAAAAAGCAGTTAAACTTTTTTTCCCCTCTTGAAATTTTTTCTTTTTGTGTCAAAAATGAGGTTAAGAGTTTAAAAAATCTAGTAAAATGGTACTGTGGGGTAAAATGACTGAATGGCATTGACAGTGTGCAGTTGTGTCAGAGAATTAATACTAAATTATGGCATTGCATACTTTACAAGGTTTTAAAAACATGACAGGTGTGCAGTTCCCAAGTCCTGAATTTGTCATACTGCTTTTCTCCCACAGGTGTCTCCTGTAACAGGCTGGGGCAGCATTCCTGCCTGCGTTGTAAGGTAAAGAATAAAGGTAGTTGTGAGGAGCTCCTTCTCCTTGGCCTCCAAGGCTGGTATCAGGCCTTGCCATACCTTCCTCTCCATGACTAAAAGGAAATTCATACTTTTCATACTTTCATATTAGTTTCTGTGGCTTGGGGGTCAGACCTGTGGGGGACAAAAGGTCTTTTGTCTGTGCAGTGTGAGGTGATCTTTGCCCTGCCCTCTTAGCTGAAGTTGGGCCTGCAACATTTTGGGGCTTTAAAAAAAAACCAAACAGCGAGATAATAAAATAAATCCTTGGTCATGAACAGAATCCAAGACTTTGGAATATGTTTTGATCCAGTGTGGAACTAAAACAATTAGAAAAGTTGTTCTTTTAAACAGTGGTTATCTGACCAGAAATCACTGCATCCAAAGGAATAATCTCCACAGCTAATCCAGTTTTCCGTGTGAACAGGCTGATTTGTTGACAGTGGTTTTGCACATTCAGAAGTAATTTTGTATAAAAAGTTCCACCTGCTTCATCCTCAGCATTGCCCAGATTTCTCCAGGTGCTGGTTCATTGCCTGCTCTTGCTCTCCTTACCTTCCATATGTTTTCCCTGCACTCTCCCAAGGCATTGATGGCCTATTCCAAATAGCTCCTTTCTCCAGGTATTTTCACTGCACCCCAGTGCTCAGTGCGTGAACTTCCCAGCTCTAATTCTTGCCTTCAGGCCCCTGCGTAGTTTTGTTCTGGCATATATTTCATTATGTTTATTTAAGCTTGTCAACACAAAGCCAAGTTTGCCAGGCTCCTTGTGGGCAGCACTGCCATCCAGCCCTGGAGTGTGTTACTTTCTCTGCTTGTTTATTGGCATTTTTATCCAGCCTCTTCCCCAGAACCACATTGAACACAGAGTGGTTCCTCTGTGCACAGACCCTATGTCCACTGCAAGACAGATCTCATTAAATTTTAATCCCAGCCAGAAAACCCTGCTGCTGTCAGACACATTTTTGCTTGCTTCTTGCTGAAGATTGTGCTTCTATGATTAAAACATTTGGCTTTTGTATTCTCCTTTTAACACACAGGCTTGTTTTTGTGACGATCACGTGCGAAGTAAGGTTTTCAAGCAGGAAAAAGGGAAAAAGCCTCCTTGCCCTAAATGTGGCCATGAAACTCAGCAGACAAAGGATCTGAGCATGTCAAGTAAGCCAGTTTCTCTAGCTAACAAGCCATACAAGTGCCATTAGTGACTAATTTCTGCCTAGGAGCACTGAGTAAAGTCAGGTTACTTTCAATTGTTTTGCACAGTTTTGCTTCATTTGTTTTGAGAAAAACTTTTGTGTTTCTGAGTTCTGGAACTGAGCAGTCTCATTCTTAACCATTAATTGATTCCAAGAAAGTGAAAGCTTTTGAGTTTGAGATTTTAGTTGTGGAAAAAATGAAAAATAATTGCCATTTAAACTACTCTTCAGGTAGTGAAAAAAAAGATAGAAATGTTGGATTGGTGGGAAAGTGATGATTTTTCTTTGCCTGCAGCACGCTCTTTGAAGTTTGGCCGACAGACTGGAGGAGAGGATGCAGATGGAGCCTCTGGTTATGATGCCTACTGGAAAAACCTTTCCTCCAGCAAGACTGGGGATGCAGGAGACCGTGAGGATGAATATGAGGAGGATGAAGCAGAAGATGATGATGAAGATGACAATGATGAGCGAGGGAAAGATTCAGATTCGGAGGCCACAGATGTATTCAGCAATTTGAATTTAGGAAGGACCTATGCTAGTGGGTATGCACATTATGAGGAATCAGAAGATTAAGCTTAGTATGCTGGCAAGCTAAAAACATTTGGAAGGAACCAAGCAATGCTTCACTGAGTTGTGTACATGCCAGTAGGATAGCTCTGTCAGGTACTTACATATCAGAGTTAGAGAGTAAAGAGTGGGACTTCTGCAGTAACTCCAAGGGATGTTTTTCCTGTAGATGAACTGATGTTGGGTTTGGGACTGGGGAAGAAAATCAGGATATTTTTATTTCCCTAAACAACAGAATGGTTTTGTCCTTGAGTTACTGAGTATAATGGTTCAATGCCAGTTTCTCCTATCAATTCAGGAATGTGGGAAAGCTGTAGAACTTGCTTCCATTTGCCCATCAGAAATTAAGTTATTTTTTACAATAATTTTGTTAACTGATTTCATACATTAATGCAGTGGTGGGTTGGTGACTGCAGTTTTTTTTGGTCTGCACAATAAAAGTCAACTGCATTCTCTAATGAACTGTCATAAATATTGATCTCCCTTGAATAGTAGGAGAGCAGGTTATATACAAAGTATAAATTGACACTGAAATTACTTCCTTGTTTATGTCAGTATGGCAGATCAATGTAGTTCTGTGTGTATTTGCACATCACCTTTACAGTATTTTTATTATTAGATATTAATTGGTGGGGCTGTATATAGTCACTGTAAGAGCACCCCAGATAATCAAAGCTTTTATGGAAATAAAATGTTGGTATCCTCCCTGTATGCCTGTCTGTAAGGCAGTTTCCCAGTAGATGAAAAGGAGACTGGTTTCTTCTGTACCTAGCCTTCAACTCTTTTCCTTGCATGTGATGAAAAAAATAGATAGGAAGCAACACTGTATATGAACTGAGAATGTGAGAAAACATGGGGGGTTCAAAATGCTGGGTCCAAGTTCTGTTCTGTGCAAGCCTGCCAGTACAAGGCAAATGATCAGCACTTCTGAGCTGAGAAGTGACACCTGCAGAAGTGTTTGCAGTGGTTCTGATTTGAAAGGGAACATGTTAATTACCCACCTACAGATCCAAGTGATGGCATTTATTTTCCCTCTGTAGGGGAATGTTTTACAGCAGACAGATCATGATACAAGGGCAGCCACCTAAAGTGTTGCTCCAGCTTTCTAAATGCCATGTTTTAATGCAAGAGAGACCTTTTTGTTACCTGTCAAATACTGAACTGATCATATCATTACCTGCTTTTGTGGTGTTTCTCTACTGTTTCTTAACAGCTAAAGGTCATGTGTTGGCAGAGCATACCCTATTGAGAATCATTTTTAATGATGTTAGGATTGCCAAATGCACATTTCTTAGCAAAACAGGATTGGAAAACCTGGTCTTGATACTTCCCTCCTAAACACATCTCCTACTAAATGCATGAAAGACAAGAGCTGGGATCCATCCAGGACAAAAACAAACTGCCAAAGAGCACAACTTGGTTATGACAGCTGAGGGAGAAACTCTGTAGGAGAAGGGGGCACAACTGGTGAGTGCATGCCTTCAGAACTGGAAACAAGTCAATGCACTGTCTGGAAGCCAAATCCCCTTCAAACACTGAAACATCCAGTGTCATGTGCAAAGGTCTATCTTAACCTGAGAGATGTCTTGATTAATCTTTTGCATAACCAAACTTGAAGTGACAGAAGCAGGACACCTGCCAGTTCAACACTGTTTATTTGTGAAATTGGCATGTGTGAGAGAATTTCTGCTCAGCTTCATGTGGTCCAAAAACTTCCACATTGAGTCCATCTGTGGCTGGTCAATTCCAGCAGCAATACCAGTTTTAAAATCTTGGCTGATGTTTCAAATGCACTTACACATCAGTACCAAGTCCTGTACACAACTGAGAGTACATGTGTTTATACATATATGTAAAATTATGTCTGTTTGTGTGTCATTTATTAATAGTACTTCATCACACAAAACCCCTCTTTTAAGGTTCTTGGCTCTTGAATTAGGATTTTCCCCTCTGAAATCTGCTACTGTCACTGGCTGTGCCAAAGGCTGCTGACATAACAGAATTAATCATCATAATCAGGGTAAAGAATTATTCATTTTCTCATTGAAGTGCCCTTGCACTGATCCTTGCTAGATCAATACTCCAGAGCTAATGTGTGTTCCTGTGGCACATTGGGAGTGAGGTCACAGCAGTGCCTGCAGCAGATGCTCAAGGTACCTGCTGTGATTTAGCAAGGTCACTACTCAGTGGACATTTATTTGCTTTGCTTTTGTGCTGCTGTTCACACCACTGAAAACACCTGTGCTGTCAGCCTGTCTGGAAATTGGGATCAGGAATTAGCCCTGCAATGCCTGGCTTTCCAGGGGTCAAAACAGGCAAGTTTAAGCTGATTTAGAGTAATCTGGAGGATTCAGGCTGGAACAGACAAACACGTCAATCCGGCAGCACAGGCTGGATAGGATGTGATGTGTTGTGTTTTCTCTGCTTATTCAGTACAGCTAAAAGCAGGTGCTCTGTTTGGGAAAGGCCCTCAGAGCTTGCTTTCAGGGAAAGTGCATCATTTTGGTTGTCTTAAGGTAAATGGTGGGAACAGGAAAATGAACTTGTATTCTGACTTCATTGAAAAACAGGTCAGGAACAAAATCATGTTGGCTCCATTTTCTTAATTGAAAATCCTGTCCCTGGTTAAAAGAAGTTCTAATTTGAGAGAGGGACAGTTCTGACATGTATCCAGTAATACCCAGGAGTTATGAGTCATGAGTACAGCTTAAGTAGGACTTGAATTAAAATCACAGCAGCATGTATTGTGCCTGTAAAACCTGAAAAAAAAAAAAAAGCTCTGATCACCTCTGTAAGCTCTTTTCTTGCATTTGCTTATTATGGTGACAGCACCAGCTCATAATGAATTCATAGGGTGCTCCTGTAGATTTAATGCATTTTCCTTTTTACTCAGGTGTGATTTAGCACCTGTGACTGGGAGTCTTTTGATCAATCCACTATTGCTTGTTTTCTTTCCAGAAAATGAATGGGAGGATCATGATAATGTACTGAGCAATGGAAAAAGTAGTAGCAAGCATTTTAAAGAGAGCTAGAGGACAAACTTAGAAGTTCTGAGAGTCCTGTTTGTTCAGGCAGAAAGGTATTAGTGTGTCTTGCAAGACATTACATGCATCTGTCCTGGTCCTGATCCTGTTTCCAGAAGGGCCAATGGCAAAGTTCCCATTTATCTAAGAGGAAACAATTCAATAATCTTCAGTATCTACAGCTCATCTTAAATGTCAGGAAGTGTTATGGAACACAACATGAGCATAAGCACAAGTGGGGAAGATAAGCAAAGTTTTTAAGGTGAGGTTAATATGTTAACCATTAGCATGAAAATATTTGTTCTAAATTTCAACAGTTCCACTGGAAAGTGCTCTCAAGAATGAAAGATGAAGCTGCTTAAAGCAGGAAGAGATCAGATTCTGCAAGATGCAGAAGTGCAATTACTCATCTCCTGGAAGTCTTCATGTAATTAACAAATATTTGCTAGAAGCTCAAAGCACATGGGACACAGACAAATTTTATCATCTCCTTTTTTGTAGGTACTTAAATAGAACACACAGTAGTTGACAAAATCACAGCTGAATAGTCCAGTTGGCAGCAGCTGTCTGCAGCTTGGACTCCATCTACCCATGAAGCTGCAGACTAAACATATTTTATGATGCTCCTTTATTAAGATTGTGTGCTGTAAGTGGCTACTACACATGGGAAATTTGAAGCAGGGCCTAGAATTTTAGCTTCCATAAGCAGGCTGGACTAAAATCAGCAAGACAATGCCACAGATGTGAAGAATAATCCATAGAAAAGCCACTGGTTTCCCTTTGCTACAAACAGTAGGTTCACAAGCCTGTACTTCAATATGGAAGGGGGAAAAATAAATTGCATTTGTGCCTACCAAATTAAGGTACTACAGATAAGCAGGTCTGTTGAAAAACAGCTGCAAAGCATGAGAAAGCCTATTGTAGCTATCCCAACTCCTACTATTTTCTAACACTAAAGTATGCTGAAGTGTTTGCTGCATTCTTTTAAATCTCACTTCTTCAGCCTGTGATTCTCACAAAGTGTTTCCCCAATGTAACTGTAATTTGAAATTCACTTTGGTTTCTTTCTGAAATGAGAAATACTGAGTGCCTCAGGGCCCAAGTAACGTTTTCACTTCATCTTGATGTTACGTCACATCTGTTGAAGATTTTCACACTAATTAAAAAAAAAAAAAGCATTAGAGTGTAAAAATGCCAACCTCCCACAATTTCTATAGCAGGTAATACAAGTATTTTACTGCTATAGTTGCCTGTTGCTGTTCCTACTGTTTTATTTTTGGCATAGAGACAGGAGTTGATTATTTTGAAAGTGAATCCCTGCTAGTCAGGCACATAAACCCTTGGGGTGCCTCCAGTCTGATTTAAATTCAGCACCTTATTTTGATGGCAGAGACAAAGATGAGCCCCTGTGAGATTTTCCCACCATCAGGAGAGGTGTGCAAAGACTTAACCCTGGATGTCAACAACAATTCACAGGTGTGCCAGCTCAAGGTGGCAACAACTGAAATGTGACCTTTCACTAGCCGACTTTGGAAGCCTGCAGAAACCCAAATGCATCCTGCCTGGAAAAAATCCTGCAAAGCTGCATCCCATGAGAAGGTATCTGCACTCTGCTTTCTTCCTCAGGAATAACAGAATACGTCCACAAGCTTGTACAGAACTCATTATTACCATTTTTACCTTATTAGAAAACTAATAATCTATTGAGCACAGATTTAAGGAAGAAAATTATATAGGAAGTTCAATGAAGATGTTTCCCTGTCTAAAGCTGAACAGCAAAGCTGTACTGAGTGCTTTGAAGGAAGGGTATGCAGAGGACACCACCATATGCTCACAGTTGGCATTTTCAGCACCCTCCTCTTAAGTCTGGCAGTGCAGGCCAAGAAAGCATTATGCAGAGCTTAACCTTGGGGCTTTTGTTTGCCAAAGCAAACAGAGTCCCTGTGGAGCACCATGCAATTCCTTACCAGGCATTTAGAACATACAACCACTGTTGATTTGGAACATTAAGAATAATTCAGAAGTTAGATAATAAGTTGCATTCCTTCCACATTCTCCCTACTTTCTTGATGCTACATGCATTTCAAAGATCCCCTCCTGACATTTACCTGCTAGTACTGCACGAGAACACTGCTGTGATCTACAATCAAAAGCATTTCTGAGCAGAACAGGGACAACATAAAACTTGGCATGTTCCATCTAAGCATATCACACCTTCAGAAAAACACTGCTCTTTTGTTCAACAGTTCACAAAGCCATCAGCAAATTAGCAGCTTAAGAAGCCTTTCCTGCAAGCAACGTTTCTGAGCTTGGTTTGAGTCAGTAGGTTTTAGTCAACCAAGAGCAGACCAGTGCCCAACATCCTGCTGATGCTGGCGCATGGATTCCTTCCATTCCCTGGGCTGTGTCAGAGCTGCTGCAGCCTGTGTAGCCAGCCCTGCACGCACCAGAGCTCACTCCCAAAGAAAACCACTCACTGCCAAAAGCTTTTCCCCTCCTCTGCTTGCCACCAGCTGCACCATGACCATCACATTTCCCCTGCAGAGAAACCCAAGCGGTCACTCACCCACAGGTCAAGTCAGGTCAGGCAACTCCAGGCTGGCCAAAGCTCCTTGACACCTCTCACCTCACTCACTGCCTGCTCCCCTTGTTATAACCTCTGTGCCACCTGCATCCCTTCAGCAGGGCCCATCTGACTCTGTGTGGGGCAGCTGTGCATGGTTGCTCTCCTCAGCTGGCCTCCAGCATTCCCCACACATGGCAATTCCTGCAGCCCTGGACTGTTGCTGTTGGATGAGCTGCTGTGGCCACTCTGCACATTTGCAGATGCTACATGATCAGATACTGAATCCTGCTGAACCTTCCTGCTTCCTCAGAAGATAAAATGTTGCAGCATAAAGTATAAATAATATTTATCCTATTTAAGATGTGACAGATCTCCTATGCTATGCTATTTTATTAGATCTAAAATGAATTTGCAGATGATGATATATATTTTCTGCTGACCTTGAATTTTTTATCATTAAAATCCTAGCACTCTTGCTACAATGCCTTCATAATATATTAATATGACTATCTCAGCTTCTAGAAAACTAAAATATAACCTCATGGTCTTTTATGTGCTGTAATTTTTTCTTGGGTATTAAAAAAAAAATACAGCTAAATCAGATTATTAACATTGAAAATAAGCCAGAGTCCCTAAAATACCATTAAAAATATCTGAAAGTCTTTGTCTTTTTGGAGATGTTTGGTTCTCAGATAATAACTTGCTTCCAGGTTTATAGAGAAAGTTAAGAGGTTTTCCCACTTGCTCCATGGCTGCTGTCATAAGCTGCAGCCCAGCAGGAGAGTGTGCCCTGGGGTGACAGGCATTGCTGCAGCTGACAGAATTAACATCAGCCCAAGCAGTGATCTGACCCATGAAGTTGCAGGACACAGTGTTTTGTTTCCAACTAAGCTCAGGTCCTTTGGTGAAATACCCTAAGGTGTGAACAAAAGCCAAATGATCTGTCATGTTCTTTACTGGACCAAGTCTAGCATCTGCATTTTGTTCTAATACATGGAATATTGCCAGACTACATTACTAATAAACCTGAGGGTTGTTTTTCCTGTACTTGTCTCTGTAGTCCTTCAGCTCCCCAGGTGCTGAACAGTGCTCTGTGGCTTGTGGTCCTTTGCTCAGCATAATTTCAGCCCTCTTCCCTCCTGCCAAAGCCCCACTGCTGCCCACTCACCTTTAGGTTCAACTGAACTGCAGAAGTTGATGTCTTGTCCAGTAAGCCATGACTGTGTCAGGATGGGCTGGGTGCCAGTGAAATGCAGCCTGTGGACTGTCCTTGGATAACCTCCCACTTGTTCTGAACATGTGGGACCTAAGGGGGAACTGCCTGGGTTCTTTCAGACACACTTGTGACTGTGGCAGTGTCTGTACCATTGTGTTGCCCTTTCCCCAATATTAGTGTTCCTTTTGTCATTAATATTGATGGTTTGGTGTGTGAGATCAAACCTATGAAGCCTTGGAAGTTGCTTTTGCAGTATGGTAAGTGAAGGAGAGCCCAAGTACAATTCACTTCTGTTTACCCAGAACTGGCAGCTGGGAACAGCAGGAGGCAATTCTTGTCTCGAGAATCTCAGCCTAGCACCACTTGCTGGTTCCCAGGGAGCCATTTCTGCCTAAAGAATCAAGTCTAATCAAGGACCAAGGCAAAGAGCACAAGCTCCAGCTGCTTGCAGAGTTCATGTTCCCTCGAGTAATGCCTCTGCTCACAGCCTTGCAAACCCAAGCTAACAGCACACAACATTTCATTCTGAAGCTGAATGAAAAGACCAGCACAGAAAGCTATTTGTTTGCTTTGGTTTTCTGCAGACAGCAGGACTCTCTAATTTTTTGAGATTCAAAATTAATGAGCTAATTAGTGGCTATAGGTTTAAAAACCCTCACTGAAGACTCAGCTCAAATTGCTGTTTGAAGTGCAGGAAATCAGCAAACAATAATTTCCTGTCATTTAAATTACAAGAGTTGTGCAATTGATCTTGGGAAAGTTAGAAATGTGCTGAGATAACAAGTATCCACTCACAGTCCCAGAATCAGAGAATTAAATAGTTTGGAGAAGACCCCTGGGATCACTGAGTCCAACCTTTGACCTTGTCAAGCAGACCATGGCACTGAGTGAGCTGTTTTGTGAGCACCTCCAGGGATGGTGATTGTCCCACCTCCCTGGGCAGCCTATTCCAATGTTTAATCACACTTTCTGTGGAGAAATTCTTCCTGATGTCCAATCTGAACCATTCCTGGCACAGCTTGAGGCCATTTCCTCTTGTCCTGTTGCTTGTTGACTGGGAGAAGAGGCTGATCCCAATCTGGCAATCAATCTTCTGTCAGAGAGTTCTAGAGAATGAGACAGTCCCCTCTGAGCCCCTTTTCTCCAAGAGAAACACCCCCAGCTCCCTCAGCTGCCTCTCACAGGATCTGTGCTCCCTCAGACCTTCCCCAGCTCCACTGCCCTTCTCTGGACACCCTCCAACCCCTCAGTGTCTTTCAGCACTGAGGGCCCAGAACTGGACACAGCACGAGGTGTGACCTCACCAGTGCTGAGTACAGAGGGACAATCACTGCCCTGGTCCTGCTGGCCACACTATTGCTGGCCACAGTATTGATCCAGGCTAGGAAACTACTGGCCTTCTTGGCCACAGCTGGGCTTGTGTTTAGCCAGCTGTAGATCAATTGTTACTATATGAACAATGAAGCACTTTACCTTGCTTCTAATCTGTAGGATCCTTACAATCTGAAAACAGTTTTTCCAAACTCAGCTTTCACATATACTGAGACCTCTGTTGCCATCTGAATTGGAAATTTATGGCACACTGGATCAGCTGTTTGCTGCTGCTACAGCCACACTCTGCAGGGAAGAAGAAACCAATATCATGCTTGACTGACTGAAGGAATACCTTTTAATGGTGTGGAAGATGAAGTAGAAGTGCAGGAGGTGGAATTCCCAGGTCTACTGTATACTGTAATATATTCTGAGGTGTTGGAATTGCATGCTATCAGTCAGTTCAGAGTGATCCTGAGATCTGGTTGCACCAGACATCTGTGGTTATCACTCTTATTTCTTCCATGGAAAGAGAAGTCTTTAATTTCACTCGTGCATTTTGTTAGCCACTGTGAAATATTTCATCATGGCTGAAATGGTGAAAGCTGTTTCTCCATCTGTGCCTGTAAGCCACAAAAGCATAGTTTTTCATATGAATAAACCCAAGTTCTGTAACACTTTGAAGATCCAGAAAGTTTGTAAAATTCTCTGCTTTTACTAATCCCACTACTCCAAACATTTGGATTGCAGGTTTATCCCATTGTGCCTTTATCAGTAGATGAGTAGCTTCTGACCAGATAGTCCTAAATTTGTGCTTCTAAATATTACAGAACTTCTTCCACTGTCAGGAAAAAAGGTCCTTCTGTCACTTGTCCTTTTTACACAGAGAACAGTCAGTTACAAAAACTATGTCACTACCCTGTTGAAAGGATCTGGTTTCAGATCCATCCAGCTGATGATATGATAGCTCAGGTATTAAACTGCCTTTGTGATTTCAATTACCTACCTTTTATATGCCTGGAAAGTAAAGTTATCAGCATAAAACTAATAAAGCAGAGAGTTCTATAAAAGTGGCAAGTGAGTTACTGCAATTGCTTTAGGCAGTGTAACCTACTTCTGCATAGTCACAGATGGGAAAGGTTTACTCGTTGCCTAAAATTTATATGTGCAGAAAGAAAAGCAAGACATGAAAGCAACCCTGTTTTCCTCTACTAACTCAGCTTTTCCTTCTCCTCACTGCTGTCCTGTCCCCCATCCCCTGCCTCCCCAGCAACCAAAAAATCAAATCAATTGCTTTTAAAGGTGAGGGATGAAATGGGACTATACTGTGAAGTGAAGGCGAAGGTAGAGGTGAAGGAGGAGGTTATTAACTGAAATTATATTGCAGCTTAGGGGATAAGAGTAACAGTCTAAAGATGTAATGAATTTCAGAAACCCAAAATGCAGCTGTTTTAAATTGTGTTTTTTATATTTGATTGATCAGGCAAATGTGTTACTTTAGAGATAAGGCAAAAGTTATCACACTGAGAGATGGTTTCTGGTCACACTGTCATCTGGTTGAAAAGATGCAGCACCCAAGGGCTCTGCTTGTTTATTAAAAACATCTGTTTTATTTCCAGAAGAAAAATTAAAAATCATTGCTTCAAAAAGGGTGTGACGGAGCTGGAAAGACAGAGTTAGTTTAAATCTGACGTTACAGGGACCCTGCATGTGATTGTCAGTCACACCAGAGTCCTGCTAATAAATTAGTTAAGCTAATTTCAGCTTAACTCCTGTACTGCCCAAGAGGTGCTAACTGGAGTATGTCAATGTGTGGTTCACATGTGTGGGTTTAACTTCTGCTGAGGAGCCTGATGTCACTGTGAAAGTGGTAAAAACCAGCCCAAAGCAGTGGAGGAGCCCCAGCTTCCCCAGCCAAGGTGATGCTGCTCCAAAGCAGGGTTGTGTGTGGTGGGGATGGCATCATCTCTAACATCTGGCCTGATGTTGCAAGTCTGATGCTGTGTTGTCCTGACCAACTTACAGCAGAGGCTGAAGCCCCTCCTAGAGCAGCCTGAGCTGCTTGGGGGAGTGTGTTTGCTGCACCCTGGGAGCTCTGGCCATGCTGTGCAGGACCCACATGCGTGTGCTCCAGGGGCACATTGCACAGGACAGGGACTGGAAGCAGCAGAGTTGCTGTAGCTTTAGAATGGGGTCACCAGGGAAATGCCAGGCTGAGGCACACTAACCTGTATAAACTGCTTCCTGGGCTTGGATAAGGAAAATTTTCCCCTCACCAAAGAAGAACCCCTGCTCAGGCTTTATCTCCCTGGTGCCAAGATATAAGAGGCAATGGGGAGAAACTGATGCACAAGAAGTTCTACCTGAACACCAGAAAAAACTTCTTTACTGAGCACTGAGCACTGGAACAGGCTGCCCAGAGAGGGTGTGGAGTCTCCCTCACTGGAGATATTCAAGAACCATCTGGACACATTGCTGTGCTGTGTGCTCTGGGATGACCCTGCTTGAGCAGGGAGGTGGGACCAGATGACCCAGTGTGGTCCCATCCTGACCCATTCTGTGATTCTGTTTTTGCTTGAGCAGACAGTGGGAAGAGAGCCCTTCTGCTGGGCCATTGCAGCTTCATAATTCTGCTGGTTTTTTGGATCCCAGTATGCCAAGTGCAGAGGGAAGGATGGAGAAGCACCTGTCTTCAGATGTGTTTAATTTCCCTGCCACTCACAGAACCTGAAGACAGAATATAGTGAAAAGAAGGATTGAATTAACTTTCTTTTCAGCAGCATACTGACTGCTTTTAATGTTTGCAAAGCTTTTGGCTATAGAAGATGTACATGGCTGAGTGATTCCTCTTAGTTTGTAGTCACTGCCACAAAGGAATTCCTCCAGACTCCTTTTCCTTCCTTAGCTCCTCAGAGACCTCTGCTGCTGTCCCTGGCAGCAGACCAAGGGGAAACAGCTTCAGCTGAAGCTCCCCTTGTAGCAACAAAACACCATTGATCAGCCACGTCTGTCAGTGCCAACAACTTTTTGAAGCTGGCACTCTTTCAATGCCTGGCTTCTCTCTGTATTTAAGGTTCAGGTGTGCAATGTAAAGAACTCCCCTGGGGAGTAATTTTCTTTATTTCATCCTTTTGAAAAGAATTCTCCTGCAGCTGACCAGCCCTGAGAACATCCCTGGGTTGTCTTCAGCTGCACTGGAACTTTTTCAGGACAGTCCCTTTTAAGTAAACCAGAGGTATTTTGTATTTATACCTAGGTACTTACTGAGCTGTTGCATTGAAAGATCCTAGTCTTGTTTTCACCCCTGTGGGACATTGGTTTTAAGGAAATACTCTATGCTTCATTTCTCAGGGCTGCAACACAACTTAATGGATCATATACTTAGGGATCCACTCCCATTAATTTCTAGCTTACATTCTCACTCTTTCACAACACCAAAATGTCAGTAGCTTTAGCCTTTTCAATAGAATTACCTCTGAGAGCACACAAGTCAAAAAGAAGGCAAAAAAAAAAAAGATTTTATTTAAATAACACCATCCATGTATTATGTTTGAGCATGGAGGAAGAGTTATATAGAGGCCTTTTCACTTACCTTTTCTTGGAGCAGGCTAAACCCCTCACTTACTCCTTGATGATTGACTTTTGTTTGTTTAGTGTGGCTCTTATTCCTTTCTTGTTCACAAATTTAGCAAGCATGAAAGTTTGCTATAGTTGACATCAGTGGAATTTTATCAGCAGAAAAGCAGACAAAAATGTAAGTACTACTGACAGAAGAGGCAGTGTCTGAAAGAAAAAAATATGCATTTGCTGTTACTGAAATGAAGGAAATTAAACTTATACTTGTCTGTTTGCAGCTATATTCCTTTGAAGCATTACAAAACCCCATGAAAATCTAGATGTTAGAGACTGTATAATCACTTAGAAAGTTAATGTGCATAAACATACATAAAATGATTGTTTGCTTTTTTTCCTGCACAGCCCTTTTACTGTATTACTGTATAAATCAGACCTACTTTATTTTTACTTGCTTAGCTTTGTACTCTTTTTAAAGCATCTCAATGAATGAATACATATTTCTAGATTCTTACAGCCTTTAACTCCAACTTTATTACTGTATTTTCACAGCAAAAAAGGCCTTCCAGACATTTTTCTATGAGACATATTACTGGAGATAGGACTAGGGGATTTAATGGCTCAAAATATGATTTCCAGCCTGGGAGGTGTGTGACAAATCTGAGTGGAAAATGTCATGTCACAGAAGAGCAGAGTCTCAACAGAACTGGAGAGTCCCCAGCCCTGTCCTGTTGTGGTGGCAGCTGGGATAATGACGGACACAGCTCCCTGAGATTGGAATCTTTTCTTTCCTGCTCCTGCCGGTACCCAAGAGCATATGGCCATGGTTGTATGGATGAGATAGCTACAAGTCATAGCCATGCAGAAACCAGGGGAAAAATCACCCTGCTCATTGGAAGCATATGGATCCAGTGAGGCTTGAAAGCTGGGCTACAGCATGCTCTGCTGGCAGCACCTCCCTGTGTGCCTCAGAAAGGCTGATCCTGCAACATAGGGATGGAAAATTATGTCTCTCCCATGCCAAATAAAGTGCTGGTTTAGAGAAAGCAGGACAAATCAGAAAAGGGGATAATGAGCTCCTGCCTCAGGATTATACTCTGAATGTCCAATATCACAGGAGAAAAAGCACAAGCAGGTTAGGGAAATGTTGCAGGGCAGAGAAAAGTCGCGTGCTTACTGATTTTTTCTTCTAATTGATCAGGGATCAGTTAGTTAGCAAAGCCCTGTTTGTCTGTGCTGCATGTTGTGCACTCAGAGATGTTTTACAGACACACAGCATCTCTTGTTGCAGCAATGCCTCTGGCTGTAGACACACGTGGGACTGGTTCTGGATGTTCAGAAGGGGAAGAAGAAGTATCACCTCACTCCACGTAAGACAGCCAGCCTGAAAGGGACTTCACTTCTGAAAGGGACTTCAGTGAGAATATGTGTCACAGCGGTGCTTGCCAATGGCACAATGGCTCTGCCTGCAATGTGGATGTCTGTCCAATGGGCACTGAGCTAAGACCAACAAAATACAAGACACACAGGCCACTGAACAGCTTCTGATGGTAATGACTTCTGATTGCCACTGGCTCGAGCTGCAGCTGTATTTTATTAACACTGTGTATAGAGTGAGTAGAATTCCAGATGGAGTACAAAGTACCTTTTCTCTTGTTTTGCCTGCAATTGCAAAAGCTTAAATTGTACTTGTAGCTGTTTTATGATTGACCTTAAACAGCACATTTGCTACAGTGGAACATTGCAATTTGGAAACATCACACAGAACTGGTCGATGATCTCTATGATGCAAATAAAAATAGTGCCATGAGTGTTGAAATAGATGTTTCTTTCCATATTGTCTTTTCATTTTTATTGCTTCCCTAGGTCACTTGAAATGAAATTGTCCTTCACAGGTCAAGCTATGGCTGCTTTGCAGGCAGCAAAAAAGGCAGTGCTTTAGATCATTGGAGATGTTACAGCAATCCAAATGATTTGCATTTCTGAAGGAAAAGCTTTTATTTCTGAACTGTTCACCTCTTATTGATCTAAAAATGTTCCTTTTTTTTTTTTTCCTCCTCATGAAAATGCCTGTCCTCAGAATTGAGAAAATAAGACACATTCCTAGCCTTGATGTGCCACCTCTCCATCAGCTCCCTGGGGAGCTGCCCGCTGCACTTTCAGTACAAGTGCTGGTCATGGAGGAAATGAGCACTTTGAGCAGTGAAGCTGCACTGGGACTCAGTGGATAAAGAGGAAGGAAAGAAGGTGGAAGACTCAGCTCAGGGACCAGATGAGCCACTTCCAGTCATGGGAAGGGGGCTGCTTCTGCTTTGTCAGCTCCAGAGCCCAGGAGCTTTTTATGAGCTGGCTGCTGGCAGGCAAAGCTGTGCAGCCTCCGCAGAGTTTGAAGTGGATGTTTAGATCAGACAGGAGACACGATGCCCTCACACCTAGACTCCCTTCAGCAGGCTGACACAGTGCCATTTTGGGATGTGATGGGGACAAGAACTGCAGATATCAGACTGGTGGCACCTGTAGGGGCTACACCTCCACTGCATTTTCTTGCCTGAGTCATCTGTGCACTGTGTTCTGCTTTCCTGCTGGGTTCCCTTTGGTCCAAGACAGAAGCATCCTTTCCTCTGGGAAGGGGGTGGCTGAGGCTGAGTGATGTCTTTGAGAAGGCTTTCCTTTCCTGGGGTGTGTTTATATGGCTCTTATTTTCAGTCCTTGTGGTGGCTGTCACTGGTGCTGCCAAGAGTGGCCAGGGCCATGCCCCAGGCAGTGCTGGCCTGTGGAGTCAAAGTCAGGCTCAGGAGGCAAATCAGGATGCAGGAAAAAAGTATATGGCAAAAAGTTAATGGAAAATAATGCCTCATTGCTCACAGAGAGGTTATTACATTTCTAAGGCATTTATGAACAAATAAAATGCATCTACAGCTGGAGAAAGAGCTTACCCTGCACCTGCCATGTTCCCCTCCCCACCTTCCAGCAATCCTCTCACTTATTAGCATTTCAACACTGCTTTTCTTTGAAGTACAAACTGTATTTTACTAATATTATTTCCACTCATGCTGTGGAAATGAAACTTATGACAGTGTTGATTTCTCAGATCTCCTCAGCATCTTTGAAATTTGCATTAGATTATTCTAATCACTTAGCCTCGTTGTATATATTTACACAAGCACTTTTGATGTTTAAACAGATCAGGCTGCGATGAGATGTGCAGGGGGAAATACATACCCCTAAGGAAAGGAACGCTCTTTTTTCTCAGACCACATCTTCAACTAGAAGTTTTCAGATAAACCAGTGGGTCAGTGCCTTTGGGACCTGAGGGAATAACTGCTAGACTGGGAAGATGGAGGGATGGGCTCTGCCTTCAGCAGCAGACAGCAGAGATGGAGCGGGGTTGGGCCCCTGAAAATAAGAGGAAGGTGGTGAGGACTCATCCTCTGGCACCCTTTACCACCAATGTAACCTGTGCTCCTGGCCATCTGACAGAAGAGATTGTCCAGCCTGAGCCCATGATGAATGAACCCATATCTACAGACACAAGATTCTGGGGACTGAGCAACTGCCAAATTCCAGCTGCACTGAATTCAGCAGGAATAGAAAATTGTCCTTCTTTGGGGACAGCAAAAAGCCTGGGACTGTGGTGCAGTTGTGGTAGCTCTGACCATGACCTCCAGGCGAGTCCTGCAGGACCTGTGCTCCTGTGGGCAGAAGGCAGGGTATCTGGGAAGCACTGCAGCCATATGTTCAAGTTAATCTATTTTCAGGGCTGGCTCTGTGAGATCCAGAATGAGACGCAACAGGAGCAGCCTTTACACAGGAAATGTGACCAGGAGAAAGTGGTGGAACAGGCCAGACAAAGGAGAAAGATTTCTTGAGGGCTGAATGAGAATATTTCTACAAGATGCAGGATATTGCCAGCTATCTCACTATGTGAAGTTTAGCTTCACAAAGACTGGGGATCATATTTCTATTTGCAGTTCTTGAGGTATTGTAAAGGAAGAATATTCTGAATTATGATGTTAACTTCATTTACAATGAAATCTGGAGAAAATCACCCATTACAATCCCTGTATTGCCATTCACTGAAGAGTTCAATTTGAAGATCCTTGTGGGTTCCTTACAAAGAGAATATTCTGTGTTTTTGTGATTATCCAACATATTACCCTTAAAGACTGTAAAATCCATGACAAACCATTTCAACAGTTTTGATTCTGCAACTTGAGGTGGTGAAGTCTGTGGGTACATACCTTAAAAAAAAAAAAGAGGAGCCTGATCCAAGAATATGCACTTCCATAAACTCAATGATGGATGAGAGCAGACTTTCTCACTCACACACTGAAACTGATCTATCCACTTAGACATGAAAATAACATGTTTTGAATAAGTCAAACATTTTGAATAGTCACCAGTGAGTACAGCTTTCTCCAAAGGCAGAAAAGATCTTTTAGCTCTCCTAAGCTTGTAAACCATGTAGAGTCAAGTAGAAAAACCAGAACAAAATTAAAATGCTTGCTTTATGAGGATTCACAAATATAAAGAGGGTTTAAAGATAACATTTTCACCTTCATAACCTTTTCACAAGCAAAAATTGGTAGGAGCAGTGCTCTCTACCTTCCTAGAACTACCTAAAACAGGGCAGCCAAGGATGAGCTGGAAGAAGAGTGAGCTCATTGCCAATGCTGGATGGGCAGTCAAAAAACTCCTACTGAACTCTGAGGATGCAGCAGAAGGAGCACCTCAGGGCTTTCATTCTGGCTGATTTATTTTGTCCTTATTCCTAATTCACGAGTTACATGCCTTGCTGCACTGGTGAAGAGATAGTGTGACCCATGTGAGACAGCCAGGAGAGAGAGAGAGAGTGGAATGGCCATTTCCCACCTTAAAGGACAGGAATTTGTGAAGCAACCAGCATCACCATGAGATTCATAACTTTCCTCCCCCACAAAATTGTGTTAGCACACACAGCAGTACTCACATGGGGGAAACTGATTTCAACAGGACCAATTTGACTTATGCTCCAGGTACTGCTTCAGGTCCACATCTGCAGAGGGAGAAATGCATTTTGGTGCCTATCCAACATCAGTAGAACCTCCCAAGATGGACAGGCTCAAAATATATTAAGCTTTGACATCTAGTTCAATTTTTGGAAGCAAATTCTTTAAACAAATATTTATGACTAGGAATGAAACTACAAGTGCTATGAACAGCTTCTGAAGTTAGTTTTGCTCAAATTCTTATTCCTAATAAAGGCACAGATAGTGCCTATGCTAAGGAAGAGTGAATGGAATGGTTTGCTTGTGAAGTTTCCAAGACCAGTTATACTTTCTCCTGAAATAACTTAAAGTGATAGGAAAAACTCCTCTCTTCTCTTAAAAGAAATGTATCCAAAGCGCATATTTTAGCATGCTTCCTCCCTAACGATTTCTCAGTCTTGGAAAAAAAAAGGTAAGTTTTTCCAATGGCTTTCAACATGCTTGTGTGTCTGCCAAGTGTTTTTGCATCTGACAGTCAAACACTGCTGGTGAGAACCATCGGTTCCTTCAAGGACTTGACACTGCAGCCAATTTGTGTCCCAAGTGACAGCAAAAGGAGGTGACTGGAATCATCATTTTGTTAGATTTAGTCAAAAACATTCCCAGAAGAGGCAGGAGGGCATGCTGGGAATTGTCTGATGAGCCTGCTGGGAGAATAATTGTGTGGCTGGCAGTTTGTTTGCATCATCTTTTGTAGCACTTTTTTAGTGGGGTTTGTGGCATTAGAGCACTCAGCTTTTTGAATAAAAGAATCTTCACTGCCATTGTCTCTTTAGCTAATTCCCAGATTATGCAGTCTTGGGTGTGCATTCCAGGGCTGCTTCTGTAATACAGGAGATGTTAGAAAACTAAATCACATTTTTCAATATTTCCATTCTTACTTGTGATGACATTTTCTGCCCCATAGCTGTGATTGAATTACAGAGTTCCCTGTTCTGATTGCAATGCCTACACAGACATTAGGCCATTTGTGTTTTAATCATGCTTCTTTGAGCAGGATGAATATCAAAATTTTCAATAATTTTTTTTTGGTTAAAATTGCACATATAAACTTCAGTGCTTTTTTTTGTTGTTTTTGTTTTTTGGTTTGTTTTTTTTTTGTGTTTTCTCTGGTGGGTGTAGCACAGGGCCTTCCAGCTCTGGGTTATGAATGCAGATACACAGCCATGTGTCTCTAGATGTAAATACACCGAGGTGAATACAAAGGAAGGAGGAGAAAAGGAAGTAAAGGAGGTGAAAATTACCACATCAGAGCCTTTGGCTGCTGTATAGGGATAAAAATGTATTGCCTGTGACTCCGCTCAAATGAGAATCTGCTCTTAGAAAGTTTACTGCAATCTATCTTGTCTGTGCACTTGGGGACTTCAGAAGACTTTGCTGGAATGAGGCTGGAAAAAAAAAATTGGATTGTTGGCCAAAACTTAAAAAAAATCCCATTTTCTTGCTATGGGAAGGTTATTAGCATTTTCATAAAGATGACTGAATTGAAACAAAAAATCATCTTAAAAGCAAAACTACCTTTGATGAGAATCCTGCACAAAGCACAATAAAGCAGGAAAAGGCCTGTGGGATCCTATTTTCTTCTGCATGTGCTTCCCAGCTGCTCTCTTTGCTAATGGCTCACCTGGGATGTGTCTCCTTTCCAGCAGCTGAACTAGGGCATCTTAGGAGACAGCAGGGACCCAGAGATTTCCTAAAAGGAGAGCAGTTTCTTGAAGGGGGAAATCACACCATATCTACTTCACCTTGTGGTCACTTGCCCTGCAGAAATATAACTTGACCCACCAGCCAGAATCAGCCTCAGCAACCTGCTCCTGACAGAAGTTAGCACTGGAGAAAAATCCCAAGATATTACCTTATGGACAATGAAGAAATGATAGCTTTATGTAGAGAAAGTTGCTATTCTTCATTCCATTCATTTGAAATTTGTCTTTACTCTGAAACCTGAGGATTTTTATCCCTTTTAAGTGTTTAGTAAATTAAGGTAATCCATATATTTCTGAATACTGAATGTCTCTCAGAAGTCAATTGTGTGTTTTGTGATCCTTGTATGATTATTTTCTCTTACATTTTTAACTCCTGACCTTTTGACCTTCCTGTTATTTTATTTTCCATTCACAAACTCATTCTATCTCAGGCCTACAGTATTTAAAAGTAAATTTCATTATAATTTTATCCAACTTCCTTTATATTGAAGCAAGGATCACTGATCTTCAATTTAGAGTGATTTTAATTTAAAAATCCCTTCCAAAGTACAGTAAAAAGAACATCTAAAATCCTCTTGTAAATAACAGCTAACCATAGCAGGACTGCAAAGGAAGGTTTGGTGGTTGAAACAAGGATAAATAGCCTGGGAGGAGTAGAGAGAGGTTATCTGAGCTGTCCAGTGAAGTTCCATTTCAGAGGTGGTCAAAGGTGACTTCCTACAGCTCAGTCTTTCCATGTGCAGTGGAGACTCAGTAAGCTACAAAAATGACACCAACAGGATGTGTTTGTCTCAGAAGGCACCATAAACACTTGAAGGAATGACTTTATCAATTTTACTGGACAACTTTCCTCTTTCTGAATTCAAAACTTTTCAATAAAAGAAGAAAAAAAATCACAACAGGATAACTTACATCAATTTTTACTGTATGTTTTTCCTAATATTGCCTGACTTATACTACAAATAGCCTTTTTGGGCTCCAGGCAGGAGAGCTCATGAGCTTCTATCACATTCTAGATCCAGTGGGCTTCAGAAATTATTCACATCTACACACCTCCTCCTACCTATCAGCTCAAGATCACCACAGACATACTAAAGAAAGTGAATAAAAGTGAAAGAGTTTAATGGTAGCACACGAAACCCAGGCTCACTGATGCTCTGTTGTTCTGCAGCTGCTTTATTTTACTGCTGGTTTCTTTGTATTATCTTTGGCTTGGTCTACACAAAAGACCCTTCATGCATTAATTATTCTGAAGTGAATCCATGAAAACCTACGTGGACATAGCACCTTCTGATCTGCAATTAGACTTGGGCACAAAGTCTGGATTTATGGGTCTAGTGGGTAAATTTATGGCAGCACTTAAAAATGACAGTGTTTTAATAAAATGAGAGATACTAGGGTGGATTCCCCCCAACCCCCACTTAATAGTTTGGTGGCCAGACTGCTGTGGTAATTGAGGACACATTATCATGATCTTAATCAAAATTATTTGTTCTTTCTTTATTGTTCAAAGTTTTTTTTTCCCCATCTTCCATTTTATTTTACAGATTTTGATCTTACTATCAGGCTGGAAAGCCTTGTTCTCCTATGTGGCAGAAGAAGACTAAAGAGGAGAGCTAATTGAAGAAAAAATGGGAAGATCTGGTGTGGGGAGGTTGGGAAAGGGGAGAAGCAGCACAGCAACAATGACTGCCAATAAATGCACACCTCATCAGCAAGCAGAGTTACTGAGGTATTATTCAAAGCAGTATTCTCTCACCTCAGTGAGTCTGCCTTTCCTTACTTGGGTTTGGAAAAGAGTCTCCAGCTGTTTTCTCATGAAGCCCTGACAAATCTAAATTTTCTGTATGGTAACTTTAGGTCATATTGTACCTGTAAGGAATCCTCACATTATGATTTTGTCCAAACACAGGAATTATTTATGTTGCAGTTCCTCTCTTTCCCTCTTTTTCACTGAAAATTTTCACTCAGCTTTATGGTGTTTTGCAAGACTAAATCCTTATCATTTAAGGCACTGCTGGAAACTAAGTGATGCATTAGCAGCTCACATGTCCCATTCACTTCTTTGCATTCATCTTGTACTAAGAGGGAAAATGATGTATCCAGGGGAGCAATAGATTTGCTGGTTTTATTTCAATATAAAACAATTCATTTTAAAACAGGCATAAATTTACACATTATTTCTCTGAAAATTAAATGGAGTTATTTGCTTTGACTGCAAAAATGATCATGTTGGTCATGCACTTAAACCCCTCAGTGGGAGACAGTTGTTCTTGGCCAGCCCTTAATCACTGTAATAGGAAAAGAATTTGGTAACAAAGTCTAGCTGCAAAAATTAACTTTCTCAAGATTAAATACCCCATTTATCATTGTGATCTGACAGTGATTTTCCAGTAGGTGAGAAAACCAGACCCTGTAAATTGTCAGCTGCATGGTGCCTGGTGAGACCAACAGGACAGAGAGCCAAAGAAAAAGTGAGGGAGACCCTTGTTTAATGCTCCCTTCCCTGCTACAAAGGGACTTGAGCCCACATGTTCTGTTGTATCTGACAGGCAAGTTTTTCCACTGAAAACCCAGAAAAATATTAAATAGAGTGAGAGAGGTGAGAGAGGTGAGAGAGGTGAGAGTGAGAAAGCAAGAAAAGAAAAATTACTTTATTGTCTAGATTTAGGGAGTTAGTATACTAAGACTGTTTTTACTTATATAAAACTAACAGCAAAAATTGGACAGAGAGAAGGAGCAAGAGGTTTCTAAAAACTTACCTCTGACGGGACAAGGATCAACATTTCCCTTGTTTTTCCCTCTGACCAAGTCCAGATGGGCAATGCTGTGAGGATGGTGTGAGTAAGCCTGTGCTGCTGGTTCCCATTTTTCAGCATTTTTCCCACATTTTGGTCTATAGGGCGGCCACATCCGTAAACATTCAAATGACCTAAAAAGAAAAGAAGAAAAAATTTCTTTAGGAAAACCCCCACAGTTACCCACAGACATTGCTTGGATTCCAGTAAATCAAGCCCATACCACACTGCAACTAGGCCACTTTTCACATTGTCTGGATTCCAGTAAATCAAGCCCATACCACACTGTAACTAGGCCAGTTTCACTTTGATAGGCAGTTTTTTTCACTTTGGGAGTTTGTTGGATTTTTTTTTCCTTTTTATAATCTTGGATGTTTTTTACTATTAACTAAGGAAAATCTTGTAATAAAATCATTATTTCTCTTCATTTCATTGTAAATTAACTCCTGATTCTTTGTGAAATCTCCCAAGAGTTATTCTTATGTAGTGGGTTACACCAGAAAGCTCTGATTTAGATTCTTATGTGCTACATTATATAAACAGAGCAACACAACTTCATTTAAAATATTAATAATGAAATTTCATTATGGAAATTAATTCTCATAGGCATAAAAATCACATTTTGTAGCCATCTAATAAGGATTTGTGCAGACAAAAATTTGTCATCATTCAGCAGTATGAAAGATCACATTTTCTTTCTTGCAAACACAATTTTGAAAACAATGCTGTAGGAATTACTGTCTCATCCAGGATAAAGCAACACACTGCATCTAGTGGAAGAAATACCATCCATGTAGCAAAGAGAAATGTGTTTAGGCAAAGGTCAGATCAAAAGGAATAGGGTGGAAATATTTCCCACTTACAGCAGAAAGCAAGTTTAATAATTCCATGCCACTGCTCATCCCATTGGAGATAATGAGCCCAATGACAATTCAGTGGCAGCAAGTGGAAATTGTTTCTTCCAAATAGAAAATTCAGAACAGATAAAAAAAAAAATTGCATCTATTTAACAAAAAAAGAAAAAAGGAAAAAATGCAGGAAAATATTAACATTAATATTAAATGTTCACGTTTAAAAAGGAGATAGCTACTATTTCCTTGTGAAGTTGCAAATGCAGATAAAGTTATTTCAGACTGAAAGTATTAGCAGATTTATTCTGAAATAATAACCTTGCCACAAGTCCTGCACCAGGAACTGTGCTGATCCAAAGGGGGTGGGACTGGATGTGCACACATCCTGTGAGCACAGCACCACAGCCAAGTGCTGCCATTCAGGTACAGCCACACAGGAGATATGAAAAAGGTGATTCCAGCTGAAGTGAACTGTGAAATAAGCCTTACAAAAAGCAGTGTCTGCTTCAGAAGTGTTTGTTTTCAGAGTTTGTCTCAACATTGAGCACGCTGTTCATTATTGCCAATCACCCTGCACCAATTACTGCCTAGCCTGCCTGTGTCTGTATATGTTCACATTATATATAATAGAAGTTGAAAAGAAGATATGCAGCAAGAGTTTTGTGCTGGGATTGCAGCTGAAAACACAATCATCAAATATCTTCCCAATTCTTCAGTTCTGCTGTTGTTCTTCACAGGACTTCCTAAATACTTGGGACTGCATTATCTTCTTGCCTTTATATGAAACAGGAATATGCCCAGATACCACTTAGCAGACAATACCATTTCTATGCCTTTGATTGCTGATAGAATCTACTTTTTTTTTTCTTTTTTTGTGGAGTCTTTCCTGCATAATTTAGTAACATGACCTCCATGAAATATTTAGAAAGGAGCAAAAGAAACTGTGCTTTCAAATGGAGCAAGTTCTTTTGAAATGGAAACTAACCTGGAATAGGTTGCTCAGAAGAATTACAGGCAGTGATACAATGCCTTACACACCCAGAAAATTGGAAGAATTTCTGGCATAAAAAAAGTTTTAAAAGCTCCTACAGAATTGCACCACTAAGAAGATGAGAAACACAGATTTTTCTTTTCTCTTTTCTTTTCTCTATTTATTTTTCTTTTTTTTTTCCCAATGGGAAAATAATAAAAAAGAAAAGGTCCAGTATCAGAATGCAATATAGAAGCACTGGAAACAAGTTTTAGGACCTTTAAATGAACAAAAACCTTCCTAAAAGAGAGTGCTGTGAAGAACACATTCTAAATTCCCCCAAAATTAATTCCTAAATATCTGTGATATATGAGACAAGTCAAGATAGCATCATAATTGTGAGGCAGACAAACATTCTGTTCTCATAATGGAAAATTCCAATAGCCTGAGACTTTTTAATTAGAGCACTGAATCTCTGCTGCTGTACCAAGTTCCTTCTACCAGTGCACAGCTGATTTAGGGACTACCTAGGCCCTTCCTGCATTTGTTAAATCAAAGGTAAAGGAATTTTCAGGATTATTACTGAAATTCAATCTATTTAAGGAAAGTAATGGCCTTTTCTTCCTCCTCTTTTATGGAATACGGTTTTATAGGTAATTAAATTGAAGTATTATTTTGGACACATTTATGTTACAGTGCTGCTGGCTGCTGTTGCTCAAAGTGCAAGTGCTGTAGAGGTGCTAGAGATGCAGCTGCTCTATCCATGGAAGTGTTGCAGTGGTGATGACAGATGGGGAATTTTCTCCCACCCATGGCACAGAACATGTACATCAAGGGCTGTCACACACTCAAGGAAAGGTTGTGCTCAGATATTTCCTATGTAGACTCTACCAAACCCAAATCTGTCTAAGAAAGATAAAAAGATTCTATTATTATTTATTTGATTTATTATTCCCTTGGCAGTTAAACAGCCAGAAACCACAAAACACTGGCCTATGTCCCCAGCATTTGCTCGATTAACATTGCAGACTATGAGCCAGAGTGATCTTTTTCTCCCATTTCTGCATGTGAAACCTGAAGCCCATTCTCATGGAGAAAAAACAAATCCTTCAGCATCCTCTAAATCCAGGTTTTAAATTGCTGTAAAGATTACCTTTTAATGGAACTATTTCTGATAAGATAGGGGAAAAGTGGAGTGAGCAAGATCCCATTTTACTTCCTCTAGATTTTTCTCCCAAGAAAGCTCAGGAGGAGAAGAGTACTTTAATTAAAGACTGAAGTAGGTTTTCATGAGGATGGTTATTTGGGGTATCCCCTTCACAGTCTTGGCCATAGATACCTTCAGATTTCATATGAAGTGCTGTAATTCCAGAAACACAGATCTGACTTAACATGAAGAAGCAAAGTAAAAATGTCTTGAATTCACACTTAAGGAAGAGCAGGCTTTGTACATGTCTCCTTTTCTACATTTCCCTCTGTGAGCAGAATGATGTATTACTGTCTACAGCCTAGTAAAGCAGCCTTACTTTTGCACACCCCTTGCAATGGTATCATCCCAGTTTTTTTTTTTTCCTTAACTGGAAATAAAGCAGCCCATTTTTAGCCTAGAAGATCTGGAAGTAAAATGTAAGTCATGGCTCTGGTATTTCTCAGTTGCTGCCTTCATTATTCTGAACCTCTGGCTAGCTACAATTCACACAAAAGGTCTCTTGTATGCTGTCTTTCTGCATGTTTCATGGGAGTAGGTAGGCAGGAAGAAGAGAGGAATGCTATCTGTGCACCAGCTGAACATTATCTTTCTTCAGACACTGGAGAAATTGTGTGCTAATTCTCCCTGTGGACAGTACTGAACACAAAACTGCTCCAGGAACTCCATGTTACTATTGATGAGTTTGATAATAAGAGCTGGGCAAAGATCAAAGCTGTACTCTGCTGGGCTCTGCACACGTTTAATCTCTGCGTCACATCTTTTATAAAACACAAATTAACAGAGGATGGGAACAGGAGGCAGCAGAGACCAGGGAGGTTGGGCACTACCATGGGACCTGGACTGTATCAGTGCCCCTTCAGGCATCATCACTAAAGAAAATTTTTAAAGGGGTCAAAACAATTTTATTCTGGTTTATAGATAGAAAAAGTTTTGAATAGTTAGCAGTAGGGTGCACATCTGTCCTTTGCAGTCTCTGGATGTTTTGTATGTTGAGAGGCTGTTTACAAAAAAGCACATAAACTGGAGACTTCACTTCAGGCATTGCCTGAAGAAGCTGGTCAAGTGACTACCATCAAAGAGCTCTGGCCATGCAGAGTGAAAGGGGAGATGCAGGGTGTGTAGATGATTAGAAGGAAACCAGTTATCTGAAACTCTCTGAAAGTGACGGTGTTCCAAGAAAGAAAAGAAATTGCAAGCATGGATCAGAAGAACAAATGCTTTCTTCAGTTTGATTTAAATTTACTGAATTACTTACAAGTGAACAAAAAACTCATGCAAGGCAGTGCATAAAAGCAATCTGGAATGATTTTGGATGGTTTCTCTGGATCTGTACCTCTCCTTTGCTAATTACAGAATAATTGGTTTCTGTACCTCTCCTGAAGTCTGTGCATCTGTCTGAACTGGTGGCATCATGCTCATGAAGATGTGATCTTTGGAGTTAGCACAGTGACAGGAAGATTTGGAACCATCAGCAGTGATCAGAGCTGAAGTTCTTCATCCCTATTTCCTGCAGACAGAGTATTCATATTAAGAAAGGGAGAAAGGCTGGAACTTGTCACTTGACTGGGTCCCATTGCCTGAGCACAGCAGGAATGGTGGCACGTGGTACCACCATGTCCAGGCATTCAGTGTTCTCCAAAGCATTGTGATGGATGATGTTCATCACCAAATTTATGCAAAAATTGGGTTTAGCAGGTAAGATAAGATTGCCTATGTACTTCGGGAGTTATATGTTACCTTTGTGAGTTTTGCTGCTTTTCACGTGCAAGCCAGAGTAATACCCCATTTCCTGTCAATAAGTAAGCCTAAACTAACAGAATTAATTATGGGGGGTGACCTCATTGCAGTCTGCAACTTCCTCATGAGGGGAAGAGGAGGGGCAGGGACTGATCTTTTCTCTGTGGTGACAGTCTCAGAGCCTGAGGGAATGGCCTGAAGTTGTGTCTGAGGAGGTTTAGTTTGGATATCAGAAAAGGGCTCTTCACGCTGGGGAACAGGGTCCCCAGGGAAGTGGTCACAGCACCAACCTGACAGAATTCAAGGAGCATTTGGACAACACTCTCAGGCACAGGGTGGAATCCTATGCAGGGCCAGGAGATGGACTTTGATGATCATTGTGGATCTATTCTGTAATTCCATGACTCTAAGTATAAGGGCAGCTTGCTGTCAAAATGTGCTGCTCTGTGTCTTTGGCAGCAGCCTGTGCTCGTCAGTGCAAATAAACTGCAGAATCACAGCCTCAGCTTTACTCACCTTCCTCATTGTATTGTTGCTGGAGGAAAAAGAGAAACTTCAGCCCATGGCTTAAAGACACACCCTCCTATGTCACCTTTATCTCCATAGCCCCATGTGCCAGATTGATGGAAAATACGGAATTTTTTTATAAATACTGCCATAACATTATAATTTGGATCCTCAGTCTGAAGAGCCTATAACAATAAGAGTAGCAATATCATCTTATACTATCTTGCCCCTTCCCTAGGTTAGCTTGCTAGCCACTGGGTTGCCACATCTATGCTTTCCAGTAACAAAAACATCAGCAGAATCTGAACAATTTCATTTCTACCTGAGAGTGAAAACTGAGGGGGAAAAACAATACAAAATAGTCTTTTTTAAATTTATTTTTAAAAATTCATGGCTCAAAGTTGACTTCTGTTCTCATCTTGTTAAGGAAACAAGCCAGTAAACCAAACAAAGTCAAAGGCATCTTACCTTTCTTCCCTAGGACAACTTGAGTGTTGACTCCTCTTGGGCACTGGCTCCTCTAGAAAAGACAACTGGCTCCAGGTGCTTACAGTTCCTCTGGCTAATCATCTCCCTCTGGCGTGGCATGTGCTGTCAGCTTCCCTGTCCTTTCAAACCAGAGGGGTTGTTTCTTTCATCATAGCTTACATATCACAAGCATGAATCTAACACATCTACAGCTTATGTTAAACAGAGATTGGAAAACTGTACTTGGAAAATCCTCAGTAATGTCTGCTGTGCAGTAAATTTCTGTGTAGTATATTGAAATAGGCATTCACAGAACAGTGAGGGTTGGAGGGGACCCCTGGAGATGATCCAGTCCAAGCCCCCTGCCAAGGTAAAAGCACCCACAGGAGGTGACACAGAAACTCACCCAGGTGGGGTTGGAATGTTCCAGAGAAGGAGACTCCACAACCTCCCTGGGCAGCCTGTTCTGCGGCTCTGCCACTCTCAGTGTGAAGAAATTTTACTTCATGTTGAGGTGGAACTTCTTGCATTTTACTTTATGGCCTTTACTCCTTCCCCTGTCACTGGGGACCAACGAAAAGAGTCTGGCACTCCTCTTGGCACCAGTTTTGAGATATTTATGTGCATTAATGAGATCCCCTCTCAGTCTTCTCCAGACTGAACAGGCCCAGCTCCTGCAGTCTCTCCTCATAAGAGAGATGCTGCAGACCGCTCATCATCTTTGTGTTCCTTCACTGGACTTTCTTCAGTAGCTCTTTGTCATTTTTGTCCTAAGGAGCCCAGAACTGAACACAGCACTGCAGGTGGGGCTTCACCAGGGCTGAGCAGAGGGGCAGGGTCACCTCCCTCAACCTCCTGGCCACACAGAGTACCACTGGCCCTGCTGGCCACAAGGACACACTGCTGGCTCATGGTCACCTTGTCACCCACCAAGACTCCCTGGTGCTTCTCTGCAGAGCTGCTCTCCAGAAGGTCACCCCTCAAACTGTGCTGGGACTTGGGGTTATTCCTCCCCACATGCAGAACCCTGCATTCAGCTTTTTTTAAACCTCATGAAGTTTCTCTCCATGCAACTCTCTGGCTTTTCAAGGTTCTATGGAATTGCAGCAGAGCTTTCAGGTGTATCTCTGACTCCCCCCAGTTTTGCACCACCAGGAAACTTCCTGATTTTCTTTGCTCGTTTTTGGCTCATATTACAACAATCCTTAATATTGCTGAAGTAAGATTGGTATTATCAAGGCTTTAACTTTACTCAGATCAGGTTCACTGACATGAAAGGAAATATTTCTGTGAACATGAGTGGGAGTTAGATGAGGGTTAATTAAAGAACGCCCTAGAGTTGTGTGAGCTTTTGCTTTTAGTAGTGACATAAAAAAGAAGATAAAAATTCAGAAACACAGTTTGGATAGCCTTAAAGTTTTAGGTTCCTGAACAAAAATCTTCTCACAGGATTTCAGAACTATAGAAAAGCACTGTGCAAGCTGAGAGGATTTTTATGCTGACATAATGGTTACATCGGGAATAACGAGTAAAACAGAAGTTGCAAAAGCTTGCAGATTCTAGCAGAGGAACTAATTTTAGCAATAAGAGGAAGCAAAACAGAGGGAACTGAAATAATTGGATTTCCTTAATTGCATCTCTTTCTAAATAACAACCGGCATGGAAATTTTCAGTACTTTTGTAAGAGGAGTAACCTGTGAATGGCAAAAGCAGTCTTATCTTTAATGCACACAGCTGGCTGGAGAAGAGGCAACCTGTTCAACACAAATCATGTTCATTCTACCTGCAGACTGCCTTTTCCTTTGGTGAAGCTCTGATTCAAGTTTTCATTGTCTCACCTCTACATCTGAAGCTTCCTCTTCCTGATTTCAATGCGCCTACTTTCTTTCCCTAGAAAACTGTTTAACACATTGCAGAAAAATATATTTTGCTGACTTACGACCTCTGTAGTATTTTCATATTTGATTCCTCATCTCCCTCTACTGGATCAAATCTTTTCCATGCTATTACCCCCTTCTATCAAAGCACACACTGCTCAGTGCTTGCTTGTAGCTGATCAAGAAGATAAGAGGTGACTCTCCAGCTGCTGGTGCTCTCCAACACTGCACTACTTCTTCTCCCTCTTTTATCACATTCCTTTTGGAAATGAGAAGCTTCCTATAAAGAAAATCTACAGTCACTTCAAATTTCTGCTTAAGACTTACTGATACCCTCTGATAAACCTAATAGCTGACAGCAACTCACTGCCCCTGTGCTGTGGTTATTCCCTTTACACTTATTCCTAACTCTCAAGCTCAGCTGGATGCTACCTTTGGTTTTACATCTGCTCATTTTCTTATCACCTACTGAGGTTACAAGGTCTGTGAGGTGAGGGCAGAGCTTTGTTTCCTACAGTTTCAGACACTCCGTTACCAGATGAGCAGTTTAAACCTTTCAGAGGTGTGTGCACAAGATCTCAGCTTATGTAATGCCTGGGACGTTTGAAATCCAGCTTCCTCATGTGTACCAGAGACTGCTGAACCTGTATCTAGTTTTGAAAACATCCCTGGTTTTCCCCTGCAGTTGGGATAAGGTGGTATGCTTCCTGGCCAGCTGCCTGGAGGAGGAAGGAATGGATCCCTGTGATGCCTTCTGTATGCAGTCACTCTCTGATATTCTTTGGCTCATTCTGTGAGAAGAAAATTGAGTACTTAAAAGGAACCAGGACAAAAAGTGACAGTGCTGCATTACAATCTACTTGATTAGGCTGGCATGTCTCAGGTTTGGTTCCCTTCTGTCTCGTGTCATCAGCTGCAGCACTACAGGGTTCATCACAGTGAGAATCTCTTCATTGCACCTTTATTTGTGAAGAATCATCACAGGGCAACCACGTGGAAAATAAATTGTTGCATAGCTGTACACAGAATACAGGTGTGTGCACATGGTTTCCTTCCCAAAGCCAAACTGAATCCTCAGTCTTGTTACCAAGGAAGACAGCTGTGCTGCAGAGTGTGACAGTGGGAACAAAGAAATTACTTTTGTGGGATACAGGGAACCAGATTTCTGTGTGGCTTCACCTTCTCCCTTTGTGATGTTTTAAATATTTTGGGGTGCATATTAAAGGCTACCAGTAGATATATACAGATATAAATAGGGAATTTGTCACCAGGTGAAAACTCTCATGTGACCAAGGCAAATTTCCTAATAAAAGTGAAGATTTTTAAGTATTCTCAGTGTTACTTGTGGAAGACTCGGTGCAGCTGCGCAGGAAACCACTACTAATACATCATCCCCTGACATCAACAGTTTTCAAAGAAACAGTCCCTTGGAAGGTGCTCTCATATGCCTTACAAAGGAAATAACAAATACAAAAAAACTAAATAAAAAATAATTGGATGGGCATGTGCATGCTGCTTTGGTGTCACGATAATTTTAATTAGTCAGGGACCAACAGTACACCCCACAACACTGAAATCACAGAGAAAAAAGCAGGTCTGTAGGTTTTCTGCTGGAAGTAGATTTTTCTATTTACTTAAATTCTCTGTGTGTGTGTGCATGCACAGACAGGTAAAGCCATAATCTATAAAGAAGGAAGGAGTTAAGCAGAGAACAGAAAACAGCAGAAAAAGGCAGGGGGAGGGATGCAGCAAAGCATCACTTAAGAAATGAAAAAGAGGTTCAAAAGCAAGAGAAGAAAGACCAGCAAGAAAGGACTTGGACATCAAGCAGCAAAGGCCACTTCTGAACAAGCAGTGACAAATTGCTCAATCTCCTTCCTTTCAGATTGAAAGGAACTGATGGCAGGGGGCATTGGGGAGCAGGAGATACACCCTGTACAGACGTGACAGAGGCCACGAGATCTCAGTCCAGAGCACTTGCACATGCAGGTCACTGCACACTGACACACCACTGACAGTCAACAAAAACTATTTACTTTAGAGATTAGCCCTGGAAAATGGGAATGACCATCCAGGGACCCAATGGCCTACAACAAAAGCAATGTCATTTCTCATTACTTGACTCTTTCACTGAGTAATTAATCTTTTCAGAAAGCTTCTAGGCAGGAAACTCTTAGATTCCTCTCTCCTTGTCCTTGCTGGAGAGATTTTCACTGGGCAAGGAGCCCAAGTGATTTGAAAGAATGTGGCCCCTCAGAAATCACAGGCTGCTCAAGGTGACTGAAGGTGCCAGAAGCAAGTTCTTGGTATGCTGAATCCTGCCTGACCTCAGAGGAGACTCTTCCTTTATAACAGCCTCCTCTTCCTTTTCTGAACCTTAAATTATCACAGTGTATTTCTTTCTTAAAAACATTTTAACACTGACATTATATGGCAATGTTAAAATTGGAATGTCATTTCAGGAAAACCTATAGCCAGCCATGAAAGAAAAATATAAACTACTACAAATAAAGAAGTCAACAGGAAAATCTTGTTGGGAATAATAACACAGAGGTGCCTGTAAATAATACAAATAAAGGTTTAATAGAAAATAGTCACAGAGAAAGTAACTATGAGAAAGCTGATAAGGAAAAAAATACAAGGCTATATGGCTATATGTATAAATACTGAGGAAGCACAAGGACCTTATGATGTGGCATGCTTAGAAAATATGGGTTCCAAGCACACCTCTACAGCAGTGACTTTGGTAACATCTATATTAAACCACTAAGGAGTTTCCCTTTCTACCAACATCTACCCAGTAGCTGCCATTTCACAAGTCAGTTGCTTTCATTGATTGAAATGCTAATCAAAACACTATTATGTTACTTCCTGGAATTGGTGCAAATGCCACAAATACACAGCATTTGAAAAAAGATTCTGTTATGAAAATCTGCTTTCCTCCATCCTCTTTTTCTGATCAGTTTTACCTTTCGTGTTTAGTTAGGACTTATGAAGATTCCTCGTTTCTCTTGCTGTCAAAAGGCCAAGGAAATACTGCATGGAATTTTTCAAAAGACTTTATCAAAGGATATTTCATGTAATTTCTTAGGGAAAAGTGGAGTGTTCTCTTTATCCTGTAAACACTGGGCACCTGGCAAGACATGGCTGAACACCTGGGCTGCAGTCAGTGCAATCAGTTTTCAGAACCAGTTCAGTTTCCCAGGGCAGGTCCAGGGGCAGTGCTTGGGAGCTTCCCTCAGCTCCCAGGCAGGTTTTGTGTGTTGGGCTCCACTGAGCAGGCACCCTTACTCCTCTGTGTTCCACTAGAAGAGTCTGTGTAGCTCTGCTGCTTAAGTGTTCAACATAAAATAAGGCACCATACATGAGACAGAATTCAGGAGCCACTGATGTCAAGATCACTTTTGTCAATCTTTTCAAATGACCTAGAAAAAAACCTCCAGAATTCCCTCTGCTGCAGGATGCAGACTGAGAACTTCAAGAGTGACAATCCCACTTTCAGCTGTTTCCTTTAAAGTCTGCATCAACTAACATTCCTTTGCATTTCTTTGTTACACCTAGAGTTCTTGTTTTTCTTTTTCTTCTTTGTTTTTTAACCAGATGATCTGGAGACAGGACGACATTTTAAAACACAGCTAGCATTGGGGCAGTGTTTCAGTGTAGGAGGATATAAGACACCTCTGCACTGTACCCTAGTGTATTTAATTCTTCAAAAAGCCAAAAGGCAGACAGCAGTAAAAGAAGATCAGCTGCAAAAACCCAGTAGTGACACAAATTGCTTAAGTGGAGCCCTTCTGACCAGCGTTTTTTTATGCTCTCTGATTTTGCCTGTTGCCCAGGAGAGGCATCTTAATAGTACAGATCTAAGTACAGTAACTTCATGATTATAATCCGCACAATTTTGACTAAAATTTTGGTCCGACCCCAAAGTGTGGCTTATAATCAGGTGCGGCTTATATATGGACAAAGAATGAAAAGTTGCTGTTTTAGTTTGGAGGACAGGTGTCTGCTGAGAAAGGCAGGAGCCTCTCTTTGAAATGGAGAATGTAAACCCTCTCTCTCCAGATTATTGTAATTTTGAAATCAAGGGGCTTTCAGGCAAAAATATGGGAATTAGGAATAACTGTTAATTTCTAGGGAAATTAAAATAGAAATACAGCACTACAAAGAAACAAACTCCAAACCCTGACAAAGTCAGAGTACAACCTGATACCCCGTCAGGCAGGGTGTTGGTAGCAGTCCCATTAAATGGTGGCTGCATCCTCCTGCAGTGACAGATGTGGCTCAGTTGGAGCAGTGCTCCTGTAGAAGGTGCAGTTTCCCTCTGGAGGTCCAGTGGTGATGTGGAGAAATCCGGTTTTCCTCTGGAGTCCACTGGAGAAAGGGGCTCCCTTAGCGTCCCAAAGCCTCTGTTTTTATCTTGGTAAGAAATGTTGGGCTCTTCCCCCTGGCTGGAGCAACTCCCAATGGGATGCAGTAATTTTATCAGTCACACAGTGGGACTCAATGGCCATGAGCAGAAAATGACTCGCTGGAGGAAGGATGGGGTGTGAAAAGATAAAGAACAATGCCCCGCCTGGTTTCAATGGATGGCCCATTAGCAGAATATCTGCCGTGGAGATAAGGATCACTGCCCCCACCCTCAACAGATGGTGATAGAACAGATACCTTTTATCACACTCTGTGTTGGAACATGCAGCTTATAATCAGGTGCAGCTTATGTATGGACAAAGAATGAAAAGTTGCCGACAGCCAGAAGTGCGGCTTATACTCAGTGTGGCTTATAATCGTGAAATTACTGTACTTTACTATGATATAATCCATGTCCTCCAAATTGTCCCCTGGAGCTATCCAGGAGGGTATGAAGTGCATATCACTTAATTACCTAATTAATCACTTAATGATCATTAAAAGTGCATGACAGCCTCGTACAAGACAGAAGGTTGGGGAGTATCAAGACAGGGAGTGTCTCAACATCCTTCCTGACTCAAAAAGTACAAAGCAGGTGGGTGGAGAAGGGAAACTAAAGAATCTTCCAGATAAACTCCACCATTATTTTGGCCTTTTTAGCTGAATCACTTCTATCCATTTTTTACACACCAGCTTAGCTGTTGGCCAGGTCTGGTAAACAAACTGGGTGACTCCTTTATACATATAAGTGGGGATTAGATGGCTGAAGCAAAATTTGAAAAAAAATTAATAAATTGCTCTGGCTTAGAAGCTGCCAGAGGAAACCTGGGTGCTCCAGTCCTGCCCTGCTCTCAGCAGCACAGAATGCAGAAAGGATGAAGCACCAGCAAATAGCTCAGGGGAGAATTAAACAGCCTCTTCACTGTGCTTAGGATTTAGGTTTTGCCCATCTTACAGGGATTCTTCCAGATATGGCACTTGTGTCCCAGACTGGCTCTTTGTAGTAATTTCTATTGGTAAATCCAATACAGAAACATCCTGTGCTTCACAGTGGGCACAGCTATTATGGATTCAAAGCAAAAAACAGGTGGACGAAAGTGAAACAAGCTCCCCCTAAATGAGATTAATCATATCCATGGCTGATACAATTGTTTTCTTACTGTAAACACAGCTTTCAGTGTTAAAGGCCATCCTTTCTAAACTCTGAGCCACCTATGCTCAGAGCCACTGGACAGGTTTCTGCTCCTTGGAGTGCCTAGAGGAAAAGAAGGACGTGGCTCTGTTAGATTTCAGCTGGGATCTAAGGCAGCCTTCACTACTGACCTTTGGTTGCTCCCTTTCTCCTGCAGACAGTGGGACTCACTCAGCAGACCCCTCTGACACTGCCCCACTGCATTTGAACTGTGTGAGACATCACCAAAAGCTCTCTGAGCTTAGGAAAGGGCCCACATCATTTTAAATATCCCAGAAAATTAGCAGCAGGTTTGCAAAGACAATACTTTATAATGCATAGCCAAAATTATGGGGTTTGTAGGATTAACAAAATAGGGTGGCTACATGCTGTGGATTCCAATATCTCTTCCCAGCATATAAAACAGAGGAGTTGCCAAAGCAGGGACATTGCTTATATTTTCATTCTGCAGTGGCACTCAGATTACACCTGTCACTAACATTTGATAATGACTGCTAAATTGGGAAAACTGAAACTTTGAACATGTAATAGGTTTTAGGGTTTTGTTCTGCTGCTTTTTTTTTTTTGTTAAAAAAGTTGCTCAGAGTACTGAGCTACTCTGAGGTTTGGCTCTAGTAAAAAAATCTCTTTTCCTCAAAGGATATAGTCAAGGGATTTTTACTATGGGAAAATATAATTTGGAGGTTTTTTGTTTTTTTTTCGGGAACAGATTCAGCATCACACAGTAGGTCAAAATGGAGGATGTGAGGATGAGAAATGGGGATGCCTAGCCAACATTACCTCCTGCATCTTGTCTTGACATTCTCTTCACCGTACACAGCACCTGTGGATAATGTAAGAATCTCATCTTAAATTTCATCTGCTCCTCATCTGTTCCATCATATATTCACAACTAATGCCTGGGAAAGATCAGCAACATTCTTGAGTCATTCTTGGAGTGAATTGGTCTTCCAAGTGCGGAAGCAGCTAAAGCCACAGAAACAGGAAGGAACAAGTGAGACCCTCCCACAGAGATTAGAGCCAAACAGTCTGCTGGTACATCCTGAAGAATAAATATGTTAATTTATATGGCCTCCAACATTTTTGTGGATGTCCAGCTTCCCTTCGTGGCATTAGTCATGGCTCAGGCTGACTGAATAGTAGCAACCAGAGCACTGCCAAGGGCTCGAGATCACTTTATCATTGTGTGCTTGTTACTGCAGGTCCCCAGTAAAGAACTGCAGGGCTGCACATGACCACCTAGAACTATTGCTTTGATCTGGGTCAGGCCTTGCTTGTTTTGGCAGATTAGACAGAGTACACAGCCCAGGGTAGTTTTTATGCTGGTTTTGTGTGAATAAACTATGCTCGATCTGTCAGCTTGCTAATAAAACAGTGTAATACAGCAGTATTTTGAGTTAATGGAACAGTATTACAAGTTACAATAAAAGTTAAACATACTGCTTTTGAACAAGTCTGGATCTTCAGGGTGAGTTTACACTGCATCCCTGCTGTGTTTCATGCAATCGGAAGCTCTCCAATCCCAATTCAGAGGTTTGAAAATTGGATTTATTAAATAATCAATAGATGGCCTCAGCTGAACTCTTCAAAATGAATCTGCTCAATGTACTGCACGCCACCTGGTACTCTTCTATTAACTACACCAGTAGAGAAGTATGTTTCAATGACAGCTGGAATTTCCCCAGCCCCTCTCCCTCTTGCTTCAGCAGTAGGCAGAATCCCAGTAGGGTGAAAAAGGATGAGCATATGGCTAAATCCATTACTGTTGTTCTTACAGTATTTAACTTCTGTCCCTGGGCTTGTTTAAATGCAATTTGTGATGCACCTTCCCTTTTTCCCAGCAAGGACCACTGAGGTGGAACATGCACACAGGCTAAAGCTGAGAAATCCAGTAGAAAAGAGGAACTCAAACTGAGGAAGCATGTGTCAAGGGCCAGGAAATATTCTGTGGAAACAACATGCCTCATAGGAAGATAAATATGCAGCTGAGAGGCAATTTTGTAAGTGTTATGGGAAACAGCAATTCTGAGGTCCTTTACCACAACTACCTCAAGAAAAGAAAAGAGCGCTCCGTGTTATGAAGCAATAATAGGAAGGGGAGGTTGCTCCTGGTGTGAGTAATGCTTGCAGAGACATTAGGCTCACAAGCAGAATGCAGAAGTCTTCTGCTGTTCCTGCAGCCCGGGTGGATAAACAGTGGGCAGCTGACAGTCTCAGGGGACTGGAAAATTCACGGAGAAACAGCAGGATTAGGCTTTATAAGTACATGGAAAAATTAGCCTCATTTTGAGGCTGAGCAGCAAGTGTGGTTGCCAATAAAAGAACCAAGAAAGGCAAGTCATGTACCACTGAAAACATGTTTAGAACTGATGTACAGAATGTGCACTGTGGCTGAGCAGCAGGGCAAGACAAGCCACAGGCTTGAATAATGAACTAAGTACCAGATTTCATTTGAAATACAGGAGGAAGAGAATAGTAACCATGAAGTCTCCATTTTCTCCCAAAAAGGATCACTCTAAAGAGCCTCTATAATTTTAAGGAGAGAGTTTCCAGGACAGTAGACTGAGTCTAGAATCAGTCCCCTCTGTGCCTGGCAACCACTCCATTCCAGCCCACCCAGGCACAGGATTCATGGAAGCTGGCTGAGGCCAGGCAGAGCTGCAAAGAAAGTGCATCACAACTTCTTTTCCAAAACTGGTATCAACCCAAAGCCACTGAGTTGTGTACTATAAATAACTGAGGTCACTCAACCTGGTCAAAGCCCTCCTACTTTAAAAACCTGAGGCTTCTGTGATGTCAGGCAGAGTTTCTACTCTGACAGAAGATACAAATCAAACATTCAAACCTTTGCCACGCTGCCAGGTACAATTAATGGAAGACAGAACCTCAGCTGCCTGCCAAGGGACCCCATGTCAACTGAACCAGATCCAGACAGACTCATTGTCTCAAATATCACGACACTACCACCTGAAAAGAGAAGAGGTTAAAAAAATGATGTTGAAGTGTGATTATTAAACATGCTTGGAATGGAATATTAGACTGGCTGATTGCAGGTGGTAGGTTCATCCATGCTTGCAGGTTCATCCAAGAAGAAGTTAAATCCTCTTAACATTATATATCCGCTGAAGAAATAAGAGCCAGCTGCTGCATAAGGCTCTCACAACTTGTATAGCTTTTAAAACAATTGGTTCACAATGGATACTGTAAAGTGAGGATACTCCAGTTAAAGACCCGGATTTGTAAAACTAAGTAAAAAAAGCATGCTGTGAGCAAGACACTGATTTTGAAACACTCTATAACATGAGCAGCAACAGTTCTGTGTCCCAACAGGAGTCTGAGGAAAGCAGCACTGTTTTAAAACTAATGGTCTATAGCTTACACAAATGGCCAGACATACATGGGTAGAAATGCAGACATAATGTATGCTCTTAGGCATGCAGCAATTCTTTCACAGCCTAAAGTGGATACACAGCCTGCTCACAGCAAAGAATCACAAGTGCACCAGGCAGAGATTGTTACATGAGAGCACTGGATAGAGCACGTGTGTGCTCTAGATCAGAGATCAACTGGGCTGATCTCTGGCTGCAGCACACACAAGTGGCAGGCACATTTCCATGTGGTCAGGAGTAACTGCCACCAAGACTGCTCTCTAGGGTATAAGTAGTTGTCTAAACAAGGTCAAATTTCCATTGAAGGGATAAAGTATAATCCAGAAAATTACAGGTTGGTTACTTCCCCCTTGGCACATCAGCAATTTCTAGGCACGCTACCAACATTACTGGACTCAAGGCTAACTATCGACGCTTTTCAAAGGAGCAAAGTATTTACTTATAAGATATATACTTGAAGAACTACTGCCAGGTCTTCAGCATTGTTGCTTTGAAGTTCACATTATCCCAATCATAATTTAACTGAAGAGGCAATCCATTTCCCGCCTGTATTTCTCATGAAGAATGATCAAAAGGTTAACACGGAATATCTCAATTATAGCAGCTGTTGGCACGTGTGTAATCCAAAAGAGGACTAAATCCCAGACAGACTTTCCTCTGTTCTTTCAGGTTCCTTACATGATTTTTGAAGTACAGTTTTCCCAGTGGATCCCAGCAAGACATGACACTAATGCTTTTAAGAAGCTTTCCCAATAGCATTTTATGGCAGAGCTGTCCAAGACAAGAAACTGCACATTAGTGATACAAGAAGTTTCTAAATCAGTGAAGTGCTTTTCTGCAAAAAATTACTTTTTCCCCCCCCCTTCAGAAAATAGTCTCTGTATCCTTTCTGACTTTTTAATAGTCTTTTCCATTTCAAAGTCCATTTATGCAAGGTGTTTGCCAAAGCTTGTTTACTTACTTACAATCTGTGGAAATATTACGTGTTATTAAAATCAGGTCAACACTGATTTAATAGTCTCTCAGGGAAGTTTTATGTTTGATATTAATCTCCAGCACTATCTGGCAATAGTAGCCTTATTTAAGATCAGTGCCTGAGGCCAAAAAGGAAGGGAAAACTCTTTACTCCAGAGACATCTGTAGTGGAGCCTCCCCCATCCTCTACAGAGAGCTTAGCAGGGATGTTGAGGAGAGATGAATGAAAGGGCCTAATGAAATGTTAAGGAGAGACAATTTTTTTTGCTTATACAGTTTGTTGGCAGTCCTTCATTATAAAGCAGAGCAAACCACTTGTGGCCAAACTGGAGACTTACCTCTGAAGAGTCCCTGGGACAACATGCTGCAATAACATCTCTTAGTTTCTCTTCAAAAAAGCCTAAAGTTGCTGAATTGGCGCTTAAAATATTTCAAGTGGGAAAGACATTACATTCTTCATACTCTAGTGATTAAATACACATTGACTGGAGAGGGGTGTATGGATAGTACAGCTGCCTTTGTGGGTTTCTCTGAAAAAGAAAAAATAAGTACATTAAGTAACTACATTTCATAAATTAAGCATTTATCCCATTCATCTCTATTGTTGTTGTTTCTCTGGTTTTGCTTAGTAAGATGTTATTCAGCCAACTGACTCCTCTTTGTATGTTGGAAACATCAACCTATTGCACGCTAGGAAATTTGGTTTACTATTACAAAGTTTATGGTGGGAGAGATTTCAACTAATTTTTCTTTCTCTCTTGAATATGGTATCACCTGCTATTACCAGATGATCTGTTGCTGTAAAAAAAAGAGAATCAGATCATTATGACCAGAAAGCTTACACTGATTTTCTGAATTTCTCAAACTGTGTTTCAGTAATGGCTCATTAAAATTTGCCACTAGTGCCTGTTGTTGCCAGTCTACTCAGGGAAGGAAGAACAGTTTTTCTTTACTATACTATTGGCAGCAAGAATAGAAGTGTGTTTCCCAGTGTAACAATGAATCTATGTAGGCTTTAATGGTCTGGCAACAACGGTCAGGATCCTGTAGAGAGGCAAACTGCTCAACAAAGAGGCTCTAAAGACAGGGAAAATAGAGAAAGAAAAGGGAAGGGTTCAGAAAAAAAAAAATCAAGAAATTATAACCTCCTCAGTCATGTCTACAAATTGTGTCTGAAGCACCTTTGCAAATAGGCCTGTAGTATACAATGACTTCAGTCAGCTCATAGGTAGATAAGACAGAGACCATCCAGATGGGAAGCTTGGCCTGTGTAAAACATACACATATGGGCTTCCATTTGCTTCAAATATATACAACTCCAAATTTTATTTTACATTGTCTTACCTATCACTTCTATGTGGCTCCTTCAGAGCCACTGACTTCCCCCTTCATTCTGTTTGTTCACCCTATTTTCTTTTTAGCTTGAGTGTAGGAAATAATAAAATGGATAGTGGAATGAATGAAACATAGATACCCAAAGCAGTCCAAGCTGACTGCTTCAGCAGCTGTACTGCAGTTTGTTGAACTCCTGCTGAATTTTGTGCAAGGAAATGCTCCAAGCATGTTTCCTTGCCAACGAAGGAGTATTTTACATGAATTAGATTAAGCGCTTATGATGCAAAGCAACCATTGTCACACTTGGAAGCATCTTGCTTCTAATGCATCTTGAAGGAAAATTGAGTTGGAGTTGGAGAACTCCATAAGCAAAGCTTTTACACATGCTTTATCTCAGTTACAGCTTCAGGATTGCAGTTATACATGGAAACATATTTTAAACAAAAAAAAAAATCTGCATCTGTAATAGGATTCTTCAGTGGCTCTGACCATTTGTCTCTGATGAAGCAACATTTGGCAAACATTAAGGAAATGCCTCGGGGAAAAAGCTCCCTCTCTGGTAACCTAAGTTTTCAAAGGGCAAAAATGAGACTCAGGAACTGCCAGAATTTGTTATCTTTAGTGCCTCTGTTTCTCTTATACATCTTAGACTGCTATTGGTTTTGAAGGTTATCTTAAAATGAAGATTCCTTTTTGGGGGAAAGCCTTCCAATACTTCAGAGTTTTAACCAAATACATGGCAGGGCCTCCCTTGGAATGGACAGCACTATCTGAAAGTAGAGATGCCATTGTAAAGGAGCTTATTAAAACATTTAATATGCAACACAGTAGACTGAGAATGATCCAATTCAGACAAATTATACAGCATGTAGTTCATTGCCCTTTTCCCCACTGAACAGCAACATAAATACTCTGCTAATGTATCAGACTTTTAACACCCATTTTGAAAGCCAGATCCTACACCAATTTTTGCCTGGAATAAGATTAAGAGTCACAGCGCCCAAAAGTTGTTGTTATGAGTCAATGAATACTACAAGTGGTATTTCTGTATTGTTTTTTCATTTGACAGTTTTCCCTTTTAGGGATGATTTCTCACTGAGACATCAGACCCTACATTATTATCAAATTGTAAAATGGTTGAGGACATAGTAGACCAACTAGGAAAGTAAAAGAGCTATTTTGCCAAGCAGGAAAAAAAATTGAAAAAAATCTTATTAGACTGTTTCCATGGTCTTGGAGACTAGATTAGTTGCTACTTTATTAATCTTTGAAAAATAAGAAAGTATTGGTACTAAACTAACATCTTTAGAATACAGTAAATTTCCTCTAGAAATGAACATTTTCTCCCAAAATATAATAATTTTTCTTCTCTAGCTTTTTCTTCAGGCAGCAAGCAAAGAAGCTACATTGCAGTAATGGGAAAAGAAGAAATCCAAATATTCCATTTTTGCAACCTGAAGAAATGGAATCCAAAAGAGCACGTTGTTACTATACTTGTAAGTATAGTGAGGCAGAGTTTGCCAAGAAACACAGTAAATATTGCAAGAGGATAACCCATAGTTCAGGAAAAATCAGAAAGGTAATTTCATTTGCTTCAGATTACCAGAAAGTTGTTGAGTTGTTTTTGGTTTGTTTGTTTTTTATGGTTTTTAATTTTTTTAAGAGCCTGGTTGTAATAGACTCCACGATATATATGATTTGCAAGAGTAAAATCCTTCATGCTGTGATAGTAAGTTCCTTATTACTAAAATGAATTTGCCTCAAACTCATTAAAACAAGAAAGAAAGGGTGTGGGTGACAAGAGGCAGGCATGTGACCAATCAGGCAGAGTGAAGGCATCTATCTAACTGTTAACCAGTAGTCAAACAATTTTGCTGCTTTTACTAATTTCAGGGGCTTATTGTCACAACCAGTCTCAGCTTTTACCATCTGCAAGGTAGGCTGGGCACTTAATCTCCATTCTGGCCTGTACAGAATAAACTAACAGATTACACATCAAATTGCATAATTGTGAACCAAGAGCATTGTGCAAACCTGCTGTAATGTTCACTACTGGTTTCTTGGGGGAAGTTAGGAAATGGTGTTTGATTTTGTAGATGCACTGGAATCAGCTGGGCTGATAACACTGTATGTATTGAAGAATGAATCTGTCTGTGTTCAGTGAGGGCAGATGTCTCCTTATTCATTCTCACAGGGACTAAAGTTTGTATTATAGTTCTAATAATAGAAGTAAAAGGGAAGATATCACCAGTGCTCTTGATAATAACTGTTCTGTTCACATATTGGGTCAAGTTAATTTCTGAGATAATTCTAGCTGAAACTGTTCAGCCTACAATAGGCATTAATTTAATCAATTAGATTTGTCCATCACTTGCTATCTTGGGACATTCTTATATTCAGACTGACCAGCATGAGATGTAACACACACTGTTAGGAAAATAGCTGCTTTCAACAATGACTTCAATGAAGTGAAAACACATGCTAACTGAATTCCAATGCATACTGGAAAATATGCTGGTGATTGAAGCAAATAAAACACCCCACTAACTGTGCTACTGGCATCCTGCAATGGCTGGGAATATAAAGAAAAATTATAGATGCCACTTCTGAAGAGGAAATTTACAGAAAAATCCACCTAGCTCCACAATATCATTTTATATCAAAAGCACACAAAAATATCAGGGAAGTGGCACCAGCTACCTCATGTCACCATTTTTTCTCACAGACATTGAGAAAAACAGCCAGCCAACATAAAGCTCAGGCCATCCATCTAGGAAAGCTCAGAGAGAACTCTGCTCTGAAGGATGGGTGACCCTTTGAACAAGTCACACCTGTTCTATAGGGAAACTATGAGGCAAAGGGATAAACTGGCACTAAACTGTATCTCCGGCTGTCATATTCCACCCTAAACTGAAACTTTAATAAACAATTCTTAAAGAACTCCAATCTAGCTAGAAAAAGCAGCACATGGTAAAAGAAGTTTGCCCATAAATATCTCTCCTAGCTTTTATTTAAAGCTCAGAAACTTGGCTGACCTGGTCACCAATAGCAAATTTACTTTAGGGCTTTGAGCTGGTGATCACGTCAGCCAAGTTTCCAAGCTATGTTTATTGATTTTGTTCAGGTCATTTATGTTGAAACTTTCAAATTTTTGGTGCCAGATTTTAAGCAATTTTGTCAAACTTTATAGAAGTAGTTACAAACTACTGGCTTATTCTCACAAACACTATCAGAACCAGAACAGTAATTGCCAGTACTGATTATCAGAAAGAGTAGAAACATAGAACTCTGGACTCAGGGCACAACACTGGGGAAAAAAAAAAAAAAAAAAAAAAGAAAGGAAAAAAAGAAAAAAGAAAAAAAAGGTACTTATTATCACCTTTGAAAATTTGCAAAATATGTAAATTTCAAGCAGCTGGAGATGTAATATCTATTCTCTCATCCTTGGTACCTGAAAATGGAATTAGCTTTTTCATTAAAAAATGGAAAAACACAATATATATTTCAGCCCTGTTTTGAAAGCACAGACACTTAACCTGTGCTGATTTACTCTAACCCTTTCCTTGTGGGCATTTGCTCAGCAGTTGCACTCAAGTACAAAAGCGCTTATTATATTCTATCACATTTCTAGTACTTGTATTGAAGTGCTTTTCTCTCAAATACAGAAGCATCTATTGTCCTTTTAGCAGAGACATTTGCATGGCATGATCCACTTAGGCCTGCAGTTAATGCTGTTAAGTATTTTATTTTTTCAATTCTCAGGGTAAGCAGTTACAGAAGGGCAGGGCTACCTATTCCCCGAGACACTCACCATGATACTGCAGAATCACCATCTCTCAAGACACTGGGCTGAAGAAAGGAGTAAACATGCAGCATGAAACTGCTCAAAACTGACTGAAAAGCAGTTAATAAAACATTTCTATCTGTCCTCTCCCTGACACTTGGATAACTGCTAAAGCTTAGAATTCTGAGACTCAGACTTTGCAATCAGTGGCACTAGACAGGCTGCACCAGCTTGATGTTTTAACACATCTTCAGTCTTGCCAATGGAATGTCTTCTAGGGCTAAATATCTCTTAGATTTCTGTAAGATATGTATGAACAGTGTGAGACAGTGAAAGAGAAAAATAACTTCCATAAAGGATTCAATTTCATTTGAGACCAACATAAAATAGCTAGAGCCATAACTTGTCACTTTAGTCATTCCAAAGCCTCTTCCCAGAAATGTCACTTGATTGCAAGACACTGCTCAGCTTTGTCAGATCTTGGCCACCTTAATGCAATCATGAAAATCTAACAGCAGGACAAAGTGAATGTAGCATCCAGTACTCTAATGTGCCATCACAAAGCTGCCAGGCCATTCACTGCTGTGCTCTCTTAGTTTTGGGTGCTTTGGTGACACCAAATCTTCCTGAAAAGCTGCTTCTGGACAACACAAAGAACCAAGATAATGCAATGCATGGTTTCTTGGTGCACAATGGAAACCTGATGATAAGAGCAGTGTTTTGGTTTAATTAATACAATTATTCTTCAGTTCTGGTGTGCTGGTTCTCATTGCTTCTGTGAAAGTAATGAAAGAGTTTTAGGATCAAGACTCTATTCAAGAAAAACAGAAAGAGTAGAGTTGCTTCAGCTGAGGTGGCCTGACTGCCTTCCTTTTCTCCTTTTTTATTATTTCACTGTTCTCTGCAAATGTAAAGTTCACTTTTCTCATAAATCACTTCCTCTGGCAACCCAGTAGAGCTGTTTGACTCTGAGGACTCGTTCCTGATCTCTGCTAGATTGCATTTGCTGCCTCTGCTTCAGAAGAAAGTGCCTGGAAGCTTGCCCTGTCCTTTTACCAGCTGATCTAAGAGGAAATACTGCTCCTCTGTGCAAACCTTCCCTCAATTATTCTGTGATAAGTTTCAAACAGGAACTCCTAGAGAAACAGCTTAGACAAGATATGTTCTACAGTATTCCCAGCAAATTATTATAGATTGCCTATTTAACATTAATGTTTATATCTGCAACCTTAAACAGAGACTTTTAAAAGAGGTTTTTTGGTATTAGTTATACAATAAAATCAAAGACTGCTATTAGTTAGACTGCTATTAATTAAGAAAGCAAACCCATCACATAGTTTCTAATTATATTCTATTTAAACAGATCATGATGACAAAAATCATAGGGGCAGTTTCTATCTAACTGAGTAAATTTTAAAAAATCCCTTTCTAAATGCAGGAATACAGTATTTTGTTTGTCTAGACAAATAAGCCAAAAATAGATCTGAACTTTAGACTACATTGACTAACATCCATGCTTGTATATCCATTTTTCTGCAGTGATTTCAGAAAGTATTTCCTAGAATAATGAAATTGTTAAATATATTTTCACTTTGTACTTGTATCTTTATTTTCTTTTTAAGATGAAAAACAGGAGAAATGTTTTCAAGTGACTAAATATTTTCTGTGAAACAGCACAAATTGCAAAAGCTTCCAAATTTTTCCAAGATGAACTAAGTGGGTCAGTATTCAAGCTTTTTTGACAATCTGATTTTCTGAAAAACCTGTAGAACTATTGCTCTGTATAGAGTGGACAGCATAAGACAGGCTGGAATTGCAAAGAAATGATGAAAGAGAAAAATATTGTCAAGATTTTGGTGAGTGTCTGACAGCTATCATTCAAAACCATTAAATGAGCATCCACTTTGAGAAAGCAGGAAGAACATTTCCTACAGGAAGCTTATTCTGAAGCAGCAATATATTTCATTTGCATTGTCAAACCCCCACCCAGGGACTCCTAGTTGAAGGTGGGGTTGCAAAGGAGTGCTTGGGGAATTCATTTGCAACACTAGCAGTTCTATACTTGCTAAAGAGTACAAACATCTGAAAGCACAGAAGTTACTAAGCTAGATATGGGTGACAGGAGGAAAGGAAGTCAAAATTTGTTGAGAAATATGTGTTGCCAATATCCTCTCTCAAACCAGTGGTCTGGCAGCTGATCATGGAATTTCATTGCATAGAAATTTAAAACCAGTCATCTGGAAAGACTAAGGGGAAAAAAATTAAGGCACTATTTCTTAAAGGTAGAAGACAATAAGAAATTTTCAGTGATGGACAGTTTCTGTGTCAGCATTTAGACAGAAGAGTTCTTCCAATTTTACATCTTGTCAAAGTGCATGGATATATTGCTACAATCCTAAAAAAAGATTTATGAGCAGTAAAAAGTTAATTTATCTTAATAAAAAAAAGAAATCCAAACAAACCCACACCTTTTATTGCTGCATTGAGTAAATATTGTGCAAGTTCTGAGCGGCGATTCAGAGTGATCAGATCCCTGCCCAAGGCAAGGGGGCTGGACTACACGACCTTTAAAGGTCCCTTCCAACACAAACCATTCTCTCAGTGTATGATAAGCAATAATTTTGCTTTTTTCTATACAGAGGTGTTTTAAAAGCTTTCAGATATACTTGCAGCTAAGTTTTTTCTTATTTATTCTTTCACCTTTTTTGGTTTTTTTTCCCTTTCTTTTTGAAAATATATTTCCTAAAACATTTTCAGCCAGCTGAAAGGGGCATATTGCCCAAAGTTGTCTCCATATATCTTATCACTTTGGCTGTGTAGCATATGACTTTACAACAGTATAAAGGTAGCAGAAATACGTGCTGTGAAAATCCTCAGATAATTAATGGAATAGGAAAGAAAGTTAATTTTTAAAAGTCCCATCGCACATCAAACAACAACAGCAGTAAATGCAGTGATAAAAGCACTGCACTGGACAATTTCTCCTGCTGAATCTGAAAATCACATTCCTATTTTGGCACTGGAAAGTCCCAAAATTATTGGATTTGAGCTGTCGTTATTTTTTTCTGAAAAGTCTAAACAAGCCAACCTGTATTTCAAAAGATCCTACAAATCTTGGAATTTTGTTGTACCGATACTCTTGTCTTTTAAGTTTTTCCTCTGACCTATGAATTGTTAGCATCTTTCCTTTAGCTTAGTTGTCAGTGCAATAACTTCCTGAACAATCTAACTTCCTTCTTATTGCTCCTGTATTTATGAATCAGGATTCAAGAAAAGGCTAACATGAACAAGAATGATACTGCAATGTGTTTATGCCCAAAGCTGTAGTTAATGCTTTCCTCCCCCTCTTCTTTCCCCCTGCAGGCATGCTGTTGCTAACCAGTATTTTAACACTAAACTTCACACCTCCTTCTTTTCTTGACTAGACTTGACTTTACATTTCTCCAGGCATCTGCAATTAGATTTCCAGACATACACCAAATTGCCATTCCTAATTCACTCTCTGAGTCAGGCGGGATTTCAAACGCAATATGGAAAATCTCCATCCAGTAGGTGTTCTCCCAGAACATTCTTACACCACAAACCCAGGCCTCTGCAAGATGCTATATTAATATCATTCTTTTGAACTCAGGGTTTTTTTTGCTATGCTTCCTCTGCCCAGTAGCAGGCAGGTTATTTAAGCAAACACTCTTCCCTTAGTCTGTGCCAAGAGCTTTAGGCAGCAAGGGCATGGGATCAGAAGCAGCCTGTTGTATTCCAGACAGATTTTGTTTTCCTCCTTCAGGCAAGAGTCACAAACAATGCTGGACCTCTTTTATCCATTAAAATATTCCAGTAAGGCTATTATGCCTGTTGCTGGTTTGACATGCTGCCTTCTAGGAAGGATACAATAAGTGGCAGCAGCCTTACAAGAAACAGGGTCACCTTGATGCCAAGGCAGATCAAAGCCCAAGCATCAGGCACAGTAACACAGAGACCCAGGAGTTCAGTTGAGGGCTCACACTGTACTCTGCATCTGGAACTACAGTATTAACAGGAATCACAGACAACTGACTTTTAATAGGAAGGTGGTTTTTATAGAAAAGAAGGATATAATTAAACTTTGGAGGGTTCTAGGCTATAGATTTGAACAGAGAGAGATGTTGAGAAGGACAGAAGCTAGTTAGTACCTCATATGTTCATGCCCAAGAAACCAAAACCAGGAAAAGACAAAGATACAAAACCAATCCTCTGATTTTCAGAGTTTATACAAACATGGACAGCCTTTTTTATACTTAGAGAATCAAAGAGAAGTTATCTGAAATTGCATAAGACTGGATATCTGCCCAGAAATTAGGTACTCTTGTTACTAGCAAACAGCATCTGATCTTTGAGGATATCCTTGCTCTGTGCTCCCAAAAAAAGCAGAGTTCAGAAGAAATGATGTCTCAGTCACAGGGTAACCAAATGCTTTCACACAATTTTTCTGAACCATTCAGCTGCAAGTTAGAAAGGTCTTGTAGCATCTAGTAAAATCCCTGTTTAAAAGGTTTTGAAGTGGAAAGTTTCTGATCCTTTATTCTGCTATTTATATTCGAAGTCAAAAGGAGCAGAAAAAACTTCTCCTTCAGCTTGTGTAGAAAGAGCTGCCTTTGTAGTAGTGGCAGTGAATTTTTTACAGAAAACATGTTCATGGTCAGTGGCCATGAACAATTTCTCCACAACAAGATTCATCCAGAAGAGAGAAAAGGTGAGGCTACATACAAGCTGTGCACATGGAAAGGGTTGAGGTAGGCCTGTCTTTACTTATGTTCATTTATAAATCCTAGACTTCAGCCATTTCCATTTTCTCAGCATTTCTCTTGGTATTCAAGGAAGTTCCTCATGAGAGACAGAGATGCAAAGAAGTCTACTTTTAGTTTCCTAGTTCATTATAATGTCTGTTCAGGTGCACTGCATTATTATGCTGCATTGCACGGTCCTTGTTGTTCTTGACTGTCACATCATTAATTGGAATTTAGGGTACTTAACACCTTGAAATAGCTGTTTTTCATAGTGTCAATTCTCTTACTGAGTCTGTCTGAAAGACTAGACACAATCTGTGTCACCTCAGAATTACACTCTAAAAACCTCAGTTAAAAGTTCTATTCAATAATGCTGCTTCTGGGCACATTCCATATTAAGAAACAGAAAGAGAAGGGACGCTGCAATAAATTCCACAAAGACATACTTTAGGGAGGATTTCCTACATGAAACATTTACTGTCCAGTTCTCTGTCCACGTGCATCCCCTGGCTGCAGCTGTTTTACACTCCAGTGTTCTGTGGACTGAACTCCAACTAGATAATGTTCAGTTTTTTGCTGCAAACTGTGGCAAGTCCTTTCACTCTGTCCTTTGACTGTCAAGCTATGGTTCATGCACATTCTTGTTTCTTTTTGGAAATAGAAAAAAAAAAATCTATCTGAAAAATTATTCTGAAAGCTAGGTAAGAAATGCCAGAAGTTTCCTGGAGTGGACCAAAAATAATCTTACAATATACACAAGATAGAGTTAGTGATCCATCTTCACATTTTGATTTTGAAGTTTTAAGCAATAAAACTTATTTATAAAACTAGTATGGTTCAAACAATTCTATTACTTGCTATTGAATTCAGGCACACTTAACAGATAGGTATATATCAAACTGACATCATATTGTAGGATTTTCTTCCTGCCTGCTTTTTTACAATCCCCAATTCACCTTTATTCCTTCCTCTCATTTGTAATCCTGAAATGTCCTTTTCATTTGCTTCTGAGTTGCACTGAGAATTATTTAAACCTCATCTTAGTTTCTATCTGCCTTTAACTATCACAGTTAATTTTCACTTCAATGGCCTAAAAGCACATTCTTCTCTCCTGATCCTAGGAAAGGCTTCTGCAATTCCACTGAAGGCACTCAGATGTGCAAGATACCAACAGCACCTACAACTACACTGAAAAACTGCTGCAGTCACAAAGTTGTTCCTCCTGAGCCTTTGCTAGGCAAATTTTCCCTAAATTTGTTCCCTTTGGCAGTTAGTGATCCTAAAGGTCTTTTTCAAGGTAAATTTTTCTATGACTGCTCACAGGGTCTACTGGACAGACATTTTCTTTATTAGTGTAAGTTAAGAAAATACACTCAGTGTGGTAACACTGAAAGATGTACTGGGAAGAGGCACTGCAGTAAGATGAATTTTTCTGTGAAGAAAACATAGAATTACAATTAATATTTAAAATAAATATTGGGTGGAAAGCTACTAACCCATAAAAGTGTATTGAAATGGAAATTGCTACAGAACTAAGAGAAAACACAGGATAAGTAAAACAATCTAAGCCTGTTTAAGGACAAGGATGGAAATGTAGGGGAGTAATGTGTCTGGGTTTTAATGCTTTTGTCCTGCTGCAGCTGCACAGGCAAGCACAGAAAGGATATTCACATTGTCAGTCCTGAACAGCTGGCTTAGGGGTAACTGACTCATAATTTTCACCCTGCCAGATTCCAACACAGTGCAGGGATATCACTGCAGAGGGATAAAGACACAGATGGATGCTCACCTTGGGTTTTAATAGACAGAATTTATGAGGACAACTCCCTGTGGAAAAGACTATGGAGCAATGATACTTCAGCTTGCCTTCACAAGCTAACAGGAGTGATGCAGCTGTGCCAGCTTCCCAGACAGATAAAGTGAGCCCAGGCAGAGCTGCAGAATAATCGTGTCTGGTGTGTGAGTCAGCCCACTTAGCGCAGAGCCCCGCCGGTGCCACACAGCTGCCTTTCCGAGCCATCCCTGCCTTTCTGCCAAAGGTAATAGGCACCCTGTTTGCATACACCCCTCCTCCTACAGCCCTTTTCAGCCCTATTTTCAGGCAGATAAAAAGGAAGGCATAACAATTTCATACTGGGACTAAAGGTACCAAACTTACAAGATGCTCTTCTCATTACCCACCCATTCCATTTTACTTTCAGGTAACAAAATTTCGTATTATTCCTATTACCTCAATAGTCAAAAATAGTTTCTTCTGGCAGTCATACAAATTATCTTGGTTGTTATATGTATTCTATAAAAAGGAGAGATGTAGGTCTATTTTAAAAATTACATGATCTAATAATGGGATCATTGTCTATTAGCATTAGATGAATTTCTGGTGACAAAACAGATGGAAGACTGTGCACTGAGATATCCACTGAAACTACTGGTGGAGCATGGAGTCTTTTCATCTGGTCACTCTTGTGTAATCTGGTGCTGTTCTGCATCCTTCTCCTTCTTCATTTGATGCTGCAACTTGAGCCAGAAAAAACCATGGCCCTGCCAAGATCCTGCTACTTCAGGATAAGGAAGCCTCTCAAGATTTCCTGCTTACCAGCTAGCCCTGCACAGCCCAAAAGTCTATATTTACACAGACAAGTTGTTCCTGTAGCTTCAATTTTACACAAAAACAAAAACAGTAACCCATTTTCCTGTGATTTTCAGGAAGTTACTTAGGAAAAACCAGATGGAAGAAATTTCAGGTGAAGAGAAAAGATACATCCTATATTTGGGCCTGCATGATGAAAAATTCTTGTTACCCCACTCAGTTACTTCTGTTGGTGGAAAGACTTCATATTCTTGAAAAACAAAATAGCTTAAGTGAAACCAGAGTTGCATGAAGGACATTTTCCAGTTCTGAGTGCAAACAGCAATGTCCTTTCTGTAACAGAAGAAGATGCAAGAAACTTAGCCCATCCCAGCTGATGTACACAAGCTACAAACACAGGGCTAAGCTGATGGTCTCAACCAAAAAGAAATTGTTAATTGTGAAGCTGAGAAGAATCCAGACACATGGCTTGAAGACAGAGGGTTTCTGGTATCTTATATTAGGAAAGCAAGAAATGTTGTTGTGTATATTTAGAGAAACAACATTTTTTGTAAAAAAAGGGTCTGAAGCAATAGTCTGATGTGGAGCATCTGAGGGAGCTGGGCTCCTTCAGTCTGGAGAAAAGGAGGCTCAGGGAAGACTTTGTCACTCTCTACAACTCCCTGAAAGGAAGTTGTGGCCAGGTGGAAATTGGTTTCTTCTCCCAACTAATAAGCAAAAAAAATGGAAACAGCTTCAAGCTGCACCAGGGAAGATTTAGATTGGATGTTAGGAATTTTTTTTTCACTTTCAAGCATTGGAACAAGAAAGAAACAGGATGTTCAGGGAAGTGGTTAAATCACCATCCATGTAGGTATTTAAAAGATGTGTTGATTCGGCACCGGGGAACTTGGTTTAGTGGTGGATTTGGCAGTGTTGGATTAATGGCTGGACTCGATGCTTTAACAATCTTTTCCAACCTAAATGATTCCATGATTCTATGGAGCTCTTGTCCAGATCTAATGGTGACTTATGATCCTAACAGCAATATGTAGAGAAGTCAGTAAAGCTGAGCAGAAACTGCCTGTTACACCTTTGTGGTGTGTAAAAAACGCACAAGTTCTTATCAGAATAGGACTGTAAGGTTAGAAAACTTTAATTCAGGAATGGTATTGGTTTAGAAAGATTGCTTGAGTAGGAGGATGACTAGGTGACCTCTAGAATCTCTTTCAATCTACTTTTCTATGATTTTCTCTAATCTCATGGAAAGATTCTCTGAAGGGCTTTAAATTTGCATAGGCTATAAAGATAATTATTTTTAATGAGAACCATGATTTTAGTCTCATGGTGTAACTTCAAGGGTGCTGCATAATGCTAAGCATATTATTCAGGCTGTGGAGCTTTCCCAAGATAAAAAAATGCTGCAAGTATTCCCTACCAAAAGTTTGGTCCGAATGGCAATCCTGATTCATTAATGACACATTTTTCTCACCCTTTTCTCCTCTATAAAAACAAACAAAAAATTATGGCTTCCTTATTTATATTAGTGCTTTAGTGTTTCTTAATATTGTTGATTTTTTAATATATTTTCATTGTACCTAGAAAACCCCCTAATGTTTCTACATGTTTGCAAAGGTAGGGAGTTTGACCTTTCGTGGGGATTTTGCCTTAATTAAAATCATCTGAAAAGTGAATTTTGCTTCTTTTAAAAGTAATTGGATTAATGCAAACTTTTTCAGAGCCTACTTCGAACTAGTATAAATGGCTTGACATTAAATGAGGTTAAAAAGTCCCCAATAAACTACCACTACTGTTATTAAATTTAATTAAGATAGAACAGCAGACAGTTTAAGTGGGAAAGTGTTGCACAAAAATGGCAGCACAGAAAAATGATTCTGATGTTGTCATTAAAGCTAATTGGAAGCAAGGGTTTCTAAATGACAGTATAATTAACAGGCTAATGAATACCAGATTAAGATTGTTATTAACAATAAAATTTGCAAACATACAGGGAAAATAGTTAGGGATATTCACACCATTAGAGATATTACAAAACTCTGCAAATTATACGGCACTTTGCTGATGGTACAGAGCTCCAGCCATGTAGCAGCAATTAAACCTTTTGCCCTCTCACCCTCCTCTTCTCCAAATTAAGTTATAATTATCACAGATTACCTATAAAATGTGTGTTTTGAGAAATTATGCCATGCTGAAACTGTGCATAGAGCTTATGGAAGTAGCACTGTTTGATAAGGCAATAAGCCAAGTCAGGAGAAGGCCAGTGGTTACACACAGCCTGCAGCCTGAGGCTAAAAACAAGCACTGCTGGGACTCACTGCTGAACAAATACTCCACACATGGAGGAACAAGGGCTCTGCTAAATAAGACTAATATGGTTTTATGCATAAATGAAATTATTTCCTCTTTAGTAGGAGGATTTGGCCCCACTCCTTTTCCATGAACCCCTGCTAAACAGCAGATGGAACAGCGCTGGCTCAGATCTAGGAGACTGTCCTTCGTGCATCAGTTTGTCACCATTTCAGTGCTTGCAGTGAAACCTCAAGGACAGGGCAGGAAAGATGAGGGCTCTTGGTGAGAAGGACACTATAATAAACAACATAAAAGGTGACAAAGTTAACGAATCACAGAAGAGCCTGACAGTGGTTTAAGATTTCTTGTTCCAAAAGACCTTGGCTGTGTTCGCAGTGCTGTGAAGTTCCTGGTATTCTTACTGGCTTGAGATAGTATCCCAAGAAGATATTACAGCTGAACAAGTATTAGATATAGCAAGCTCTTCTCACTGGGCATAGTTTAGGTTTCATTCTGTTGCTGAAGAATTTGTCACAATTTTTTGAACACTAAAACCACATTTGCGAGTTTGAGCTTAGGCATGAACTAGCTTGTCCTGAGTCTAATTCTTAACAACTGCTATTATTACTTTTGGTCAGGAACACAGGCTCTAGAAGGCACTGTTTTGATTTTATAGCCTTTTCAATAATGCAAAGAGCATTGCTGAGGAAGAGAGTAATTAAGCACACTTGTGACAGATCTTTGCCTCCGGTTAGTTTCTGTAACATTTTATTCACATACTTATTTTACAGCACATTCATAGCAGGATGGGTTTGTCTTCTGTGAAATTTGTTAACACAGGACACAACAAAAAGAGCTATGTGACAGACAAATGGCCTAGCATGTTCAGATAAGTGAATGCTGTTTTCCCAGAGGCTGCAAAAGGACAAACATAAAGGCCTGGAAAGAATAGAGAGTATGCCACAGAACAACCAAAATTCCTGGATTTGGGTTATAGAGGCAAAATTGCAGGAGTTTTTAAGGAATCTGAGAGGGAAAAAGTGAAGTGCTGAATAAAATATTAAAACCAGAATTTTAAAGATAGACTTTACTTAACTAGCAAGTAATAGATGAGAAAATATTCTGCAAGAGTAAAGGTGTGAGTACAAAAAGGAAAGAAGAAAAAGATAAGAAGCACTTAGTTGCAATTGTACCAGACTGATCTTCTTAGAAGACCTTGCAAACTTCTTTTTATAAGTATTTTACAGGTCAGATAGGTTCAAATTTTGTCATGAAAAAGAATTTTGAGGGCTCAAATCTGAAGATTCAGGATTCTAAGCTAGAATAGGAAACACTGTCATAAACAACAAACAATTGAATACACACACAAAACGTTACACAATTTCCTTTGCCTCTACAATTAATAATATCTTGATAAACACATATTTCATCCTTAAATGGGGCATGCAAACAAAATGAAGTGCATTGAAGAAATTAATATCAAAACTATTTTGTGGAAAACTAAAAACATCTGGAGGAGACAGCATAAGAACAAGCACAATGACATTTTGTAGGAAGAGATGATCTAAATAAACCAAAGATTGATCTCATATCCCTTGACTCAAAAATTAAAATTCCTTAGAAGTCAAGATTCTTTTCTTCATAGTAGTAACTGGGAACCAAAGGAAATTTTTCATCAACTACTGTTTTGCCAAGACTGAAATAACTCACATCCTTTAAATACAACTCTTTATGTAATCCTTGCTTCACAGTACTTGGCTGAGCCAGTAAGCTCCAAGCCATGCTCAGTTATGTGGACAGAATGGAACTCTTAAAACATCAGTAAAATTGATCATATTGAACCCTGAAAGGGTCTGCATCTCACAAGATAAGGAGTGGATTATTTCAGCAGTTACCAAAATGACATTGTGTCAAAAGATGAAAATCTTCGTCAGGCATAGACATTTCTTACCTGTAATCCCTTGGAAGGGAAAGGCATACCTTTACTTTTAGGTTGGTATTGAAGTGGCATCAGCTAAAGTCACTTTATTCCCAAATAAAAGCAACAGATGGTAAAACTGTTCCTTTATACATATCACTCTTTTTCCCCCCAGTTCTTCTAAATTGTTCTGTGTGGAGAAACTCTTACATGGGTTAACACAAAAGTTGTTATGACATGTTCTCACTTACATAACACACTTTTTGGTTGTTGATGGAAGTATTATAAAAAACTACATTCATGCCAGTGTGAAATACGGCCTTAGAGAATCTTCCTGAAATTGGCAGCAAAAGCAGAACTCATAACTGAAAGAACTATGTTTTGTTATTGAGTCTTGCGGCTCCTCAAAACCAACAGGGAAAAAACCACTACTTGTTCCATCAGATTATAAAAAAAATACTTCCTATCATTACCCTTGAGTAAAACACCAGCATAATCACACTATTGATGGAAACAAGATATGGTTTTATTTATTTGAAGCAACCAATCCTGTTTCTGTTATGCTGTCAATTGTTTACAGTGTAAGTGAGAAGGTGCCTTCTGTACGGTCCAGAAAATACATTCACACACTGTTTTTAGCTGCAGCAGTTGCTGAAGTCCAGCTGGCTTTCTGGCAGGCAAGGCACTTAGCAAATTTCTGGCTACATGGGGTTATAAACATCACATACCCACAGGCACAGAGTGGTGCTGGTTTTCAAAGCACAGTGTGCCCCACTACTGATGGCAGTGTTTGTCTTGGGAATGAACACAGCATTATGTCAAGAGATTGAGCTCTTCCAAAGGGTCACTGGGTGGGAATTGCCCTGTGCAACTTCTGTTTCCACACCTCTGAACTGTGTAAAGTCCCTGGCTATTAAGCATGGTGGGGAGGGTCAAGGGGAGATGGAGAAGGGGTTATGTCAGTGCTCCACAGCCAGAAACTTTTCCCTGGTATGAGTCAGCACATGGACAGACACAGTAGTGAGTTCTGTCTGCTACACAGGGAATGTTTATACTTTCTTCACACTGTTGACTGACTTGAAAAATCAGTAATAAAAAAGTAGAGTTCACAATTCTTTTCCTTATTTTTCAGAACACTTTTGCTGCTGAACAATATCCATTAAGTTGTATCTAATAATGAGAAGTTTCCCACACAAACCTTTGAGCTTTGAAGGATGGGAAAAAAAAAAAAAAAAAGAAGAAAATATTTATTATATTCCGTAGAATAAATCTCCATTTATTGCAGGGAAAAACCCTCAGTGTATGGACACAAAATGAGCAAGCAGTGAATACTTGAACTGTGTAAATTTTTGGTTTAGTGTTCATTAATATTCCCCATCTGATGGTGGTTTCATTTACAGGTGTGCAAGGGAAAACTGAATTGTAAGATTTATTTAGTTGAGAAGAGGAAGCTTATAAAGGTCAGGTCATGTTAAAGAGGAGACATTACCACATAATTTCACACACTGCTCACTATGAATATTATACAGTAAATAAATAGTATTTCCTAGCTTTTCTATAGTACTTTTCAGTTACATGTAAAACAGAGCTAACTCTTGAATTTGCAGTGCTAACTCAAGTGCATAAAAGAAAGTAATCTTAACAAAGCCAAAATTTGCTCACAAACCACAGAATAATTGATTTATGATGCAGATCTTCCATGGCCATTATAAACTAATTTTTCATTCAAAAGGTTATGAAACAAGTTGCTCCATCTACTTATCTCCTAAGATGGGTGGGTGAAAAAAAGATGAGAAAAATAAACAGTTTTCTAAATAGCTAAAAATACTAACCAACATCCTATCTAAAAATCCATTTTATGTCTTCACTGGCTAAGAACAGTTAAAATACTTTTACTAAACTGTAACTTGTCTAACAACTTACAAAATTTAGTGAATTATCCTGAAACACTAAATCACCAAGCATGTCTCAGCATTTACCCTTTTTTCAACTTGGAAATATTACTTTGGAACACAAATATTTTTAAAGCTTTAAGATATTATGTGCATATCTGCTAACTCTGTTTGTTAATCTACCTTATGGAATTTTCTGTTCTTTAAAGGCAGTACTTTCTCCTGTCCTTGTTATTCCTAGATGTGAACATCTTCCATAAATCCTCCTCAAGAAGCCTGTGTTAATATTTTCACCCACTGGATTATGGTCTTTAATCTTGACATTCACACTTTAAAAGTACCTTCATCTTTCTACATGGCAGCACATGAGAGGTGAACTTTTTCCAAATGAAAAATCACCTTAGAAGGCTTACCCTTTCCTATAAACATCTAATCCATGCACGCTAAAAAGAATCCTTTTGTTTATTTGTTGTAACAAAATGAGCCATTATAAAAACAGAGAAAGAAGCCATATAATATTTTCTTTCAGGTAGAAAAGTAGTTTTCCTAAAAGTGAAAATTTCTAAATTCTACATAATGGTAAATAATTATCATGGAGCAGCAAATAACAAGCTACACCAATTTCTACCAGCTGATTTGTCCTTACTTGACATGTGGTTTAAGTCTGCCTTTATCCCTAAAGGAAACATGGTAATAGTGAAAGGTTGCAGCAAAGTAAAATGTTTTTTTTTTGTTTTTTGTTTTTTGTTTCACCTCTTATAAATTGTTTTGTGGGATACTTTCCACTTACAAAGCTCTAATTCACACAAAAGAGCTTACATGCTACAAGAATAAACATACAGAAATTTTTGAAAGCCTAATTAAAAAGTCATCTACTGAAGCTGCAGTAGTTATCACTTAGCAATGTAAGAGAAGTAAACAAAAAAATAAGACAAGCCCACCAGTGCTTGAGGGATGATGTGCAAGTGAGGTCCTTCAGTTTGCTGTCTCAGCAGGGGCAGAGGATGGAGATCCACATGGCAGCAAAGACACAGGGATTATTGATGAGTTAGAAACCATGGAAGTGCCTGAGAATAGGAATTAGGGCTTCCCCTTGCAAGAAGTTGTTGAGATTTAATTGTCTAGACCTTAATGACGGTGATGATGGTGTTGAGTGGTGATGGGTAAGGGTCAGGGGAAAGGCCAGCAGTACAGATGTCATGGTGTGAGACTGTTACAGGCCATTCAGCCAGGATGAGGAGGCACATGGAATATTCTACAAGCAGCTGGGAAGAGTCCTACTCATAGGGGACTTCAGCTTACCAGAGATCTGCTAGAAATATAATATAGCAGAGAGAAAACTATTTAGGAGATCCCTGGAGTGTGTGGAAGAGAACTTCCTGATGTAGCTGGTAAGTGAGCTAACCAGTGAAATCACTCCACTGGATGTGCTGTTCTACTGTTTTATCAGATCCTCCCTTTGAGGCATGTTTATAAGTGAAGTATACATCTCAGCATCAGACAAGAGTTTTTAATTTTCCCCTGTTTAAAATATTTCTAGATGTATAATCTACAAACTAGTCACAACAGACCACAGGAACAAGTGATTGAAGACATGATGGTAAATGAAACATAGGTGCATATTTGCAGTGGTTCCTAGGATTAGATTAGCCAGTCTGTTATGTAATGGCCTGCACCGTGTTCAAATTCCAATGCCCCAAATGTCCAAATATTTACATAGTAAAATTCAGTCAGTTCTGAAAGTGCAGCACAGATTCACCTGGGGTAGAAATCATGAACCACATATGTGCTCAGTTAGGGCGAAGATTCGTATGATGAAAGAATTGCACTTTCCATGCCTCTGGAAGTGTTGTACAAGGGACATGCTGCCTTTACCATGAGATGCAAAGAGAGAGGCATTACCCAAAATTTTAGATTCATGACTGTTTTAAAAACAATATAGATCTCCCTTATCATGACAGATAGCTGAAAATCACTTGGATCATCACTTGGATCTTCTTCTTCAATTGCATTTTATGATACAATTAAAATGTTTAACTTGGTTTATGACAGGGAACAGATCGTGTCACCAAAAACAAGAAGTAAATTCTCTTTAGCAGGAGAAGCATAGAAGAAAAATAGTGAACAAATTAAAACAGTAATCTTAAATAAATTAGGATTTAAGTTAAAAGTTAGAAAAAACTAGGCTTGAGATAGTTACCTGAAACTTAAATAATTGATTGCCTATCAATTTATGTTTGCTTAGCTGTGCTTGCAATGGGAAAGAATGAAACTAGTAGTTAGGTCCAAAGAACACAAACAATTGCAACCAGAAACTCATTCTTTGCAAAACTGGAGTTGTCCCAAAAGCCATTTGTATTGTCATTAATAGAAAAGGTCAGGGTGAGGAAGACTTGCCTTACTTCCTCCTTTTAAGACTCCTCCCCAGAAAAATAACCCCAGACTTCATTCAAGAAGCCAACCACGCCCGCTTAATAGCCATTACAGCTAATTACCATAGGAAGCAGGGGATGGGAGGGGCTGTTATTACGAGTATGTATTTGTTTGAACCTTTTGTCAATAAATAGACTCTGAGACCACCTGTAATTTTGCAGTGCGTATTAGGGGGCTAGCCCACGCTGCTGCCCAGTGCTGAATAAACATACCCTTTGTAACTTTAAATTGTTAGAGTCTTTTGTCCGTCACAGTTGAGTATCGGTATTAGACCAATACTCATGTTTTGGTAAATCAAAATAGAACCGTGAGTAAAGGGAGACTCCTGTTTAAGATCTGATGTGAGTGACTGTGACAGCTTGCAGAGCTTTTTGCTGGCTGAGAGAGACAAGCAGTCTGAGGCACCTCCAGAGGACACAGGGGAACCACTGGGGAAGGGTCCCTGTGCCCTGGCTTTGCTCTCACACTCCCCATTTGCTTCTGGCCAGTGGATGGCAGGCAGGCTGCATCCTGGGATAACAGGCCTTTGGTTTGACTCAGTGGGGGTTTCCTATTGCCTTCCCTTCCTGAAGATCTGACTGATGTGTTGGGATCCAAGCTGATAAAAAACAGGCTCGGGATGACTGCCCTCGAGATATAGGGGCAGAAAGAGGGAGTGCACCAGTCTAGATAGGTAATGTCCCATGCCTGAAAACCTACCAGGAGAAGAACGTGGAGAAAATGTAAATTGTAGAAGGAATAAGCCCACATATCCCATAATGGAAAAATTATAACAAATTATTCCTTTTGTGACAGGATAAAAAGTCTAATTATACAGGAGAAGCATAGGTGTCACATCATCTTAAGTAAGATTTCTACATCCCGTCCTGCAAAATTAATATAAGCAAGCAAGAAATCTGTCAGCATGAGGGGCACAATGTGTTGGAGAGGTGGACTCCTGGTGCTGTGCATAGAGGAACTCATGTAATTGAAAGAAAGGAAAATGGGTAGGTCATTCAGGATTATTCAAGCAGCTATCAAATGAAAGCTCTGCTCACAAAACCTCAGGAAGCATTAAACAGAAGGAATGAAATGTTTTGGAAGGGCAAAGCAGACCACAAAATAGTGCTGAAAAACTTTTTCATTCATTTGCTCCCTTTGCTGTGCACCTTCCTTGCATGTCCTATAATGCCACATTCCTGTAAAGTTTTGCAGCACACTGGACATTTTGAAGAGAACATCAATAAAATATCCACTAGGTATGGTTTAGGGACATATGCATGCACTTCAGGGCAGAAGGATGGACTAGACACTGTCAAAAATCCTTTACAACTCAGTTTTTTATCTATTTTAACAAAGGAAACACTCAAATTGTATTATACACACAATTGGAGAGCACTCCATATAAAGAAGAAATCACAATGGCCATAAGAAAAATCACTGGAAAAGCAGCTTTTCTTTTACTCAAGTAGGGAAGTAGTTATTTTCAAATTACCAGATAAAATATATTAATATTTCTAGTACTTTTAAAACCTCAAGTTACACTGCCTTTCCCTCAGGAATGACACAGTGGCCATTTATATTCCTGAAGCAGCTTTGAGAAGTTCACAAGTTTCATATATTCACTCTGCTCCTGAGAAATAAGCCCAAACCCCCCCTTTTAAGCTTAACTTCCTACTTCAGCCACAACACAGAGGATTTGATTTAAATTTGCTGAATATAGCTTTTGCTAATTGGGGTGACTGGCAATGAAAAAGGCTTCCAAGCCCTTGTAGTTTGGATAATATGAATTTGCACCATCATCAGTTTCAATTCACTTTTTCATACAGTCAGTGCAAAACTTAGTCCTTCCTCCCTGCCAAAGATGCAATGGATCTCTTGCTCCCCTGGAATGCCAGAAGACTGTGTTTATCACATTCTGAGGTCTAAGCTTCTACTGATAGGTGTATGAGAGTAGGATAGAATTGATTTCATACAGTCACTCAGAAATGAAACAAGTAAAGCATGCAATTTTATGGACCAGATCCATGTAATGTAAATCTTGGAAATCACAGAGTCTCCACTGGTATAAATACATGGAAGGGTTTGCAAGAAAGTGTTATATCAGCAGGAATTCAATTCTATCCCTCCTCTAACCCACACAACATTGATTTTTAAACATAGGAAACTATGAGCTGCAGAAAAATAGATGCTCTCTGGTAAACAGTAGGAGTCAATCCAGAAGGAAGAAAAAGCAAATGAAAAGATGTTGCCTGTAATTTAGGTATCTGGGAAGTGACAAGAAATACCACAGTCTTTCATAGCTGAGATTTTGGACAGATTTTATAATTATTTATTTCCCAGGGGACACATCACATCTAGTGTTCTGGAGCATGCCTACACTGACCACTCATCCATGTCTTTCAAGTTCACTCTTTACTGTCTTCATGACACAGGATTTATAGACTAGCATTACTGTGTGTAGCTGCCCTCTCACAAACTGAAATAGTTTAAAATGTACTACAGTAATTTCACGATTATAAGCCGCACCTGATTATAAGCCGCACATCCGGGTGTCAGGAACTGTCTTGGGTTACAATACAGAGTGTAATAAAAGGTATCTGTTCTATCACCATCTGTTGAGGGTGGGGGCAGTGATCCTTATCTCAACGGCAGATATTCTGCTAATGGACCATCCATTGAAACCAGGCAGGGCATTGTTCTTTATCTTTTCACAACCCATCCTTCCTCCAGCGAGTCATTTTCTGCTAATGGCCATTGAGTCCCACTGTGGGACTGATAAAATTACTGCATCCCATTGGAAGTTGCTCCAGCCAGGGGGAAGAGCCCAACATTTCTTACCAAGATAAAAACAGAGGTTTGGGACACTAAGGGAGCCCTTTCTCCACTGGACTCCAGAGGAAAACCGGATTTCTCCACATCACCACTGGACCTCTGGAGGGAAACTGCACCTTGTACAGGAGCACTGCTCCAACTGAGCCACATCTGTCACTGCAGGAGGATGCAGCCACCATTTAATGGGACTGCTGCCAACACCCTGCCTGACGGGGTGTCAGGTTGTACTCTGACTTTGTCAGGGTTTGGAGTTTGTTTCTTTGTAGTACTGTATTTCTATTTTAATTTCCCTAGAAAAGAACTGTTATTCCTAATTCCCATATCTTTGCCTGAAAGCCCCTGGATTTCAAAATTGTAATAATTTGGAGGGAGGGGGTTTACATTCTCCATTTCAAAGAGAGGCTCCTGCCTTTCTCAGCAGACACCTGTCCTCCAAACTAAAACAGCAACTTTTCATTCTTTGTCCATATATAAGCCGCACCTGATTATAAGCTGCACTTTGGGTTCGGACCAAAATTTTAGTCAAAATGGTGCGGCTTATAATCGTGAAATTACTGTATTTTCCTGAGTTTAAACTTGATTTGCTTTCCTTCCTAAGGGCTACCTATCAGTACTTGAATTCTTATCTGTCCTCTACAGTCTCTTTAGCTCTTTCGTAGTACTAAAGTCTCAACTTTTTTCCAGAGAAAAATATCTTTGCCTCTGTTGATTAAAATTTATTATATACAGTTTTTATTTATATTTCAAATATTTCTGGATGTTACTCTTTGGTTTTATTTGACTAAGTACTGTACAAGTACACAAGACAAAGAAAGGCAAAGTAACCATGGGTGCTTTGAGTCTCAACTCTTCAATAATGTGTTTTTACCAAAACCTGCTTTTTCATCTCCCCCATTTTCAACTCTGAAGAGAATATAACAATCTGTTGAGCACCTTTCATCTATTATTTTAATAGACACAAACTTTGATCCAACCATAGTGGCAATAGGTTTTGGCTTATTGTGTTTCCCTAGTTTGGCCAATGTTGCAGCAGCAATTTAAAGGGCTGCTGCTGCTTTACACTGTGCTAGAACACAGCCCCAAAGTTTGCCTTTGGTTTTTCTCTATTTGGAACAATCTGGAGAAGATTTCAAAGCCCGCTGAAGAGTAACAAGAACAAGTCATATATCAGGGATAGCTGGACAGACCAGTATTAGGAAACGCTCTTTGCCCCTGCAAGCCAGCCCCATTTTGGACATTCATATAGACAGTTCATGGAAGCTGCTCACTGGACAGGTAGAGTTCAAGGGTCTGATTCTGGCAATCCTGTCCAATATCTGTTTTTGAGGTACATGAAGTACACACAGATAAATCATCAGGGAAACAGGGAGGACTGGAAATGCACTGTACATTTCTCCCACTCCCTGCTACTGCGTGATTTCCTACAATGAATTTTAGTCACCTAGGTCAGACAGACATGAGGCAGAGGATGGGAGAGATTAGAGTGAGCAGGGGAGTTAAAAATGGGGAATCTCTATTCCTGTGCATGTTGAACATTTCTGTGTCCCTTGTGGCCCCAGTGAAAGCAAAGGCACAGCATTCAGAGGAAGCTGCTGCTCCCGAATAACAGGTGCTCTGGGGAGAAGTAAGAAGTAACAGATGGGGAAAATCACTGCTCTGAGGACAATAAACTATTGTAAAACCCAGGTCTGAAATGAAAAACGACCAATTATTGGTGGTAAGTTTCAAACCACCACCTTTTCATCAGCTAGTCAAAATTTTGCCAGCTCCCAGAGCATTCACTCTTTCTGTACATAGTGGGCCATATACTAAGATTATCTACAGAAAGCACATTGATTTTTTTCATGTAAAGGAGTGATGCTGTGGGGTGATATGGGAGTTCAATATTCCACAAGTGTCATAATATATTTTCATATATTCTCTTTATATATCCCGGAAGTCTGAAAGCAGTGTGACAAAACTAAAGACAGCTTTGAATTTGGTATGACTCCTAATTTATACTAGTTGGAGAAATCCCTTTCCTTCCTTTTGGCTAAATACACTGTGTTGTACAGAGTCTCTTAAGTTTTTAGGGTTTAGAATACATTTTGTTAATGTGGCAGCTAAGTATCTTGTTTCCTCTGTTTATACAGAAATCAGTTTTCAATAAGTGTTTTATACTTTTGTCAAAAAAGCTCTGATTATTAAACAGAACAGTTGTATTACAGCATAAAGAAACCATAAAACAGTAATATAAGACAAGAAATTTGATACAAATGTCATGGTTATTTTACTTTAGTATTAAAGAAGAAAAAAAGGGAAATGATCATGATGGAATGCACATCGTTACTCAATTGCAGTCCTCTTTCATGTCTCCAGTTTATTCATCTCTCTCATGTTATTCTTTCTACTAGGACTCAATTGCATCCTCATATGGGTTAGGATCAAATTTTCCTGTTTTCCTTAAAGCTTCAACTACAAACGGTGAAGTGAGCCACAAAGCAGGCTGCTGATCTCAGAGAGGGTGTCTACATGGACTGAGACTGAGAGATTTTGGGAAAATGTTTTAACAAAAACAAATTGTTAGCTGAGAGGAAAGGAATCCACCATCCCTCTCCCAAGAGACTCAGTTTTAGTACTGTAATGTAAAATTTTGACTCTTCAGCTCACTCTTCTGGAATTTCTTTTGAGAAACACTTAGAAAATCTTGTCTAGAAAAAAAAAAATTAAAAATTACTGACACATGTTATGGATGCTGTGCTTCATACTATATAAAGGTGCTGCTTTCAGGGGAGGATTCTGAGCTACAGATCCTGGCTGGAGGCAGTTCCAGTGCAGCCAAGGGCATTTGAAGCCTAAAAGGCTCTTGCTAGCCCTGCTACTTGGCTAATTAAGGCATTGCTCAGTTCAGCATGAGCAACCAAACAGGGAAATGTGTCTGCTTCCCCAAGGCACTGCTCTGGGCTCCAGCTACCCGGTGAAGAGGGTGTCCAGTCATCTGAGGTTGAGTAGCACAGCACCTAATTTCAAAGGAGCACTAGAGTTCTGTTTCTGTGGGAACTATGTTGGAATATAAAGATTAGTCATCAATGGTTTTGTGGGTTTGGCATGTAGCTCCCTGCATCAGGAAGTGTGAACTGCAAGAGTTTTGTGGTCTGGCTGCTCCACTCAAGTCTGATTAATACACAGAGAAATAACACAGGTATAATTTGAGAGAACCTCTGTAGTGAAGAGATTCCTTTTGGGAATGTTAGCCAACTTTTTTTATTCATATAATCATTTTATATGTAGAATTTTCCTACCATGCAATTTGAAGAGCAACTTCCTTAGGAAAACTTGTAGGCTAAAATACTACAAATATTTTGTCTAAATATAGCAGTATTTGTTCACCCAGAACTTAAGATTATATGGTCCTAACACAACTCCAGCTAAGAGCTGCTGTTAACTTTTTTCACAGATTCAGAAACATATTTCTAAACATTTTATGCATTACATGCCTTTCCCTTTGTTTTGCTTTAGCTGACTTAGCAACTGATGTGGTTTTGCTTAGAAACACTCTTCAAATAGAATAGTTCATTCTTAGTGGCAATAGTTGATAAATTGTATCGTGCTAGAAATATTGTGCATGCTTCTGAAAGGCAAAATAATAATGTCTCCCCAGATATGCCTAGAAATTAAATAGCAGTTTTGCAATGCCTGTTTTTAATAAGAAATCTGAAGAGTCTGTAATTTAGGAAACATTACAATCTAGTATGTAAAAAAGAGAGACAGATTATAGCCCTATACCAAGCATGAAGCAAAAGTTGACTAGATTTTCAGAGGGTACACATTTCCACCTAGTAACATGTTTAGTACATTACACATTATTTCAGTCCTGAATATTGGTATGTGTGGTTACAGCACTGGTGCAGAACATATACTAAATCCAGTTCTGTGTATGAACATGATAATTTCCAGAAATGCACCTTCCTACCTTATCTGAAAGACAGATTGGTGTGAGTCTCTCATCATACAAGCTCCCCTCTGTCCTGTCCTTCTCAGTAGTAAGGCACTCTGCTGCTTACTTTTGCTAAAGCACCATGGAGTAATGGTGAAGGCTACTGGGATGACTGGGATGTGACTTCTTAGAGGCAGAAGGCTGTTTCCCCTGGAACTACCTCCTCTGGCAATGGTGTAGGGGGCCAAAGTTGTATGTCCTTATCACGTCTTTATATCCATCCTGTCACCTAGAGAAAGAAAACAACAGTTTCTTCATTTTCCTATGGAGAAATTATTTGGTTGATAATTGACAATGTAGTAGTTCAGTAATCTAGAGGAAGAAAACAACAGTTTCTTCATTTTCCTATGGAGAAATTAATTGGTTGATAATTGACAATGTAGTAGTTCAGCCCCACAGCAAAAATTCAAAGACAGCAGGAACATTATAACCAAAAAAAAGTACTTTGGAAGATATACATTTTAAACTGCAATTATTGTTTTCTGCATGAAGAAACAGCCACTTATGACCACTGAAGAGCTGAAGAGACAAATATTTATGACCACTCTTGTCTGAATATAAGTGCTCTTATCATAAGACAGTTAATAAATGGATATTTTTGTTTGGTTTAAATATTTATCCAAGCTGATGTTTTTCATGCAATGCTAGTACTTCCTTTCATAATCTGTCACTAGCCTGTATATTTGGGTTCAGGTTTGCTAAAAGTTTTGGAATTCATTTAAAGAAAATTAAAATCATTACAGAACATTATGTTTTATCAGAGTTGATATCTTACCAGTGAAGGTCTCCATTTCATGATCTTTTATTAAAATGACTGATACTAGGACTGTAGGTGGGAAGAGTGTAGTGCACTCTCTTTAAGCATTCAGAAATTTAGCAGAGTAGGTTGGATTTGGGCTGAGTCAGCTGGGGCCATCTTGCAGGGCTCTGTGTTTGCTAGAACTACTGGTTTTTGTATTCGCACCTGATCACATAGGCTGCTCTGAAAAAGATTTCTTCTCTCCCATTTCTTCACTCCTGCTCCTGTAGCAATCCTTCCTCTCCTGGTGCTCAGCAACAGAACTAACACCAATTCCAAAGGAATCCCATGAGAATATGGGCGGACTTTTATGAGTAGAGAAACCACAAACTTGTTGAATGTTATGCAGTTGCATAAAACATTTGGGTAACTTTGGGTTGCTTCAAATCAGGATGGTCATGTTTGAGCTTTCATTTTCCTGCTTTATTTCCAAAATGACGGCCATGCATCCGTTTTCACTTTACTGTTTGCATTCACATTCTTTGTCACTGTATTTAAAGCACCAAGTTACAATTTAGTTGCTCCTTAGTGAGAATAATTGCCAGTATCCTGTAAAACAGCCTGTGTCCACTATAAATGAAACCTGCATAAATTAGGTGTAATTTGCTTGTAAGACAATGTGAGAATAATTTATTCCATAAATAAACACCTTGTTATGGCCAGTAGCAAGTAGATGATTATAAAATGTGTCATTAGGGAGCACATTTTTTTGCAATTAAGAAAATGAATGAGAGTTAAATTTTGAGGGAGTGCTGATGGTATTGCCACTCTACTGTAATATAAAACATACTGACACTTGCATTGCTTTTATGTAGACCTAATGTAATTTTTAGGAATAGTTTTTAAATTAAGTTGGAAATATATTTTAAACTTCAGAAATGCCAGCAAAATTCAGTGCTTAAAGAAAAGAACAAAGCCAGAGAAATAGTTAAAAAAATCCACTCTATATGCAATGATTCCATTTTGCGGTGTTTAAAGGAAATTGTTGGGAAAGTGATTTTTTTAAAAAAAGTAAGCAAGTTATTATTTCCCTGTTCTCATATAATTAGTTAATACCTAAATCTTTGTGTGCTACTTTTTGTTGTTTTGCTTATAAATTTGTCCTAGCTTAGAAAGTTCTGTCAAATGTAGCATAGCAAAAGTATCACATCAAAGAGAAAAACAAATGGGAAACACCCAATTTTCTTTCAGATTTAAACAGTGGCAAATATGAGACACCTTGGGTCCAAGTCCAAGTACACCCACGTACACATGATGCAACTTTCACTCTTTGAGCTGGAGTGAGCTGAAGAAATGGATATTTATGACCACTCTTGTCTGAAAAGAAGTGCTCTTATCATAAGACAGTCAATAAATGGGTATTTTCCTTTGGTTTAAATATTTATCCAAGCTGATCTTTTCCCTGCAATGCTAGTACAGTAATTTCACGAATACAAGCCGCACCAATTTGACCAAAATTTTGGTGGAAACCCGGAAGTGCGGCTAATATTCCGGGGCGGCTAATCTATTAACAAAATTCTAAAAGCTACCAACACGGAAGTGAGAGCCCGCGGTAGCCCCAAGCCAAGCTGGAGCCCGGCCGGCCCCGGCTGAGGTGGGAAAGCCTGGCAGAGGCGGGGCCAGCAGTGTGGGGGGCGGGCGGCTGAGCCTGAGCCAGCAGGGCGGGGCAGGGAGGGCGGCAGAGCCTGAGCCAGCAGGGCAGGGGAGCCCGGGAGAACTGGGGCTAGCAGTGCAGGGGAGCATGGCAGAAGCAGGAAGGCCGACGGGTGGGGCTGCCTGGCAGCGGGGGAAGCCCAGCAGAATTGGGGCCAGCAGCGTGGGGGAGCCTGGCGGTGCGGGGGCCTGCAGTGCCGGCCAGGGCGAGGAAACGCGGCGGCGGTGCAGACGGGAGGGGGCGGCCGGCGAGCCCGGCGGCGGGGCTAGGGAAGGCGGCGCGCCGCGGCCGGCGAGCCCGGCGGCGGGGCTAGGGAAGGCGGCGCGCCGCGGCCGGCGAGCCCGGCGGCGGGGCTAGGGAAGGCGGCGCGCCGCGGCCGGCGAGCCCGCCGGCGGGGCTAGGGAACGCGCCGCGGCCGGCGAACCCGGCGGCGGGGCTAGGGAAGGCGGCGCGCCGCGGCCGGCGAGCCCGCCGGCGGGGCTAGGGAAGGCGGCGCGCCGCGGCCGGCGAGCGCGCCGGCGGGGCTAGGGAAGGCGGCGCGCCGCGGCCGGCGAGCGCGCCGGCGGGGCTAGGGAACGCACCGCGGCCGGCGAACCCGGCGGCGGGGCTAGGGAAGGCGGCGCGCCGCGGCCGGCGAACCCGGCGGCGGGGCTAGGGAAGGCGGCGCGCCGCGGCCGGCGAGCCCGCCGGCGGGGCTAGGGATGGCGCCGCGGCCGGCGAACCCGGCGGCGGGGCTAGGGAAGGCGGCGCGCCGCGGCCGGCGAACCCGGCGGCGGGGCTAGGGAAGGCGGCGCGCCGCGGCCGGCGAACCCGGCGGCGGGGCTAGGGAAGGCGGCGCGCCGCGGCCGGCGAGCCCGGCGGCGGGGCTAGGGAAGGCGGCGCGCCGCGGCCGGCGAACCCGGCGGCGGGGCTAGGGAAGGCGGCGCGCCGCGGCCGGCGAGCCCGGCGGCGGGGCTAGGGAAGGCGGCGCGCCGCGGCCGGCGAACCCGGCGGCGGGGCTAGGGAAGGCGGCGCGCCGCGGCCGGCGAACCCGGCGGCGGGGCTAGGGAAGGCGGCGCGCCGCGGCCGGCGAGCCCGGCGGCGGGGCTAGGGAAGGCGGCGCGCCGCGGCCGGCGAACCCGGCGGCGGGGCTAGGGAAGGCGGCGCGCCGCGGCCGGCGAGCCCGCCGGCGGGGCTAGGGAAGGCGCCGCGGCCGGCGAACCCGGCGGCGGGGCTAGGGAAGGCGGCGCGCTGCGGCCGGCGAGCCCGCCGGCGGGGCTAGGGAAGGCGGCGCGCCGCGGCCGGCGAGCCCGCCGGCGGGGCTAGGGAACGCGCCGCGGCCGGCGAACCCGGCGGCGGGGCTAGGGAACGCGCCGCGGCCGGCGAACCCGCCGGCGGGGCTAGGGAAGGCGGCGCGCCGCGGCCGGCGAGCCCGCCGGCGGGGCTAGGGAAGGCGGCGCGCCGCGGCCGGCGAGCGCGCCGGCGGGGCTAGGGAACGCACCGCGGCCGGCGAACCCGGCGGCGGGGCTAGGGAAGGCGGCGCGCCGCGGCCGGCGAACCCGGCGGCGGGGCTAGGGAAGGCGGCGCGCCGCGGCCGGCGAACCCGGCGGCGGGGCTAGGGAAGGCGGCGCGCCGCGGCCGGCGAGCCCGCCGGCGGGGCTAGGGAACGCGGCAGCGGGGCGGTGCTGACGGGAGAGGGGGGCCAGCGAGCCCGGCGGCGGGGCTAGGGAAGGCGGCGCGCCGCGGCCGGCGAGCCCGGCGGCGGGGCTAGGGAAGGCGGCGCGCCGCGGGCGGCGAACCCGGCGGCGGGGGCTAGGGAAGGCGGCGCGCCGCGGCCGGCGAACCCGGCGGCGGGGCTAGGGAAGGCGGCGCGCCGCGGCCGGCGAGCCCGCCGGCGGGGCTAGGGAACGCGCCGCGGCCGGCGAGCCCGCCGGCGGGGCTAGGGAACGCACCGCGGCTGGCGAACCCGGCGGCGGGGCTAGGGAAGGCGGCGCGCCGCGGCCGGCGAGCCCGCCGGCGGGGCTAGGGAAGGCGGCGCGCCGCGGCCGGCGAGCCCGCCGGCGGAGCTAGGGAACGCGGCAGCGGGGCGGTGCTGACGGGAGAGGGGGGCCAGCGAGCCCGGCGGCGGCGGCAGTACCACCCGGCCAGCCCCGCCGAGCCGTGGCGCTGAGCTGGGCCACCCGGCCCCGTCGGCAACCATGAGCGGACCGAGCCTGCCTGGCCCCGCCCCGAGCCAGTAAAGCCCGCTATGCCGCGATCCTGTTACTAATTGGCCAATTTGTGAAAGCTGCGCACGGATTCTCGCTACGAACGAAAGTGCGGCTAATATTCGGGGTGCGGCTTATCTATTGACAAAGACAGCAACATTGTCGAGGCACCGGGGGTGCGGCTTATAATCCGTGCGGCTTGTATTCGTGAAACTACTGTAATTCCTCTTCTCACATAGCAGGAACAGTTAAATCCATTGTGGAATTATGTTCTATTGCATATTTTACTGCAAAGGGCAATATTTTCTTGTGCTAAAATAAAGCAGTGAACCACAGAGATGCAACAAGAGAAACATAGGAAGCAAGGAGGGATAGGAGAATAACACTGAGTTGTTCACCTGATGCAGAAAGTAATTGGAGCACAACTACAGTTTCAATGAACTTACAGAAACTAAACTCTCTATTCTTGACATTTTTGTATGGTCTCCAGCAGGCATTATTAGTTATTGGTCAGTATTGAAGAAATTGGCCAGATGGGAAGGATTGAGTTAGTATATGATATGAAATAAGATTTTTGTTTAAAAAATAACTTAAAAACCCACAAACACAAAAAAAAAAATCATCCCAAACTTGTGGTTGTGTCTGCTCCTTAAAAACTTGATGCTGCTAAATCTAGATTCACACCATTATCATTAGTGCAGCTATTCATTCACATCTGTGTAAGAAAAATTACAGCTGCAGAGCTTAGAAAGATGAAAAAGAAAAGAACAAATTAAAGTTACTTGGTTTTTCTCTTTTTTTAATGGAGATTTAAGAAATTTCTGAGTTGAACTCTGCCACTAGCATATTGGCCTAAAACACCTGCATGAATATGCTGGATACAGAATTGATGAAGTGACCAGGCAACTGAAATACAGTCTTTTGACTCCAGTGCACCAAATAAAACTCAACATATGGCTACTTGTATTCAAATCCCCAGAGTGCTTTTAGACCACACAGAACAAATCTGTGATACCAGTTTAAGTATCACTAAAGATTTATGCATTTTCAGAGTTGTCAGACTATATTTTAAACAGTAGTCCATATGTTCATATAGCACATAAAAGACAAAAAAAGTACTTTAAGTCTTGTGAATAAAACAGGTTAGAGGGAAAACTCAGAAACACAAATCACACATTTGTTACCCTGAAGGCTATGAGCATAAACCAAAATATACCAGGGAAAAAAGGTGAAAAATTATTTTCATCAGTTTATTTCCTCTAAACTGCACTTGGACAAAAAGTTGAGTAGCATTTTGTACCCTGCTTGTGACACTAGCTGAACTGCCACAGAGACCGGGTCACTTGGATTGTACCGCTCCATAAAATGAGTACGTGCACTTACTTGTAAACTGGGGCTCTCCTAGACTGTCTAACTGGGATGAAGGGAGAAACTGTTGTGCTTCATCTGATGACCTCTCCTCTTTGATTTCCATGATCAGCCTCCCGAGCTGCTGGATTTTATTCCGCAAACCTTCCGGGTTCTCCTCTCCCGGTGCCACGGCCCAATATTCACAGTCTGGCTTCGATGCGGCTTCAAGGTAAAGATCTGGCTCTCCACTCTGAAACTCTGCACTCAGAAAGCATGAAAGCACCTCTTAGGGACTGTGATTGCAAAGGGGGATGATGGAAATACTGATGTCACAAACAATCAAACCACCATATACACACTTATGTTCATGGACACAGAACCACGCAGCCCCATCCGCCTCTGGAGTCACAGCCCAGCTCCTTCAGACTCGGTGCAGTACTAAACACATCCACAGAGTAGCTCCAAAATCAGTCAACAGATGACTAAATTAGGTGGCAGAATCAAACCAAAATGAGAACTCCTTTCCCAGCACAGATTCTGCAGTCTAACAGGCAGCTCTCAGAGCTGCTAACTTAACAAAAAATTTGATTTAGCCAGGGCAGCAGACACAGCTCTGTCAGAGTGGGATTCACCAGAATGAATGTGTCCATCATCTCTTCTATTAAGGATTTCCATTATGCTCAACCTCTCATTCATCCTTGCCAGAACACAGATCAGGAACACATGCAGGTAATTTAGCATGACTTAACTCCTCTATGAAGATTCAACAGGTTGTGTGTGGGAGCTTCTGACCTCATTACTATCCATGTGTCATTTGCTGTTCTGCCTGGAGTCTAATTGTTTAATGACCAAATTTTCTGAGAACAAAAGAAGTGGCAGGAGGGGGAAAGCTGAAGCTCCCCGGGAATACAGGTAAGCAGCAAGAGTTGGTCATTTGATTAAGATTAGAAGAGGAAGAAAAAATACCTCCTAGACATTTAAAATTCTGCAGTATAGATGGTTTCAGAGAGCCACAAATTCAACATGACATTTAGTGCAACACACACCAAGAATAGCAAACTGGGAAAGAAAGAAAATCAATGCTTCTTTAAAACAAGTTACCAACTAATTTAGAAGCATAAAACTCTATAAAGCACCTTTACTATTATATTAACAAGGACTAAAGTATTTTGTTGGGCATCAAAATCATTCTGAGCTAAATCAGCCACGTATCATATCACTGGATGAAATAGAACACTGAAAGTTTTCATACTTAGTTTCAAAATCCAAACATAGAAAAGTTCTTTTCCATACAACAGGAACTTAAATTCCTTTTACTACCTTGAGTATCTAACCTTGGGCACTTGCACACATGTTATTCAAAAACCTGTTTGCACTTCATAAACTGAGCATCTGCCAGTTACAATTACCTCTGCTTTTATGGTTATGGAGGGGATAAAAGATGAAACCTCAAGTCTGGAAGGCTCTAAAAACTGTACACAAATCCCTGTGGAGGTGGGACAAGGTTTTTGTCTGGGCTGGATCTAAGGAGATCAAACTGTGCAGCTGCAGATGCTGCTGAAAGTGCCGGGTAACATTTCATGTACCAGTTGGACCATAGATTTCATGAGGAAAGACTGGAAAGAGAAACAAAGTGGAAACATCTGCTTCAGGGGGAGATAAAAAGCTAATAGAGATTCAAATGCTTGCCTTTAGCCTTGGCTCCATTAGGAAAAAAAAAAAAAAAAAGGTATTCAATTCTTGAGAGAAGAATATCCAAAATCGTTGGGAGCTGCAGATGTTCATTCAATCCTGCTTCACACAAGATCTGTTCTTGAGTGACCAAACCTGACCAAGCTGAGCTCTGCTGTTTGTCAAAGTTGACTGATGAGACACAAGATTTAGCTGGAAGCTCTGCAGTGATCTGGTACTGCATGTGAGCCATGAGGGCAGGAACCTTCAGAAAGAGCTGTATTCAGAAGAGACAATTTTTCTGTTGCTCTGGTAAGGTCTGCACCAGCAGAGTGCTCTACTCCTTTCTGTCACTGACGTCAGTGAGTCAGTACTCTGCTATATTTCATAGTATTTTGGAGCTACTAGAGGAAACTGAAAAGGGAAGGAAAGAAAAAGCATGCTACCAGCCTGCATCAAGATCAAAACGAGCTAGCAGTCACTTGAACTTAAAAAAAAACATTTAAAACAAAAACAAACAAAACCCCCAAAACCAACCAAACAACAAAAAATGCAAACAAAAACCTGAACACCCCCTCCCTGCCCCAAAAAAGCCACCAAAACACACACACAAAAACCAAACCACACAATTAACATCTGCTTATGCCAATCAACCTTTAAAAGCATAGACAATAAAAGCACATTGGAAACCCAAAATACCTTAGTGAAAGAAAAGCTGTTGGAGAAAAGTCAACAATATAGCCAAAATACAAATATACCAAGGTGTTCTTTTCTCCCTTTATCTTTAAATGGAAATAGGAACAGTAATCTTGCCTTGAAATATCCTACCAGTAGCTAGATAAAAAACATCTGCTTTGGGAGGAAATCGATGTTTTTCAATGGAAATCATGCTATTTATATTTACCTCTTAGCTGTAAAAATCAGACTGCCAAGATGAAAAGGCATACTGAATCATCATTAATATGCATGGAACCAGAAATGGAGAGTGAAATGCAGTAGGAGTGGGAATAATTCACTGTATTCTGATCTAACAGGTGCCAGTTTTGAGATGTGGAAATTCATTCAAAACTATCACTTCAAAACACTACAGTCCTGCTATATTTAGATCATTTGAGTACTCTGACAGCTAAGTTAAATTCTGAAAAGCATATGAAAATGCCTGAAAAATACTCATCACTGCAATTGTAAGAAGTTTCATGCTGAAGATCCAACAGTAGCTAAGTTACCTGCTTTCCATTCTGTTTCAGTGCACAGACTCACAGCATAGTTGGCGTTGGAAGGGAACTTAAAGATGATCTAATCCAATCCCCCTGCTCCTGGGCAGGAACACCTTCTGCTAGATCAGGTTCCTGAAAGCCCCATCCAACCTGGCCTTGAACACTTGCAGGGATGGGACAGCCACAACTTCTCTGGGCAACCTCTTCCAGCGCCTCACCATCCTCACAGTGAAGAATTTCTTCCTAACATGTAACCTAAACCTATCCATTTTTAGTTTTTCCATCCCCCTTGTCCTATCACTTCATGGCCCTGGAAAAATTCTCTGTCCAGCTCTCCTGTAGATCCCCCTTTAGGTACCGAAAGGTTTATGTACCAAAAGTCATCTTGCCAGAGGAAAGACAACATGAAAAATGCACACTGATAAAAAAGTTGCAATAGAAGAACACACAAGTTTATTTATGAAATAACGATCATAATCTCTTTCCTCTTCTCCTTCAAATAGTTGATTACTTTTATTTTAAATCAGATGCATACAGTACTCTCTAACAAGCCCAGATACTTAATTCAAAATATCAGTAGGGGGAAAAAATGGATGTAATCTTTCCCAAAATGATACTAATGGAGCCACAACTGTAATGAAGGCCTCAAACAAATGGCAGGCATATCAGAAGAGTTCTATACATAATCAAATAAACAATTGTTACTCCATGTTTTATTAGATATTGACAAATAAATAATAGATATATCAATTCATAAAAATATAAATAATAAACCTAAATGTAGTAGTAATTCTTAGGTGGACAAAAGTACTTCATACTCTGCTGCTTAGAAGTTATTGCAGAACACAAGCACCCTTTGCTAAACTGCTACTGCTGACAGGAGTTACCATGAGTTTTGGGAAAAACCCTTAGCTTTTGTAAAGATTTAGCTGCTGACCTCAAAAAAAACCAGTGCTTTATCTAGTTTGCACTCCTAGTTTTACTGTTGTGATAGCACTTTTGAACAGGATGGCATAAGATTTAAGAACATACTATATTATGAAAATTTTTATCTACTTGAGAACCTGTAATAGCAGAACAATTATCCTCTCCTTCAAGCTGGACATCCCCAGTGGGGTTTCAAGTTCATAAACCCAGGGGAAAATCCTCAAAAAATTAAACACACTGGTTTTCTTTGCAGAACAAACTTTGAACTTAGTAGTTCTAAATTGAAAGGAAAAGTATATATAATTCTATCTTGATCCTTTGCTGCTCCTCCCTTATTTCAGTATCAGAAACCCAATGGAAGGCAAGACCTGAGGAAGCAGATAATAGAAAGTAAACAGGTCTGTGCACAGAACCTTTTCAGCTCTGTTCACCAAGAGCTCTTTGCTGAGGCACAGTCTCAATGAGACATTCTCCCACAGAAGTCAGCATACAAAGTTTTGGTCCCACAGGACTTGTGCCACTCAAATAACTCAATGCCCCTGCTCTGAAGGGCTGCTGTCAAAAAAGGGAACCACACAAAACACTGACACATTCCCAGTGGCACTAGAAAGACTCTTCTAGTCTAACTCAATCGCCTAAAATTTGAAATGTATTTTGATGTTAGTTCCTTCATTCTCAGAAAACTTTTCCTTCTTTAAATTACTTCATAATAAAATTTCTTTTCCCAAGTATTTCAGTTTAACAGTAGCAATTGCTTCTTTTCCTCCAAATACTTAAATATTTCAGTTATTTTAAAAACAAAAACAAATTTCTTGCTAAAAAAACCTGACATTTCTCAAAAAAATTAAAAGTATTTTACTGTAATTTTAATCACCATCTTTTACACAGAAATTTAGATTTCTGTTAATTTACCAAAAAGTTTTAGGCAGTTATTTGATCTCTTTTCTTTCAAAAGACTGCAGTTTATTTGATAGGCTTTCAAACTAAAAACATAATAAATTAAATAGAGTTCCACTTTGGTTTTGCATCTTATTCACTTGCTATTAACCTTCTTTTTTAAAGATTTCATTGGTTTATTTTACTAAACAGGTACAGGTGACAGGACGACTGATATTCTTTGGCTTGCTTTGTTTTCCTTCATGAGACTTCAGGCATAACATCATGTTGAACAGGGCAAAGAAGAAATTACTGGGATAATTCAAATTAATAAATCGTACAAAGCCCATGGTCAACATCCACAGTGACAGCCTTGACTTGTTTAGAGGATCACTATTTTTCCTCCCATGCTAATATGCAAAGTAAGAGAGGTCAAACAGGTGAAAGGTTGTCTGTCTCTTTTCACACACAGCAGCTAAAAAGCAATTCTCAGCTCAGCTGCTAGCTCAGCAGAGCAAACTGGTTAAGAATATCAGTGAGTCACTGACACTCTAAAACATAAAGCACCATCACAGCTAACCACCATATGCTGTAACAAAAGTAGAATGGAAGCTTTGATACGTAAATTATATCCGCAGGATATTCTAATACGGACATCAGAGGCTTTTAATTCACAAAGCTGCCAGAATTCTATATGCTGATGCATTTCATGTTCAAATTAATAGTGATGAAATCATCCCATGGTTACTCATGATACTATGTTAATCTTTGTTTGGAAGCTATATTTTCAATCAAAGATAAAGAATTTAATTAAAATTTTTATCTTCAGTGATTTTTTTTTTTAATTTTGCAATGCTGGAATAAACTTACATAAGTTACTATTATAAGCTCCATTTAAGTCCCTACAGAACCTCCCCAAGAGTGTGAGTATTTGAAATTAATACAGCATGATGCCCCAGGCTGACTACTGCAGTACAGCCCTCTGTTTCTTTTAATACCTGTCAGCTTCCACACATGCCTCACTGCTTCCACCCTTTCATTCAAGACCACACCTACGCTGGAAGCAATGCAAACCACACAAATATTTGAATACCACAATGATATCTCAAGAACCCTGAACAAATACACTGCAGCATTCACTGAAAGTTCCAAGGCTGGCCTTTGCAAAGCAGTGGGCTGCTTATGCTGAATGAAAGCAGTTCAAATCTCTGACTGGACCATCAGTCTATCTTAAAAAAAGGCAGGATTCAGAGGTCTTCTTTCTCTGCCTAGACCTGCAAGAGCCTTTGCATATACCTCACTTATTTCATCTCTGAACAGGGAGTGAGCCAGACCTGTCTTTCCAAGCCACCACTACTAAAACACAAATCTCCAAGTGTAAGTGCCTTGCATACTACAAATGGCAAATGCTTGCTCTCTTAGGGGTATTTCCTACATACAAGCCCCTTTTTAATTTTTTTTCCTGATTTACTGCAATATGATTTAGATGACTGACCTTGTACAATAAGCTCTATTTTCTTCCTTTTGTCCCTCTCACCCTCCTCCTCACCAGCCCTCCCCAGCTCTTCCCTCCCTAACTCTCACTAAAGACCACACACAGTAATGCAATACAGTCCTTAAGGAATCTCTCTTCCTGAAAGACATAAGGGATTCACAGATCAAGAGAAGGCTGTGCCTGCATTCTGTCTCTCACATCTGGTTTCATTTCACTGTGTCTCTTGGGGACATTCCCAATTTGCGTTGTACACCATCACGTGGAGGAAAAGAGACAGTTGTAAATGCACGAGGCTCTGTACAACACAATCAACTTCAGGTTGCTCCCAAGGGCAGCTTGAACATCGAGTCACAGAGTTCCTATTGCCCTGTTCCAGGAGAACACAACAGGGACCCAAAGACCACCCTGTCCTGCTAATGGTGACCAGCTCCCAACAGAAGGGCACATAAGCCATCAGCCACATGCAGAGTCAAAGCTCACCTAACACAGTCTTCTCTTTCCTTCCAGGGTTCACTTGGAAATCTTGGAGTTTCTGGAAGAGGACTCCACTTGAAGCCCTAACAGGATTATCTGCTCTGTCTGATTCTGTACAGTCCTTGTATCTCAGGGCTCACAGTGCCCTGAGGTAATCAGCAGCTCCACAGAATCACCAGATGTTGCACAAAGTGTTCTTATTTTTCCCTCCATGCCTATTCCACTGCCATTCATTATGTTCTCTTCCTCAAGTCAGTCTCCATTTCTCACTCTTACAACTCCTAGGATTCAATCCACCAGTCAGAGACATGTGGAGACAATTGGACAAAGGGTCTCTCCAATTCCCCCTCACAATTCCAAACTGAAGCTTGTGAGATGAAGAAAATGTCCTATCACCACAAGTTCAAACTCACAGCCTCCTTTCTTGGAGCTTCTGTTGTGAGATGCACAACTCTCCTCCACCAGTTCCACAAGAAATTTGACATTTCGAGCAGGTATATCCTCATATCCTGCTTTCATCTGAATCCTTTGAAGTCCTATATACACATTCTACAGCTTTTTTAGGCTCCCAATAGCCAGTGGTTCTAATCTTGTGACAACACAACAAGCTTTTCATGGTCAAAGCCCCTGCTGATAAGAGGGCTCTCCTCCTAGTTCCTGAGTTTTGCTTTTCTCCCCCATTTTGTCTTCTGAATTTTATTCTGTCCTACAGTACATGGATTATTATTTCACTTCTTTTAGTATTTTATCCTCATTCAGTACACTGTATATCATCTTCATTTGTCTTCAGTTTTGTTCTAATACCTCATAATAGTCTGGCTTTCTTTCCCATCCAACAAATCATCAACCAGGCTGTCATCCTTGCTCTCTGGCACAGGAAAATTGCCAAGTCTGAAATACATTTCTCCTCTACCTGTCCTCTTCCTCTGTCTTCTGTTTGGTCATGCCCCAGGTATTCATCATCATTTGCTGGCTCTGTTTACCTGGAGTTTTCTACACTGTTTCCTCTCTTTCACTCTAATATATTTTAAGAGGATGTGCAGAAGGCCACCCTTACCCCTGGTTCCTACAGAAACAATACCAACCTTCAAAACTTGGTTTTGCAAAGTCTGTTTCTCAGCTAGTTCCTAATTACACAAGTTTATTTCTTTCTCCATACATATTCACAGGCTCTTCTTTCTCCACAGGCAGCCTGCAGTGCTTACTCAGTATTCACTGTTGTCTATGTCCCCAGCTTTTGGGCTTAACATCTGCAGTGTCACTGCCACAGAAACTGTCCTGTTTGCAGGCTTCAAAGCTAATTGAGTCCTGTCAGCAATTACAGCTGTATTCTGGGTTCAGTTTCAGCTGCATTGTGTTCAAGAACTGTAAAAGAAGTGCCAGAAGGCAAACTACATTTATAAAGTTGGAAATGCTATGATGAATTGGACTCATTGAGGGCACAATTAGAAAGTCTCAATTTGAGAGTCAATGGGAAACATTCAGCTCTTTTAGTCAGGGAGAGCAATGCTTCCAAACCCAGAAAGAAATACTTTTTGATGCAGTGCCTCAACACCAGGCACAAAACATAGGATTTTGCTTCCTACAAAAGATGAAAGATTTGAGCTATTCCCAGAACACTACCCAGAAAAGGATAAAATCCACAAAGAATATAATTTAAGGCATTGCCTTCTCAAAAATGATGAACCACTAGGAATCACTCCAGCAGGTAAGGACAAAAGTCAGGATAATTAATGCAACACTTTCTTATAAGCGGGGCTAGAGATTTTGGTGCATAAAAACAGATTATAGGAACTTCTACTGAATGTAAATGTATCCATCAAGCTCACAAATGCAGCCTCACTTTTTTACCTCTGATCTTAGACTATCACAGGTAACAGAAAATGACAAGTCATTCTAAGGACCTGAAAAACTTGGCAGTGGTATCAGAAAGAATCCATGCCATAAAAAAAGTCCAAGAGTGGCTCTGCAAGTGGTTGCTGCAGAGAAAAACTGTCAGTACTTTCTCCAAATAAAACCTTTCCCCTACAACAAGGATTCTGATTTACATGTGATAGGACCTTTTTTTGCTGTTTTTAACAATTTTATGCATTAAGAAGAATTGATAGGAGGTGAGAAAACAGGAAGCCTGTCATTTAATAGGGAGTTTAGCAACAATTAGTTATTCAAGACTAAGATGCATTAACTATGCATCAACATAAGCCCCATACAGTACAAAATACCTGACAAAACAATCTCAAACTTCTTTTTATTACCAGAAGAAGATGACATGACTTTGACTTGATTTCAGGATTTTCTTTGTAAGCATGAATTCAGAGGTCACCAATATTTAAATGTATGCATCAGACAGCAGGATATAGTTTAGTTAAATTTCTAGCAAAGTTCCAATGGCTGGGTGGCTGGGTCTTTTAATCTTCATTTTTTGTTGGCAGAAATAAGAGTCACACTGAACACGTTGAGGTATGTCTTACTTACTGTGAACTACTGGAACATCTGTTTTTGCTCCTGAACTCCACTACCAAGCAGCACTCCAGGATTATCACTTCAGAGGCATCAGAACTCTGTGAAACAAAGAGGGCAAAACATTAGGATTTGGAACCTGACTGGGAATTCCTTCTGTTTGGCTGTTCACAGCTGAAGTGACATGGAGGTACAAAGACAACAAAGCATAGAAGTCACTAGGCAGATGGGTAAAGGCATTCTTTAATTACTGATCTGTGCCATCCTACTTTAGCTCAATGAGTTACAAAAGGAATAAACTAAGAAAAGACCCTGCGAGAAACTTTAAAAAGTAACTTCAGAGGGGTTTTTTCATACTTCCAGTATTAGAAAGTTTAGATGACACCTCATTCCTAAGCAAGTTAGGCAAGCCCAGCTCATTCAAACTTTCCTATTCCTATTTCCTCATATTTCCTAAGAAGGTTGAATCAAATGTCAGATTCTATTCAAAGAATAGGATATTTTCAAGTGAACAAAATAACATGCAATTTTACAGAAGGCATTTCTCTTCAATTTTTATCTGAAAGGGATTTCTTTATTAGTACTTGAAACTTTGAATATGGTCTCTGGCTGTGCAATTCAAATGACATTAAGTGATATGGACCCATTGCTGAATGCAATAGGATACAAATTACCACTATCATTTTTTGTGAGTGCTTTGCAGACAAGATGCAAATTCTTCTAGTCAGTAAGTGTGATTCATATTTCAGAAGAGTGAAACTATCAATCACTCCCTCAGGATTAATATTTTTTCCCTTAAAACTCTTATCCTTTTTTTATCCCTAACATCTGGTAACAAATAACCCTTAGAACATGCACCCATACAATCCCTTCATTCCAGGTTCCCAACATGAATGTCACAGAGTTCTTTCCCTACTTCAGTGACATTCTGCAGAGATTAATGCAAATGCTTGTTTTAGCACTCCTTCCTCAGGTGGTACTTTATTCCAAGTGATCCTAAAGATGAAGTATTTTTCATATATTGTGCAGCAATTTTACCAAAAGCCTGAACTTTAGTTTCAAATATCCAGCACTTAATGAATGATTTCATAAAACAGTTCATATTTACAACACCCCTAACATGCACAAGTTTCTGGTCTAGCCCTTTCTCTGTATCTACGCTGCTTTATGTGGCCTGCCAGAACCAGACTCAAACTTTCTGTCAAGGGTTTCATGTTAATTTTTAAGTGGATGTCTCGATCCTGCTTCTCTGAAAAAAAGAACCTTTTACATACATAGCAATACACTGTCTCTCATGGCTAAAACTGAAAATTCAAGACAAGACTGAAAGACTGACTAGTAACAAAACATATAATGTTACAGAAAGTCTAAAATGGATTTCCGTGAAAACTCACTATTCTCTCTAACCTTTTACCACTTACTAAATGAATACTCCAAACCCAGTTATTAAACACAAATCAACATCCAAAGAAAACAAGAGGCTAAAATAAAACAGAAGTGCATGAAAAAAGCATACTGTGTTGCATTGAAATATGTCAGATTTCAAAACATAAGCTGAAGTATACTAAAAAAACCTGACTTTTTTGAAAAATTATTCAGTCTAGGCTTGTCTAAAAGGAATGTATTGTCATGTAGACAGAAAAACAGCCCATCTGATTGTCAAAAGTAAAAAAATAGAAAGAAGGGGAAGAAGTAGTGAAACAACACAGTAAGTTTTGATAGTAACCCAAGTTTTGATAGTAACCCAATATTAATTTATAGAATCCAGCAAGTCAGTGGCAATACACAGCAACCCAGCAGCAATTGTCAAGTGCAGTTGAGTGAACCATTCTTTGAGGCTCTACCAGGTCTTTATGAGCAAGAACTAAAGTCACTTGAGGAAAATAGGAAATAATAGTCCAACAAACAAACAGCATGCTAATTAGGAAGAGTTTTCCACTGCAATGATCCTGGCAATTATTTTAATTCTTTAAATTTCAAAGCCCCAATAGAGTCTCCCAGATAACCCTCCCTTGAAATGTAGATAATGCAGCTTCATTCCTTCAAGAGCTAGCAATCTTTCAGCAGAGATATGACCTAAAGGAGTTTATTTTGGAAGTTAATGAAGGTCTGAGTCCATTTCACACTCAGCAGTGACTACATAAGACTGAGCAGTTTTCCTCCTTCCATCCCTGCAGAAAATCATTCCTCTGGTACATTCATGCTCCAAAGATGAAAGACAGAAACATGACAAGCCCAAGACTTAACATTTCCTCCAAAACATGTAACTGTGGTAAATGGATATATGTCAGTAGCAAAGAAAAGCAACTCCCTGTTACACAGGTTTCAGGGTGAGTCAGGTGTTCGGAAAGACAAGGGATGAGCAATCACAGCCTCTGAGTCGTTTTTCTACAGTTGCCAGACTGAAAGACTTGGTGTTTTCATTTGTACATGAATGACAAGTGTGTAATAACAAATAAATTGGCAAGCAGGCAGCAAAAATAGCTTTCAAACAATTAATGAGAATCTGTCTCAGTGCAGTCTGTCTCACAATGCAGTTGACATACAACAATAACTGCAAACACAAGAGAGAAGATGATTTCAAGCTCTCTGCATTTTAAGCTCACAGATGCTGCAGCTCAAGAGGCTCTTAAAGACAAGTTACTCCTCTCTCTGCACCAGTGGAAGCCAAGAATGAAGCAATGCTGCAGCTTCAAATGAGTGTGAATGCTTTTCCAAGGTGCACAATCCAGAACACTGAGGCAGAGGATGTACATTCACTTCTTCTGTATTGTGAGAGAGCAACAAAAAGGGAAACAAGAAAAAAAGGGATGAAAGAGCATAAGGCTAACAGAAAATAAGCACCAGTTGCTGCAAACCTGAAGAAAAATATCTTTCAGAATTACTATCATGGCCAACTTTTCATCATTTAGATGAGCTGTGCTATGGTCCATCACACAAAAAGCTAACAAGAAAACTCACAAACTAAATAAAAATTGTAATCAAGGAAACCATTATGCATATCTGATAAAGGAATCAGCTTTGTTTTTCAGCATCCGAAGAGATCCAAAATGTCTCTTATTTTAGGTGCATAACATAAGCTCATCTGAACTAGCTATTATCTTATTTTTCTAGATTTTATTAAAAGGGTACATTGTAATGATCTGGTCTTTATGAGTGGAAAAATATTATCAAAATCAGATCTGTACTACTGTGTTAAGGTGTAATTTATCTGGGGGTTTTTACTCCTGCCATTGGTATTATTAAGTAGTTGTTTACAAAAACTACTGAATCAATCCAAACGCCAAACAGCAACTAGACAAACCTTACGTCTTTCTCTAAACACTGACAAAGTCAACAGGCACCCCAGCACCACCCCAGATGAGGAAATTGCTTTAAAAACAGTGATTTGAGGAGGAAATTATTTCTAAATCTGAAATAAGTATCTCAGTGAAACTGTCAAAGAGAGTCTCAAACCTAGAAAATTAAAGCACCAAGAAACTTCTGAAGCTTGTCAAAGAGAACATCACGTTTGAGCTATTTCTGCATTCCTATAGATCTGATTTGATGTACCTTTTTGGGGGAGGGGAGAAGTGTGTCACTGTGAATCGATTTACAATGGGAGATTTGCTCCTGGAGGCGAGGCAGGGAACCCACTGGTAGGTATATCAGGTGAAAAACTAAGCTGACAGTTAAAATTAGAAGTGACAGTCCCAGCAATTCCTTTGTGTTAAAACAGTAAGTAGAAAAAGCAAAAGCTATAGCACTGTAGAAAGAACAAAACACTAAAAAAGGTAAAAATTCTTCTAATAAAGACATTATTTAAAGCTCCCCAGTCAGGTGTGTGGGTGGTGTGCGTGTGTGAATTGCACAATTGATTCCTTCAAAAGCATGTATTCACAAATTCAAAATAATCAAATCAAAACCCTACAGACTAGGGATGCTACATGCACCAAACTAGTTGTGTTTTTTCACATCAGTTATTTTCCCTAGTACTGGCAAATGAGCTGATCAGACTGATAGTAGCTCAATAATGCAGGCATGTGCATGCTGTAAACATTACCACCTACATTAGCTATTTTGGCCTTGGCACAGATGATGTCCATCACCCCTCTGATCAAGCACAGCTTTCTTATAGATTCAACAAGAAAGAAAGGAACAGGAATTACACAGTAATACCATTCACAAACAGAAGAGCTAATGGTCTTAAATTATTTCAATATATGTCCATTACCAAATAGAATAAGAAAAAAATCTTCTAATTTGAGATATTAACAAATGACTCCATGGCAATCAAAAGCATATAATTTGCAGTATTAAAAACACCCCTTTAAATGCTCACAAGCAGAATTCAACAATCTAAAATCTCCTTCAATATTATCTATTCTTCTGCTGTAATAATATCTCCATCCTGTGTCTATTAAGAAATGTGAAGCCTATGACCCAAGCTGTTGATAAGGAAAAATGTGGCTGCTGGGTGTCTGATGAGGTGCTTCAATTACTCCCAGCAGCTGTAACCTGGTAGTTCATTACAACCACCTTTACAAAGTGTCAGCTCGTCAAAGATGTTCAAATCATCTCTTACAAAGCATGAGCTACCCACTGTGATTAAACCATCATGCAATGCTACCACATCCCAACTTCAAGCTGACAATATAATACCACTAATCTGCATTCACTCTGTAAAATGTTGACTTACATCACTGAATAAGTCCTGCAGAACACAAAACTACCTTTAATAGATCATTACCTTTAACAAATGCAATATATAACCAAAAATAGTTTCCTTTTCAATTTCAAAATGCATTAGTAATAATTATAACGTACAAATAGATGTTCCCTTTATTCACTCCCCACATTGACTCAGTTAATTATTTCAGCTTGAAAATATCTCCAATTACCCTTCCCACCAGAATCTAGCTATATGTAATTTAGATACTAATTAAGATTTTCAGTGTTATATTCTGGTGCAAGACTCCAGTGATGTATCACAACACATACCTTGGATAATTCATTTTTTTAGCAAAAGTTCTCCTACTTTGTTCTATATCTTTGGTAGTTACATAACATATGTGGTATTCATCTCTGCTCTGTTCCCTATATGTTGCCTTTTTACTTCAGAGGTGTTAAGAAGCCCTTACCACAGAGATTTTCCTGGGAAATCTGACCATGTGCATACCTGACATAAAACTAACACACAATATTTCCAAGCCAACTGCTGTGTCAGACCAAAGACCCCTTATTCTGCTTTATGAGTGACTTAATGAAATATCCAACAGAGAGGAAAAGCAGGGCAACCATGTGCAGTCCTCTTTCAGTTCTCCTCACTTACCACGTCGGGACTTTTTTCCTCAGATTACTTTTCCTTTCACTTACTCTCAATAATGCTCCTTGAAAGCACCTTGTACTTTTTCCCAATATATGTCTATTTTTAGCATCTACAGGACATTATGGCAAGCAATTCCAGTTTTTCCACTAGCCATTCCATGAAAAACCATCTTTTGTTTGTTTGCAATCCAATTCCCTTAACTTCCTTTAACATCACAATGGAAGAGACAATAAACCATAAATCCCTGTCTCCTCCTTCAAGCTGTTAATGTTTCTTCAGATTACTATCAGAGACCACCTGGGTCGTCACCAGTTATCCAGGCTAAAAAGTTTTATCTTCTCACTCCTTGTCCTGATGGCTCTAACAGCCCTTTTTCTGAAACTTTCCCAGCATCTCTATGCCCTGTAAAATGAGGGCAAAACAACTGCATGGGGGATCTTTACAGACAGAGCTCTCCGCTTTGTTTTCTCCTTTCCCAACATCTCCCAATACTGAATTTACTTTTTCACGACTGACCATCTATCTGACCTTTTAAGAGAAACATAACTCTCTACAGATCTCATTCTGGGGCAGAAAAGCAGGAATTGGTGCAAAGCACATCATTTTGATGGGAAACTTTTATAATCTTTCTTCACATTCACATGGGTAACTTCACATTTATAGATGCTGACTTATCTGCCACTTAATTGCTAATGGTTTAGGCTTCTAAGGGCATTTTATGATTACTCATACTTGGCACCCCATCTTGACTATTTAGCAAGTAACAGAATGTCTCACTTCACTGCCTACCTCCTTTACACCATTTATGCAGATGTGACAGCACCAGACTGCCACATTTCCTAGACTTCATATTATATTCAACTAGTTATTCATGTAAGAAGTCGTCTAGCAATGATCAGCATTATTTGCATCAGCAGGTGAGAAAAAACTACATTGAAAGGCAAATGAAGAATGCAAGCATATGAAGTGAATGAAAATAATTGCTTATATAACTTTTCTGTGTGCTCTTGGAAGTGAAAGGTGTTTTTAGGAATTACACAGATGATTGATTTACAGTAATTTCACGAATACAAGCCGCACCAATTTGACCAAAATTTTGGTGGAAACCCGGAAGTGCGGCTAATATTCCGGGGCGGCTAATCTATTAACAAAATTCTAAAAGCTGCCAACACGGAAGTGAGAGCCCGCGGCAGCCCCAAGCCAAGCTGGAGCCCGGCCGGCCCCGGCAGAGGTGGGAAAGCCTGGCAGAGGCGGGGCCAGCAGTGTGGGGGCGGGCGGCAGAGCCTGAGCCAGCAGGGCGGGGCAGGCAGGGCGGCAGAGCCCGGGCCAGCAGGGCGGGGGAGCCCGGGAGAACTGGGGCTAGCAGCGCAGGGGAGCATGGCAGAAGCAGGAAGGCCGGCGGGTGGGGCTGCCTGGCAGCGGGGGAAGCCCAGCATAATCGGGGCCAGCAGCGTGGGGGAGCCCGGCGGTGCGGGGGCCTGCAGTGCCGGCCAGGGCGAGGAAACGCGGCGGCGGTGCAGACGGGAGGGGGCGGCCGGCGAGCCTGGTGGCGGCGGCGGCAGCCCTGCCGGCGGGGCGAGCGAAAGCGGCGCTCGCGAAAGCGCCGCCGCGAGCCGCGAGCGCGCCGCCGCGAGCCGCGAACCGCGAGCCGCGAACCGCGAGCCGCGAAAGCGCCGCCGCGAGCCGCGAACCGCGAGCCGCGAACCGCGAGCCGCGAGCCGCGAGCCGCGAGCCGCGAGCCGCGAGCCGCGAGCCGCGAACCGCGAGCCGCGAACCGCGAGCCGCGAACCGCGAGCCGCGAGCCGCGAACCGCGAGCCGCGAGCCGCGAAAGCGCCACCGCGAGCCGCGAACCGCGAGCCGCGAACCGCGAGCCGCGAAAGCGCCACCGCGAGCCGCGAGCCGCGAACCGCGAGCCGCGAGCCGCGAACCGCGAGCCGCGAGCCGCGAACCGCGAGCCGCGAGCCGCGAACCGCGAGCCGCGAACCGCGAGCCGCGAACCGCGAGCCGCGAGCCGCGAGCCGCGAACCGCGAGCCGCGAGCCGCGAGCCGCGAACCGCGAGCCGCGAACCGCGAGCCGCGAGCCGCGAAAGCGCCACCGCGAGCCGCGAACCGCGAACCGCGAGCCGCGAACCGCGAGCCGCGAAAGCGCCACCGCGAGCCGCGAGCCGCGAACCGCGAGCCGCGAGCCGCGAACCGCGAGCCGCGAACCGCGAGCCGCGAACCGCGAGCCGCGAACCGCGAGCCGCGAACCGCGAGCCGCGAACCGCGAGCCGCGAACCGCGAGCCGCGAACCGCGAGCCGCGAACCGCGAGCCGCGAAAGCGCCGCGGGGCGGGCGCGGCGCTCGCGAGGCGCGGCGCGGGGCGAGCGAAAGCGGCAGCGGGGCGGACGGCGAGCCCGGCGGCGGCAGCCCTGCCAGCCGGGCGAGCGAACGCGGCAGCGGGGCGGTGCTGACGGGAGAGGGGGGCCAGCGAGCCCGGCGGCGGCGGCAGCACCACCCGGCCAGCCCCGCCGAGCCGTGGCGCTGAACTGGGCCACCCGGCCCCGTCGGCCACCATGAGCGGGCCGAGCCTGCCTGGCCCCGCCCCGAGCCAGTAAAGCCCGCTATGCCGCGATCCTGTTACTAATTGGCCAATTTGTGAAAGCTGCGCACGGATTCTCGCGACGAACGAAAGTGCGGCTAATATTCCGGGTGCGGCTTATCTATTGACAAAGACAGCAACATTGTCGAGGCACCGGGGGTGCGGCTTATAATCCGTGCGGCTTGTATTCGTGAAACTACTGTACTTCTTTTTGTAATCTGTCACTAGCTGTGGAAAGTCTGTATTTTTATTTTGCTTTCAAGTCCTGCCCAAGGTTTCTAACAACTGCCAAGTGAAGCAGATTCCACCTCTCATTCACAGCCTGCATTGAGGCAAAGTACTGGGAGTGCAAGCTGCTTTTCTGGAGGCACAGATTAAGTATCATGTGAGAGAGCCAAGAGTCCCTGACAGGCATGGAATTGTGAGTTCTGCTTTTTTTCCTGGTTCCTTACAGTGGCAGTGACTTCAAATCTGATCCCATGCAGGAGGTAATTAATGTGGTGGCATTTCATTTCAGTGCCTTCTCTGCAGAATGGATACTGGACCCAAATGTTGGATTGCAGGACACCTGGGTGCTAAGAAATAGCAGCGAGCTGTCCCACACAATACATTTGTCATTCAGCCAACTCTTACTACTGTCTGGAAACATTCAGTCCCAGACCCTGTTTCTCTCACTTGTTTGACAGCTGTTGAAGATACAGAAGTCTTAATAATGTTCATAAATAGATTTTTGGAATCCTTCTGTATAGAATATGCCAGCACAGTGAACTAGCTTGTGTTATTTATAAGTAGTGCTCTTGAAAAAAAAAACATTATTTCACTGAGAAATAAGAAAGAAAATGCCCAGCTCCAGAAACTCTTCTTCAGTAAGGAGCCAGAGTAATTTCTAAAACCCTGTCATTTAGCTGCAGAATTTTTTACCACCTCTCAGTGTGACATGCACAGAATAACAACCAGGACCCAGAACAGCACAGCCGAGGATATAAAGAAGATTGCACAGAGATCAAGGACTGTTTTCACTGTTGCCTCTTGAATGCATGAACCTTTACATAGGTAAGTGATGGTTCCTAGAAAACCTGAGTACTCCTGTGGAGCTGCTAAGCCTCATCTTCAAGACATTCAAGTTCATCTCAAGGAACAAAAGTTTTCTATGATGAGGCAGGACTTTAGGATTACAGCTGCCATTACCAATCATTATTACAGACACTAAACCTCCACTTTTCTTAACAGCTAAAAAATCCACAACTCTGGATTTCAATGCAATTTGCAGATTATTCTTTTCTGCTGACCTATACCTCCTCTTTACCCTGTTGCTCCACAGCAAGCCAGATGGAGAAGCCTTTTGGAGAAGTTCTTTTCTGTCCTCACAACCTTCTTCCACGGCTTCTTAGTGCTGTCCTGAAAGGCATTTTCCCTCCTAAGGCAGCTACCCTAGTAAAAAAAAAACCACAACTGTTCGAGTTGCAAAGAGGAGGAGTCACGGCACAAAGCTACAGCGTCTGCTTCCAAGGTATGCAACCCTGTGAGCCCTGGCCAGAGGTTTACGCTTAAGCTACAAGGTACAGCAACAAGGACACAAACCATGAGCCTTCTTCCTTTAAGGAATACTAAACTGGAATGTCCAGGAAGGGCCATGCCTCATATAGCAATCAGTCAGCTGCCTTTGTGTTTAGCAGTCACTTGCGTGCCTTCTAAATTGTAGGCATATGTATTTTCCCACAGGTTTGTATTGTTTTGTCTAGTTTCTTTCCCCCAAGTTTGAAAATTGCTCGGAAATGGCAGCAGAAAATCCCTACGGTCTGATCTTTGTCATGAGTATATTTTCCACCTTATTAGGTACAAATTTATTTTATATAACAACTGAAAGTAAAACAGAACGGAGGAGGGGGTGGAGCATTTGCTGCTGTCACTTGTGCAAACCTTATCCTAAGTTCTGTCGTGTCGACTAGCTGCTCAGCACTCCGAGACCTGTGAGTATTTCACAACTTTTGACATCCTCTGGCTTTTCTTTTTTTCATCATTGTATTAAAAAGATGAGGGAATGTAGAGCTTAGCTTCAAATTATTAAATGCTTTTAAAAACTGTCTAATAAGATTTCTTATAAAAGACAGTTTAAGTGTAGTATTTAACCTTGCACTTGTTACCTGTTTCTCTGCTTCTGCTGTGTTAGAGAAATCAGCAAATAGAGAAAACTGGTGCTAGCCTATGAAAAATTGTCATTGTTTGCTAAAATATTCACTCAGCAAAAATGAGGAGAAAAACAAACTACTACGTCTGAGCCTGGTTAATGCAGCAAGGACAGAGGCAAAAAACTGGGAGAAAAGTTATTTACTTCTTAGTGCATACAGTTGAAAGAGCATTAAATGCAGTCAGAGAACAGAAATCTGCAGTCAGTGGGATCCTACTGAAAACAGTGACAGTTTCTGTAGATGACAGCAGTGTAACAGGGAAGTTTTCATCAGTAGTAAACAAGAGTAAACATACTGATGAGCCTTGTAAAAATAACACTTTCTACCTAGTCGTAGATCATACATTCATTTAGGTTGGAAAAGAGGGGAAACATGCAGGGGACAGAAACTTGTCACAGATTGTATTGTCAAACCTGCAAAATTATATCTGTATAAGACTAATAGGAAATTTTCCTTCCTGTGCACAACCACTAAGTTGCAATTCCTTCTGTGTAAAGAAGATATTTGAGGCAGTTTACTTTTTAGCACTCTTATGCTGTGGAACAAACTCCTGATGATAATTATCACAGCATGTTTGGCTATTACAGCTAGTACATAGTGCAGGTGCTTCCTTTGTCTCTTGGATTGTGTTTATTTCTATCTACAATAGTTACAAATTTATTTGGCATGTACCAGTATTTAACTGGTATGAAAGGTATTCCTTGGAAGGAGATCATTATAGGTCAACATAGTATAAACAAATAATATTTATAGCTCAAGAGAGGTGTTAAATTTGGGAGTCTACTGGGCTGTTCTAAGCTTAGAGTATTACTTCCTAGCTGTATCCTGGTGTGCACCCGCACCAGAGGGCAGCAGTGGGCAGCCCCTGGTACTACTTTATTTCTAAATACTTCTAAATATGAGGATATGCGAGGGTGTGAGAAACAGACTGCAGAATTACACCCTGTGCCAGAGCTCCAGGAACAAGGATATCCAGGAGTGTGACAGAGACAAACTGCTGGAATTGCACCTCGAGATGCATGACACACGGGAATTCCTGGTCCTCTCTCTGCCTGGCAGAGCACAGTGACTTAAGGGATGCAGGAATGTCAACAGGCGACTGCCCCAGCGCTCCAGGGGAACCTGGCACATGAGGTGGGAGGCTCTGCAACTGGAATGGAACAATAACGAGGATGATGGTCCATCTGGCTTGGAGGTGTCACTGAAATTAATTCAGCCTGTGCCCTGTGTCAAAATTGCTTCCATAAAGAGAAAAATGACAGGCTGATATCACAGAAGATCCTTTCTGAAGGGTACAGAAAAAGCCCATATGCAGACCAGGCAGGCTTCTTCAGGAAGCCTGCACCCTTCCTGGGGCCTGGATTAAAGGTGAGAAGTGAAGTGTCCTCCTGTGGCACAACCTCTGGTTATTATCCATTTTTGGGTAGATGGTGATGAAGTGGCAACAAGAAGTTCAAGGGCAATTAAGACTCCAGGGCCTTGGGATGACTGTTAAGGGATCAGGAGCTCAGCTGCTGCTCTCCTCTATCCATACAGTTGCAGGGAAGAATGGTACAATCCAGCAGACCAATACATGGTTCCCAGCTTGGTGTCATCATCAGAATTAGGGATTTTGATCATGATTTGGTCTACTCAACACCGACCTGCTGGCAACAGATGGAGTACACGTGTCCCAAAGGAGGAAAAGGATCTTTGCACAGAAGTTAGCAGCTTATCAAAACAACTTGAAACAAAATGGGGAAAGGGGTAAAACCAGGATCACTAGAGGCAAACTTGAAGTAGCCCACCAGTTTTTGAGTGACTATGTGCTAGTGTGTTCCTTCTGTCTGCCACTGGAGGTAGGGGATGGAGGATCCATATGGCAACAAAACTACAAGGGTCAGTGATGTTTTAGAAACCATGGAAACATCTGAGAATGGTCATGTAGGAATTAGAACTTCTCTCCCCACGGAAGTAGTGGAATCAACAGCTCAGTTGAAGTGCCTCTACAGATTTGGGCAGAGTGCCTGGAAAGCTGCCTGGTGGAAAATGACCTGGGAGTGCTGGTTGACAGCAGATAAGCATGAGCCAGCTGTGCCCAGGTGGCCAAGAAAGCCAGTGGCATCCTGGCCTGGATCAGCAATAGTGTGGCCAGCAGGACCAGGCAGTGATTGTCTCCCTGTACTCAGCACTGGTGAGGTCACACCCCGAGTGCTGTGTCCAGTTCTGGACCCTCAGTGCTGAAAGGACACTGAGGGGCTGGAGGGTGTCCAGAGAAGGGCAGTGGAGCTGGGGAAGAATCTGGAGTGCAAGTCTTATAAGGAGCAGCTGAGGGAGCTGGGGGGTGTTTAGTCTGGAGAAAAGGAGGCTTGGGCGTGACCCTATGGCTCTCTACATGTCCCTGAAATGAGGTTGTAGCCACATGGAGATTGATTTTTTTTCCCCCAAGTAACAAGTGATAAAACAAGATTAAATAGTCTCAAACTGTGCCAGAGAAGGTTCAGATTGCACAATACAAAAAGTTTCTTCACTAAAAGAGTGCTCAAGCATTGGAACAGGTTGCCCAGGGAAGTGATAGAGTTACCAACACTGAAGATCTTTAGAGGACACTAGTTGTGGTACTCAGAATTAATGGCTGGACTCAACGATTTTAAAGGTCTTCTCCAACCTAAATAATTCTATGAATGTATTATATCTTGCTGTCATTATGAATGTTTGAATTCTCTGGGAAAAATAAGATTATGATCCGATCCATTCTAAAGCTGCCTAAGAGTTCACTGAAAATAGAGAGGGGGTCACAGTGGAGTAGTAGGTCAGTAGGGATAATAAAATGCTAGATTTTTTCTTGTGAGTGAGAAGTCCATCCTCAGCTGGCAGTGTCTTTCACTCCATGGACAGTGATACATTTGACACAAACCTGCAGTGATAGGTTCAGGGCTCTGTCAGAACCACGTTTCCGTTTTCTGTGCTCAGTTCAGCTTGTGCAGCCAGCACAGCAGGGAGAGCAGCTGACTGTGAGACATCCCATTCTATTCAGTGTGGTTTGTGACCCAGAGCCACTGCTCTGCAGGCCAGCACAGTGCTGCTGCTTGCAGGAGCAGGGAAGCACCACAGCCCATACTCAGTTTTGGAACAAAACTTGTTAGTCTGCACAGAAATACAGATGTTATGAATCTTGCTTTTTACATGACTCAGTCTTGTTGCTATACTCTCTATTTTGACAATACACCATCACTAGGAGCTAAAACCCGGGAGAGTGAATACTCATGCATTCCTGGCTTTTTTTTTTTTTTTTTTTTTTTAGGTTTTGAGGTTTTTCTGTGCACTTAAACACTCGTAATGGAAGATAGGGCCAATTCTCGTTATTATAATATATTTCTCAATTCTCTACACCAAATTATAGTGCTAGACAAAACAAGACATCCAAAACATGTCCATTTGTTCTCCATGCATGCTAAAATTTTTCTAATTTTCAAAAGTATTTAAAGAGTAATTGTTTAGAAATGGAGGGAGGAAATCCCTGCTCTCAGTTACTTTTTATCAGTTACTGATTTCTCAGAGAAATGTGCATGAAGCAAAATCTCATTTTCCATAGGCAGTTTCCACATTAAAGAGATTTTCTCACTCAGCTGAGGTGTCTGATTCCCATTTTACAGGTTCTGATAGGACAGAAATTCATTCCAAGAATGAATGCTGACATATTAACAAACAAGGTGATAGAGTTTGTCTCTGCAAAGAGGAAACTCTAGTGGAAAGGACTACTAATAGTTCCTCATGGGAATGTATGCTCAGAGCTCCCTTTTGAGCTGATGTTTAATGGGACAGAACCATGTTGGAGGCCCCTGATACCTACACAGACAGATTATTCTATCACAGAGGAAAAGACTTCTGGTTTCATATGGTTGATCCCATATCAATTTACCTTCTCACTGCCTCTGTGCCAAACAGAGAAGGTTCCTGCACACTGAAGGTTCTTCTGCTCTTGCTGGCCCAGTGCTGTTCCCACGATGGGTGCTGTGATCCCATGCTCAGAATGAACCTGAAGAAGAGAAAGACATTTCATCCAAGCTGCCTGCGCTATATCAGTGTAATCAGAGATCCCACTTGACCAAGATTGAGTGTCACCTTTGAGATAATATTTTGCACAGCTTTCTGAGAAGTCTGGTCTAGGATTTCCTACACATCCTTTGACCTACCTGGGGCCTATTCTCCATCATCCATCAGGATTTAGGGGTGGCTAGGGCTAGGTTTTTATATCCTGATGAGAACACAAAGAATTTAGGCACCTTGGCAGCTAATAAAAGCTTTCCATCTTGCATTCATAAATCAATGTACTACTGCAAAATAAGGAAACTGATTCCTATTTACTTTATTTATTATTTATCTTAGAAAATTAGTGAGAAATAGCAGAAATATTGGAAGCCATCAGGAGATGTACTATGTAATTAAGCTGCTGTCCCTGCTGATAAGCTGTTATATGCAAGGTAAACCAGATACTTGCATAATTACAAATTATTATACAGTATTCATGCTATAACAGATCAGGTATGTCCTTAGTGACAGCATAGGGTGATCATTCAGACACTGTTGACACAGCTGCTATACATTACAACTGAACAGTTTAATAGTTTACCAATTAACTCCAATGTCAATGCTTAAAATATTCTTTACCAAAAATTGTGGATGGTTTTTCTGCCCGTTAAGGAACAGTTAAAAGAATGTTTTATAAAAATACATGTACACTAAAAGGGTTGCACTCTGCAGTAGTTAAAAAAGTCTTGTACTAAAGTTGCTAATCCATCCACTCATGACTGAAATGTATAAAATATATTAAGATGTGTCTTTTGTAAGTAAAAATAGAAGAAATTTGCATGTCTTCAACTTATTTTTGAGTAGGTGTACCATCATATTCTAAACTGTTAATCAGAAACAATTCCCACTGCACCTTTCCCTAGATGCAGTCTTTGCCAGAAGGGCTATGAATGTCAAGTGTTGGTAATTTTCTTCCCTAGAGTTTAAGCTATAAATAAGGACAGTGTGGGAAAGTTTGTCTCTGCTGGAGAAAGGACCTGATCTCATTGACTATGTCATATCACTGTCTGCCATGGGCTGTGTTTGTGAAGATACAATTGGACAATGCTTGAGCTAAAAATCTTGTGAACAACATAGGAGTAGTGGACCCATTTTTTGTAAAATAATAACAATGACAAGGTTTACTTCACATTTCTTAAAGCTCATTTTAACTATTAATATGTTGTTAACATTATATTAACATTGGGTTTTTTTGGTTGATAAGCAACATGCTAGAAAGTTGGCCTCTTTGATGCTGCATTGGCTAATTAAGAATTATACCCTTCTACCAGCAGGGCTTGCATATATTCTGGCAAATGACAAAACTGCTGTCTGTCTTCCTGTAGAGGAAATGGTTTCCCTTACCTGCCTTCCAGAAACTAAGGAGAGGTTTTGCAGAGACTCTGTAGGAATCTATGTGCCTGACTTCTGAAAGCTGCAGCTGATAACTGCCACCAACCTACTTGTAAGAGGAAAAGCTATTGACAAGAGCACACATGCTTAAAAATAACGAATTATATCTGTTAGTATAAGCCATACAGTCAAGTTGCCTCAGGCTGAATGTCAAACTAACCTCAGGCTGAATGCCATGAAAATAATAGAGATAGAAGAGGCATCCCTGTTAGAATCAAGGGTGTGTAGTGTGTATATAAGAACACAGGAGTGCCGGTCACTGTGGCTCTCAAAGACTCAAATACTGTAACCTTTTGCAGAAAAACAATGAATAGAGTTTGTTTCCCTGGCAGTGTACTTTGGACAGTGTGGAGCTCCTAGGGTTTTTTCTTTATGCTGCTTCTTGGAAGGGTAAAATAGGTCAATTGTTGTTCCACATTCCTGAGGCTTGATAAATGCTGACACTATGATTACAGTAATTTCGTGATTATAAGCCACACCATTTTGACTAAAATTTTGGTCTGAACCCAAAGTGCGGCTTATAATCAGGTGCGGCTTATATATGGACAAAAGACAAAAAATTGCTGTTTTAAGTTTGGACGACAGGTGTCTGCTAAGAAGGCAGGAGCCTCTCTTTGAAATGGGAGAATGTTAAACGCCCTCCCTCCCAATTATTATAATTTGGAAATCAAGGGGCTTTCAGGCGAAGATATGGGAATTAGGAATAACTGTTCATTTCTAGGGAAATTAAAATAGAAATACAGTACTACAGAGAACAAACTCTAAGCCCTGACAAAGTCAGAGTACAACCTGACACCCCGTCAGGCAGGGTGTTGATAGCAGTCCCATTAAATGGTGCTGCATCCTCCTGCAGTGACAGGATGTGTCTCAGTTGGAGCAGTGCTCCTGTACAAGAGTGCAGTTTCCCTCTGGAGCTCCAGTGGTGATGTGGAGAAATCCGGTTTTCCTCTGGAGTCCAGTGGAGAAAGGGGCTCCCTTAGTGTCCCAAACCTCTGTTTTTACCTTGGTAAGAAATGTTGGGCTCTTCCCCCTGGCTGGAGCAACTCCCAATGGGATGCAGTAATTTTATCAGTCACACAGTGGGACTCAATGGGCCATTAGCAGAAAATGACTCGCTGGAGGAAGGATGGGGGGGTGAAAAGATAAAGAACAATGCCCTGCCTGGTTTCAATGGATGGGCCATTAGCAGAATATCTGCCATTGAGATAAGGATCACTGCCCCCACCCTCAACAGATGGTGATGGAATAGATACCTTTTATCACACTCTGTATTGTAACGTGCGGCTTATAATCAGGTGCGGCTTATGTATGGACAAAGAATGAAAAGTTGCTGGCACCTGGAAGTGCGGCTTATACTCAGCGCGGCTTATAATCGTGAAATTATTGTAGTTGTATTCAGGGGCTGTCAGGTGCAGTGGAGAGGCTGGGCAGCAGAGGGTGGCACTGGGAACCCACCTGGCATTGCACTGGTGCCTGCTCTCAGCCTGGGCACCCCAAGGGAAACCTGTCCTGCAGTGACCAACACTGGATGCTGGTGATGGCCAAAGCCATCAGACTGCGGTTGACATATGCTGCCTGACTGCTTACAGCTTTCTTTTGCTCACTTTACTTATTTGTCCTATAATTTTTATTGAATATAAAAAAGGTGTACAGCCTTAGCTACACTATCTTATAGCAATTACTTACATGGGGACAAGAAATGTCATTTTACACTGGCTAGAATATATATATATATTCTAGCCCAAACATACACGCACACACACACACACACATATATTATATGTATATATGTGTGTATATGTGCATGAATATTTATATGCCACTTACCAGTATATTATCCGTTTTCTTCTTGATCATGGATAAGTTAATTTTTCTCAAAAAGGATAGGAAAGAATAAGAAAACAGGACTTTCACTCTACAAATGCAAAAATATTGGAAGAACCTAAATAGTTTGGGCCAGTATGTGATGCTTGGGGATGAATTTTTATTTTTGCTTTAAGTCATTGTTTAGCATTCTCCAGGATTGTCTGTGTTCACTTTAGCCCCCAGTGTGTTCTGGTGCAGCTGTGAGGACTCACAGCCATTTTGAATGAAGCTCTGCAAGGGCACTTTTTCTTCAAGCTGTAACATCTACCTTGGAGAAACCTGAGCTAGCTGACTATAGCAAACTAGAAATATTTGCTTGAGGAGCATTAAGCATCCCATCCTAGAGGCAGATATGCAAAGCAACTAAAAGGGAGGATTTCTTGTAAGAGAGAACTCAGAAAATTATTGCTGCTTGTGAAAAATCAGTGTTAAGGAGTTTGCCCAAATCACAAGAAGATGGTGAGAGGAGGCAAGGAAAAGACTCAAGGCTGCATCCAGCTGTCTTTGTCACTGAACCCAGGTTTTCTTTCTGTGATCTTGTTTCTCCTTTTCTACACATCTTTTTCAAACAAAGCCATTTATACAGGGTTTGGTTTGTTTTTTTTACCAGGAGCTTGGTCCACTCAGTGAAAACAATCAATTTGGTTCAAAAACAGTGTATGAGGAAAAGGAAATCATTACCTCATACTCTGATTAAAGATTTAAACCTTTTTATAATTATGAATTCATGGGAAGGCAGTGAGCATGGGATTGAGTTTTAAGTTCTTTAGTAGAATATGCTTTAGTGATCATAAATCCTCCTACTTCTGCTATCCTCAAACTTTCTCCTTCCTTTCACCTCCACCATGTCTTAATTCTTTGCTGTGTTTCCATCCAGTCATACAACCTAATTCCACTGCTGTGCACAAGCAACATCACTGATTTCTGTTCCTAAGCCTTCACAATGTAGAAAGCCTGTTTTATATCTATATATGTACACACACAAAAAATTCTACTTACCTTGGAAGCTCTGAAATGGAATATGTCAGTGAAGACACCGCTGGAGACCACCTACACAATGCCAAAAAATCCCTTCTGCAATTATGTAAATAAAATAAGCCAAGTTATGCAGATTTTCTAGGCTGCCAAACCTTGAAAACACTACCAAAAAGCACAGCTTAAATTAAATACTTATAAACATTTTCTTTATATGAAAGAAATGCATATTTTCTGCTAATTTTGTTTTTGGAAATGAGTGAATTACTCTTAAGGGGACTTAAAAGAAAATCACTACCCTGAGTAAATAATTCAGTGTAGGAAATACCAGTTCCAACAAGTTCATTTTGATCAAAATAAAGGTAACTGAAACTGAGTCTTATTGTTTGAGATAAGGGCTACAAAACTGGCAATACTGCTTTTACATATTACCGAAACAAGACTATGTTCTCAGCCCTAATATCTTTGAAATTTCTCTGTGCCTAATTTCTAAGAAGCCAATGCTTGTGCAGTCACATATCTGTTTGTGTTCCAATATTTCCATCCTTCACCACATTTCTTTTAATTCAAGGTCTAATTTCATTGTATAGCTCACATTTGGAAGAGGCACATACAGGACCCTTCTTCAAACCTCTCACCTAAACTGGGCTAATTTGACATCAGAGCAGGTTGCTCCAGGTTTGGTTGATTTTCAGTACCTCTGAGGATGGAGCTTCTACAACTTCTGTAGGGAGCCTCCTTTAGTTTCCTGCAGATTTCATTGGGATTGCTTTTATAAAAAATACTAATATTAATGTCCAAATAAACTGTTCTGTCAACATGATTTCATTTTCTGCTGTATCTCTTCAAGGTGCTGCTATGAGTACAAAACCGGTTGCTTGAACAAAAATTTGCTTGTTTTTTCCAACCACAACACTTGCAAGATTTGAATACAAATCTAGGGGAAAAAAAAATTATAAAAGAGAATTGAAAGCTTCCAATTCTATTTATTGTGTCATCTGTTGAAAGGTAATTAAAAGAGCAACAGCTTGTTAGACAGTCACCATGATTGTCATGAGAAATCACAAAAAATTATCAGTTGCTGACAATATGCATTCTGCAGGGGAATGCTCTTTATCCTACAGCATTCAAAGATGGGATTCTATTATCTAAATAAAAATAACTTTTTCAAAAAGTCTGTCTTGTGTTTTCCATTAATTTAGAATACATATAGGGGACTTGGAGAAGTTACCCATGAAATTTCAGAGGCTTCCTGCTTTGAATGATCTTAATGGATGGACTGAAAGTCACTCAGAAATCTATTGTGGTTTTATACTTACATTTGTCCCCCACATGTAGGTCCCAAGATGCAGTTTCCTGATCCAGATGCTGTGCTTTTCTTCTGAGTAATGGTCCAGCAGGCAGGATGCTGAGGACGGCACGGCGAACACAAAACTCTGGTGGAGCAGTGAGCAGGCTGCAGAGTCAGGTAAGGATCACTTAAGCAACATGACATTTTTGAAATTTCAGCAAAGCTTTTAATGTTATTTTGCAAACCAACATGAAAAGTAGGTAATAGAGCAAATTTAAGGCTTGGAAACATCTCCAGTATTTTAGATGAAATCCCTACACTCTATAATTTTTACACTGGTTTTTCCATTCTTTGTTATTCAGTTGTGCTAGAATTTCATTTAAGTAGGTCTGGGTTTTTTTTCACATTCATATTATTCAGTTGAATTTGTGGTACAAGATGTTCCAGCCAACTTTTCTGGTTGGACCTAATCCCTGTGTCTGGCTGATACAACATGTGAGGCCAAAACCTCTGATCCTCAAGAGTATTTAGTACAGGGAGGAAATCCTTTAAAGTGTCCAGTCTCTGTAGGACTGCAGAGCTCCCCACACATCTCCCAGATGATTCAGTAGCAGTTACATTTCCAGAAGGCAGTGTGGCCAGGTGACCTTTTATAACCCTAAAGTCATTAGCATCTGTTGTTGTCCCAAAACAGGTTGTTCAAGAATCTTCACTATTTATAAAATTTTAGCAAAGGCATTAATGTTCATTGGCTACAAGTCACATAGTTCTCTTATTCATACTAATTCTTTTATTGGTTGATGATTCTTATGCTAATTAGTCCTATTCTCAGTCTTTCTCATCTTTTCTGCTGGTTTTCCAGTTTTTCTGCAGAAGTTGCAGAACCAATTAATCATCTCAAATTTGATTTAATTACTGATTATCCAATAGCTTTGTATGATTTCATGCAAAGTGCCAGAATGATTGCATCAGTCTTAGCTTTTATAAGAGCAAGAAAATATAAACCTCATTTTGGAGAAAAATTTGGAACTCAAATGTCATCAATGCAGGCTATGGAAAGTTGGAAGCAGGTTATGAGTCACTGTCTTGAGTATTGCCTTCCACAATGATTGCCAGTAGTAAATAACCTAAGATTATTTATTCTTCTAAGGCTGTGAAAAAAATCAAATACATGAACAAGCAAATAAGTCTTTGTTTACACTGGGCATTTCAAATACACATTCCGTCAGTGTTGCTTTGACTACAGGATTTCCTCAACAGCTCTTAAAAGAATTTAAAAAGCCATTACTCTTGTAGCAGGATGCAAACACAGGATTGTGTGACTAGCAGAAAGCAAGTTTGTTTTGCCCTCCAGTCATACTAATGTTACCTCTGTTACAACTTACCTATTTAAATGCCTTCATCCTTTGTGATAACTTAAAAGAACTCTCACGTGTTCTGGAAGCAATTCCTGTTTGCTTCTAAAGCCAGTGAACATTTTAAAATACAACTGTCCCACTACCCCTTTTAAAGGTATATGTAAGCCTAGTATTTTTGCTATTACTTCATAATTTCTTAAATTAATAATTTTATGTGGTTTCTTATATTTATACACAGTGAATGATATTGCTATGAAGGTACAAACAAAAAGACATCCTTCTCAATAAGGCTTAGTATCTAAAACATATAGGTAGAACATATAGGTGTAACATCTATGTTGTGCTCCTTAAAAAGTTAAAAGTGCAGCAAAGTTGAAAATATAAATCATAGTAGAATTATCTACTGTTAGAGAAAAAGCTGAGGAATTCCAACACTAAGAATAAATATATTGGTTTTTAACTCTGTGATTGTTTTGTACAGATTTTTTCCCTTAAATATTTTATAATCAGTAAGGATGATTGAACTATATGGCACTTTTCTAGATGAGCTATCTTTTCACTTGTTTTGAGCAGAGATTGTTTATATAAAATAGTCTTAAAAACTACTGCTCAAAAGCCAACTTAAGCACATTCTGATAATGTCAGGAGTTTCAGTACAGTTTCCAGAGATCAACTCAAAGAGGTATCACTCTCTGCAGAACAGACAGGTAGTACAACATTACCAGAAATTGAGGAACCAAGGTTCACAGTCATTTCCCAGAAATCAGATCAGCCTTGCATTACTGAAATGAGTGAGTAACAATCTCTGTCTGTTGGCCACTTTGTTCTGGGTTATCTTCATACACCTGAAGAAAAGAGGCCATAAATAAGAGGTTAGAAAGTATCTCATCCTTGGGAACTTGACAGGGAAGCAGTTACAGAAGATATTAATCTATAGGCTCACAAATAACCCCTTACCCATGGCACTGAAGAACTCCTGTTCAGTGCAAGTCTGTGAGCTGTGATGCTCTTCAGTGGTTCTAAAGGTCATTATTAAGGACATTGCTGAATGAAAGTTTCCCTTGACAGGTTTCTTTAGTATAAACCACTAAACCACCATAAAAAGGAGACCAAAATTAAAAAGAGTGAGGAGTGTATGTTTCATCTGGTGTCTTGCTTTACTAGGTTCTAAGAGTTACTAGTGCAAACAGGATTTTCTCTTGTCCTGTTTCAATGACTTCAGTCCTCTTACATTCCCTGCCAAAGCTGGAATCAGACCTTTTTTTGCAAAGCTGAATGAAGATGTGTTCTGTCTCCAAGTTTTTCAGATGGTGGTGGGAATAAGGGGAAAACCATGAAACAGCCCATTCCAAAACTTTTAAAAAATACAATTTTCATGATTGTTTCCAAGGAAAAATTAATGCAATATTTTCTGTTCCCTAGCTCCCAAGTGAGGATAACAAAGTCTCTTCCATGGGTCATTCTAGTCTCTTGAGATCCTCCTGCCTATTGCATTTTGTCTGGTGACTGAATCACAGGCAGGGTAGTGGAGTGAACGATGTCGGAGTCAGTGAGTCAAGGGCCTGCCCGAATCCTTCAGGCAGAAGCCAGAGTGCAGGAATTGAATTAAAACCCTCGAATGGATTGAAACATGTTAAGCCACCCACACATAGAATGGGAGTTTAAGTAGAAGCGTAAGTATAAGTTTAGATTTAAGGTTGAGTTTTAGGATAAATAGTAAGAAAGTCAGTAAGCCAGTAAGTTTCAGTGAGAGCTGTAGTGCTTTAGTAAGTAAAAGGTGTAAGATGCCAGAGTAGAAGAACAAGTTCTAGTGAAGGTTAATAAACACACTAATGTTTTCAATAGAGGCTCCAGGAGCTCTGTCTTAGACACTACTTAGACAAAATAGAACTTCAGTGACAATATTGCTTACATTTTTAAAATAGAGCAATATAGATCATATACATAGTTTATATGTATCCTAGCGTGTTAAGAAATTAAAATTTTCATAGGTTGAGAGAAAGTGGTTTGAATATACACTTGATAGAAAAACCCCGTATAAAATTATGTATTGGGGAAAGTTAGTACTTTTGCTCTTTGCCTTTTGCCATTGCTTTGCTTTTTGCCATCTCTTTGCCATGTCTGCCAGCATCTCCAACACCCGAGAAGAAGATCGGAGCTCCAGCAGCGTCACCAGCTCTCTCCAGGACCCTCGGGGACAACTCCTGCTTTTTTTTTGGGACTTTATGCCAAACTTAGCATGGACTTTAACGTCTATGACTGTGCCTTTAAAGACTCATTCCATTTTACAATAAATAACCTTTTAGCAACTACTAGCTGCTTTAATCATTTAGAGATAACCAGGCACAAGGGCACGTCAAGAGTGCCAGAAGTTCTTAACCTCACATCACATCATATCAGTGTTGGGCACAGATTTGTGAATCACTGTTCTTTTACAGCATTCAGTGGTAGTTAACCCGAGCCAAGAAATAATACTTTCCTGAATGAAGTTATTCTGGGAAAAGTTCATTCAAAACCTTTTTGTTGCTGTGGTGTTTTTGTTTTGTTTGTTTTGGGTTTTTTTTGGGGGTTTTTTTTTTTGTTGTTTGTTTTGTTTTTCTGGAGGAAAGACCGAAGAATGTCACCATGACAACTTACTTTCAAATGAAAGCATCTTCAAGGGACAGTGTATTAGCGCTTTTTTTTAAAATTAAGCAAACCTCCCCCTCTAAATATAATCTAGAATCTCAAGACAGGTGATTCATTAAGTCTTTTCATATGGAATGTGGGGTTTTGTTGTGCTGACTGCAATCACAATTCCCCCAGTAGTTCCTAACAGGAGATCCGGGGGAGGTTAGAGGGAGGAAAAGACCTGAGTGCCATTTGTATGTACTGATTTAAGGGAAATGGGTATGGAAATAATAGTTACTTTGATGAATTCTCGTAGTTATAAAATAGTAAATTTTATATTAAAAATATATTTGTCATGCAATTCTCTTTTCTATGTTCTCAGACAGCTTTCCAACTAACCTTATAAGGCAAAGGCTGCTATAAATGTAGCTGTTTCTCCTGCAACATGACACAACGCATCAGATGATTTATCTCACAATATTCTTTGCAAAGTAGAGCTGTTAACCTTTAAGTCTTGACTGAATTCTTGTGTGGGTATTTTCCCTCTCTCGAATCCTAAGTATGCTTTCTTCACATCTCCTTGTCTCACATTCCAGCAAACTTTTCAGCAGAGAGCCTTGATTTGCATGGTTTTTGCTCTTCTCTTCTCTGTCCTTAATTGCTCCGCAATTTTTCTCATTTAACCAGTTGTTTGTGTTTCCCAGAAATCCCTAGCTACCTACAAGTAGAGAGACTGCTCCTGTGACTTCCCATTTCCCACAGAAACTAACCAGATAGCTACATGATTTTACTTTTTAATTTTGTTTTATTAGCATTCCACTCAAACACAGTATATTTAATGGACTGCAGCTTTTGGCCTGCAGTTATGCTCATTTTGTTTCATACAAAAGAGGTGTTTCTCACCTCATTATCCTGTTCCACACAGTTAGAGACGAACCCATTTTCCTGATCCCTTGCTTCTATTAAGAATGAAAGGTTGTGCTGTAATTTGCATATTTTGGTGGATTTCAAAGACACAACTCTCTGGGCTACTAAAGAGGCCTGATTCTAAAGTTTTTTGTAGTAAAATAATGTGATTTTCATGTTACGTCATGATACTAATGGAAAGGTGAGTTGATAAAATAATACATCAACATTAAGGTCTGCAATCATATGAATGAGCTACAGAATTTCTCATTTTATCTCCCGCTGATTTGCAGATAAAATTGCCCATTTAGCTTGAGAGATGTGCTGTGGCATTCTAGACTTAAGTTTCTGTCTTCATGATCTTGTGACTGGGATAGAGTTAATTTCCTTCCAGGTACCTCGTACAATGCTGTGTTTTGGAACTGATATGAGGAATAATGTTGATAACATTCAGGTTTTAGTTGTTGCTAAATAGAGTTTATCCTGATATACAAGGACATTTAATCCTAAGATTGACCATTTTTGCTATAAGTATTTAAGAAAAAATTTCTGGAAGTGCCAAATCAATTAGGACTACATTTTTGTTTAGTCTGCAGAAAACAACTCATTCAGGCATAATCCAAATCAGTGGTATCTTTTACTTACCCATTCTGCCGGCACCTCCCCCTTCAGAAGCTCTTATGAACATGATGGCAAAAGGCAATATTTAGATATCCTGGAATGTCCTTCCTCTTCTTTTTTGTATCCTTTTCCATTTTGAGGAGAGTCCAAATGCTGTCACGACAAGAGATGAAGCTGTGATATGCAGTTGCAGATGTGTTGTGAGACAAATAGCTCCCCCAGAATGTTGAAGAATCTTCTTTAGAAGCATTATGTAGACAGCACCGAAGTTCTAAGTGCAAAAATTTTGGTTTAGTAGCCAATCTCTCAAGAACAATTCCACTGTGTAAGCACAGAGGAGAAGCTAAAGTAACTTCTAAGGAGCAGGATGGATGTTTACCTGAAAATATACGTTGGCCTTCAGGAGCTTGGGCATAAACCCACTTGAAAACTGCTACAGGTACCTGCTGTTACCATTTACATTGTCTCTAGTCGATCAGAATGCAAAGTGTCACTTTCCTTTTTAGCATTTAAATTTTACTTTTTTTCATGTTCTACTTTTGAAACAATTCCTTCTTCTTTCTACTTTTTTCTTCCTTTTTTTTTTTTTTTTTTTTTTTAAGGACAAAATCTCCACTCATCTCCTACCCTCATGTAACTGAAAATATCTCTCAGATTCATAAGATTTTATGGTCACAGTAGATTACTTTGCATAATTTAAATGAAACATTAATATTTCAGGTCTCATTTTAAATTGCATGCAATTTCAGGATACACAGGTCACAGTGAGGACAAAGTAGTTTTCTAGTAGTTTTTATCCAGCTAAAGATGAACAACTTGACAATAAAGCAAATTTATGTACTCTGCACATGTGACAATTTCCAAGAAGAAAATAATTTGACTAAAACTCTGAGCAAGATACAGTGTTGAGAGTGACTCAAGCTCTGTATTGCACTTTGTAAAAGTGTCTTTTCAATCACAAGGTGGTTCAGTAAGATGAAGGGCTACAAGTGATCCTCTGCCCTCTGAGGGGTTTTGCCAGTACCTTTCTTAACAGTTCAGTGCTCAAGCCATATCGAACCATTTTTGGAGCATCCAAAAACTGGGACAGAGTGTTTACCTCAAAGCAACCTATGACACCCAATTTGTCCTGATTTAAATATCAGACAACAAAATATCCTTCATTTGAGTGATGAAAATTAGTTTTTCTTTCTGTTTATACTTTAATTATTTTCTAAAGGATCATTTTCTCTAATTCATATAAACAATCAAAATTTTTGCAAAAAATTATGAATATAACCTCTTCCTATTACCCATAAGGTATGTAATACAGGAGAGGAGACAAGCACAGTCTAATGAAATGTCATTATATGGGACACAATTCTTCCAGCAGAATTTTCTGCAGGGCTCTGAGTGTGCAGAAGCTGTGTAAAGAAGTTTTAATATGAAACAGGTCATGAGCAAGATGCCTTCTATGGCCACTGATACAAAGAGTCAGCAATGACTGCCTATACAGGTATAAGATAAAGAGCAGTAATATTCTTCAGATTCTGAAAACAAAAGGTAGAAAACCCAGTGGCCCCAAAGCAGACACAGCAACTTGCAGGCTCAATGTCCAAGTGTAAAACAAATGATAGCCTTAAATCTAGTAATCAATTGCAAGAAAGACTTCCTGAGACAGCAAACAGTAGTGATAAGAATGCATAATGGAAAAGTCAAGCATGTGAAATTTCAAAGATTAATTAGGCAGAACATTTGGTTTCCTGGGTCTCTAATGCTTCCGGACCTGTTCTTGCAAATGCTTGGAAAACTTCAAGGAGTGTTCTTAGGAAGAATAGTCTAGTGGAATAGTTTTGAAATCCAACTTCTGGAGAGTAGGAGAAAAAAAAAATCAGTGAACTTAGAAGCTTAGAAATGTAGGTTTTTAGGAATAAAAGAGTAAAATTCTTCAGCATGTACATTTCAGCTATACTCTGCTATGCTGATTAGTCAGTTTGCATGTCCTATGAAGAGGGCACAAGGAACATTGGAGAAGGTTTGTGCTCTCTTGAGCCTTCAAATAAATGTTTGCATTGGCAACAGCTCTGGCTTTCTTTTGGGAGTTGGTGTAATATATCAAAGTAGCAAGAATGTGTTCTTGTTCTCTGACCTGAGACAGAGCCCAACCACATTTTGTACTGATTTTGTTCCCCTTCTGGAAATAGGCAACCAATGCTAGCACCTAAGTTTTTAAAAACTGTCAAAGAATAATGCTTACATGTACAGAGTCAGCTGGCTCCTTAGTTCCTTGAGGCCTCACACTGAAATGCCCAGAGATTTATTATGATCAGCATGTCATAGAGAATGCAGTCATAGGAGCTGGGGATAAAGCTAAGTGTAAACATATTCCAGCATATAGTCAGGGAAGTTTCAGTAGCCAGGTGGCAGCTTAGGACTCATCTGTGACAATTCCTATGGATTCTCCCTACTGCCCTCAGTTGCATTCTGCCATGTGTCTCTGTGCATGATGCCTGTTATGCTTTTTAGACCAAAAGGTGCCAGGATTTATGGGAATGACTATATATTTTTGGTGACATTTAAATTTGATTACCAGCCATGATGACCTTACATGGTGTTTGGGTAAAGCAAACTGTTTGCAGCGTTGTGCTTCCATTCTGGTACCTTGCTCTGCTGGCAGGGAAGCAGTAAGCTGTTGGGAAAGCAAAGAAAATCCTATATAAGGCAGCAGAGTTGTATTGCCTTCAGAAAACTGAGCTGTGTTCAGGCACACATTTATTAATATCACCAGTAATTGTTTAATTCTTAAATAGAGACCATGAGTGTGAGGCAGATAAAACACTGTATCAGCCCTTGTTTAGAATGACATAAGACTGATTTCTAGCTTTACCTTTCAAAAGTGATGAAAAAACTTGCTTGAAAGAAAATATTATGGGGAAAATCTGATTTTTAATTAATCTCCCCATATGCTTTACCCCAATGTGGATGTTGCACGTACACTATTACTGTATTTTATTCAGCCCCTATTACATATAGAAAAAAGTGGTTCAGTGTGCAAGCTCATAATGGCTACATTCCACAAAAATACATTCAAAATTTACATGAAAAGGGAGGTTTCTGTAGCACTAGAGCTTTTCCAATAACCACTTCTCCTGTATAAAAGACAAGAGACTAAGAATGATTGTCCTGTTACTGTAAGTCCTATTGCATTATTATTTATAAATTGTTTGTAAATAACATAAAGCAGAAATAATTTGTTTTCCAAAATTTTCTTTCTCTTTCCATGCCTATCCTATATGAAATAAATCTGTAGTAGAAATACTTTATTCTTCTTTCTTAGAATCCTGATTCTAGTTTTTTCTTCCTATTGATCTGTTTACAGTGATTTGTGTGCCACTTCCTCAGTTGTTCAATGAATCTGTTTTTCCCTGGTTAATATTTTGGTCAAATTCTCAAGACACTGGAAATTAGAATTTCATTGGTTTCAGGAAAGCTATGGCCATTGTCACATATTAGGATTTGTTTCTGCTCTTTAGAGAACATTAAGAGCTGAAGAAAAAGTAGAATGTTTCAAACTGCATCCTGCCTCTTTAATTCAGGATCCGCAAATTGCAGTAGAAGTATCACTGTAGGAGAGTGCCATAGATTCTAATTCTTCCTTTTAAAAAAGCTCTGAAAATACTGCCTTACTTCACAATTTTGAGAACTGCATTTGCTATTTTAGTCTTTTACAAGCGTGTTACAGACCTCTATTAGTGTATGGTCTTACTCACAGCCTTTAAGCTGACTATTTTGCTAAGGATGAAATATTATTTATCCAGCAGTTGTTCCTGTAACAACTATATTTATAGTCTCAGTTTCCAATTATATACATAATTTATATTTTTTTGCTGTTCAGGTTTCCATGTTTAATGCTAACATCCTACACCTGAAGGCACAAAAATTTCATCCATAATTGTGTTCTCATTCCCTGTTGAGTATTTGTTGCAATGGTAAAAAATATCACAATTAATATTTACAAGGAGTGCCTAACAGCAAATGTATAGATCAGGACACATTTTGCTAAAAAAACTTTAGTTCTAGGTCTATTTTGTGTGTCTTATTAATGCCCTTTACATTTTGAATCTCCTGTTATTCTCACTGTTCCTTTATCTATGAGAACTTATTCTGAAAGGCCTTTTAGCCAATTATTTCATATTGCATCCTGAAGGGGATAATTTGGGGATAAATGGCCAAATCTAATCTTCTGTGCTCTACAAATGAGTTTTTTGCTGTGTACTTTTTTTTTACTGTGTGTTTGAGCTAAATTAATTTTGCCACTAGCAAAATTTAAGGAGTGCCTGTGTCAATCATGTTTGGCAAGCTAACCTAGCATTAATATCATAGATCCTTGCATCATGAAAGCATTAAGTTGGTCTTTCACAATTTGAGGAGTGAGTGATACCTTGAAAAGAATGGAAATTGCATGGAAGGATGGAAAGAGAAAGAAGCATGTATTAGCTTTCTTTCCTGGCTGGTATTTTGCCATCTGGCAAATATAAGGTTTATAGCCAAGTACGGGACACAATCTTCACAAGGCAATGGTCTGAGCTCTGGGCCTCGAGCATGCTTTGCAAAAAAAAATAAAGGTCAAAGAAAATATTTAACTTCTTACATTTCAAGTTCTGAAGTTTAAGGCATTGAGTGGAATAGCAATGACTCTGTGACCTTTTAGCAAAATTTTCAAACAGGCATTGCAAACTTTACTCCCTATCATAAATGCCAATTAGCAGGAACATACAGGAGAAGAAAGGATTGCCAAAGCAAATCAACAACAACTTAAGCAAACAAAGAACATATAAATACAAAATGGGATTAAACTGAGAGCCTCCTGCCATGCTGATTACTGAGAATACTCTTTTGAAGGTTAACACTTCTCTAATACAAGCAGAATAAGCCACGTAGGATAGTACTCCACAAGAATGTCACCACTATACAACAAAAACCAAGGAAAACTGAAGTTCTTAGAGGAAGGGAGTTGAAAAGGAAGTAACCAAATAGGAATCATATTTAAAAAATACCTAGTTTTTTTAATGCTGAGAAAAAATGCTTTAGCCAGTCTAGCTAAATATAAAACTTCTAAGAAAGCACTTTGTGTCATAAAAGCTTAAACATTTAACAAACTAAGGCATGGTTTGGCTTTCAGCCAGACTAGCATTCAGCCACGTGATTAATTTAAGACCCAGTAATTCCTTTCTGCTTCAGTAAAGTAGAAGCCAGACAGAGGCATGGTAAGCTCACTATTTGCCTTAAAACTTTGAGGAGGAGAGCTGTTTGATAACACCTGGTGGAGCTTGAGGGCAGATTTCCAAGGCTTCTGTGCAAAGATTGGTAGGAAGGGAGAGGAGGAACCAAAATGGATTCAGCCACCATGAGGGTGTAGAAGCAGCTCTTTAATGGTTGCGGCATCAAATGTAATTCAGAAGTAAGCAGAGATAAAAAAATAAGTTTCTTTGACAGTGTATTTGAGGGCTGTACCTATAGGTAGCATCTACACCAGATTTTCTTACTGTCTCAGAGAACATTAATGTGGTTCTCTTTTTTTATCAATTTGAATAATTACATTCCAACACTAATTCATATTCAGGGTTTTTGGGGTTTTTTTTGTGGTTTTTTTGTGGGTTTGTTTTGGGTTTTTTTTTGTTTCCCTTTTGTTGTTTCCTATAAGGCGCCTAAAGGAACTGAGGAATGAAAGAGCAGAGAGATTCTTCAGTGAATCTACCCCTTTGACTTTCAGCATTTCTCCATCACAAGGCACTAAGAACATGTCTTTCCTCTAAAACTTACTCATAATCCATGAAAATTTGATTTCAAAATTACTTATTTAAGGGCTCAATATGGAAATGTCTATCTAGTTCAGAAGTGCTGCTTTCTTTATGGGACTCCATTCCTCTTCCAGTCACTTCCATTAGTTTATAAAATCTTTACTCTCCATGGCTCCTCCCCTGGAAAAAAAATTAGAAAAGAACATTCTTTGGTACAAGACTAGGGTAAAAAGGTGATTTTCTTCTCAGTCCTTACAGACATTTTGTATGCTTCTGAGCAGAGAGTAGGAGCTCCAATATTACACACAATACAAAACCTTAAATAGATGCAGCACTGTAGTTGTGCAGCCACTTGGCACTTTGTCCCCTTGAAAGTAATTGCAGTAGAGCAAGAGGACAGAACAATTAATTAGTGGAGCCAACAAGCAGAGGATAGCAGAACAAGAGCCATGGGGCGAGATTTTGTTGGGGGAGAAGGCAGAGTTCTCTAAAGGAGGCTCTAATTACTGTGGCAAAAGGAACACTGAAGAAGAAATTGCTGCAACAATGCAAATGAGTGGGTGTAAAACTCAGCTCTACATGGTGTAGACAGTACTTGAATACGGATCTAAAAGGACCCCTACTTCATGCATGAGACGTTGCTCAATAAAATGTTAAAGGACTGGAGAGAGCTGGAGGTGATGGTAAGATTTTAGAGGGAAATTTTGCAGCAGTAACAGAGAAAAGAACATTTAAAGTACTTTGCTGCACAGGAAGCCAGAGAGAAAATGCTGAGGACATGTATTTGTAGAACAGGGGAGAAGAAGAGACTGACTAAAATAATAATAATAAATAATGTGCAAGAAATCTGTTGCACTACAGAATGAAGATGGGAAATGGGGAAATAGATTGTTACAAGAGAGAGCTATTTGAGAAGGCTGATTTGCTCATGGGAACAAGGAAAGGAAAGGGCTGATCAAGGAAAAGAGCTGTGTGCTAGAAGTCAAGAAGTAACAGAAAATTTGAGAGTAATCAAAAATTAAGAAGGTTAGACTTTGGGGCTCTGGGGTTTTTTTAGGGTAAGAATTTTCTGCAAATGGTGAAAGACTCTAAGGACATTCCAGGATTTTGAAAGAAGTGGACATAAAGTGCTGGCAGGGGAACATGTGGAGGTCTGAGCCACCAGTGTGATAGAGTGGTGCAGCAAACACTGGCAGTAGTTCTCTTTTTCCCATAGAAACTGAAAATATTATTAGCAGTTTCTAAATCCCTCATTGTATGTTTCCGGTCATTTGTTTTCAAGAACAAGGAAGCAGATGAGGAATAAAGATATAAACAAAGAATAAAAAAACCAGTTCAAAGCAGGGAGAAAAAAGATAAGACCTTTGCCAATAGCACCAAATGGCATAGCCAGGAAAAAGACATTTTATTTATGAATATCTCATCTCAAGGATTCAAGCAGACATTTATAAGCAAATATTAACAAAGCGGTTTAGACATACGGTATTTAAGCAGAAGCATGTAATTTTAACTGTCTGTATTTTCCATCACATGTAACTTAAATGCTGTAAAAAGCCATGAATATTTTCTTTTTTTAAGATTATTTTTCTGTGACAGCCAAATGAGCAAAGTCATTGGCTGTTTCTGCTTTGTTAAAGAAAGGTTTTTCATTTGCTTATAGATTTGCTTCTTTAAAGAGAAAACAATATTACTGTACCTAAGATATCACTCAGAGGTAGCTGCTCTTAAAATGCTTAATTTAAATTCATGATTAAAAACCAGCATTCCTTTCCCAAACATTATTTTGTATATCATAATTGGTTTTTGGATGAGCATATATTCACTTCCAAAGGCTTTACATCTTTAGAGTAGCAAGTAATCAGGACACAAGCTATAGAAAAAACAATACTTATGCCTGTAAATATGAGCTGCTCCTTTGGCCAATGTTCAGAAGGGTAAATACCAGAGATGAAACGAAGACGAAGAGTGATTAGTTAATGATTACACAGAGTAAGAAATCAAAACCAGACATTATCCAAAGAAAAATTTTACATTACAACATTATGTGTTCAAGGCAGGAGAACAATTTGTAAAAGCTTCTAAGCCAGCTAGCAATGTTTCTGTTGTTGAGTAATAGGTTGGGTGAAAGAATTAAGAAATTCAAGTAGAAAATGGCCCTGCATTGATGAAAGGAGTGTGTTGGGGGATGTAGTTGACATTAAAACCTCTTTATGAACAAATGAAGTACCCTTTAGAGTATGCATGTAGGATATTTTTCACATATTTATCATCAGTACAAGATTTCTATTACTTCTAAAAACTAAGCATTTATTTTACGATAGCAATTATAATTTTATTACAGTACAGGTTACCTAGAATATTTAAGAAAACCAAAGATGCTGACAATATTTAATCATTAAGAACACAGTGTTCCAGTGTCATTACAGTGAACAATTAGTTAAAATAGGAAACAAATTACAAACTAATGATAACCCTGGTCCATTATTCACTTGATATTATAATATATTATTTCCTCACTGTGAACACTTTGTTCTGCAGCATAAATTTGACAATGCATTTGGACTGGGACTCCCTCTCAAATCAGTTTTATAAGGCCCCATAACATTAATTATAAATTACAAAGCTGGTTTGTCCTTATGGAGCCATCATAAGTCTTTCATATTTTAATTTGTTGCCACCTCTTCTTGTTTCATAAAAACTGTCTTGAAGAATGATAAAAATGTTTAGCTATTGAAAATTATTTCTAGTATACTTTAAATTATTTTTTTTAAAAAAACTTGGGGTTAAAGCATGCTTTCTTCAGCTGTATCCACCAATAAGGTTTAAAGTTTCTTTAAATGCACTTGCAGTTTCCCCATAAGGCTACTTCTGAATTTGACTTAAATCATCATAATAAAAAATACCCCAAACCCAACCAAAATAGGATCTTTTCTAGGATTAGCATATCAAATGAAAGCAGTTAGTATGCCTATTTAACAAAAACAAACAAACAAAATTCAAACCCAAAAGAAATAACACGGTAATTTCAAATCAGTGTTATCTTTGAGAAGGTTAAAGGCTTATCTGTCATACTATGGGAAAGTGATTTAGGTCTTTTGACCATATCCAAGCAGTTAATAGTTATTTTCCTTTATTTTCCTGTACATTTGAAAAATATGCATGCATAAATAGTTAATATTTTGGGTTTAGCACTCACCTATTTTCAATTTCCATTTGTTGTGGAAGAAGTGACAGGTTTAGCCTTGCTTGTAGACCTACTTTGGCCGACCATAACACAGCATCCTCCATCTGGAAATTGTTCAGAAGATGTAGGAGATGTTTCTTGCGCCGTCCTTCCTGCAATTTAGATTGTCATAGAACCATTCATTAACATAGCTCTTATTTAACAGGTTTTGGACAACCAAAGGGGATAAAAGGGATTGACACTGTGTCCCCTTATTGAATGTGGACATTTATGTAGGATTAGGTAATTATGCTATTTCAGCTATATATTTGGGGCTTGGAAACAAAACAATTGCAATATGAATAAAGCATTTTCTGTTTAAGAGTGTAGTAAATATTTTTTACAAATACTCTCCAGAAGTCCTGTCACACATGTGATCATGCTCTGCTTTATTAAGGTGGCTTTCAGCAAGTGAGCTGCAATCCTGATAGTGCATGGGCTGACCTCTCATTTGAATATCTTTACCACTGCACAGTGCTAGCTCTTGTTTAGTTATGTTCTCTGGTCCATTTTTAAATATTTACTTGCAAGTTTGCAGGTAAAGAAACTACTACTAAAGAAACATCATTAAAGTCAGTTACAGAGTATTGCACGTACGGTAAGGAATAAAACCTTGGGTCAAAACCACTGCACTGCAGCAGACAATTAACCTAAGCCTGTGAGGAAACTTTATCAGCTAAATCAAAGGGCTTTTGACTTTGGAACAAAGGTTACCAGGCTGTGCACAGGGAAATGTCTCCTGATGGACAGTGCACAGTTTCTCACAGCTTCTCCTTATTTCCAGTTGCCAAACTCCGAGGAAATTCTTAAATGCATCACTGCCTACTATTAGACACATAATATACAGTGTAAAGAAATGTAAGTATATGCTCTATCTAAATATTTTATTTAACATTTGTACACATAACTATAGTATTTGATGCATTCAATATAGAGTCTCGCATATATGCAACCAAAATATTGCAGTTAATGTTGTAGGTAATTCATTGAATTTGGTAACAAATGGTAGCCAGGGGAAACATGGAAAACAAAAGTTCCTTAATATTGCCTCTACATTAAATTGCAGCCTGCAGTATGAACTGGCAAATAAATAGGGAGCCCAGGATGAGTTCAGGTTTTCACAGTGTGCCTTCTTCATCTGATTTTCTACCAACTGTTTGGTAAAATGATTATATATTTCTCCAAGCTATAATTCAATTGGTCTTTCCAACCACACACAACAAGATCTTGTCTTTATTTGAAGTTTTGGCAAATTGGTTAATTAAGTCATCACTAAAGCAAAATTCTGTGGAATCAAATTGTGACAAGGTATCACCTTGGTTGTGTCTTTCAGAAAACACGCCTGAAAAGTGTTTGTCTGCAGTATCCGCTGTGTTGGCTTCTGAGCAGCCACTGCTTTTGCCTCTTAAAGAATGAAATGGGACTAATCATCTTCTTCCTATGGTAACTACACACTCAATGTCAATTAGACAGTACCTACAAATTAGTTGTTCTTACTATCACAGCTGTTGTTACTGGTCTCCAGTCACTTCAGAGGGTGGATTTGGAATTTTATTTTTACACTTTAAATGAATTTTAGATATTTTACTTCAGGTAATTGAACCTTTCTCTTGCATTATGTTCTATAAATCTGGCCTTTTAAAGATCCCACATTGTTTATACAGTGTGTGACAAGAGATACAGTTTCTGTGTATCTATGTGATTTTATGATTTGTCAAATATGCTTCCTTGCCCCAAACATTTTCCATATGTATTTACATGTAAACAATGTATCTGTAGTGTCTTACAATGCTGAGTCTTTTTTTAAGCATAAGCGTTGTGGACACCTCATGTTTAGCCCAGCGGTCACTGTGTTTATTCTCTTCTAGTGCTTATGTACCAAAGACAGAAGCAGGTCGTTGCAAGTGGGAAGAAGTTCTGAAAGATTTGGACAGGATCAAGACATCCAAAGTAAGTTCATACAACAGTCAGCATTTCATATACAGAAATTTCACGACTATAAGGCGCACCCTTTTGACTAAAATTTTGCCCCAAACCTGGAAGTGCGCCTTGTAGTCCAGTGCACCTTATATGATGGACAAAGTTCGGAAATTTGTGAACCCGGAAGTGCGATCTGCAAGCTGAGCCGGGACCCGCGGGAGCTGCGGCCGTGTGGGGGAAAACGGGAACTGGCGCGGCTGCCAGACGGGGAGAAGCGGGGGGAAGCGGCACGGCCGCGGGAAAGCACCAAGAAGCGCTGCGGGAAAGTGCTGAGAAGCGGCAAAAAAGCATCATGGGAAAGCACCGAGAAGCGACAAAAAAGCACTGCCAAAAAATGGCGAAAAAGCAGCGAAAAAGTGACGCAGGAAAGTGCCAAAAAGCAGCGAAAAAATGCCGCGGAAAAGTGGTGAAAAAGCGCCGCAGGAAAGCGCCGAAAAGCGGTGAAAAAACGCTGTGGAAAAGCGGTGAAAAAGCACCGCGGGAAAGCGCTGAGAAGCAGCGCTGCCGCCGCCGGCCGGGGGGAAGCCGGGACGCAGCGGTGGGAACCGGGAGCCATGAGCCGTGCCAGCCGGCGCCAGGGGCGGGCGGGAGTGCCGGGGCCCGCTGCACAGAGAGGGCGCCTGGGGCTGTGTTTAAAGGCGACACCGATCTTTGAAAAATGTTTGCAAATTGAGCACCTGCCAGTAATTCGTTACTTTGTTGCATGCCAAGTGGCTCCTCGCTGCAAAAAAATAGTGCGCCTTATAGTCCGGTGCGCCTTATATGATCTACAATGTTGTGAAAGTTGCCGACTCCTGGGGGGTGCACCTTATAGTCCGGTGCACCTTATGGCCGTGAAATTACTGTAATCATAGAACAAGACTTAATAAAATATTTAGAAATGCACTCAGCTAAGAAGTGTGCATGAGTGGGAAAGGGATGGTGTTTGTTAGCTAATGTTTATAATTCCAACCCTTGTTTTCTTGTAGGATATTGATGTCAGTTTATACACTGCAAATGCAGATGAGGATGTAAGTAAACTGCACTTATGACCACAACTAATATTTAATGTGGTGGCTTCATTCCCTTACTAGAAATTATCTCTTAAAGCAGACTTGCTCTAATTCGATAGATGTATTTAAAATCAAGTAATTTGCCTTGGAATAAATAGTTCTTCTAATCAAAGTGCTTATGATAAATTATGCAAGCAGGTATTAATTATTTTTTATTTAGTCATCTGCTACTAGAATTAATCTAATCTACAATTAATCAACTAAAATTGAACGGGATGATCAAGGCCATGTTGGATGGGGCTTTGAGAACCTGGCCTGCAGAAAGGAGTCCCTGTGCATAGCAGAGAGGTTGGAAGTACAGGATCTTAAAGGTCCCTTCCAACCCAGACTATTCTGTGGTTGTGTGATTCGAAATTATTTTATCAAAGCAAACAATGCTAAAATAATGCTGGGCTTAATTTGTAATTTAAGGGAGCATTACCTATTTCTTCTACTCTCTTACCCATTCTGAATTCAGATTTCTGAGTAAAAGTGTTAAAAACTACTAAGAATAATATTAAAGAATAATATTAATTTAATAATTAATAATATGAATTTCATTATGTTTAGTTATCTGCCCGGTTCCTAGCCTATTTAATTATTTTGATATGTTCTTCACTAAGACACGGTTTCACCTCATCTTAGCAAACTGCTTGGCCTTTTTCTTCTTAGTTCTCACAGCCCATCTCTGCAGATATTCAAATGTATTTGAATAGTAAGAAATGAGGCCCAGTAAATAAAAATCAGCCTCTTTGTGGCTGATTTTGTCTTAGATTGCATCTCACTTATATTGTACTTGTGTTTCAAATTATATCATAAATTTATTGCAACTGCATTTTTTTTCAGGAAGAATGCCAAGAACTTGTAATGAGGTGTTTTTTCTTAGAGACAGAAGTGATATTTCAAGAATGTCGTATCAAAAATTGTAGTAAAACACAGGATGTGCGGAACATATGGCAAAATGGGAATAAAAAATTAAACACAAATAAGGTAAGCAACAACTACAGCGTGTGGAAAAAAGGAAAATAAAAAATGTTTCTTCGGTAGCAGAAATACCTCTTATTACATAAAGAGTGGGATGATAGAGATGAATAGTAATGAGATTCCAGTAAGCTGTACACATAATAATGAAAAATCAGAGAATGGTGGTTTTATAGAAAAAAATACTTTCAGGATTCCCATAAAAGCAAATATTTTTGTGCATGCTTGTGTATGTCAGGGTGTGTGTGTAGCTTCAGTATCTGCAGTCAGATACGTTGCACATCCAGAAAATTATCCTAATTTTCAGAGGGACGGTCATTTGTATCTTTTACTGAAGTGATGTACCTCTCAAAGATGATCCTATTCAAAAAGTAAGCCAGGAACTGCACAGACCATAACTACTATGGAAGCCTCCACTAATATTTTCCATAGCCATTACCTGTATTGGAATTAATCCCAAAACGAGGGAAAAAAAATTATTTCTCTAGCAGAACCAATGGATAGTTATCCTGCTTTACTATTGCATTTTGTTTTTCAGTTGACTTCCACAAAATCAGAAAAATGCAAAGAATGTGAAGAATATGAAGAAAAAAATTTTACAGAATTTGTACAGAATTTTGAAAAGGTTATACAGAGAGATTGCAAACACTGACGTTAACACCCTCAGAAATTAGATTATCACCAAAAATAAACCAGAAAAAGAAAATAATTTACAATCCTCTTGGCTATCTCTTAATATACCTGTTTCTATTGTGGTTTTCAGGTAAACTCAATTACTTCTTCTACCCAAGAACTCAAAGTTAAAAATTAATATATTTATGTAGAGACTCTTCATTACCTTTCCCCCCTTTTGTACAATGCTAGCATAAGGGCATTAAAAATTATCTTCAGTCTTCTCACAGAAGGTAAAGCTGGTGCTTGTTTCTACTATTTGATAACAACATGTTCTGTTCCTTCATTTGTTACCTCTGACATGATTTTATTCATTAATGTAATGACTACAACTCCTTTATCGGTTGCCAAAGATTTCAACTGAGACGTCAGCCAAAGCAGTGTTAATTTATTTCTCTGAATAAAGGAGGTGACCATGTCTCTGACACACTTACAAAAATAAAATTTCTATGTGGTAGAAATCTTGCCTGTGAAGTAGGGTTTGTAACTTTAGTCTCCTTTTGGGAAAGAACACTGAAGACACGAATCACTTTTGGCCAATTATTGGAAATCATAACTATATTTCTAAGACTCAATGCAGTCACCTGTCCTCTGGTATTTCTGCAATGTTGCCCAGACTCCTTTAGGCTCTTTCTAAACTAACTGCTTTCCTCATGATTCACATTCATGTCATATCAGCTGCCATCCATAATAAGTAATTCTTTTCTCCAGGCACCTCCATTTCTCTATCTTCGGCTGATAAATGGCTGAGTCATTCAGCTGTCCACTTACCGGGAAGGAAGTTTCAATCTCATTATGGCAACAGACCACTGCCTGCTTCTCTTTTATTTTTGGGATGCTCCCAACAGTCAATCTTTAGCACTCTGAGGAGTTGAATCTCCAGTAAACTGCAAGAGGAAGAACATAAATGTGAGCATGCAGGATGTCATCTTCCAGGGGACTTGTAGACACGCACGTTGGAAATTCATAAGCACATTGATATCAGCATTAATCACTGGTAGACATATCACAAAAGAAAAAAAATTATTTGCCACCCTCAAACATCAAAACGAGAAATGCTTATTACATGGTTTGGATGAAATAAAATGGTCCTATATGTTAATTTTTCCCTTAATTCAGTGGTATGCACTGAATATGATTTTTCCTTAGCTGATGTCACGTGCACAGAAAAGATTACACCAAGTTACAACTTTGGTCTTTAGTCAAAGAGATAAAGGGACTTTGCTACTTTCTGGCTTTGAGAGGGAAGCAGTATCTTTATCTTGACCATTTTGAAAATCAATTTCCTGATTAATTCCATTTTATTTTTCATTAACTCATTTACCAGTGGCAAGTATGTTAAATATGATGAATTTGTCTTTCCAAACTATGTTGCTCAGTCTGTGACAGCTTGCCACCCTGTTAGCCTCTTTCTGTTGGACACAGGCCATATCCCTTTTATTTCATCTCCACCTGGTCCAGGTGCATATTCTGGGATGAAAAGAGGCCATTTACTAATCTGGATCTCCAGCATTTCTGTTAGGGTTTACTTTTTCCTGAGAAGTAAGCAATATGATAATAAAGTAATCTAAGATTAGCCTAGCTGTCATTATCAACAACTCCTATATCACAAGATTTGCCCTCATCACAGTTACACTGAAAGGTGACTGAGTTGCCAACCCCTTCCTTGTAGTGTCAAAACCACAGGGAATATGAAATATCCGCTACAGGAATGAGAACAAGGAAGGAGGAGGAAAATAAGTCAGAGTCACCTTAAATGATAACAGTAACAGCAAAATTATTCCAACTCACTGAGAATCCACCACTAACTAAGAACTAAGCAGCATCTGAAAACTTTACTACACCCTGAATCCAATGGTTATAATAAAGTATCTGGTTGATACAAAGGATGGACTAAATTAAGGCCAGCTTGTTGTTTGGTTAGGTTTTTTGTTTGTGGGTTTTTCTAGGTTGTTGTTGGGGTTTTTTTTGTTTTGTTTTGTTTTGGTCTTTTTTGTTTTGTCTTGTTTGGGAATTCGTATGTATTCCAGAGGAAAAGTTTCAATATGACCAAAACATGGACACATCTGATTTGACTTGTTAGTCCTGCAGGCAGAACAGGAGAAATTGATTCAGAATGTCTACTTTTGAAGGAAACATCCCCAGGTTGAAGAAGGTATTTCTTCTACACAAGGTTGAGTTACTTGTGTGGCATTTACTAGCTAATATTTTCCAACTGCTGTTGGCAAATATTAAGAAAAAGATTAATACTGTATTTTCTCCAATGAATTCTTCTCAGCTAGGGGACTAAGGCGACTCATAGCAGAGTGTTTCTATGTACAGAAAGAACAATAAATCTAACTTTGGACACCAGAAGAGAAGAAAAATGCTCTCCCATAGAAGTTTTGCGCTACATAGTTCCATGTTCCTGACTTTGCAATAATTTAAAATCTGCTTTTCCTTTCCATTCCTAGTACTTAGTATCCACATTTCTTGTTTATATCCTAACAAAATAATGGAAGTAGCACTAGTGCAGATGATGTCTGACATCCTCTGCCTTCTTGATGTTTTATTGGACCCTGAAGATAAATATGAGTTGTTCATTCATACAACGTTGCCTCTAGTGGCTCCCAAATGTTTGAGCACTTGTTGATCAGGTACTGTTGAGATGATTTCATAGATATTTTAAATTCTGAACTGCAGCTACCTTTCTTGTTAGAACCTTCACTGTTTTGAGGAAAATATAAGAGAGGGAATTCTTTTCCTGAAGTGAAATAGCTGGGGGATCAACAGCAATTTCAGATTATCCATTTTGTTCATATGACTACATGAGTAAAATAATAGTAAAGAAATGTACTTTTAGATCCATTTCAGCTCCATGTGGCAAAAGCTGAGAAACAATGAATATTTGCTTCAGCCAGCCCAATGAACAGAGGTAACACTTACAGTGGAGGGCAAACTGTATTTGGTATATACATGTATATAGATAAAGACATATAGATATCAACAGGTATTCTCCATGGATAAAGCAGTGTTTCAGCTGCTTTAACCCTACAACCAAGGGTTCAGATTCAAGGTTTAATAGCACCCGAGGTGGGTAGCTACCCCAGAAACCAGAACAGTGTGTCCTAGGACACATGGCCCTAGATAATCACATCATCACCCATTCCAAGTACATTAATTACACATACAATTGTTAGTCAACTCATTTATCCAGGCAGCTTCATCATAGTGACTGTGATTCTACTGTCCACTGACCTCAAATTAAGACCCATGTCATTCTAATGAATCTCTTTCTCTGACTTAAATCCTTTTCTAGTTTAATGTGGGCAGGACCACAACAATATGAAGTTCTTAATATTTAGTTGCATTTCTCAAAGGAATAATGTGGAACAAATGTATGGGAACAATATGATAATAAAGTAATCTAAGATTAGCCTAGCTGTCATTATCAACAACTCCTATATCACAAGATTTGCCCTCATCACAGTTATACTGAAAGGTGACTGAGTTGCCATCTCCTTCCTTGTAGTATCAGAAACACAGAGAATATAAAATATCTGCTACAGAAATGAGAACAAAGAAGAAAGAGGAAAATAAGTCAAAGCCACCTTAAATTATAATAGTAAAAACAAAATTATTCACTGAGAAACCACCTCATCTTTCTGAGCAGCAGAATTCAGCAAGGGGCAGGATGAAAATAAGGAAATTTGCCTGCAATTGGAAAGTTCATCAGTAAATTTCAAAGAGTACTTCACAGAACTGCAGCCAAATCATTCATGTCTTCATCCTTACAGGAACTAAAGGCAGCTTTCTTTGGAGATTCCCATCCTCAGTCTCTGAGCCAAGGTCATGACAGGATATCCTGAGAGGAGGATTAAGAATGTGACAGTGAATTTGCTGCTCAGAACAAGTGGATCAAATCAGAGACAGACACAAATTTCATTTTGTCCTCAAGTCAGTATTGGTGTTTTTGAGAACAGAAATAATATTAATTTTTATCCAAAATGGTCTTCACTTGCAGCTTATACATATGAAGGCAAGAGTTACCAGCAATAGGAACAGCATCACATGCTGGAATTTCTGTAGGGCATCAGGAGGCTGATCAACACAACACTGAGCCATGCTTAAAAGGGACATTCTGTAATGTCTAAAGGGTGATATTCTCACTAGATGCAGAGAAGAAACAAACTTTTCTCATATGAATTCTATGGAATTTTCCCCTCATGCACTTACGGAGAAAAAGAAAGCCATAAATGAGCAAGTTAAGCATTTTTTCAACAAAAAGTTCAAATCAGCAGCTTGAAACTCTCCTTCCAACTATTTTCCCTCAAACAAAGTTGGAAATTCACCTTTTCATATCAAAAGGTTTAATTAAGTCAATAATTAACAACTTAAGTAAAGAAAAAAGGAAATAAATATGTTTCATAACCTCACCCTCTTCAACATGCTTTTTAAATGTGGTATTTTCTTGACCAAATCAAGCCAAGGAGGAATCAATTGGCTTTGTAAAAATGGGGGGAAAGGTGAGGAACTACAATAAAGAATGAAAAATCTGAAATTACTTACTTATCTGTGTCATGACATAAGCAGTTCACTACCTCTATAAGTTAAAAACATATAGGCAAAAAAGGAATAAGTTAGAACCTAAAAAGAAAGAGGGGGGGTTTTCTGGGAATTTTTTTGAGAAATACTAAAGGCTAAAAAAGCTCATTTTTAAACATACAAATTAGTATCTTATACTGGTTTTCTTCCTTCTGAGTCCTCAATCATGCAAACTTTTCCCCTTTTTTCTTTTCATAGTGGGACTCAATACTCCTCAGGGCTTTCCTCTTCAGTATATGAGGAACTGGTTCTAATGAACTGTTTTTACAAATTTTAGTAAAGAAAAACCACTGTAAAATGTCAAGATGCTTTCTTGAAATCAAACTTTGAAATAGATTGACAGTGCTGCTGAAAGAACCTTCATTAGACCTCAACACAATAATTTGTGTATCTGTGCCACACTTAAAACTGAGAAAGCATTCTTTTCAAAGTTTGCCTTTCCCAGCTCTTCTATGAGTCACATATGTCCTGCATTTAATTGGAAATCTATAGTCTTGCAGTAATACAGGAAAAATTAGTAATCCCAGTTTGGGGGGCTTTTGAGCCATTATTTCCCAATGAGCAAAAGCTTTCTCTATCAAGAAAAAGACTCTAGTATTTCCTATGATTGATAGAATCTGCTGTTTTTCAGTAGAGTACTGAGAAGTAAAACCATAGTTTTGGTCAATCGCAAGGCATTCAGATGAGTTTATTCAGTCACTGGTACCTGGAACTCCACAATCCTCTGAGGCAGTGATACTGAATAGCAAGTGTTAATCATAATCCTTTATGACAGCTGTAAATTTCTTCTCCTCATTAACCTTAATTGTGGCTTTTTAGATCCTATTTTCCAAGAATCTTCTTTTTCTTTTATTAGTTGAAGATAACAAATGAGAGATTATATTTCCTTTGGTTGTTCCTTTGGCAAGCTTGCTATAACTAATTCAAAGAAAATTAGATTATTATGAATAATTCCTGCAACTTCTTCTGTAAAAAACTTCCTGCTTTCATGCACCATTTGACATTTTAAAGTTTTAACTGAAGTCTTCAGACAACATTTATCCCTCTTATACTTCCTACTGCAGGCCAGTGACCAGGCTTTATTTTACCCCAGACAATCTTCCTAGCAGTAGGTATCAGTCATTTGGATAAGTTAACTTAACCAAAATCCCTTGGCTGTACTGTAGTTTTATCACATCACATAAATCCCTTTTAGGACCTCATCCTCCAGTATTTTATACCACTAATAAATTATGAAGATCTATCTGGAACAACTTAGCCAGAATTCATTGAATTTCTGAAGTTGTTTGTAAGTTTTAAGTTCTCCAGCTATAACAGATAAGATGCAGATACTAAGCATTGGCTTAAAGACCTAAAGGGTTTTTTTAATGGGTCAGTTTTATGTCTCCTTTTTTCCCATCATGACCTTCTGGGATCTTCTGAAAGCACTGATAATTCAGGATAGTCTGTGACTTATTTCAGCATTGGTGAAGGAACCTCAAGCAGACAAACTTCCACGAAGCAGGCATCAATTGTGTCAGAGCTGGGACATAAGCTTCCCCAGATAAGTGCTTATGGAGGGTCTCAGTTACCTGGTGACTGACAGTAAGTGAAGCTGTGGAAATGATGCCTTGTCTTCCCTTGTCAATGCAAAGAAAAAGGCACCATCACCAGCAGCCAGTGACCCTTTGGAAACAGTTCTTGAGAAGCCATAATTTCTGTCTGTGCAGTAGAGCTCCTGAAAGTCCCACTACCAGCCACGTAAGGTGGTGGTAGCTGGGAGACTATTGTGGAACATGGTGGTTATACAGATAATTTTTTTCTAGGAAAGCTGCCTTAAAATAAAAATTTCAAAGTTGTGTTCTCTGGACTTTATTAAAGGTCTCTATGCCTATACAAATAAAAAGAAAGGGTGGGGAGCCAACAGGCAAGCCACAGCCTATTTGGGCTTGGCCACATAAATTTATGAGTCTGCATTTAGTCCCAGAAAACAAGGAGCAATTTTAAGCTGCATTGACATAAAGGGACAGGACAAAAATAATAGCATTGCTATTTGCTCTAAGGAATCACAAGGAAAGGATGAAGGCACAGAAAGTATTCTTTTCCCCTCTGGTCCTTAAAGTTATTCCAAGCACTAAATACTAAAGTTGACAATATTTGGAATTTAACACTCAGATATCTGTGACTCCTCTCACTAGCTGTTACCTGCATGTTCCAAGCCTGCACACCATGACTACCTCAAGGAATATTGTATGTTGAAAGCAGAGCATCCTTTTTTCCATGAGCAACTACAAACAGCATTTCAAGTGCAAACCACCTCAGCAATGGTAATCTCTAACATCTAAAATATTCTGTAACCACAACAATCATCCAAACCCTGGTAAAATGAGGAAGAATAACACACAGCTGTTTTCTTAGCTGCCTATCATGCCCATCAATGCTGACACTAGCAAATCTCAAGGTTCTGAGAAGAGGGGAGTAACAGTTAAGTAAATATTCAGTTTACAATGCCAACTCGTGCTGGAATACTTTTGTTTATTAATGATAGAAAATAAGATCTGCTTTAATCCTTCCTACTTTCTTGCTCCATGGTAAAAAGCATTGTATGTGCTTCCTTCTACAGCCTTTTTCTCTTTCAGGGAGTTACACTTCACAGTCGTTAGGACATGGGGACATGTGTTGTAACTTGAACACTGCAGCTGGGCAATATTTCTGCAAAAAAAGGTGTTTGGTTCAAAGAATATTCACTCACAGTTGTTGCTGCAACAAAAAATACTTCAAGAGATCTGAGAGAACTAATCAGGCTTAAGATCATTATTGGTTGTTTTCTGGTTTATGAGCAGACCTGTAAATTAATTTTTTTGCTTGAAAATATTTTCTACCAACAACTTATTGCATCTTCAGAAACAGTGTCTGAAGCAACTTCTTAGGCTGCAGCTTTATTATAAGTCTACTGATGTTATTGTAAAATGAGAATAAAAGCTATTTGTCAAAAATCATGTAGTGAAGTAGTTTGCATTTTTTGCAATTCCTAGGAAAATACCTTGTGGCATACTAGCACACATAAAGAGTATATAGATTACATTCTCAAACTTTCTCAGGATTTGAGGGAAATTGACAATGATTTTTATTCTATAGTCCAAAAAGGATTATTGTAATTTTCAACTTTCACGACCTTCAAACAAACAAAAAAGGCAACTTAGAGTAAGTCTAGAGAAATTGGCTCAACAGTGAAAAACTTGGCTATATCTAAAGCCATTAAGAATTTTTCATTCCTTGTGCAAATGTAAAACTCAATCTCCTTTCAATACAAGTATTGTAATTTTTTCCAAGATGGCTCAAATACTGTCCAATATTTACCCTTGGCAATACTTCTACAATGAATTGTACAAACTTATTCTTGTTTTGCAAATACAATGGCAAAATCAACCTTGTGCTTGAAATTTCTTGTATTTTTCCTTGATGAAAGACCTGAAAGTGCTTTTTACTAATTAAAATCAGAAATCTGAATGGTCTAAAATAATACAAATGCTTTTGGAATCAAAGGAGATTTAACTCCTTTTTTACTCCACATAAAAATATTCAAAACTTTCTCAGAATGTATTCTAACAGGGGTACATTACTGTAAAACATAAGTCTGAATTTTTATAACTTCTCTGTAATAATTTCAACAGTTAGAAATTCAATACATTTCTGAGAAGAAGCCCTACAACACCCTCACTGAGGGTAGAGAGTTAAAGAATAACAAGAAAATTTTAAAAAATTGATAAGGAAAATAAATTATTTGAACATGAGTCAGATGACTATAATTTAATTTTAGTTTTGTATATGACTAATCATTTTGTCTTATCACCTTTTTTATAGCCTCCCTTCCAGCATTTCTTTGAGTTAGGATTAATCTTTTAAAGAAATCCCTTAAAGCATATGGTTACACCTTACCATATGGTTAGATCGTGCCTCCAGGACACAGCCTTTCATTGGGTTGTGAGAATGGCAGTATCTTTAGAACAAGAAAGTTGTGGAGCAGTGAGGTGAGAACTCCTTGGGATGAGAAGCAGAATTTACAGAAGTCTGTGCATCACCAGCCTTCTTCTGCTGTGGGCAGCTATCAATGCTGTTTAGATGCCTTCTTTTGAGGAATTTAAAAGAATTTTAAGAAAGCAAAAAGAGAAGAAAATGAGAAAGATAGCTGAGATGAGTCACTGGTAGCAACTCTTATGCTGTAAGGGTTGCATTTCAGGCTGAGACTCAACTTTCAGCTCAAAGGATGTTCTCAATACAGCAAAGTGGTAAACTCACTCATGGCCAACCTCTTGATCCCAGGCTCAAAAGAAGGGACAACTAACACTTTAATTAAAGTATTTCCTTTTCCCTTGCTATTTAAAGATACTCAAAGATATTTATAAAGGTCAAAATTAGTCATCTTTCTATGCCTGCTAACACAAATACGTAATTTCTCTACTTACCCTACCAGTCCTTCTTTAAACATAGAATTGCTAGAGGTGTAAAATTCTTTCTTAGGGATTCATGTAAACACACATCAGATCCAATGTTAAATGGCAGAATGCAGACAATGCAAATACTACATGTTCTTGCCAGCTGTGAATTGTAGTCAAACAACCAAGAACCCCTGAACATCTCTTATCCCCTGCATTTGGAAATATCTAACCAGTTCTCCAGCCACCCACCTGCCTTGCAGGCAAACACTTTTGGAAGTCCTTCTGCTGGGGAGGGGAGTGAGAGAAAAGATGGGGACGAGTTTGGCCCGGAGGTCAACCCACAGTACCCATTCTGTGCACTCTAAGTACAGAGCTGTTTTTGTTTGGTGTCTGAGCTCAGAGGCCTGCAGATTACAGAGATCCCTAATCACACTTCACAAAAATGACCTCTCAATTTATTATTCCATCCTCGATGTGTACTACTCAGCATATTCAGTTCACTAAGCAAATTTTGGAGTTAATGTGAATTAAAGATTAACTGTGACAAACTGAATTTTCCAACCAAGTATCCAAAGGGAAAATACCATTTAAGCAATGCTGCAGATCCGTGCAGACAAAGCATGTGTTCAAATAACAGCTTTCCAAACCACATGGCCAGGAGTAATTAGTAAGATTTACAACCAGATTAACAAACTGGACATGGATTCTCCTGTGCTCCCATTTCTATGTCTTTGTGGTCCCAGAGAGGGTTTCTTGTCAAAGCCAGGGTTAAGGAAGAAATGTGTGCAGTCCTTCCCTCCCTGCAGAGCCACCACACAACCACAACAGAGAACACAAATGAGTTTTGACTGTGAATGACCACCAAGCATTTAAAGGAAACCTACTCTGAAAGATCAGTCTGGGCTCTCAAGAGCACTGGAGGCTTAAACTGCACATTAGGGTTTAGTATTTCACTAGAACAGTTAAAAAAACATGATGGAAAATATCTTCTGCATTCTGACCCTTCAGATGTTGGAGGATTTCCAAAACAACTTCTAAGAAATTAAAGGGGATAGGTCACAGTAATAGTTGCAGTAAATAGAATCTCAGTCTACTTCAGTGAACTATATAACCTCTTCTTCTAAGTGTTCAAGTGACACCAAGTTTATTAAAAAAACCTTCTTGAAACACATGCAATTGTGCAACTTCTTTCATGGAACAGACAGCAGATGATAAATTATAACTAAATCATATCAGTATCTCTCTTTAAACCTTAGACATCCATCATGCACTTACTAGAGTATCTGTAAATAAAATAAAAAGAAAATAAAAAAAAGTAGCACTAACAAAACCAGAAACAAAAAAGAAGGCATGATTGGGCTGCTGATCTAGCAAAAGGATGAAGGAATAAGTAATAAAAATATCTCTTTCAAGACTCTTTTTTCTAGTAAGTTTGCAAAGTAAACAGCTCAAGAGTGCCAGGTTGATTTGGAGGGACATAAACTGTTGGGAGTAAATGGACAATTTCCACAAAGGGATCGAAATTACTCTTGAACTGACAGCTGTAAATGAAAGACTGAAAATAAACCTTGTGTTTTCAATGTTCACTCCTTCTCTAGTATTTCATTTATAGCATATGCTTTATATACCTCATGGTGGGTCATGAACACACAGAAGTGTTTTCGGTTCTGTACTCAGTAGGAGGAGTAACTTAAGAAATTCCATTACTAGACTGGATTTTTGCAGGATCAAAGTTCTTATGAAAGCTCATTTAAAATAATAAAAAACTTTATACCTATTTTTCTCTAGAAATTTTAATCAAATTTAATAAAAATAGATATGAGATGGGGTTTTTTCCAGTTTTCGTGGGCAGGTAACATAATTGCAAAAGTTCTTTAGCAACACCCAAGCCTAACAGTTCTGCAGTGTAAGTAAGGCACAGTCCTGAATCTTTTTTTTTTCTTGGTCTACAGAGAAGCATGTAGAGATACTGTGTGTCTATTAAGGTATGCAAAGGAAATGGTTAACTGTCATGGGATTGCACAGGGAAGATTTACAGCTAAAGAATTTGGAAATGCCATGAAACATTTGTCTATTAGTGTCCAAACATATCAAACACTTGTCTTGGAATTCTATTTATGTAAAGGCCTCATAAGGTCTGATTTAGAAATCACCAGATGGTTGAGTTTGAAGGAACTTCTAAAGATCATCTGGTCCAACCAACTCTGGCCAAGCAGAGTCATCTAGAGGAGGCTGGCCACAACCATGTCCATTTGCCTTTTGAATATCAGTTTTCTTTAACTGTAGAATAACTAACTGATAATAATAATTAGAGCTGTTCATGGATGGTGTCATGGTTCTGTTCTGTGGTGGTCACCAGGAAATTAATCTCCTCATGAAGGACATAAAAACAACTAGTTAGTTGTACGTTGTGTAAAATTTGTCCTGATTCCTATAGCGTCCTGGAAACAGCATTGCTGCTCATTGTGGTCTTTTAACTTAGCCCACTAAAAGCAATATGCCTGTAGCACTTATGACACCATGATAGTGGACATGATAGTGCAGGTGTGTATAAATATGATCTTTGTTCTCAGCTATAATAAATAGTTTTAAAGAGAATTAATTATTTTTCATACTGTATTCTATGCATTTTAACTACATTACACATCTGCTTTATGGTCAATAAAACTGTTATAAAGAATTTGAGATTTTAATTATCACTCCTGGATTAATATTTTCATAGAAAACAGCAACATTTTAAATGTAAGGATAGATTAGAAGTTTTGCTTTTAATTGCTTAGTGTACTCTTTCCAGATGCAACCAAACCCCCTTGGTTTTCTTAGGTACTTAACAACACCATAGACAATTAAACCAAATGGAAAAGCACAGACAAATCAGCTCACTGTGCATTGAAACACGGCACAGAAATCAGACAGACAGATCTGTAGTTTCAAGATGGTTCATTACTGTAACTCAACAAACCAACAGCTGATACTTTATACCAGATAATGGAATATTTTACCTCGGTGTATGCTCCCCTAGCTAGGCACTGGAAAGAGTTTTCTTTCAGATCACACTTGGCACTGCTTCCCTTTGAACAAGTAATTAAAAATACTTGACTGCATTTTATTATAGGATTACTTCCCAGTCACACTCTAATAGAAATATATTTATTGTTCAGCGAAGACTTGTTGAGCAAACAAGAAAAGCCCTTGCCCTGAACTAGTATTCTATTTATCTGAAGTCTGATTTAAAGAATTTTGATGGAATGGGCATCTCTGTGCAGCATTATTTTTTCAAGATGCCTATTTAGAACTTGTTCAGCATTAAAGGTAAGTCAATTAGTTACTTTCAATAAGATTATAATGATTTCCTGTCATGCACATGAACAACAAGATGATTCCACTGCCTTATAGCACTGAAGACTAGAAGCTCCAAAGCTATGAAAACAAAATTGAGGTAGAAAAAGGCTTGTATTTTTCAGGGTTGGAAGACATGGCATGGGGAGCTAGAGGATGGAAAAGGCTGGTAGAAGTCAAGAGGGTATTAAGCAATTTAAGTGAGAAGGCCTGGGAGCAAGCTGTCCATGAAAAAAAAATGGAAGCTTAGGTCTTGTGTCTGAAGGACACTTTGAAAGATACTGTGGGGAACAGGGATTTTTCATTCCCCCCCCTCCACCCTCTTTTCTGTCCCTCTTCTGACATGTTTTCTCTCACATCATCTCATACCTCACAACCCATCCCAGACAGAGACTTCAACCTCCTCCCCAGTGCCAAAGGCATCTTAACATCCATCTCCTATTCCCTGCTTCTGACTAACCTGCTTTTCTTCCCAGCAGCTTCCCTAACAAAGGAAGGGCAGAGAGAAACTCCTGAAAATGTGAGTTGAAGACAAGACAGCGCCAGCAGCAGAACCCAAAGATCTGTGGATCTCAGAGAACGAAGCTTTCTGACCTTTTCGTGGCAGAGCTGAGGCAGATGTGCTGGTGGGGCAATACCTGCTTTGGATTTGGGCTGTTTATATGGGCTGCTGTTCCCTTCCTCATCCTCACATAAGCAGCAGCAGATGGGGTAAGGATGGATTGTTCAGACCATGGCAGTCAATCTTTGTCACGTCAGGCACAAGCTAAACCTGCAGTTTGCAGCACCTACAGACTCATGCTGAAGGAAAGTATGACATGCCCTGGCTTGGGCAAGCTGTGTATATACAAGATGCTGTTTGCATCCTGCATTCCTGTTAACTGTCCTCATTTTGACTTGGAAGAGGCTGACTATTGAAGCAGTAATGCATGGAAATTTGAGAGTAGCTGTATCACATTTCAGGCCTTGAAAGCAAGCGTGCTGTTAATTTTAGAACATGATCTCTTAGAGAGTTCTCCTAGGACAGACACAGACAGATGTCATACTCATCAGGGTTGCAGAGAGCTCCAGGTGAATCCAACCTGGCCCTCAGTGTTCCTGCCTAGGGAATCAGCTCATTCACCCCAAACACAGGAGGATATGTAGGTAAAACCCGTTGGCTCCTAATTCTTGCAGACCTTGTTTCCCACCTGTTCAGATTTTGAGTCTTGCCCTCCTGTCTCTGGCACTTACAGCTCTGCTTCATAATCTGCCATTCCCCAGTCTGTCCCAGCAGAGTTTCAGGACAGGCAGAGAAAAATCTCATCAAATCTGAAGCAGGAGTTAATCAGGCATTAACTTGAGAGGCCCTGGAAATTCTCAGTATTCATCGTTGAACAGTAACACTTCTGTGAAGGGGAAAAAAGACAGTGAGAAATAAGAAATTATTCTTTTTGTGGGGGGATAAAAGGGACAAAATTAGCAGTAATGACTCTACAGTACCTTGACTGCTTTAAAATGCTATATACTTCATGCATTTATGAGATTGATTACAAAAATCACAAGAACAAGTAATGGGAATGTGGTATGCAGACTAAACTTGAAACTTGGGAGTCAAATTCCAAATGCCTACAAACACCTGAGCCTTGATTTCCACTCAGTCTCCTATGAATTGACTCAGTCCAGTACCAACAGGACTACTTGAATAAAGAAATAGTCTCCTATTTTATAGTGATTACATATTATGTGCTGTAATTATTGCTGCTCTTACTTCTATAATTATGGAGGCATATTCATGAATATAAAATTCCCAATTTGCAGTGATGATCTATTTTGAGATAATAGGCTCAATTCAAACATAGCTGCATTCAGGTTCCCACAATAACCTTCTAAACTTCAGTATTGGTAGAACTTATAGTTCATTATCTACAAATGCCCACAACTCATTTAACTCATAAGTGATATAGATGTTAGACATTACTCTCCTCTGTTCGAAGACTGCACTACCTGCCATAGAGCCACATAAATTATAAATTGTAGTTGGCCTCTCAAAGGCCTTAAATTCTACTTGTATCAGGGGACTCCCTTTCAGAATAAAGAATAGTGCTTCTTGCTGCTGTCAATTCTGATATTACAGCAAAGAGTCTTGGCGGTGTTATTTTTCGAATTGTGACAAGCCTGATTACAAGAAGGAAACACAATGGAATCATAATGGTGCTACTTATTTTGTATTGAGACAGTACTCAGAAGGCAAGAAAAAGTAGAGGCGTGTTCTGCTAGGCATTGCACAAACACAACATAGCAGACAGTGAGTACCCTGAAGAGATTACAGTCTCAGTAGGATTTACAAAGAGTAGGGAGTAAATTACATCCAGTACTATGATTCTCTCTCTGGGGTTACTGATAAATGACTGTGTATCTCACTTAAATAATTTTATTTGACAAAGAGATATTTCAAAAAAACTAACTCAAAGGAAGAAATTTTGATAATCCAACAATCCCTAAACTTCAAGCCTCAGACAACATCTATGAGTAAAAATGCTGTTTCTCATACAGAACAATTACTGTATCTCCTGGCTTACAGTCAGTGAATACGTGGGAGCTGTGCTTAAAACAACTTGTTTAACACCATCACCCACCTTGCATGCCTTCCATGTTTAGCAGACTAGAAGGGGCCCAACATGAAGAATGTAATAGCCCATTCCATGTATCCCTGTCCTAAACAGACAAAATCAGACCAAAAGGAACACTGCTAATCTTAGCAATGCAGGTATATCTGTAAAAAGAAGTTTTCTGTTCCTTTTCTATTGCTCCCAGTATTATAAACAGCTAGTACAATAAAGGCCACGGGGTTTTTTTTAGTCCAAATAGAGCAAGGTCGGATATTTTTTGTAAAGAGAATTTCTTAAATCTCCTGTGTAAAGGAAAATGGCTAATACTGAAGCTGCAGTCAGATTCCAATGCTGTTAAACTTCTTGAAGCTCATAGTTACCCCAAGGAAATTTTTGTTTCTCCAGTTTTGTAAATCTCTGTTTCCTTTATGAACAAAAACCAAACAACATGAGCAGTTGGGCCTGAGCATGAGACTTTATGGTCAGCAGGAACTTTGCCAATGACCTTTGTGATCCCAGGAGGAATAAAGCCAATGCACATATGAATTCCTGTGCTTTTTACTCCTTATCTCTGGATCTGCTTGTATTTCCTTATATGCTGTACAAATCAGAAACATTGATTTCCCACAATGCCTAGGTCAGCATCTGTAATGATTTAACTGAAAGCTCTCTGTGATATCCTTCCACTTTGTTATTTCTCTTCTCACTTCTTAAACTAAATAAAGTAGCAACCTTCAGATTTTTAAAAATAAAATTTTCTATTAATTTCATCATTATTAAATCAGATTTAATTTTCTACATATATTGATTTACCTCAGATGATCTAAATCCTTACTGAGGAGAAACGTTTCTTCCTTTGACTTACCTGCTTCTGATACCTACACACAGCTTAGTCACATTTAAGGGTAACTAAAAATATTCCACTCTCATTCTGCGAGTACTATGCAGTTTGTGAAACATGAAAACTTTCCAATTTGTACTATTTTATCTCTCAACTCAATTGCTCTCTTCATTTTAAAATATGTTTGACCATTTTACTGATATCAAATCATCATATCAAAGCACCAAATTCAAAAGAGTGATGAAGCTGTGAATAAGCTGCTTTGCTTTTCATGTGCCCACAGCTGAATTCTTTAGAAGGTTCCACTTTCACAGTTCGTCTTAGCCTCTGCCCTCATTTATGTCATCAAACACAACTGAGTTGAATTCAACACAAAATCTTTATTTTATCCCTTTTGAAAAAGTAATGTGTGAGAAAATTAGAGGACTGTTTAACTTAAGTTATAACCTAAGATTCCTCAGCAAGACAAGCTGTCAGAAAGTTCTACAGTCAAAACAAAAAGCAAACTACCAAAATATCTTACACTCATTTTTTATGGAATGTTGTCACCTGAAGCAAACATCTACCATGATTTTCAACAGAGTCACGTTTTAAAAGAAGAAAACCCAAAATATTTTAAACTGGAATATGACAGAAAATCCACAACATCTGTCTACCCCATTGCCAAATGTTTTAATAAAACTTTGTAGAAAAAAAGTCTAAAGGGACAATTTTGCAAAAAAAAGGAATTGTTTTCCCTGGAAGTCAGATTAAATGGTGTTGAACCAGATAGCAATTTTTGGGATTTGTTGGTTCTTTTACCACAAGTGGTATTTTTTCTCTGTCACACTAAAAAAAACCCCAATTAATTGATGAAAGTGTACTGTCTTGTATATTTGAAAGACTATGCTTTCTTAATAAATACTTTTCTGCAATCCAGAAAAAACCCACAAAGGTTCTAAAAGAAATTAATTCCTTTGTTATGCCATGGTCTGGGGTTTTGTTAGTAGTTTGTAAAGATTATAATTTTAGTGTTTCATAAAACATATTAATTGCTTGTGTCTGTGTGTGACTACATACATGTTATAAAGTGCATAAACCCACACACATTATAATATACAGCAGTGTGTCTGTGTATGCAATGCACATGGAGTAGTGTGGATAGCAAAATGTGGAAACCACTGCCATGTTTTGAAGTACTGGGAATTAAGGCTATTTCATACAGAAACAAAGTCAAAGTTCTAAAATATGCAGAGACATGCATAGCTACATAAAAACTAGAATACTTACTGCATTATGACTTCTATTTCTTCAAATGTGCCCAAACTTGAAGTCCTCAGGACACACCTAGAATATGTCAAAAAGGGAATGATAAAAATTAAATATCTTCTCAATGTATAGTGAGTAGTCCACTATTATTTTAAGAATGCTTAAGTCACTGAACAGTGTGAAAGAGATATTCTTATTAACCTTCACCCACTTAATCTAACAAAAAAAAAAATCCCAATTACCATAAATTTAGCTCTCTGACTCTTGCAGAGCTTAAGTTTAATCCTAGCCCTTTCCACCCAGACTTGGAAAACTGTATCATTAACACCACCAGGTTTAGGCAGAACCTCTTGATTCTACCAGTCTCTCCTGTCCCCAGTCAGTGTTTACCAGTAGCTTCTGGTGCCAATACTAATCCCAATCCTAACAGCATCCTTAACCACATGAAAACCCTATCAGGAACCACATCCACACCTAACCAGACAGCCTATGTCAGGTCAGCTCAGAATTTAGCCCAGAAATTTCTTCTGGACACTAATTTACCTTTTGTTTTCGTGGAGTTTTGCTTCTTGAGGGTTGGTGTAAAACAGGCAAAGAATATTCACGAGGTGTTCTTAATTATGAAAGTAAGAAAGCTTATATTGGATGTAAATGGATTTTTTACTTAGTGGTGCATGTCAAATCCCTTTTATCCCTTGCCCTTTCTGTTGTGGAAAGAGGCAAAGTACTTTAAAGAGAAAAGCAATCCTTTGAATGAAGTTGAAGGACCACTAAAGTACCTTCTTGGGAATGTTGCAATTAAATTTTATCACAGCAAAAAGAGATTATGATAAAAAAAAAGACCTATCTCTTGTGATAATAGTATTTACCTGCCTGCAACTGCATATCAAGGCATCAGTAGCCCTAAAAAGTGAGTTGTAAACTACATTAATTGCGCATTTCCCCTAATTTTTACTGAAATGAAACACATAGAGACACATAGCCTTCCATCCCTAAGAAAATGGAACATATAAACATAAGCAGAAAAGGTTATTCATCTTGCATTCTTTTAAGAGACAGTAATTGCTTCTCTGAGTTATTGCCAAATGCTGCTGGAAACAGGCTATGTGATTTCTGAAGTGTTCACAGACTTACATCCACAGGTCTCTTTGACTGAGCTCCTGATCAAATTATTTCAGGGAATCCCTGCTAAAATACAAGATTTGCCCCCATGTCAGAGAGGGGAGTGAATGGCAAGCCCAGCTTTGTGTAGTCAGGTATCAGCTCTGAGAGGAGAAGCAGTAACTCCCACCTGAGGGACAGTTAAATTATATCCAGAGGAAGCAGTTTGCATGAACTACATAAATCACTCCAAAGAAAGGCAGTCCTTTGCAGCCTGATGCCAGTTTTAGAAATTCAGTACCAGAGAGGATCAAGAATGTGTCCAGCCCACCAGTCTTTCACCTTCTACCCCCAGAGCAGGAAACCTGTCTTCAGGCAGATGGCTGATATCACCAAATCTTTCTCTTCCAACACCCACAGAAGAACCTGTTCTCCCAGAGTATGGAGAAAGCAAAGCACAGGGTCCAGAGGACTCTCCATTTGTCTCCCAGGAACTGCAGTTCTTTATGCTCTGTCTTTAGGAACACAATAAATTACAGGATAAAGTTCTCAGACTCCCTGAGTTCTCTGACTCTTCCTTGCTCAGAGGCTGGGAAGAATATCACATTACAGAGAAGTCTTATGTTGAAGAGCAGATTGCTATAGATGATCAATTGACTCTGCAAATCTATTCCCCACTTCCAACAAAGGCTGTGCTGATGCTGCCTTTCAAGTGGAAGAGTGACAACATTCCAGAAATAATGTAATTTCACTGTTCTGAATGAATGACAAAAACCCTCATGGAAACCAGACACCTTAGATCAAGATGATCTGAATTATTTGTAAGCCATTTTTATCCTTTGCAACTTTCCAAGATAAAGGAAACAGGATTGAGACCTATCCAGCCTCAGACACTCTATCCTGCTTACACTGATCTTTTGTGCCTTTTGTGGCTCTGGAGCCCCATCTCTTTCAACTTCCTTTAAAAGGAAAATATTGATTTTATCTCACGAGGAGGAAAATGGATATGATTGTTTATGTCCTCTAAGGATCTAGCACAACATTTTTGCCTAAAAACTTCACTTGGTTCTGCCATGTTTGAAAACACCGTCAATCTAAATTAGCTCCAATTTTCCTGGTTCTTTCACTGTTTAATATATTTTCCCATGAAGCTATTCTTTTGGGGCATGGATTTTTTTTCTTCTCTTTTCAACTGAGCTCCTGCTAATAGAAAAATATCTCTTCCATCTGGTGAGGACCTCAGGAGACTGCAGGCAGTAATAAAGACAAGGGTCACAAGCTTATGCAACAATTTTATTTTTAAGAAAATATTTCTCCTGGAGTTTTCTTTCTAAAAATTAGTGCATATCAAATATGATTGCTCAGGGAAATAGAGAACATTTCTTGAATAACACAATTTTCTTCTAATTTCTGTTTTATGCTTAAATGTAATGCCCTCTGACACTATTGCCTTTGAACTGAATTTCTGTAGTATATTGTAGAAAAGTCATTTTATGATGAAAGTTTAAGCTGCCTTGTGAAAAAAAAGAGTATTTTCATGAAATTGAATGGGATCTTTACAAAGGAAGGTTAAAAGGACATTTTATTATGCTCCAGAATAATCTTAATAATCTTAATTCTTACCATTTTAGTGCAGATCTGGAGAATCTTACACTTCTCTCCACATTCCCTTGTCAAAATTACTCCTTCCTGTGAGCCTCAGAGTCCTGCTGTGTTTTATCTTCTACAATATCCATTTTACCCCACAAAATTGTCCCAGCATTTGCTTCAAATAGATAAGCTTATTTTCAGAGCATAATTAATAAAATCAGGACAACAAGTGTATAGATCTCAGCAAGACATACTGTACCAAAACTGCCATCTAATCTAAACCTTATCTAATTTTCCAAATTACATTTTCCTTTACTTTTCATAAAAGCAAAAACCTTGATGCACTGAGGACATGAAAACTCTAGGATTTTCACTCTCAGAAGCCCTCAAGCAGAATGATCTAAGTCCTGCTGCTAAAGGAGTTCATATTTAATTTACACCAGTCAGATTCTGTCCTAAGATAACTACAATATTCCATCCAGGAGGATGACTTGGGAACACCTCTGCCAGTTCTTCTTGCAAAAAAAAAATATCTTAGTTTATTCCTTGCAATTTCAGAAGGCAAGGAGCAGCTTTTCTGAAAGACTCCTGATATCTGTATCTCTTGGGTCCCCAGTTGGGTTTTTTCAAAATTTCTCCATTTCAAGAGTTGCATGGCCAACAGTGGGAAGATGGATAAGTCTGAAACTGTACCTCAGACCCCTTCATTGTACTTGAAGAAAATTCTCTCAAACATAGGAAGGAGATGTGTTTTACCTTTAGTTGGCAAATTAAGTGAAAGGCAAATTCCCAAATCTGAGTCTTAATTACAGAGCTGTAATACAAGTCTCCTGAAGACCTTACTGGAAGCACTGCAAGGTTGCTTTCCTACCTAGATGGCAGAGTTGTAATAGAAAAGGTAACAATCTGTCATATATCAGATATAAAATGTGTATTGACACTGTGACTTTTTGTATTACAAAAACCCTCCAAACCTGAATAAGAATCACCTGCTTATTAATTTATAGTACAGCTGGTTATGTTAGGCTTCCAGAAAAGTTTTGCTTGGGCTGTTTTTCACTGTCTTTATTTACAACCTAAAGGGACACTAATGGAGCTGCAACAGCAACCTGGCAGCATTGTGACAGTCCCACGCTGTCAGCCAATTCTAGGAAAAAATTACATCCAATATATGGCTAAAAGCCTACTACCATTTTCCTATAATTTGTGGCAAGTCTCTTCTCTTTTGAATGGTCTCAACTTCTGATCTCCTATCTCCCCCATTAAAATTCTAACTGAAGCAGTCATTGTCACTTTCTGACACGAAGGGGTCCATGGAGCCAGCAAGGGATTCCATGGTGACCTACATAGAAAACCTGCGGAGCCAGCATAAGGGCACAGCTGAATGCCCTGAGATGTCAGTTCTTGTAAAGGAATTCCTGGTGTTACCACTTCACATGGAGTTAATGTTTTGCAGGAGAAAAGGTGCACACGCTGCGCAGAACTGGAACCAATTGGTGAACTATTATTACTCACCTTTGCTTGCCTTCACTGAAAATCCTTGCTTGATGGCCTGCTGGCACCTACACAGAAAAAGAATGTAGGGCAAGACCTCATTCAGCCATCCCTTTTCAGAATCAGGAGCGCTTGAGACTGTCGGGAAGAGCAGACCTCTGTCGACAGCTGCAGAAAACTAAATTGAATCTTTAGTGGACCTTTTCTCTTTCTGACAGGCACACAGGAATGCTAGTGCAGGCTATTCTTTTCCAATGAAGTTATTTGTGTGACACTCCTTTTCCAGTTGTCAGCTTCCCATGTGTCAGAGGCACTACCATACATGCATGGACTGTACATTGTGGGATTTGGGCTGCCCTCTTTGCTTTAATGCTTTTCAGGAATGGGTATTTATTTTTGGATGTTCACCAGACGTGGGGAAAAACCAAAACTGTCAGTGCCTTCAACATCTGCACTGAAATTATGCTTTCCTCTGTAATCTAGTTTCTACATGAAAATGTCTGATCAAACTGAAAATTGTCAAACCCTGAAAACACATATTAAACCCTGAAACATGAATCACAAATTGGAAGGAGAATGGTTTTAAAAATCCTTTTATTGATTGCCAAACTTCATCATTAACCTAATTTAGATAATTCTTGTCTTACTCTGAAGAAATTTTTGAGCACTAGTCAGTCATAACTACTCTTGAAAATCTGTGGTGAATCCTTTCTAAAATTAGTGGGTGTTGGAGAAATACACGGATTTTGTTGCATGGATTTAATACAAAAGGAAGTCCCAAGATCCCACTTGAGAAAGGAAAACACTTTTTTCTGAATGTTGCTTCACTCCAAGCAAGGAGAAATGCAGCACTTTTCATACATGTTTCATTAAAAATTGTTACCAAGATTTCTGTAGTGATGCTTTTTTCTGTATTGCATCAGTAGTTTTTGTAGCCCATGTGTTATATTGATTTTCTCCTGAGAATATTTATGGTATGCTTGGTATGACATTTCACTGCACATATTTCGAAGATAATGTGTAAATAAATTGTCAATGATTTGTTTTGTCTAGAAACCAAGGCTAAACAATTTGATGTTCTTACTAGGATTCAGATAAAGTCTGATTTAATGTGCTAAGTGATAATTTTATAGAACATATTACCTAACATTTTCTTACCCATGTTCTTTAATAAAAAAAATTAAATATTTTCTAGACAGTGAAAATTAGATTTTCTGTATTAGTTTAGTGTGTTTTGTGAAACTAGAAAGATTCAAAAGTTATAAGTGTAGTAAGCAATAATAATCAGTTAATGTAACCTAGAAAGATAAGTGGTAGCATTCAAAGAGCAATTAAAACAAGAAATCATTTTTAAATAGGGATTTGAATACCCAAAATTGTTATTATAGACTTGGCTGCTGAAAAAAAAATGAATGATTAAAATAAATATGTTTAAAATATATCAGAGCTACAGAGTGAATTTGAAAACTGGATTGAAAAAACTAGTGAAACACAGTCAGTGAATAAGACAAAGATTTCATATGAACCTGCTTCTTTTTGCTTTAGTTATAAACCTCACAGTTCTCCAGCTGATTAGTTTTCATTTGATGATCAAAAGCATACCTTGTATGACTTTCACAGTGATTTTGTCCTCAGTTGTAGACATGGTACTAAGTGATGTTTTTAGCTCTCATAAGGGAATTTGCCTTGATAGATCCAAGCCTTTTTAGTGTAGCACATTTTCCTTTCAAGTGTGGCAACCTTTGAGACATGATAGAACATTTCCATTAAACAAAACAAAACAAAACAAACCCAAACAAAAAACAGACCTCGCTCTTCTTTGGGAAGATAGATTTTTATCTTTACTGTACTTTGGGACCACAAGATAGATATTACACCAAGAACTGCTTTTTTTACCTCCATGAGAAAGTTCCATTGTATAACCAGTGGTGCAGTGCCAGGGTAAACTGCACAGGAGAGCTTTTTCTTCAAATTAAATAAAGCTTGAGGACAATGTCAGGCCATCGGGGCTGATCCCTTCACATGCCAGTGAGTTAGCTACCCACTGCAGAAATGATCAGTGACCTAAGTCTTCCAGCTAAAGCAAGAATGTTAGATCTTTAAAAAAAGGCCTGGCCATGCTGTTGATAGACCAGGAAAGATGAGATCTGAAAGCCATGAAAGGAATTTAGCTGAGACATGCCAAGGTAAAGCTACTGCATAAAAGCCAAGAATAAATGAGTGGCTCCCTGGATATTCCAAGGATTTTTAGGTATGTATCTGTTGTATTCACTCCTCAGTGTCTGCTCCAGTGTCCTTCACAGAGCAAGTTCTCACTGCTGAACACAACTTCTGCCATGGCATTAACCCTGTTGCCTCAAGCCCATGGAAGATTAATGTCTTTAACACTATAATTTTCCCTGCCATTTCACTAAAATTAGACAACAATTTCTGATATTATTGGAGGACAAAACCAGACATGACTATGTGAACCTTGCTTTCTTAGGAAAGTGGGTTAAAACATTTTTAACGGTGCCTGGCAATCTGAGGTAATCTGATCTGCAGAAAAAAATCATAGCCTACGCACCCAATTTAACTCTGAACATATTAGTAAGACATGAAAGGCAGCGGAGAGGGGCCTCTGTCCCATGTCCTATCTTGTTTGGGATACACTCTGTGATCCACAACTCTAAGTAATCTTGGGTGTTTCAGATAAAGAAAAATAGAAATAAAAATGCCAGAAAACAAGTTAGCGTGAGAGGAAGGATTGTCTCAGGCACCTGACTGAAGTCCTGACACACGACACTTAATTGCAGTCATTATTTCCATGTGGACACAACTCTCTGCAGCCTCCAGATACTCAGAAGCTCCTGCCTAGATCAAGCCCCTACGATTGTCCCTTGCCCCATTATAAAATATATCTTCATATTCAAAGACACCTACTTGTAATAAAACTCTCTACAGCCTTATTGACTGATCTGTTGAAAAATAAAGTGAATAGAATTCGATAAATTCACATAGCTTGTTTTCTGCCTAATCTATGTAGCCCATTGTTTAAACTCTCTGCTTTCTATTAATTTCCATTTCATACAGGAACCAGAAATAAGCACTGTTCCTCTCTAAAATTTCTGTATGTGTTCATTCCAGGATGGTAGCCAATCTTTTCCCCAGAGCATGTGCTGAAAGCAAATGTTGGTATAATCATCTACAATGCATTACAAAAAAAAAAAAAAAAAAAAAAAAAAAAAGCACAGCCAAAACCAGATTAATATTTCCGCACACCCTTTTGCACAGTTTAATATTGCAGTTCCATAAGATGGTTTAAGTAATCCACACAGGAAATTCTTGTTCAGACAAGCCTTTCTCCAGATCATGATTCCAGAACAATACAAATGAGAGTGAACAAATAAACTGAAGCAAGATTCAAACCTGCACAAAGGACGTCTGCTAGCATCAATCCATTCATTACCACAAGCTTTTCCTCCAAGCCAATATACCTGATTTTCAGTTATGGAATATCATCATCTTTACAGCACCTACCAGATTCCAAATCCCACTGGAGAGGCCAAACTTTATTCTGCCATGTGTTATACTGAAATCAATCTGTTTCCAGGACACACACTCTGAAGAAGAAAATGTACTGAAATGAAATTAAAGGAATGAAATATATGTTGATTACTTTGTGCTGGTATTTAGTGGTCAAAGGGGAAAATATGTTAAACATTTTTTTCTCTATATAAGAAAATTTTGTAGTATTTTTTAAGCTTTCATTCCTCTGCTTGGCATCTATCCCAGCTACTTGTACACATTCACTTTGTCAGTATCAGGGAGTCTGCCCCAGCCCAAGAGTTTTCATCTTAGAACCTCTCTGACAGCAACAGGAGAATCACACCAATGGCACTGCTGGCAAGAAAAGGCTGCCTGGCATAAACTTGCAAAACATTTCAGCCCAATGCATGAGCTGGGCCACAGTAGCAGGACAGAGGCAAGAAAACCCAAGGCATAGTGTGCACAGCAGCACGCCAGGTGGGAGCTGAGCACATGTGAATGGAGGATAATGCACTATTGCTGCAGATTTCTTACAGCTTTGGAGGCTAGACTTGGGAAATGCTCTTTTTTCTCAGCCCAGTTAGAGCAACACTGAATAGTGTAATTGTCTGAGCTTTAAACAGTCCTTTTGTCAAAACCCCTTTCCACTAATTGCTTGTCTGCCAAAAATGCATTTCTCATTCTGTCCTTTGCCAGATGTCGTTGAGGCAAATTCAGGTGTATACCACAGTATTTGCTGCATGTATTTTGTCACATCTCAGTTTGACAGAATACTATTAAATAACGTGCTATGGTGTAAAAGAAATGCCTAAGTGAGAATTCATAACTTTTGTATAATTTCTGATGTCTTATATTTAAAAGAATGTGAAAGAGATCTTCTTTCCCCTTCCCCTGAGCAAACAGAGCTTTGAGCCAGGTAAGATCCAAATCCCTGCTGTGCCTTGTCAGGAGGCTAAAGGACTGCAGGGCACAGGGAAAGCTCCTGGCTCTCAGCTGACTGTGCTGTGAGAGCTGTCCCTGGGGATGTGCTCCCTGTGCCAGGGCACTGGGGCAGTGCATCCCTTCCTGCTGGGCTGGGGATTGCTGACTCCTCACAGCCAGCTGGGCACGCTTCCTAGAGCACCCTGCTCTCCTCTCTGCCAACACTCTGGGACTGGCCTGCCCTTTTTTTAACTAAGTCTGTTCTTAATCTCCCTGTAGCTTTTCCTGTCTCATGATTTCAAAACTTAATCTTTTTCAAACGCCCATATTTGATTTTAAAATGTTCTACTTGGAGCTTGCAATCTTTTGAAGAATTCTCACCTGCACTGCCTAGAGCCTTCTCATGCCTGTTTTATTTTATACATCACCTTCCACTCCAGAGAGTAATATCATTAGTGCACTGTCTGCATAAAGCTTCACCTTGACATCAAATACAATGTTTTATTATACTGCAATTTTGTCAAAATCTCTGGCAGTTAACAGTTAAGAGGTATCTTTTTTAAATCTAAGTGTTGGCTGAACAATCAGAGCTTATCAAGCCCCCTGAGTGCCAACATGGGTCTTTTTTAAGCTGTTATTTCTTGGCTGAGTCATTTCAATATTCTATATATTTTCCTAGTTGAAGTCACTTGATCCTCTTGACACTTATAGTAAGTATAGTAATCCAACTACATGGATTTGCTGTCCAAGTTGAATCTATTTTTCAAAGAATTATCACAACCAATTAAATGTGTCTCCCACTTGTATTCAGGGATTGTCCAGCTTTGGTAACTGGAATAGAAGGCTAGAAAGAGAGGAGACTGTAAGCTGAGTTCCTTGTTGGTGGAGGGATTTCATGCAATGAGGCCTGAGAATGTGGTAAAATACAGAGTTATCTATTTTGCTTTAGAAAATGAGGGTGTACACATGCCCAATAACTAGAACAGCTCTGCTGTTACCAGTGAAAAGAATGTCTCTGCAATCTGAGTTGAATATGATGTAATAATGTAACAGAGATTTATTAGTTCATGGAGTGCTGCATTCTCTCCAATCACTTGGAAAATCCAGGTTCTAATATCAGTACAAACCCAACTTCTAATATCCTATCAGGTAAGACTATGTCACATCAAACTTTCCAGGTCTTAATTGATCTTCCCCTTTCTGGTGGCCCTGCAGTTATTTCTTATATCTTCTGTATTGCAGTAGTGATCTTATGCAGAAAACACACCACTGCATTGTTAATTCCATAACATTTCCCTCTTGATTTGAAGGGCATCCACAGAAACCCTAAAGACAGCAAATAGCTTTATCTTCACTCTCACTTTTAATCCTATTTAGATCGTGATTCTGCATTGTCTCTGCACCTTCCCCCTCAGCAAAAAGAATAACTCTTTGATAATAACATTCCTATTTTTTGCAATATTAATACTGAACTATAAAGACAGACACCCATGTAATTTGCATCACAGAAACACTTTTTGCAGTTACTACAAATTTTGCCTTCATTTTATGCTATCCACTACTACTTACTTATTTTTTCCTTTTCCCCTGAATCTTTTATACCTTTTTTCAAAGGTGCTATGTTTGCTAAAGTCTAACCATAAAGTTCTATTCCTGCAATTCATCAGCCTCCATCACATATTCATAATTTGGGCTTCTGGTTTTATCAGAAGAAGCAGTGAAGAAGGAGTAAAACCTTTGAGGAGGAGGAGTAAAACCCAAACCACGAGCAGGTACATATAATGCAGTCCTTTGCCCCTATTTATCTAATAAGCTGATGAGACTTTGGAGCCTCCTGGCTTCCAGCTGCTTGTTCTGACAAGCTACAGGGCTTTCCAGCTGTACTGGATTACTGCAAATGGATTCTTTAAATGACCTTAAAACACTCCTTCACAACACTCTGGGGAGACTGAATGGCATTGTTAAATTGCGTGCAGTTGAAGCAACCATGGGTCAATTACCCTCAGCTGCTGAATCTTACAGTAGAGCACCTCCTATCAGCATCAGTGCTCTCTTTAGCAAGTTCCCAGGAATAAATCTCTTGGCACATTATGCCCTAAAAGAGAAAGAGAGGTGGGGACTTAGGGCACTCTGAGTACCTCACTTTTCTGGCAAAACACCTCAAAAGTAAATCTGAAAAGCCAGGTTGTTAAAATCATTTCAACCCTTGAAGAATATAGGCTGTCAGCACAATCACCTCTAACTGAAAGCATTAAATATAGTTAATTCCATAAATTGCAATTCTATTTCACAAAGTTTTATCTCCCAGCAATGCAAAATGGTCAAGTAATTAACCTGTAATTTTTAAAATTTAAAAATATATGTTAGGCAATACCTTAATTTAATTTAAAATTACAATGTTGAAAAAATAAAGAAAATAATTAGTCTTAAAAGTGTGAGGTTATTCAATGAACATCTGTTACCCCCTCCAAAAAAACCCCTGAATGTGATAACAACCAGATTTTGTTTTATATTTAAGCCAGAGCAGTTGTAGTAGATTCAGAATTTAGTATAAGAGTTTGTTGAAGACATGCAGAAAGTCTACAAGCACAAGCATGATCATTTTCTCCAGCAACATCCCCAGGTGTACTTTCAAACCAATACATTCATCTTTTGTGAATACTGTAAGAAAATTAAGTGACAGAAGTCCAAAAGAGTCCTATTTGCTACTGATTTTTCATCAAACCAAATGAAGGAAAGTAGAAATAATTGTACCAGTGGTGTGCCGAGTCTCATCATAAAGGTCCAAGAAGTAAAAAGGTTTCCTATGAAACACCTATAATATGCAAAAAGGATTAGCCCCTGAGTGGACACTGCCAACAAAAGCAGTTTCCTTGAAGTAATGACAATGTCAGGAAACCAAAATTAACAAAAAACATCTAGACTTAAATACAGCATGATCAACTCTGCATCTCTCCATGTACATAATTTAGAGAAAATACTAGCTCACCATTTCAACCTTAGGTTATTAATGCATGCAGAGCAGTCAGCCAGGAAGTCCAAGGAGCTACATTTCTCTTAAGGAAAAATCCACCTTCTTTATTCTTACCCCTTGAAGCTCTGCTTCCTTTTTAGTTTAGATAGGCAATGTAGAGATGTAGGAAACTACATGAGGAGTGCCACAGATGAACTTTCAAGTTGTTTTTGCAGATCGTCAAGGAGAGATAACTTTGCTGGCTCTTGTTGAGGCAGAACACTTGCCTGTGAAACAGAGCATTATGGTACTGAAAAGTTTCTGAGGTGGAGAGAAAGTTCTTGAAAACCTTCTGCCCATTTAACTAAGTAAAAATTAATGCCCACTGCTGGAAAGAAGATAGACTGTTTGTTTCTCCAGTGCTACAAAGATAAGTCAGTTGTTTTTACTATTCCTTGTTTGAGTCAAAAATGCCAGTGCAGCAATTAATCTACTACTAGTCCTACTTTGCCTAAGTAGCTGTTTCTGGGGAGATTTATATCGAATATCAGGAAAAGGTTCTTCATCCAGAGGGTGGCTGGGCACTGGAAGAGGCTCCCCAGGGAAGTGTCACAGCACCAAATGCTGGAAGAGTTCAAGGATCATTTGGACAACACTCTTGGGGTCATGGCGTGATCCTTGTGGGCTCCCTCCAATTCAAGCTAACCTGTAATTCTAAAATAAGGGGAAAAATTCCTAAGAGTTCAATGTAAATTTGGGACAGATCAAGTCCTGCAATTATAATTCTGAAAACATAAGGTTTTCATTTTTCAGCATCAAAGGTGCAAATTCTTCTCAGAAAATGTTTGGTAGAGACCGGCAAGCTCAACAGACTCAAGATGCTCAGCATTTCCAAATACTGGAAGTCAAGGAAACAGTTTCAGTCACACCATGGATTGCTTCACTTCCCTTGTACACTGTGGAATGCAAGGTTCTTTGAAATGGTCTCTTAATCCTCCTGTCTTTTAAAGTACAATTGACTCTACAGGGAAATTGGGAGGAATTAATTAAAATGTTCTAGGCAAGCATCTGTTTTACAAGGTTCTTAAAGGCACATCCACCTTTGAAGTTGTTGGAAACACAGAAATATCCGGAGCTGGAAGTTAAGCAGGATATTTTGATATCCACCACATCCTCTCTGCTGGCATCATCTGTGCAGCGGAAAAGCAATAATTATTTTATAGCTTGCTTTGAAAGGCAGTGTTACTCAAGTGAAGGCCAGCTCTGACACCACTTACTGCAGTAAGTGACGTGAGGCCATGGCCAGCCCCAAGACATTTGCACTCTGACACTCTCAAAGTCTCGAATGCCTGCATGGACTCCTCAGATCCCATGAAAGGTCTCAAGCTGCACTCAGGCACTGAGTTTTCAGCTCAGACTGAAAAGCTTATTATTTCAAGAGGATTAATTTGGTATTAAGACCATGATTACTCCTTGGGTAATTTTCCTTTACAGTATGCTGAGTATCTGTTTGTGGATTAGCCTGATTCTTTATTACTAGTGTTGTTGCTATGGACAGCACTATTAAATTATTTTTATTAAGTCTCCATCTAAAAACCCCAGAGAATATTGCAATAAAGAAATGACACCATAATAGTAAATCCATATACTTTTGGGAGTAGATGATACAAGTTTGGTTTATGTCAGAAGCATATTACTAATAACAATTCAATTCTGAGCTTCTTTTCTAATAGTCTCAGGGAAAGTTCTAAAAAATGGGGTTAATTTATAAGAACAATTACCACACTTTGTGCATTTCAGTTGGTACAATTTACATCTGTCAGCTCATGAATGACCATTTATATTGGCTGATTCATTGCATTATATTTACAGTTTACTCTTTTCCCTTCTTGGTAAAAATTCAAGACTTCTGAAAAAAGAATCCCTATGTTTATTTAGTAATTGATAATTCATATGGAAACTAAGGTCTCATACAAGCTACAAGACATCTCACACAGATGTGTGAACTTTCCACCCTTCACTCCCCCAATTTTTCAATTAGTATCTCAATATTAGCACAACATATCTCCCATGTGGAACTCAGTTTCATGAATGTTGAGAAATTAAGGAACCAGAACTTGACAGAAATGCACTACCTACAGCATGACTCATGCTAAATTGCATGAACACATTATACTTGGTCTTTTAAAAAAAATAAAAATAGAAAAGACACTTTATATAGAGAAGGGAAGACAGATTAGCAGAACGGTGTTAAACTGTCCACAGCCCAATCCTGGTTTACACAGTTTCACTATCTTTGATGGAGACACTCTCAAATCATGCTAAAACCATCCTTTCCTGCAAGGAAAAGTCATCACAGCACTTTGATGAAAGGAGTAAAGAATTTGGAACTTATGTCACACCAATTCTCTGATATTTAAAAAAATTTTTTTTGAGGGAATGGGGAGGAGAAATTTAGAAATATTAGTTATTTGGGTTAGTTATGCTTCTTCTGGGAATTTTTACATCTAGTCAATCTCTTCACTGTGGAAATCCACCCTGTAAATGCTTAAAAAAGGAGTGGAGAGTCTGTAATACCAAAAAAGATATCTGTCAAACCATTGCCAATTAGTTTGGCTTGTGGCTGAACAGAAAGTCATACACAGGCAGGGTGATGGTCTTTGCCATGTCTTCATTGGCATTGCTATAAAAACCCCAATACCAACAACTCCTAACCCAGAGATTAAGGTTAAATCTGTGTCGCTTTCAAAACAAATGTTTGGAAAACAAAAATTTACAGAGGAATTACAATATTGACTTCTATCATAGAATAGCATTGATTGAAAAAAATGACTAGCTCATCAAAGTTTTGGACATTTTGACCAATCAATTAATTTCAAAACTGGCCTCAAAATCCATTTTGTTTTAGCATCATTTCTGCAGGAATCTTTGTACAATGGCGCTCTCTTCAGAGAGCTGAATTTTCAATTGGTAGGCAAAGAATGATCTTAATTTCTGAGCAGGGTCAGCAGGAGTTATCACAATACAAATTCAAGCAACTTATTTGTCTTAGGGAAAAGAGTGGTGGGATATTTCTCTGGAGTTCACGCAATGGTTTGTTTAATGCTGGCACACATGAAACTAAGAACCAAAGAATTTTCAACTGGGCACTGCTCACACCTAGCTACAGATAGAGGGCATCTTATAGATGGGCATAGTCTCCTTATGTGGATTCAACAGACTTCACTGACCATCATGTAGCCAGCTGAACATCCATGTATCTCCAGAGATTTGGCTATGGCTTATATTTGCAGAATTTCTGGGTCCACAGATTCTGGGAATTCTGAATTGACTAGTGAGAAATTACACCATACTCTAAATAGAAATACTATTTCCAGAAAACGAAATTAAAGGTAAAATTTTATATGGCAAGTGAAGAGCCAGGATTTGCAGCTGATAACAGACAGAAAATGTCCTGAAAGGGAGATTGGATGGGACTTGAAGCAACCTGGTCTAGTGAAACAGATGTCCTTGCCCATGAGAAAGGGGTTGGAACAAGATGGTCTTTTAGGCTCCAACCCAAACCATTCTGACTCTATGAAGCTGCAGTAGATACAAAACACTAAAGGGTGTGGGAAATAAAGTGGAATAAAAGGACCCAAAGACAGCACTGACATTACAAATTGTCAAAACGTGGCACCTTCACTGCACAAAAGCATTAGTTGCAAAATGAAAAACTTTCTCTGTTGACAGGTGATTTCCTGAAGCACACATTAACATCTCATACAGGCAGAGTCCTTTTCCAATCTCCTTTCTTTCTTTTCTTCATCCCTCTGCTGGAATTCTGCTAAATCACCAGGTGTGTGGGGAGGAAGGAATAAAAGAGTTAAGAGAGTATACTTGTCATACATGCTTTTACCTTTCTTGTTTACCCTTGGACAACATTAATAAAAGAAAGTTTGTCATTGTTCCAATAACAGCAGCACTGCAGGGAAGTATCCAATGGTTCTACTTTGTCAAGTGGAATGTTTTGACATTCTAAAAGGCTGTCTAGACACAGGTCTCCACATAATCTTTGATAATGCTGTCCATTCCTTACAGACCACTAAGACTCTTGATTGTTAGAGCATAGAGAACCTTCAAAGACAGTGTTTCTTAACTAAAAGTATTTAACAGTTTAGCTTATTGTGTGGTTTGATTTCTACTGGTCACTCTTCACATCCTTACTCACAAGATAAGTCTCTAAACAGCGTGATAAGTTCACATTTATGCCATAAAAGTAAAAAGTTAGATCTCAATGCCTTTAACAAATTTTTATTCAGATTGTATTTAATAAGGTCACTTATACATTTGTGCACCAGAAGAAAATCTGAAGCAAGAATTAAATAAACCAGAGGAATCCCTGTATAGAAACTCCTACTTCATTGAAACTGTTCTGATTTTGTCCCTGTTTGCTTTTTTTTTTACTGATCTGAAACAAAATAAGTGTGGATTATAATGAGAGTCTGTACAGTCTTTACAAAGGCTTTCTGTGTTAGTTAAAGCACAAAATGTGCTTTAAAAATCATGTTCAGCAATACAACCTGTGAGCCTGTTTGAAAGTCACTGTGACATCTGAGGAAAAGAATGTATCAGCTATCACAGTTTCAGCAACATGAAGAACCTGTCTGGTTCTGTCTGAGAGCATGTTTAAGCTTGCACTCACATTAGCAAAATAACAGGTGAAGGAAGTTTAGTTCCACCAACAACTCACTGCTCTGACAAGTGGTAGGTTCCTATTTGTTTCTATCCAGGAATCTTATTTTTTTTTGTCTCTGGCATACATAGGTGTTAAAAATGACTTGATTGCTTTGTGCCATGCTAGGTTTGTGCACTGACCTCCCTCAACATAGACAAACAGGGAGGGGGAATCAGGTACACCCAGAGAAGTTGCATTTGCATTCTACAAGGAAAGATTGCTATTTGCTGACTATGAGGGCTTATGCACTGAGGACTAATAAAAAAACACATAAAGAATTCAGTTAGATCACATTTAAAGCAGTTTAGTTTCTGCAGAGAAATCCAACTTAAATTGATTATCCAGAAAAGCTGTCAGGAAATAAAACATTTAACTATGTGCACCATTAGCAAGCACATTTTAACCAGCTCCAGTTGACAGCAGCTATAGAATACCAGGGGTATTTTTGTTGCCATTGTTTATTCCTTTAAGGGAACCAGTCAGCTCAGAATGCATCCTGTCCCAGCCTTTTATCCTCCAGAAAACCAGAGTGAACTTCCTTGAAACATATTTTTTTAGCTTTTGGCATCTATGTAGCAACATGGAATATGACTTCCAGTGACACATTTTCCCTCCAAACATTATTCCCAGGCCATTCTATTGTAGCTCATTTGTTTCCTGAAATATTTACTGTCTGCAGCATTCCAGAAAGATTCAGGCAGACATTAGGAAAATCTTTCAAGATTAAACATTGAAAGTCAAAGGGAAAATTTGACCGGATTTTTTGGGGGGCAGAGGAAGAGGAAGGATGCACTGTTTTTTCTTCTGTCTGAAGTCTCAGTGGTGTGCCAGCAAGTTAAATATCACTCAGGACTGAAAGAAGGAGGGAGATGGGCTCTGTAATCCCCAGTTTTCTATGATTCACTATGCTCTCCCATCAAAATGAGAAGTTATTTAAGGATAATTCACAGTTGCTTAGGAAGAATAAAAATAGGTTCTATCTGCAAAACTCATATCCATGATTTACATACAGCAAGAGCTAAAATGCACAAAGATTCAGACATCTTTTCAGGGATCCTGCCCTAAGAAAACTTCGTTGTTATGTAATATGAACCCCTACAAAACTAGTATCAGTTCAGTGAAAAACCTGAAAGTTGCAGGTAGCGGACATATATTTATGGCCCAGAACAAAGTAGGTAGAAAAATCAAACTGTTCCCAGTGGTCCTAGATATAAACAATGAATGAGCTGTACTAATTAGCTTTCACTTACAAGTGCAAATCAGGTTAATTAAAAATAAACTTTACTACATTGCAGCACTGAAGACATCCCTCTCCCTAATTCAAGTACAGATGAATGGATACAGCAATTTTGATGTATATGTGTTCACTGGGTTAATTAAAAGTCAGGCATGCATCTGCAGAACCAGACAGAATTTTTTATTTCTACAACGGCTGTTGGCACCTTGGGATTAAGAAAAAGATGAAGGGAAAAAAGCATCTGGTATCTGTTGAAGTTGAAAGATTCTTTACACTAGGAAATCTAAAACACTGCTGACATGAGAAATGTTGACTCTCAAGCAAAACCTTCCACACCCTGTCCTCTGCATTGCCTTTTTTTCTTTTCCGTGGAGACTGCTGTGTCTGTGGTACGAACAAGCCTGAAGGCATGAACTCATTCTGAATTAGTTTATTGTCAGTCTCTTGTTTAGAAATGTCAGCAGCACTGAAAGCAAAATGACTAAGTAAATCTCAACTCATTGTTAAGATGGTCTTGTTGGCAGAGGCTTTAAATAATGTTCAGAAGTACTGGATTCTCTCTCACCTTTCCTGGAATACCACAAATGATGCATTCCCTAATGCGGTACATAATCTCTTCATACGGAACCATGTGGCAGGAGAAAATGTTAAGCAGATCTCCTTCGTGTGGGGAAGCCCAGAATGACCTCAATCATCAAGTATTCAAGCACAGCCATGTCTTAACCTGTCTGTGGTTTCAGTGGCATGAAATAGTAATTTAGATGCAGGAAAACACAATGTCTATGAGGAAATTCTTTTCAGGAATTCTTCCTCCTCAACACTTTTGACAAATGGTTGTGCTACCACACTGGTGGCCTCCAAGGCAGCACCAAACAGGATATGGGAATACCTGAACATTGCAGGACAAAGAGGCTGAAGATGGGAGCACAAACAGTTCTACTGCCCAGGGACCCTTCAGTCACCTTCAGTCCAAGGAACTCAATGCAACACCAAATTGGCAACATTCACACCTAGAACTGGGCAAGATCAATACTTGCTGGATTTCTGCCATCACAATGTGAAAGGATGCTCCAAGTACAAGAGAACTGCAGGAGGTGAATCCAGTACAAGAGCAAGAAGCTGGCACTTGTAAATTCCATGCCAGTCTTAGTTATCCCAGTGAATTATAAAATACAGATGATGAGGCCTCTCTCCCAACAAAGTTAAAAAGTCTATGCTGTCTTATTCATAAATTATAAGCAATAATTCCACTTATATTTCAGACACTACTTTTCCTGTAGAACCTGCTGAGTAGTTTAACATACTACAACATGAAAAAAAGCCACAAAACCAACAGTGGAAAATATGCTTCTTTAAAGTTACACTCTTCACTTAAAGGAAAACTACTGGGGAGTATGAAACTAATTCTAAGCATTATCACAAGTGCAAAAGAAGAGCAAACATTAATTATCTCACTGCTATAGTTTTCAATAAAGATTTATTAGCAATCAGTTCCAACTGACAGCAGTTTGAAATCTTCTGATGCTGAAGTCAGGATGAGGAAATAAAAAAATCTATTTGATTCCAAGAGAAAGAAGATATTTTTAAACAAAACCAAAGTCGCAGAATACTCTGCATAGCCACAAGATGCATCTTTCAAAATAAAAATAATAATAAAAAAGCATGTATAAAACAAAATAATCTAAATACATTAGTCATGAGCATATTTTAACTGTGTATTTATCATTAGCAACCTGAAGTTGGCAGTCTAGGCAGTCTAAAGCTTATTAACCTCAAGAAAAATAAATACATGTTTTTCCAGCACCTCTTTTGAGGAAGAGTCAAACTTTCTGCATTTGAGCATTATCATATTTGGAAAACGGATCAGATCACAGCTTCAGATAAAATCTTTACTCATCAGAAAGCACCTGATATTCCAATTCAACTTGGTCTGAGATTACAGCAACTCAGCATTCAGTGCTGAATTTTGAGTTGAGCAGAACTCATCATTTTAATGCCAAAACAAAATCACCCAGCTGGCTTCCAAGTAAGTGAGCGGGGCTGAAACTGTTCTGAAATTTCACTGTCAGCATATTTTGGTATTAACAGACATCTCTTGCTGAAGACATTCTGATTTCCCTCCTCACTCCTCTCTTGATTTTATGTCAGATGAAGAAATATGCCCCGGTGTAGTTAGATTAGTAAAAGCAACTTTGTTTTGAAGGAAGTGAATACACCTAAAATCAGAGTGAAAAGCCTTATTTTTATTCACATCTAGTGTCCTTCTAAAAGACAGAGAAGCTGCATAAACCCGTACTGTCTAGCCACCCTACCTGCATCATCTGTAAAAAAATAAGTGCTGCAACTTTTCAGGTGACAGAATTATAAATAAGTGAGAAGTGTGCTATTCTGCCATGCTTTACTGTAAACATTTACCTTTTGATATAAAATCATTTGGAACTGAAAGATGGAAGAGTTTCACTCAACTTGGCTATGGTGCACCAGCTGAGATCTGAATACATTATAACACTTGAATAAAATTTTACTCTGCTTTTATTATATTTGAATGCTCACTGACAGTGCTGTGCTGAGCAGTTTCATTTGAAAATTCCACAAATGATGTTACCTCTCAAAGTATCACCAAGGATTTTGCTGTTATTAAGGTGCTGGAAAAGCGCTCAGTATCATCTCAGCCAGCTGTTAGAGAAAAGCAAAAGGAAGGTTATTTTTAACTCCTCCCATTACTGTCTCTTTCCCAAATGATTTGATCTTACTGAAAGTCTGGAGTTGTCCCCCTAAATCTTCTGCTGGAGACAGTGTCATAAGGTCAAATGAGAATTAGTCATAGGAAAAATCTTTGTTCCGCTCAACTCCCTCTCTGCAACACACCTGGAACCTCAGCTCTGCTCTAGTACTTGGTGGAAAGAGTGGGGTGTGCTTTCAGATGGCAGAATAGCAAAGATGGAGCACAGCCCATCAGAATTCCCCTTACAGAGCCACTGCGGGAGTGGAGAAGACAGACATGCAAGCAGCACTGCCCTCCACTAAAAAGGAAGAGGTCAAGGAAAAGACAAAGAACAAATAATGCTGAAACCTGGCTGACTCATCAGTCCCAAAGTTGAACATCCTGGAGGTGAGGTGAACACATGGCAGACCTCATGAAGGGACAAACAAGTGACATTTCTGGTAACTTATCTAAAGATGCTAAGCTGACACTGCTGGCCCAGAAATATGTGACTGACAGACAATCACTTTATATTGCCATTATACATACATATATATCATATATATATACACATACATACACACACATAAAAATAATAGTGATGTATTATATATATATGTATCACTGTAGATGTATATATTATATATGTATATAAAAGCCCAGTCCCACCTTTTAACAGGAAGGTTTCCTAACAATCCCCTTCTCAGAGTGTATCTGGCAATTGCTCCCTTGAGTGGGGACACCCCTTGTGGTTTTTCCTTGAGACTGAGTGACAGAGTTTGTCATGGGTGAGTGACATCAATCTCTTTCTAATAACTGGTTTGCTAGCTTTAATATAATTGCTTCAAGATAATTGCTTTAATATAATTGCTTCACTATTGCTTCAAAAATAGTGCACAATACTTCTTGTTATAGCTACCTATGCTGTGTGGTAAGTAATTCTGATTAAGGTCTTCTAGTCTAATCATTATCATAATAAATAATTTATGTTTATATAAATTTGGTTTGCCACCCTTAATCCTGCTGGACAAAGTTGGATAAAGGCTCAATTACACCTGTATATTCCTTTGGACATAAACCATTGACAATGTCTGGGACCTAATCTGCACTTAGGCTCCTCTCTGAGAAGTTTAGAAAGCCAGGGGTTTTTTTTTCCACACCTTGTGATACAAAAGAATTGTGTAAAGCCAGACAAACGTGAAAATCCTCAATCTACTGGAGTTCAGGATTCTAAATTCAAATTTTACAAGACTCTAGAATCGTTTCTTGCTTGAAACATTTAGAAAGACACCGGAATATAAAGAGAGAAATACCTTTAAAATTGCATAATCTTCTTTGTTTTCCCCAATAGAAAGAAATCTCAGGTTAGAGAGGGACAGCCCTGTGGGGTCACTACTGCTCTAGGACTATTACTTACGCCCACTTCTGTTTAAAAATTTGAGAAGTGTCTGACAGAGAACTGGCAGCAGTTGTTCCATTTTAAAACAGCAGTATACAATCTCATTACACAAAAGATCCTGATATATTTTAAACACACCACATTCACATTTATTTCTTAAAGTATTTCCTTGCCAGGAAAGTTTTCTTCAACTCTTATGAGGACCTCAGAAACAGTTACAGAGTCTTCATGAATGTTTTAAGGAGAGGATAAATGCCAGAAAAGGTAAAGTAATTAGGTCCTTGGTGTGAAATTACCTGCTAGACTGCAGGCACGGAAAAAAAGGAAAAAGTAAAAGCTCTAGACAAAATTAATTGTCTCATATGCAGGACATAATTTCCATAGCACCAGGTGACAGAAAACCTGAAGCCAGTGAGAGCGAAGAATATAATGATCATAACTATTAATGCCATGTCCAGGAAACAGAAGGCAGAGAAATCACTGCCTCAATAACAGCTCCCTCTGAGGAGGAACAATCAATACCCAACTACACTACATGTCAATTATCTGCTTAATTGTCCTAGATGTCACCATATCCACCCTTTAGAGGGCTGCAAACACATTTTTGCCAGTGGTTTTCCTCAGCAAACAGATCTGTCTACACTCGCGATGCATTTCCCCACTTTCACTGCCTTGTGAATCTAATTGTTACATTTTCTCTCAGGTGACTGCTTCTAAATTTTTCTCTCCTCCATGGCTATGAGAAAAGTCTTCATTACATATACTTGATAACTGAACAAACATCTACACCCTACTGTCTGTTATGTGTATGTATGTAACAACACATATTGATCCATAATTGAATTAAATGAGCATTGCTTTGTTTGTACAGATAAGCAGAACAGAGAACTCTAATGAGATAAGCAGAAAATATTTTCTAAAGCTATGAGAAAAACAGTTAAAAGTGGCCCCTCAGGAGACATTGCAGCTTTGGAAAACACTTTTGCTTTGCTAAATTAAAGAGAATGCTTTCACAGATCTCTGCACAGACTCCAGGAATTTTTGGCTGTGTAGTCTCAGGCTATTCTGTGCATGGAACATGGAGATTGAACAAAACACAGGCTGCACCAACATGTCCAATACATTTTATGGAAGCCACCTTACAGACGCCACTTCTGGAATTCAGTGCACAGATGACATTTAACATGCACTTCTGTTTTCCCAACATGCCTGTAATTCCACCTAAAAAAACTCTGGCCATCGTAAGTTTCTGTGTTTGGTTTGCATCTCTGGAACTGAGGCTGCTCTATCCTCCACCCCAAATCCTGATGTGACAGTCAGAGCTGTACAGCAATTGTGCTTGTGACCATTAGTGTCAGACACACTGTAACGACCCACATGTCCCACAGCACAGTGAGTCATGAGCTTTGGACACACAGAGCTCACTGCACACACGGATCAAATTGGTTTATCTGATATCTTGCTGGCACAGTGTCCAAAGGAGTCACTGACAAATACTAACTGTAACATGCCATAACTTGGCATTAAAACCTGATGGCATTAAGGGACTATTTAATTCCCATGAAAAATCATGGTGGTATACAGAGTTCTTAGAACCCAGGGCACCTGAGGAATCTTCTCACTTTCTGGTGAACTCTGTTGACATATGACTAAAAGCCTTTGCAGAACCTTGGCAGTGCTACACATCAATTAATCTTAGCTGACTGCAGACGTTCAAGCATTTCTGTTCTTTTCTGCAAACTCAAATTTCTCAAAAAAGGAGTACCCATAATCTCTAGGATGTTGAAGTTCTTGGAACAAAATAAAGATTGCTTCCAGATGAGCTGGGTTTTACAGTCATTTTAAGTGAGGAGAATTCTGTTGAATTTACCATCAAACTGCAAATTAATTTTTATCAAATGGTCCAACAGCGATTTTAAACACAAGAATCTCAACTTGTAAGTGTGCTTAACTTGTGTGACAACTGTTGTCTAATTACAGTAAATTATTTGTGCTTTTGCAGGCTTGATTCATGGCCTGGGAATAGCAATAATCTAACAGGGTGAGAAACTTCTCATGCACTTCTATTGCTGTGTTGTGCACTAGAATACAAACTGGCCTCCAGCTCTCGTAAAAGTTCATCTTATTTCAAGAAAGCAAACATGAAACCTTAAGTATTTGTTTTAGGTCCCATATTTGTCAGGTCACTAGAGCTTGTAAGACATACAGGGATTTAATAGACTCTGTATGAAATAAAAGGTACTGTTACACAGAGGTAAGCATTTACTAAATTCTAGTTCCTGAACAAACATTTTGTGTAAGTTTTATATTTGATATGCCACGTCTATTCACCTGAGGCTATAAGTCCAGAAAATGTGAAATAAACTACACAAGGGTGCTCAAAGTCCACATATCTTGTGGTATAATTAATTTCATAGCCAGACCTACAAGGAGCTGAAACCTGAGGATCACTATTGTCTGAAAAGACAAATAGAGGTATTTAAATCCCACACACCCTGATTTGGCTCCTGACAAAGAGGTGTCAAGAAGGTGGCAGTAAGGTGACCCTGTCCTCTACAGTGCTTGCTGAACCATACTGTAAAGCTACAGAGCAAGTGGTTACAAACAGCAGGAAAAAAATCCCACACAACACTCTGATGGAGAAAAATCTCATCCCAATGTTAACTTTTCCTTGCCTTGCTTGATATCTAAATGCTATCACTTTTGAGTGTGAACTCAAAGGAAAAATTGTTCATCCAGATAACATCCACCCATCAGCTCTAGAGGTAAGAAATCAGTTTGGGAAAAAAAATGATAAATCTATATTTTTAAACATTTTAAAATACTTCAGAGTAGTTTTCTTTGCCATTTTGTATCTTATATTTGGTGGGTAAACCAAATATTTAAAAGTCAGGGCACAGGCAGAGCAAGGGTATACTATTTTCAGCTTTCCCCTCCTGATGTAGCATATTTGTAGGAATAGAGCCCATGGAGCCTGAAAGAACAAACTGCCAGAGCCAGCAGGGCGGGATTGCAGCACAACTGGAATTTCAGTACAACTGGGTTTGCAGGCAAAAGCAACTACCCACCAGTAAATACCCTGGAATCTGTCACAGGTAGCTTGCTCTTGATTGTTCTTTTCCATTCTGTAAACAGATTTTAAAAACGTAAACATAATTTAAGGTACTCACTTTTAGACGCTGTGAGGTTCCAAAACAAAGGGTTCTGAAGCTGTGAAGCTCCTGAGGTGTCCTGGCAGTGTTGCCATCCATGGCTGTGCTGCACAAGCAGGTTTGATGCAATCCCCCTTGGAAACACCAATTCCCTGTGGAAGCACTCCATGCTCTGAGGCCATGGGGCAGGTTCGATCCCCTCAGGGCCGCTCCGGGACCCTGCCATGGCTCTGAGGGGAACCGCCTGCGCCTTCTCTCCAAACGCCCATAGCAGTAGTGGGAAGACCCTGTGCCACAGCTTGAGAAAGCTGATTTATTTTCTCTCTCTTTTTAAGAAACGGATCTCTCTTTCCCACCCAGCTCATGGCGTCTTTGGAGGAATATCACCGCCAGAACCCAGGGCCTCCAGCTCCTCAAGGACAAGGCCTCGTGCCCGCCATGGCCCCGGAGGCTCTCCCTGTGCATCCCCAGGGCTCCTGCAGCCCCTCCGCGGGCCTCTGGCACCATTCCCAAGAGCTGCCTTCCTCAAACACACTCTCCAGAGCTTCCCAAAGGTTCCCCTTGTCTCCCCAGACCTTCCAGAGGGTTCTCCCACCGCCGCAGCGGGACAGCGCCGAGGAGCTTTGGGTGGAGGGGCGCAGACATCTGGACTGGCCTGCAGGGTGTCCCCGCTGTGGGCAGCAACACAGAGCTCTGGAAAACCCTCCCTGGAAAACACCAAGTCTGACTTTGCAGAAGGTGGTTCATGGAGTGGGATGGCTGTGAAGGGGAAGGTGAGATGTTGGCTCTTGCTGGGAGCTTTTTTTCCCCCCATATATCTGTTTCCCTTTCAAACTACAAATTAACTTGCCAAGATCCACCAAAACATACCAGTTGTATGTTAACAACATTACCGCCTGCCCATGTATCATGCCTATGATGAAGAACATGCTGTGGAGTTGAGGGAAGAGCTTGGATTGATTGTTTTTCTCCGCAGTGCTGGCCCCAGACCCAAGGAGCTCTGCTGTGCTCGCCATCAGAGGGTTTGCACTCAGGGCTGTGTTCATTAGTGGTCACACCTGAAATCTATCTTGAAGGGCTGACAGAGAAACAAAAACCCCAAGCCCTACATCAACAAAAACCAACCCTTCCACATTCAGTCCCAGGATGTTTAATATTCCCAGGAAGAACTGATTTTGTTTGGAATGATTGCTAAATCCGTCTGTTTAAGTAGCTAATTCTGTTCCAATGACTGAGAAGTAGTTGCCATTAAAAGAGCTTTTCTGGAAGTGCTGACTATTCACTATTGCACTGACAGGCAGCAACTTCTGAAGAAAGAATCTCCTCATTTATCTTTCTTCCTTCAAGACAAAGGGAAGCCATTTTGGCAGGGAGGAGAGCAAAGGGTATTTGGGGCAGCCAGTGTATTACTGTATATTTGAATGCCATTGCTTTTTATGGCTGTACAGATGTGAAAACTGCCAACAAATTTCTTGTCAGCACTGCTGTGATTATTCTGTGATTTCAGTGCAAGTCTCAGCAACTCCTTACATTTCCTCCAAACTCAGAGAAGCACGTCTCTGTGGAGAGGAATTCAGGATATGGTATTCAAGCTGTTGCTTTATTTGTCAGCTTAATCTCACAATCCAGATGCTTAAAGCAATGTGGCTGTTGCTTGTTTCCCTTGAAATGGCAGTCTTGCATCCCCTCCCACTGCTGCTCGGGTCACAGGGCTGGCAGGTATTCCACTGAAGGCCATACCCGCTGTGCTGTCTGCCCTGCTTTCAATAACAATGATTTCTAACCTTTCTGAGTTAAAAAGCTTGATCTTACAGCTCAGCACAGCCTTTGGTATTGAATTTGCACAGAGAGAGAGCCACTAAGAGTCCCTACATGTAGCTGCAAAGTATTTTATTTACCTTTCATTTCAAAACTTCCTTTCACCAAGTAAAAAATTAAAGTAGATAAGCGGTTTGACCAATAGCCAACTTTTAATATTACTGTCTTGTCTGCAAATAGATTAAGGGCTACAGTCATAAATTACTTACTTTTAATGTCACTGCAGAGTAAATGTTGCTGGCTAAATTCAAGATGCACTTCCTGATTATTAAAAAGGATATTTGGCAATGAATTTTTGCAGACTCGCAACATAGTGCACACATATCTAGACAACCCCATGTTCACTCCCTTAAAACAGTTTTTATCTTGCTTTTCCATAACTTGAGCATTCCTGAAAATGCTTTTCTAACACATCTAAGGCTTCTCTGTGCTTTTTAAACAACAGCTTCCTTTTACTTTCCTTAGCTGAACAACATTGACAGCTGGTAGCTTCTGTGGCTAGGATTCAGAAATCCTAACTTTGGCTATAGGGGTCTAATTTAAACTGCTTTTCAGAGCTCTCTATTTAGTTCCTTCCCAACTTAGATAAAGACTAGTGTCTTTAGAGGACAGGTCACACATTCCTGAAAGAATTGGCTTTTTGATATTTCTGGGTGTGGCCATTTCTCCTGGGAATGTCAATGACAATTGAACTAAATATAAGCAGCCAAAGTGACATAAACCAAGTGTCCACTTTAACATAAAATCCTTGATTATATATTTCAACTTGCTGTTTTTTAATTGCCTGTCCTAAAACTAAGGATTACTACACATGAACCTGACATGAGCTAAGCTGCAAAGTGCTCCTTTATCTAAATGTGGCCAAGCTTCATCTCTTTCCATTGCTGAATGGTTTGGATTCAGTAGGCACCGCTGGATAAAATAACCACTCCTGATGGAGAAGACCACATGAGAAAGCTTGCAGGTGATTCCTACACATCCCACTAAGGAGTCTGTATGCACATGGGGGGTACCAGTCATGGTCAGATGGGAAATTCTGAGAACTGGCAATGCCCCTGAGATTTGTATTGCTCCCAGGTATATGGGGTTATCTGGGCAGACTTCATCTGGTTCATGTCATACCACAACCCAAAAACTTAAGGAAATTTCTGGGTTTTGTAAGCAATTAATTATGTATTTCTAAAGTGTGAAGTCCTTCAGTCTAATTAAAGTAATTTGATTTAAAGTAGAAGTACCTCTTATAACATGAAGCATGGAGGAGTTGATAATTTCTTCTGGCCTCAAGTTCTAGGAAACTCTATTGAATAAAGCAATAGGATCTGACATGCCATATTTTTTTCCTATATCCAACTCTTTGGACCATTGTTTGTCTTGTTCTCTTTGTTATGGTAAGTTCAGATATAAATAACCTGTTATAAAAGTCTTTACAAAAAAGAAACAAGGAATGAGTTATCAACTACCTAAAAATATAACTAATAAAATATGGACTTATAATAAAGATCCATCTTATAAAACCCACGCCATTTTAAAATGTGATAGTCTTAATGATACCTAATTTATCAATGAGAGATTTAATTTTCTTTTGGAAAACATTCTGATGTGTGGAATTCATCACAATTCCTCCAGCAGATCAAATGAAATAAAGCAGCATTAAATTTAGATTGCAGTCTCAGAACTGTGATGCCAATGTATTACATCTTGCTTTATTTGCAAAATCTCAGTGCAGTTAGCAACTCCGAGAACTGTGATCAGCTGCATTTTCACTGCTGAAGTCTACATCTCAAACTCAAGAATATATCATCACAGTGATGGTAATTTGCTGTAGAATAAGGAATAGGGACAAAAAGTTACTTCTCTGTATTCCCACTGGTGCAAAAAAAAATATATATATATACACATTGTTATGAAGAAAAATACATATTATGTGCACTACAACTTTTTTCCTTTTGCTTTATGTCCTTTTCTAGACAATGGAAGAGGATGAAAATTATCAGCCAATAAAAACTGCAGCCAATACCAGACAAAGAAAGAGAGGAGTTTGACATACTGCCAACATTCCAAGGTCAAGCTCCTGTGACATGGATTGCTTTAGGGAAGCAAAGACGTTCAAGTATGAACATCCAGCTGCCTCAAATAGGAATAGATATAAAACTCTCCTATCTGCCTTGTGTGCTGAACTGGAATTTAAGTTGCCTTAATTGCTATTAATCTTCATTTTGCTGTTTCAATAATGCATTACAGAAATAGGAGATATTATGACACATTTCCTTGTCAAACCCAGTCATGAACTGAGAAGTGCACTGGTAGAAAATGATTGAGGAAACTGTTGAAGTGGAATAAAGTTTTTAGTTCCATGCAAGAGGGCTGAGCTTGCTATTCTAGTTTTTAAGTTTGAAGCATGCTGATCAAAATGCCAAAATGCCAGGATACTTAGTTTTCCTGACAGATTTGGCTAATTTTTATAACTATTTTCATTTGTGTAATATCTGATTTCAGATGGAATGAGTAGTGTTTTTTCCAAATAAGATGCACATTACATATAAATTCTCCACTGACTTATGGCCCTAGCACAACCTGAAAATAAGGACTTTACCAGAAAACTGTATTAGTTATTCCCCAGCTGCATCCCCATCAAAACATCAACCCAAACCTTCCAAAATGAAATTCTGGACTAAAATACAACACTTAAGAGCTACATACCTTGTGTTCCAAATAATCAGGTATTTTCTTGATTAACTGATTTTAAATATATATAAAGACTCCACCCAAATCCTGGTTTTGATTGGATTATGAATGATGTTGTCAGAATGTTATTTCTAGGGTTTTTTTTCCTGCTGTCAAATTTATTGTGCTATTTGAGTTCCATAAGCACAGATCAACATAATATTTGTGGCTGTACACTTTGTTCTTATAACAGATGCATTTTGAAGAAGGTAAGTGACAATTATACCTGACATTTCCTGAACTGCTTTATCCTGCGGAAGATTAGGTGGGTACTTACTGATCCCTTTGCCTCATGACGAGAATAATTTTGTTAAAGGTTACAGGTTCTCCTGCTGGAATCCACATCATAACTTCGTCTTCTTAACAAATTTAGTGAAAACTCACTTTAAGACAAATCTTCCAAGCCTTGGATAAGCAGATGTTCTACTTAATATAACCTAGATCCAAAAACACTGATATGCCATATTTTCCTTTTTGCATTATAAAATCTAATTGATCCAGATCCCCAAATTTTACTGAAGTGCTCCCTATTTGCAATTGGCATATCCTAGGCAAAGCTGTCCTGCAGAATCTTCTCCTGATGGATCTGATTCCTGCTCTTGAGGCATAACTGGGTAGCATGACTCAGCACTGTTTGCTGAGCTTACACTTTTGTCCTAATTTTTAAAAGAGTTCTCTGTCGGGCAATTCTGCTCAAAGGGCTCAAAGGGCAAAGCCTGTACAACAGCTCTCCTGACCCAGTTCTTCATCCAGCTTCCCAAGTTACCAGACAAACAATGAAAGCAGGAAGTTAGCTTGTGAAAATAATTCTGGCAGAGGAAAACTACTAGAAGACTCCTGTGGTGTCTTATATCTACATTGCTGATAGTGGCAGGGATTTATTGACATAGGGATGACTCAGATTGAGACTCACCAGAGTATTTAATCCATAGAAGGAACTTCTCATGTGTCTGGCTATCTTTTGTAACGCCATCCTTTCTGAAGACATGAAGTCATCTGCTTAAGAAGACTATTCATTAAATCCTTAATTACTAGTGAATTATTAATTAGATAATTACTTTTTTTTCTTTTTACATTTTATGATGCTTCTTACAGAAAGATGTAAGGGGAATAAAAATCCTCATGCCAAAGATGTGCATTACTTGTACAGAAAAGACCTTATACTAACACTAAGAAGTGCTCAGCTGAAAAAAGAATCCACAGTTAGGAAATGAGCCTTTCAGAACACTAATCATGGGAAAGAGTTTTAAATAAAGGTCATATTGCAATTAAAAGAAAAATCCATTACTCAGCCCCAAAATCTTCCATTTAAAACCTGCCATGTCATAGCAGTCTCCTTCTCCAGACACCTAACAGCCATGGGAGCTGGAAGCTGCACCTCAAGCACAGAAATTAGTGGAAGTAATCGGTAATGCTGGCTTTACAGATCCTGTATTTTGTGTGCTTCATGATCTTGAACAGAACAGTGTCATTTTCTCAACTCTACAATTCTCCCTTGTGCAAATGGCTATTTGTGTGTATGTGCAGACAGTTAATAACTTGACAGACATTTCAGTGCCTTAGTAGTGCTAGAAGTTGTAATATTTTCATTTTAATGGTGTCCAAACAAATTATCTGTTAAAAATAAACTGCATGGTAGCACAGTGGGAAGCAGAATTTAGCAGGCGGAAGATCAAAAGGAATTAAGTGCCAGAACTCTAGCCTATGTGCTCGTAAGAATTGATTTGACTTAATAAGTTTAATGCAAAAGGGAATTGCACGGTGTGCACTGCCTTTCTGTTGATTTTTAAAAAGTGTTGGATCACACCTCCCCTGCTGATGTCCATTAACTGTGCCCGTGAATACATGGGTGCTCCACTTTTTTTGTTTTTAAACTCTTATTCAGCATTTTATAGCTAAGCACACTAAATGGATTCAAACACAAAAAACCTGCAAAAAAGCTATGACTCCTCACTCATTAAATGATTACTTCTGTTTCCCATACTGATATTAAAAAAGTAAAAACCTCGACTTTAATTTTTTTAATAATCCTCTCTTTCAACAAAGCATGGAGGTGGGGTATCATAAGGAGGTAAATGTAGCCATTAAAAGTATTGCTTTATACTAGCTAATGTTATTTTGTGGGTTTGGGATTGTTTTTAATCCAAGCTGAAAATTACCTTGGTTTGTATCAAATATTCCTGTGGAACAGTGTAAACAATTAACTTATTTAAACTTAACTGAAAGTACTCACAAGCAAGTACTTTCTATTTATATCAAGACTTGCAATCAACCTCTAAAATGTTTTGTAATCTTTGGATTTGATAACAATTTTCATCAATCATAAAAGAGATTGCTTTGATGCATTCTCGCACTCCTTACTTTCTCAGCTGAGCGCTGTCCTTGTCCCTTGATGTTGGGAGAATATGCAAAGTGGTACAACCATTTTTCCCTCAAAATCATTTTGGCTGTATGAGAATATTTGTGCACAATAGCTGTTAGGCCAATCAGCAACAGCCCTTAGAACAATCCTGTTATTTGTTCAAGATTATTTTTAATATTTTTGTTGATAATCCTGTAAATCTATGTCCATTGTAGCTGCTACCACAGTCACAAAGTAGCAAAATCTTCCAACTCCAAGAACATCTGAGGTGAAGACAGAAGTTCAATGCAGTCTAAAATGCAGAGCTTAGACACAACCTTCCCTATCTAATCTATAGATCTCCTTTCTCCCTGATTTTACTGCATGTGTTCTTATTTTTTTATTACATGTTTATTTGCTGGGTGTTTCACCTATATCAAAGGAGCTGAACTCTGAGTTCCCTCACATATTCACCACAACACAGCTGCTCTCTGAAAAGAGAACCCATGTGCAGTGATGGGGTGGTGGGGGACAGTTGTGCTTGCCCATCAATCCCCAATACTGGAGCATAATTAATGTTGCTGAGTGGTAAGAAGGCTGGGAATTATTGAGAGGTTTCTTTTGGGATTACTGTGTTCCAGTGGAGCCTGGCTGAGAGCTGCCATATTACAGAGCAGGGAACAGAATTTGGCTGCTGGAAATCAGTCCTGATGTTAACCACAGCAACATCAGTCTCATCTTTGTCACAAAGATTTTTAGTTTCCATCTGCAAACAGAATCAAACTATTTCCTGGTACTCCAGTCTTGTTTGAAAAATTGTAAAGAGCCAGCTTGTAACATTTCATACCAGGGAGAAGTACAATTCAAATACAGAGTATTGAGAATCTATGTAGATTTAAGTAGGAAACCAGACATAAGCTCCTATTTATGTGATGTTTTTTAAATAACGATAAGTGCCCAAGAAAGTTGGGTAATACCTCTTAATAACAAAACCAGATCCCATTCAGATGCTTTTGAATATTTTACTCAACTTAAAAAGTCCTAAAGAGACTATGCTGATGGCATATAATTCCTTCTGTGTGCAAGTTCATTAGCATCAGCTACTTATTATAATAACTAACAGGAAACTGCCATCAACTTCCTTGCCATGACTGTAAGTTCTTCCTGTGTGAGGCCTTGTACAAACAAAATGTTTTTTGCAGCTCTGAACCAAAGTTCAGGAATGTTAATGATTCTGAAACCTCTCACACAACCTGGTCCTAGGAGTTTCTCACCTGAAGTGCCCCATTTCTGATTGTTTCCTTGTGAATAATGACTTTAGGACCAGACCTTAAACTTTTCTGCCTCTAAAAGGAAACTTCTGAGGAGAGGTATCACCCAAGGGATGCATTCTGCTCTGCTTATCTATGACAGTTGTTCTAATTCTGTTCAAGTCAGCAGTCCTGTAAATTGCAGCAATCAAAATTATTGTTCCATGAAAGATGAATATAACACGTAGACTTTGCTGGGGAAAGATAGCAGTATTCTTTCCTTATTCTTCTGCTGTTACTCTCCCAGCCTTGTGCCTGTTGGCTGGTACTTCTTGGGCAGGCACTTAGGAAAGTGACTGCTACTGGGACAGAATTAGCCCCTTCCTTCCTCCCCTTCTTGTCCCCAGAGTGAAGCCTTTTGTTTTCATGAGAGACTACAAGACATGTGTACATCAAGGTCACAACCTGTCAGCAGAGAGAACTGCCCTGGACAAGCTCCTCTTCAGTCAGTAATGACAGAGTTATGAGAGGCAGCAGCCAGCAAGAGCTTGAGATCTTCAAACTCCTGACAGGAATGACAAACTCCAGACCTTCCCTTTCCCATTTCTCTCTCCATTTTTTTTCCCCTGCCAGAAGCAACTCACCAATAGAGTCAGCACATCTCACCAGGCATACTAAAAGCTAAAGCTTTGTTTCATGTGAGCCTGTCCTTGGTGCCACACTTCCAATAGCAAAACTGTATTTGACTGCTAGAAATACTACAAGTTCCATTTTTCAACTGATCATATGTCACTGCCTTTGCCTATCCTACAACACATAAAAAAATATTAAAATGTTAATATAACATGCTTGTATATACATGTGAATAAACACATGGAAGAAAACTTTCAATTCAATTTCTTATCCCAGCTTATTTAGATGCAGTTTACATTCACTCCTCTAATAATGTCAAGAATTTTGCCTGCAGCAGAGCAAATATACTTCTCATTTATGCACTGGATTAGGACTGGGCACAGACACTCTACACAGAAATGCAAAGGGTCTGTTTAATTGGGCAGAGCAAGCAGCACACCAGTCTAGTTTGTATCTAGAACCTTCTTGTCCTTAATCCCATAAAGAGCATCTGTCACATACCTTCTGAAGGCTGTGATTTGTCCAAGATTCATTGCTAAACTCACAGGAAAGCTCGTGCCTAGCAGAAGCAGCATTTGTGTACACATTCTCTTAGTGGCAGCAATGGTCAGTCCAGTGCAGAACACTTCAGACTGTGGTTCAGGAATTCAGGTCATGTACACAAGCATGCCCTGAAGTAACACTGGAAACGAAATTGGTGAAAACATATTTTTACTGTCATATTATTCTATCATCTCACTACAGTTGTAGGTTCTTTCTCTTTTTCTCTCTTACATTGTCGTAAGAAGAAAATAAAAGCCATAAACATGCAAAGTGAGACAAAGTAATTTTAAAGGACTTTCACTTTTATTAGTAAGAGACAAAACTCCTAGGCTCCTGTTAGCTGAATGCTAACACCTTTTAAAGTTATTCCCATAAGAACCACTAATTCCCAGTGTCTTCTAAAGGTTATAAAGTACCTTGCAAGTAATTAAAATCTTAGTAAATATATCTCAGTAAAACAAAAAGTACTAACATATAAACAGAGATAATAAATTATGCAACAACCTTCTACCCATAGTACTGATAGTACAGATGAGACACATTTTATCATCTACCCAAAAAGAAGATCTGTTTGCTACATTTCAGACAACCATGGGGAACTTACCTTTCATTGTAGTGACAGATCATATAATAAATCTAGATACCAATGGAAGCAACTCATACTTATTTCCTGAGGTCTGTCACTGAGATGGCTTTTTCTGAATACCAGACAAAGCACGACATGTCCCCTTTTTAAAAGTCTTCTTTATGAAAGGTGTTGATCCCCCCTGAACTACAGATCAACAGTTACAGGAAAGGGATTTCCTTATGGGCATGTGCATGTTTTGTTTGCTTTGAACTAGAAAATGCGTGACCCACCTGATTCTGAGATGAAAGCTGTGGTAAGACTAAGAATAGGAACTATTAATTTTTGCCCATTGCAGGCTTTTAACTGTTATACCAGAACTTTTCTTAAATCCTTGCTCCTAGTGGCGATGAGACCTGTGAGTGTGCTTCCACCACCAACTCCTTTAGGAGGGAACACACTGTCATCAGCCTGGACAATCCTCCCTCTGGGCAACACCACCGCAATGACAATGAAAAATGAATAACAAACAAAAAAGTCAGAAACATAAAAAATAAACATTACATTTATTTAAATAAAAAATATACACATGGTGTACAATGGTCATGGCTTACAGACAGCAATGAAACAAAAATGATAAATCCTGAAATAGAAAAAGCATTGAATTCCTATAGTTGTGCTTTGTTTCTCTGGACAACACATGCTGTGGACTGAAGTCCTAGTAAAGTTACCTATATACAGCCCTGAGTGCTCCAGAATGTAAGACAGGAACATCACAAGGGACAGCTACACAAAAGGAGAACAAGTACCAAAGTAATTTGGGATTTTAGAAGTTTTAAAGTCAGACCATTCATCAACAGAAGTGCTGAAAACTTTTAAAGCACTTTGAATGCATGGGAGGAGTACCCAAAAACCACTGCCAACAGTTAGAGATCTAAGTAGGAGCAGCGTGGTTCAGATCTCACCACTCTGAACTTGTCCAGGCCACTCTTTTATCACAGTCAGACTCCTACTGTTACTCTTTTTCCCAGAGAGCACACAAATCCTGTGCCTCATGTTTCAGCTCTTTGGAATAGGGAGACAGATTCACAAGTGTCTTATAGTTTATTTATCCTGAAGTATTTGCTCACATCTGAGCAAATGCAAGTTTTTAACCTTGGATCATGAGTATCATGCTGATAGTCATGGTTGTTATATTACTTATTCAGCAGATGCTATGAAAGAAAGAGGAAATAAATGTTTGAGTCCTGCAGAGTGCAAGTGGAATTCTTGGCAACACAACAGTTGAGGTCTTGCATGACTAAGGGAAGAAAGCAATGTTCTAAGGACTGAAGTCTGTGAGGCCTTTTTTCCCCTCTAAAAAAGCATTTCTATGATTTTTTCTGTAAACATGCAATATACAAGATAAGTTTGTGTTTTCAAGAGCAGCAAATTACTTTAAAGCATTTCCATTGTAAACATCTGCTTTTAAGCTACAAGGAAGTGAAAAACAAGATGCAAATTCATGTCTCATGGCATTGCCTATACAGTACACTTCTTAATAATAAAAAAGAGCATAAATATAGATATCAATGGTTTCAAGTTTACAACATAAACAACTGACACAATATATGTTTAAGACTGTTAACTGATTACATACATTAATTCACACAAGTAATTTTGCTGCATAGTTTTCAATGCAATTGCTTTCTTTACAGCACTGGTTGATGTTCAGTGCATTTTCTGCTTTTTTTTTTCAATGGACCATAGGATTTCTTGGAAATTGTGTTTAATCCAGAAATAAAAATAAGTTTTTCCTGAAACTTTTAACAGGCATATTATAAAGTAGGCTTCAGAATGAAGTGTTGCACTTCTTTATACCTAAATTAGGCTTCAGAATGAAGTGTTGCACTTCTTTATACCCAAATTACTAGCAAAGATTTAGAATACTATTACAATTTATTCCACTGCAATTAAGTGAATTTTCATCAGGAGAGATTGATGTAGACAAAAAATTATTTCTTAATTTCCTCATTTCATTTATGTAATGGTAAAATTCAGACAGTACAAAAATTAACACTGCAAGCCTTCATTAAGGCTATTTCTTAAATAATTTTTTTTTTCACTTGTCCTCCTAAATTATTATTTCTTTATAACACAGACATTGCTAGGATTCCATCAAAATACACAGCTTCACACAGACAAAAATCAAATAACATAATTAAAAGGTTTTGTTTCCTAATTGCTCCATAAAAGCCAAAGTATAAACATTAACCATAATGTATTTTAAAATTCTCAAAAGCCTTCAGAAAAAAAAAGACCTGCCTGCTTAACGTCAGTTATAGACATGTTATGTATTATAACAATATTACAAGTGTTTCTGGGAAAAAATTACTTTAACGTTCCTTTCCTTATTTTTTTAGGTATTTTAGACTAGCTCTCTATTTAGCTACTATTCTGTGGTACAAAACCCCTATGTAAATGTGTGATGCATTGTACAAACGTTGAGAACTAGAAGCCCTTATTTCAGGATTCCTCAAGACAGATCCTGATTTGATTTACAGAAATAGTATCTTCTGTAAGACAAGATTTGGTTTTAGATGCCAGACGTATTTTTGAATTTTCATCTCTTAGCCCTTAAGAACTGCCCTCCCCTAAAAGCAGATTATTTTATACTTTACAAAAGTTTTAAGAGAGCAGGTATGGAACAGTTTTTGCAAAGCCACCACCAAAATCGCTATGCTTACCTTATCCCTCTGCAAAACAAACAATGTAGTTTGCTTATAAAAATTAAGTTGTTTAGTTTTGCTCCTCTGATATCCACAGTGAGTTACAAGATAATGTGCAAGACCCCAGGGATGATTTAACTCTTAAGTATTCAAACAACCCACAGGGCTGGAAGCAGCTGATACAAAGAGTAAATGTACTCCAAGTAACACAACCATCAACCTGTAGCAAACCCCTCTTTCATGAAGAAACAAAGGCAAACCAGAAAACCCATGGATTTTAAATAATTTGGGCCTGTTTTGGCTTTTTCAGGAGACTTGGAACACTTCAGCAGGTTTTACAAAGCTCTCCTGACCTACAACAGGATGTTCCAATCCAAAAATTATTGAGAAAAAAATTCAGTATTATTTAGCACAAGACCCAGCCAACTCTTCTCTAATGACCCAAGCACAATGAAGTTTCATTGCAGCCCACTGATATATTTGGGGTTTTATCTTAATGATCTTTAGCAAATAAGAGATTATTTAATTTCACAAGAACACACTGTGAAGGGCTGTTAAAACAAAAAGGACAGTAGTCCAGTGCCATTTTTTCTTTTTCCTCATCAAATCCACGGCTTCAACGTGGAAAACAACTTCAGCACAAAAATAACACAGTAGTGACAACGGCAATTTAGAGCCCAGGTAGCATTAAAATGCGGAGTCATAATTGCGAAAGACTATTTTCCTGACAAGAAAACCTAGATAATTTCATATTTTTAACTTGACAGAATGCCAATGGGACCCAGATAAAGAAGTCTAGGTACCTACAGCACCCAGCAGGGAGCACCACCCCCACTGAGATTTTTACAGATGGTTTCAGAATTACTGTATGATGGTTGGCATTCTCTAGTGCATACCTGGGAGTTATTTCAGAGACCCAGGAGGAATACATCACTATCTCTAAACTGCACATGCAGGGCTTTTTAAGCTCATAATAAACATGTATGTAGAGAGGGCTAGTGCAGCAGCCTGACAAAGAAAACATTACTTTTCTATGAAGGATTATGCTCCAACAATCCACAATAAGTTTCATACAGATCAGCTACATTATATTAATAGATCTAAACACTAATTTATGCACATATCCAGCTACCCAATGAGTATTGTCCACTTCTACTGGTACATGACAAGAAAAAAATCAAGGCATGATGTTCTCATCAGTCTGAGCTTATCTGTGATGCATTGCCAATTCTTCTGACATCTACTGAAGTAATGCATTCCAAGAACAAGGAAGCAATTGATGATAGCACATCATATAATGGAAATAAAAAACTAATGCACCAAAACACTACTTACATTATCTACTTTTTTTTGAATAAAAGTTCCAATTCGCTAATATATTGTATAGGCAAATTTCTGGCTCCACTGAAGTCAATGAATATTAGAAGAAGGATCTCTTTCTGATGTTTTCCTACAAACTCCAAAGCCTGATCTTGGAGCAAATATACAAGATGGTTTTAATTTTAGACAAATGATAGATCAGCTCCATGGGATCACCCAAATAGAATTTGTAGAATCAGGCTCTTAAATTCCATTATAGTTATAGATTTATACCCAGTAACAGGTATTAATGGATTAAAAAGAACAAATTAGAACTCATGGTGCATAGAGATTTCTTCAACTTCCATAGGAGTAAGCAAACATTTACTTCTTTATCCATGGCAATTACAATTTCCTACAGATGCTCAGATTCCCAGGGTAGTTTCATTAGGATAAATTTCTCATACTTCTGCTCTAGATATTAAAATAATGCATTACATAAAGGTCAGTAACCAGTGAATACTTGGGAGTCTTAAATTGTATTTCTCTCTGGGAGGCAGAAGAAGGTAATAAATAGGTACAATTAGAAAACACAAACATTCTTTGCAAGACAAATTTCATGACTAACACAAGCTGGCAGAGCATTAACATTCATTTTTAAAGCTGATAGTTCTTCATCCTAGAGTGTCTACCTGCAGCATTACAAATTTGAAATAAATCAGCTGCAGTGGCTAACTAATCCTAGTACAGCAGTTTTCTCTTAACATTTATTTTAGGCTTTGCAATAACATACATGTTTTCATAGCCTAAAGATACATTAAATCCTGTATATACAACTTATTTTCCCTACCACAAAAGAAAATTTACTTTTAAGGGTTTACACTAAATAGGAGGTCAAATTCAGGTCACTTGACTTGTGGAATTAATCTCCATGATTTCAGTGTGATTTATGTGAAAGTGAAATAAGTGGTATTTGGCTGGGGTACAGAAAACCAAGAGTGATACATCCAAATGAACTGTGGGGAATCAGAATGGAATTATTGAAATTACAGTTTGTAATTACTAAAAACATATTATGAAGTTACCATGCTTATGTAAAGAAGCTAATTGTAATTACCAAAATTATATTTAGCCCAGGTATTAACATCAGCATCTTTCATAAACATTTCTGTGAAGGGTTTAATCATTAGTGATCAAGAGCTCAGTGCTCTGCTGGTTCCAGAAAACACCTTTTCAGCAGTAAGAGACCCCTTAAATCGAATCTCAGCGTTTGGTGTCAGAATGCCACCTTCCAGATTACCAATCTCTGTTCCTACAGAAAATGCCATTTCCCTTTTAAATCTTCAATCAAATGACCCTAAAAACTAATTCCAACTGGCTTATGAGTCATACTAAGCTTCAACTTCATGAAGTTGAATATATTTGATTTTCAGAATATCAGTCCATTGATTTTTCATGGTGTTTATTTCACAATGACTAACCAGATTCATTTTAATGTAAAATGATAAAACCTGATAAAAAACCACCTCCACTGGTTATACATTCCCAATTCATACGTCATAAACAGCGGTTGTTATATTCACTAATTAGCATGATGTATACTCCTGATTACACTTTTGTTAAACTTAGGTGTCAGCTTTTCCATATGTCCCTTCTGGAGGTCTGTAGTACTTTGGGAAAGCCATCAGCTGTATCATGTTGAATGCATACTTTCTGCATTTGACATTCTTCAGAACATTCTCTATGCGGCATCCTTCTCTAGTGAAAGGGGGAAAAAGTACAACTTCATGAAACACAGAATAAATAAATATGCTTTATTTGTTCATTGCAGAGTTTCAGCAACAGTTGAAGTAAAAATAACAAAGATTCAACTCTACATTTTTGTTTTCCACGAGTGATGATACATCTTACAAAATTAAATCCAAGGCCAGGCCCAGTACAGTTATTGCCCTCAGAAATAGGTGATAAGATTTTCCATCCCCCCTAATATATCTGCCCTTGAGGTTTAAAGTTCAGTAAAAAAAAATTAAATACTTTAATGATACATTTTGTTCTAATTCCAGAAATATATTTACCTTTTAAACCTTTTAATATCTTTTTTTTTTCAATTTGTTTGCTATATATGTGCGAATATACATTGCCCTAAAATGCGCATTCTAGCAATAAGGCATTTTATTAAGTCTGGCCCTAGAGATTTGTGAAGGAAAGTTTCATCTCTGCTTCATTTCCTGTATGTTCAGCTTTGCAATGAAAAAAAGAGAGAATGGCTTTTCAAACAGCCCAATCCACCTCTCTGCTTTATAAAGGAAGGATGTTTGTTCACATACAGTACAAAAGTCACAAGTGCCAAAGTGGTGCATCAAGACATAAACAGGACTTTGTTAAAAAGAATATAAAAGTGTCTTGAAAGCAAAAGCAACTAAAGCAACAATTACAAACAGGTTAATTTCATTACAAAACAGAACTTATTCTATTCCATTTAGTTACTCTACAGAAAAGGGTTAGTAGTAGCAAAGTAATAATCCTTTATTAAACGAAAACAATCCCATCAGCTAGTAACAATGAAAAAAACACAACGAAAGATAAATCTCACAAACCATTGCCCTGCCATATTTGTCTAGGGGTTAGTTTGTGTTGTGCAAATTAGTTTTAAATTTTTTTTTTATCAGACTAATTACTCTGGAAAGAGGGGTTCAAGCATTCAGGATTCCACAACTTCTATACAGTGACAGCATTGTAAGTGGGCTTTCTTTGCGCTAATTACAGTGGGAAAGCTTTACCATGAACAGAAAGAGCAAATCAATTCACTCAATGCATAGTATACTTCTTGGAGTTCAGAAAAAAAGAATGAAAACACAGTACATTTCAGACATTGGTATCTTAAAGATGAATCCTTGGGGTCTGAGACTGTAGAAATATTACAACATAATTCCTTTTTTATAGAGTTAGTTTGTTGCTGTTTGTAGAAAAGAAAGGAACACAGGTGAAGTTTATTGATATTTGGCTAATAGCAAAGCAAGACTTAAAATAAGCCACACAACCAGCAAGTGTGAGCTGACAAGCAGCAAGGCGACAGGATAGAAGTGTCGAGAAGTTGGCTTGTTATCAGTTAGACAGCCTGTTTCGGGATCATCCGATTCATTCAGTGCTCCCTGGGTTTGTCTGCTGTTAAACAGGGGAAGTTAGGAACAGATAGAACAGTGTTTAAGCAGCAAAGAAAGCCAACACGCAGGCATTTTGACAAAGTGAAAGTACATAGCCGTTTTGATGAAATAGATTTATCTAAGTACTTCCAATATAACTCTTGTGTTCTACAGCTGACACGGGAAGCATGATGGCTACTAAGATATTAATACTGCTAGGTGCCTTGGACTAGTATTCACAAGTGAACATTAACTAACTTCCACAATGAACTACACTATCACTAAAATGAACACACACACTGAACAGAAATGAAATAAGGAAGTTTAAAAAAAAGGTTAAGGAAGCAAAGAAAAAAAGATCATGAATATGTCACAAAGCAACACTGACAAAATTGTGTCTCCGTGATGTTCACAGGCTTTTCAGTCCTGCTTCACTATCTATTATGAAGTTTACTGGCAGAAATAAAAAGGCCACACACGAACAGCTATTCTAAGATAGTATTAAATGATGGTAAATTGACTTCAAAAATTCATTAGTGCTGGTGACTCAGCATCAAAGTCAATAGCAGTTCCTTTATTTTAAGGTTTGCACTTACGTTCCTGTAAAAAAAAAATCACCTTATATTGTCATCAGTTCAACACACAGAGGAACTAATCTGCTTACTAGCAAGTTCTGCTGAATCACTCTAAATTGTGTGGTCACTGTCCTACCAGAGCAACAGGGATACTTCCACTGCCAGGCTTTCCTGCTGTACTCTTGGCAGATTCTCTATAAGTAGAATTACTAACACTTCAACCACACTTACCTAATCCCTCTGAAGTTTACTTGTATACATTTGGGAGTCCTGTTTATAGACATCCTTTGGGCAGTAAGGACTGGCAAATTTTTTATTTTTCTATTTACTATGAATATCCTGTGATGAAAAGATAACTTGCCTTTTTTTTCTGTAGACCTGAGAATATCCAAATATATCAGATGACAACACAGTGCCTTTTCAGAAGCACATGTCACAAGTATGCTCTTTCTTTCAAGAAGAAAATGCTGGCAGACATAAAGAGGCTGTGGGACAGTAAAGGTAATGTCACAGAGCCTCAGATAAGATGAAAAGGATACTTTGAAAACAGCAGCAGCCCCATCACCTTACAGAAAGCTTGCCTTTTTGACTTGTATGTTAAAGAGCAATGTTGCATTTCTTAAGCATAGATAACAAGAGAGGTGCAAGAAATGCATTTACAACCCTAGGCAAGGGGTGGATCAAAACTATTCCTTGCCCAATTTCTCTTTTGAACAAACTTTCCATAATAAGTTCATAATCTTATTCTTTGCTTTGAACATTCAATCTGTATGTTACACTAATAAAGAGGTCAACACATACTATTTTAAATAGTAAAATAAAAGATTAAAAAATCTCTACTATTTTCACCTAGGTTAAAATAATCGTTGGTGGTTGTGTGTCTACAAATTTCAACTGTCCATGGATAGAACTTGGGCAGAACTCAAGCTGTACTGCAGACATTCAGAAACCATCAAGGAATGAAACTAATTGCATGATTTATTGGTCCTGTCAACACTGAAATAAATAAATCTGTGTTTCTCTATCAGACCACCCCAGTTAATATCTCTGTCCTAGGATCCACCCACAGAACTTCCTTCCTCTTCTGCTCACAGTAACAACATTACCATTTGTCATCAGCTGTGAGGACTAACTGTATTGCTCTGTTAATGTTGTCCTGCACCATGTATTTCTGTATACTTTTAAGAACCTGCTGCTTGCTTTGACCTTTTTGCACTGTCCCCTCACACCCTTTTCCTACTCTTCAAGGTGAGCCTGCAGGTTTCAGCTTACTCCCGTTATGCCCAGAATTCAGAGCTCTAGCTCAACCCTCATAGTCCCATCTCTTCCTTCCCAGTCACAGAGTCCAGGTACAGATTTTTGTTTGCCCTGTGTCTCTTCCATCACAGACACCACATGTGCTCCTATGGTTAAGTGGATGCAGAGACCAAACTTTTTTCCTCTGGAGAATTCCATCTGGGCAGCAGTAAAGTTGAGCATTCAGTAAGTTTGCACAGGCACTGCATTAATCAGATTGATTGCTACATCAATCTGGAGAGTCTTGGCTTTGCATGCCAATGGTTTATTCCAAGCAGGCTGAGTCACACACTTACAGGTTGTCCCTACAGGGATGAACCCTCCTACTTCTGTGGTGTGCCTTGTTCTGGTGGACTCCACATCTCAAAAGCATGACTGGTTTTTATCTAGATTGCTACAAGACCCACTAGCATCAGTGAGATTTCTGCAGGTGTAATGATGAAAATACAGATAAAAGCCATTTGTTCTATTATTTTTTTTCAATAGAAAAGCCTATGGTACATTTGTTCTTTGATATGCTGAAAAGAATGATCAGTGTCTTTTAGCATAAAATCTTCTATCTTTCCCCCAGGAAAACAACTGTGAGCAGCTGATGCACAGGGACTTCTGTTCCACAAATTAGTCACATCATTCTATGCATGATTCAATAAGACATCCTCAAAATAGAGCAAGAGGATCCAACTCCATTATTAGCTAGCTAAGAACAGGCTGAGCAGAATAGCTAAATAAGCTTTTAATTTAAGAGGAATATTTGATCAGGGTCAGATGCCTCTGCCAATATTTTTCAATGCACTGCAGTGACAGTGCCTTCCAACACACCTTAAAGTGTCCTCTGCAGTGACTATTAAACAAAGCAAGGACCTACACCCAGCTGTCAGCATCATAACACTGCTCCCCTGGCACATCCAACCCTGGAGAAGTCTTACTGCAAACAGCAGGAATCCTGCTAGTGCCCTGTCAGCTGGATTTATTTGGCTTCTGACTGACAGCACAACAAGAACAGAGTGCACCATGCTAAGATGTGCAGATGCAGCCATACTTTTAGATGTTATCTCCATCACAAACTGTACTTCAACTCCAAAGGGAAGGAAGAAAACTCCCAAAACACCCAGCAAGTTTCTATTTCACAAATAATTTTAACAGGAGTAGTGAAAGCTTTTAAGTTTGTAACATCTGGAGTCATGAACACCCCACTAACCTATTATATAATTTTTATTCATTTTCTCTCAAATTGTTCATTTGAGACTTACAGCACAGCACAAATACATTGTAACAGCCAAGAGTGCTGTAAGTTAATGACAGTATAACCATTTCAGCCTGCCTTCCATCTCATTTGATGTTTTATCATCTTAAACTCCTATTGGGATAATGCTGCATGGTTATCAAATGAGACAAAGCAAAACAGCAGGTATTTTCTGTTGTTTTCAAATTCAGATGATAAATTATTTGAACCTCAATGCAGAGAAGCAGAGATGATGAAAATGGTGTGAGGAAAAAGCCTCTCAAGTCCTTATAGAGTCAAGCACACACATGAGGGCATATTCTGACTTTTGATTATCAGTCACACTGATGTCCCTTGCAAGGTTTTTGGAGGAGATGATTTTCACACTTTGGGATATATGCTTCTCTTTTCAGAACTCTTCCATCTCCAGTTATTAGTGACACTGGAAATGCTGAACTGTTCTACAGGAGTTCTTCAGGTAGAAAACTAGGCAGCTTTCTATCAACAGGGGTCCCATGTGCTAGTGGTGACTACAATTTGAATTCATGTCCTACTGCACTTGTACTTTATGGGAATTTTTCCTTTTTTGCAGACAGATTCAAGCAAGTAGTTTCTGGTCCTGCTGTGCTTTTCTTGTCAAACTCCAGTGCTGACACAGAAAAACAACAAAAGTAAGATGCTTCGCTAGACTCCCGTCTGACGAGCAGAGACATTTCTTCAAATAGAAAAGATTGCTAACAGTTCTTAGTCTTACACAATTTCGATAACTTACCTATTCTTTTTATTCCAAGACAGTCAAATTCAGAAGCGGCTTTCAAGAAGCAGCCTCTCTAAAGAAGTTTTTGGAATGAAAGCATCCTAATTTCTAATATTATACATGTTACTGGGATTGACTGAAACACTTCAGAGAATAATCAACTGTATCAGTGTACAGCACTACAATTCAAGCAGACAGACTTAACTTTTTCAAAGAGAAGAGGTGGGATGCTTGTGAACATCTCCTAGTCATTATGAAGTTGCTGCACTATAACATCTAGAAGAATAAAACATGATTCAGAAGGAAATAAACAGGTCTCAGCCTAGTCCTGAAGGATTTCAGTATCAGAGCAGAACTCACATAAAACACATAAAGCAATATTGGGAAACAAAATTTTATGTTGAAATATAAAGTTGATACACTAAACCTCCAACAATTTTTAAAAACAAAAAAATGGTTCTGCATTTTTTCAAACTGGAAGATATAGGAAGGGAACCAGCAGACACATCTTCTGTATCAATGATCTTTACAATTATTATTTTTCTGATGCACATTGCTGTCAATAACTTACTTTTCCCCCCCGCCAAATCCACATGGCACTAAATAAAGTAGAAGAGGCTAGAAATAAATTTTTGCTGCTTACGTGATCCTATAATCTCAGTTCAAAACAGCCAGCATTGCTGAAACTGATGAGCAGTCTCAAATCTAAGAAGAATTCAGTCAGTGATTTAGAAGCAGCTTCTAGCTGAACATACACTAAAAACCTGACTGTTTATCTAATTTGTTTGTCAAATTATCACAAAATCCCCTTCTTCCTATTCTACCTTTTGTGCCAAAAAATTTTCCCTACTTTTGTTGCTTGTTCTGACATCCTCTATTTCCCTACTCCTTTCTTCTGTCCTTGTTTGGTTATAACATATGACTTTTCTAATGCATTATTTAGGAAATAAAAAGGAAACCATATCACATAACATGAGGCTTGACTTGGACCAAGCAGCAGATTCATGGTGCAGTCATGATGACAAGACATCCAGATCTTGAAAAACAGCTATTGTGAAATAATTGGGGATTTTGAGCTCAAAACTATTACAGGGTTTCAATCTGTCCAGAGCTAAAAATTCAGCTTTGAGGAGGTGGTCAGAGACAGCAAGCTACTGGAGGCTAAGTTGTGCACAGGGTACAAGTTTTAAGCACTATTATGGACAGGTCATAACAGTTCAGTAGAGGACAACAGGTTAATAAAGAAACCCTCTTGCAGCAGTATTTAATAATAGGCAAGGACTTTTGGTCTTACAGCCACACAACCATATTCAGGAAAACCCTGTTGCCTCATGTCTTATGGACAGACAGGGATCCTTTGGAAGGAATTCTGAAGTCAAAATTGAATTTACACAGTTGCTTTTTTGCTCTGCTGCGTATGTGTTCTCCTTGAAGTCAAAATAATTATAAATGCACAAATTTTCTATCTATTTTTTTCAGCTTAGTTGTGTTTGGATTTGCCAGGGCAAGTGAAAGAGGCACACATCTGTACTGCAGGAAACAGAACAGCACAACTCACTCCAGCTTTGGGATATGGAAACATCTCCCAAATTGCTGGTTCACCATGGAGCAATACCCCTAACTATTTTTCTACGTTCACTTTTAACATACCATTAACTTCAAAGAATAGATGAAAAAAGGTAGTTTCAAATTTTATATCTAATATACTACTTGATAATATACATTTCTACCAGTGTTAATCCTAGCACTTCAGAAATCTCTGTTGATTGCAGAAGAATTAATGCTTTCTTTTGTGACTGATACAGAATGCCTGCAAGAATGTTTTTCCCTCAGCATTAAGAGTATCTATGCGGTAAAACTAACACTGACAAAATTATTATAGTGAAAATATAAGAAGCATAAAGAAAAAATTCCAATTTTTGTCACTGGTGCATTTAAGACACCTACATTAGCAGGTTAAATCCACCCTCAGCAGCTGAACAGCAAAACCAAATTGGCTTTCTGTGCCTGTGTCCCTTAATCTGCCAAAATGAACAACCAGATATTGCCACATGGGAACAGTACCTTGGTCATGCCAGCTCCCAAACCCTGGAATCACTTGAGAGTACACTACATCTGCCAAAACTACATCAGGGAACATTTAATAATTTCACTGTATAAAATGACTGAGATCATGTTCTAGAATCTATCCCCAGTGGTTTTCAATTTACAAGTGTAGGCACAGGCTTCAAGTCCTGCAAAGTCATTGTGGTGACTGTATGAGAGATTAGTTTCAGAACTGAAAAGTGATGGGTTTGCAGAAGAGATTCTTCTTCACCTGTCAGGACAGCTGAGCAGTTTTTGAAACATGATTTTCACCTCTATTATACTCCAAGGAAAGGATTTGCTGTTTCATTCTGCTATTTACCAATAGTGCTCCACAGTATTACACATCAATTTTACAAAGCTTTCTCTTTCTATCAAAAAATACAGTTCTAATAATCTTCCTAGACACTCTTCTATAAAGTGTTAGGATTACATATATATGGGAATTTCTCAGGACAAAATTGCAAAATCTTTCCTGACAAACTTCTCTTGGCAAGGTTTGAAATTCAGTCCAATGTACAACCAAAACTAAAGCAAATGTGGTCTATATCTTTATGCAGGAAAACAACCAAGCAAAACCCCACAGGCTTTACCTTCAGTTAAGCTCTGAATACCTACATTTTCCTTCCATAAGGTTATAGCACTGGCATAATTGGTTAGTGACTCACACTGGTTTCCAGTCTGTTTCTGTCACAGCAAGAAGTTTTACTGAAGATGCATTTATACATTTAGCTCACATAGCACAGGGAAACATAAATCTATGATAAATTCTTTCATATGTCTAATCAGGTTTAAATACTTTCTGTTGACCATGAAAATAAATCTTTTTGAGTCATTCCTTTTCTTTTGGCAAAGATTTTTTAGTCTTTTTCCCCAAGTAGCAAAGCTGATTTAAGGGGCAGAAAGGGCTTCCTACACTAGTTAACAGAAGTGTGAAAGATGGTGCTTAAAATCTGTCATTCATTTCTAGGTGTTCAAATCTATGGGTAGGATGATAAAATTAAGGTCAGAGAACTGTTTTTTACAACTGCTGTTGTAAACAGAAGATCATTTAATCTATGTTGCATCTCTGATTTGGGTATTTCAAGGAAGGAGGGTGCTGAACAGCAGGAATTCTAAATTTGAATGTTGTGACTGGTTTTTTTTTGCCTGAAACTTTGAGATATAGGAAAGGAGGAATATGACTGCTTCTCATTAATGACACCAACTCACATAATCTCTTCATGGGATTAACCAAAGTGTGAGTCATAAACCACAGGCAACTGCTGTTCCCTTTCAGCTAAATAATGCCAGTTCATTAAAAACTTTCACCTAACACACTGATACATTTTTTAAAAAACCACAAAACCAGTTTGAGATCTGATCTGTTCTGATCCCAGCTGTTCTTTGAGCAGCACACACAGCATGTGGGTATATTTATACAAGGGGAATTTGTGCACACATAAGATTCCCCAATCACAGAAAAAAAACCCCAAAAAAACAAACAAAAAAAAAACCAACCCAAAAAAACCCCCACCTAAATCTCATTTTAGCTGTTACCAGGAATAAAAAATGTAGTGCTGCTTTGATTAGGTAGGGAGCTAACCAAAACAACCTATCCAAAACTGCATAGGCTGGGATGCATACTGCAGCAACCTGGAAATTGTATTCCAACACTACTACCAGTAAACCACCTTTCTCTTCTCTTTAGCAGGTAGATTTTAAGAGAACTTCGTAAAATGCAAAAAAAATTCTATTTGAATCTGAAACACACTACTTTTTCTGTGTGCTTTCTTCAGGGCAAATGACAAGGCTGGATACAATTCTCATTTAAATGCCTTGAATGCATTTTTTGTCTTTTCTGTTAATAGATACAATGCAGAGACTTGGAGGAATAAACCTTTCTATGAGAAATAAGGAGTGAATGTAATTCATTCATCTTAATTGTTTTGTTTTGGTATTTTTAAGAAGATGGCTGAAGTTTTGGAGCCTGCTCTTGAGAAGGAAGCCATTTTCTTTCCCAAGCAGCAAGTAGGAAAACTGAAACTGAAATATTTTAAACAATACAAAAAATACAAGCTTTTTCTCTTTGGCTGTTAACCTGCATTTGTAAGGAAATTTTTATTTGACTGCTACTGCAGATCTGTTAAGAAGTTCACTGCATCGCATAAAGACAATATTAGCATAGATTCACTTTTTAGGCAAAAATAGCACTGCACTGACAGAGAGAATAAAGACATGAAAACCCATACTGTTTTGCCCCAGTATCAAGAAAAAAGAGACTTTTGGAAGACTGGAGATCACTAGAGACAAAAAATCCAATAAATCATATATTTACCGTCTGCATTCCTAAATCTTTGCTGGCAGAAAGGAGTAAATAATTTATAACACAGGTGCAAATACCTTCCTCTATAATAATGCTCCATTTTTTCTTACTGTTCCGAAGAGCTGAAAGACGTGGTTTTGCCCAGTGCAGCCACAGTAATTGTCAGTTTGCCAAAGATCAAAGATGCAGCTCTCAGGATAAGCTCTATGAACTACACTCAGGACTCCCTGAGCAGAAGAGGAGTTCACTACACTGTCAGCATCACTTAACCATGAGCTAAGTCTCTGACAGAAAAAAAAGTGGCAATTTACTTCCTGACCTGGACTGAACTATCAGATATGTATTAATTTTTTATATTCCTGTGTTGCAGACTGTGTTCTCTCAAACACACAATCAGTAGTGAGGAAACATACTCACAAGAGTTTTCACTATGATGCTTTGGGACCTTGTACAGGATCTACCAATTTCTGAAACTTTGGAGTCTCCAGATTTGAGATATTTTAAGTATGAATGTTCAGCAAGCCACATATGCAACTGCCAAGCAGAACAGCAATGGAGCTTTCCAGTTTTGCTGGTAATTGCAATCACAAGTAAGTGGGATGGATGCTATTTTTAAATGCTTATAATTGGGAAAACAGGGTGTTTTACAATGAAAAATCTAAAACACAAAAAAATTTGAAACAGCCAAAATTTTGTGGAAAACATTAATCTATTATTATTTTCTTATGAAGAAGCAGCAAGCCAGTAGCCATGCTGGAGTATTTCCTTCCTTCCCCAGGATGGGACACAGAAGGTAGCAAGTGGGTATAAATCTCTCACTGGGATGATGGAGAATTATCTTTGTCTACAGTGTATTTTTCCACTCAATTACACGCACTGCTTATTTTGCACACCAGAAGGAAAACAGTTTAAGAAACGTTTCAGTGTTTCAGCATCTCATGGTGCTCCCACTTTAGATAAACAATGCCCCAATTTTCCAGAAAAATCCTGTATTTTGAAATAACTTCTAAGTATTAGACAACATTGAGGTTGTGTTGGGGGCAATGCCAGCACCTCCAATTTTCCACTGTCTTTATAAGAATACAGTTCTCAACAGAGGTCTGAGACACATTAAATCCTGGTATTGCTCATATGTCTGGCCATGTTTTCTTTAATCACTGGGAAAACCAGTAACACTTATTCATATGCTTCAGGCACTTGGATTGAATAAATATTAGCCAGAGGCCAGGTTTTCATACAGAAAAATCTACAGAGCAGCCAAAAAGCAAAGAGGTTGTTAATGAGAAACATTTAATCCTCTCCAAATGCCCATAATGTCAGGCCTTAAGGAATTCTGCTTCCTTTTTAATTTCTAATAAATGCTAATGCCCTTTAATTATATTGCAACTCATCCCACATTAACCTCACTGGGAATGATACTGCCTTTTCAGGTAAGTGAGGGGTGTCAGCACTCACAATCTTTTCCAGCAGTTGCTCATGGTCTGTGGACTATGAAAAGGTGCAGTCACTGTCAAAAAAAGTCTGAGCAGGCTGCTGCTGTCCTGTTTTTTGGATAATCCTGAGCTTCTGTGGCTGTTGGACAGAACTTAAAGGCTTTTGGTAACTAAAAAAATTCGCTTGACAGAGCCTAGCATACACATGGAAAGGAGTCTGCTTGTCTCTTTCTATTAGTATTCAATTTTGTGTTTATTAAATATGCTATTAATGCCCTGTTACTGACAGCTTAAATAAAATCTGTAAAACACAAAAGCTGCAGTTAAACAGGAAAAGCAATTTTAAAAAATTATCTCTGCTAAGCTACAGGGAATGTACACAGAGGACAGGGTTGGCTTGTGCACTGTTTATGTACCACGTGGTTCATAATATCTTTCCTACTCTCTTAGAACATAAGAGTTGGTTAAAGCAAGCCCTCCGAATTCCCTGAACTACATCCCTTTGGTTTTGCTCCTTGCATGAATTGTTAATGATGGCAGATATGAGATTCAAACAGAGCTAAAGACATGTGAGTGCAGGACAGCAGCTGCACTTTTCAGACAAGAATGTTCGTCAATGCAGACAGAGTATTTTGGTGCATGAAATAATAAATGACATTTCCCAGGTATGGTGCACAGTAATGAATCATATGCAGAATGCTGAAGAAAATATAAAATATAAAATATAATTCCCCCCAAGATGGAATTGTTCACAGATAATGGAACTTTCAGTGGAAAAATAATGGGTTTACATTTGACCAGTAATGTTCTCTTGAGTATAGAATAATTTAACAACTGAAGAAGCAACAGACAACCTGAGGGCAAGGAAAGAGTTCTCTACCAAACACTTGCTTCCATAAAGAAGACATACTTAATTTAGAAAGCTTCCTTTCCCTCCCATTCATTCAAATGATTAGCTGCATATTTTCACTAAGAAACACTGATTCTAAGTTATTTTTCAAAAATAAATACATCAAATCACAATGGCAGAAAAATTAGAGCAACATTTAATGAAATACTGAAAAAGTATTCTTCAGTATAAAAGTATAACTTCTACACATCTATCTACTCAAAATGGCTAAATATTTGCAGAATTCATAATGTTGCTGAAATTATGTAAGTTAAAGTAACTCTGTCCAGAAGAATTATCAAATAAACTTTTTCTATGAAAATAAACAACAATTTAGGATAAAGGCACTATAACTGCACTGCTTAATTGATACTGCTCTTTATGTAAGCAAGGAAAGTAACCAAAGTGGACTTTTACCCTTATTTCAAAGCAGTAGTTATTTTATCATATGAATTTAATAGATAAGCAAAGGAAGCAGCCAATATGTTGTAGCAGCTAAAGTTTAAACAGCAACTTAACAGTTCACATTTAGTTTCTTACACATTTTTTCTCTTTAATAACTTCTGACTTCCTTGACCTCATGATAATAAATAAATTAGTGTCTAGTGACGAGCATATGCTTAAAAGCACAGCAGGTGCTGATGTCAGCAAAATTTTTCTCATGCTAAGGTTTGCCCTCCTACCTTTATTTTACCTTCAACTGTTTACCGTGATAAATACAGAATATACTGATCTGATCCAACTCCTTTAAAAGGCAATATTCCCTTACCATGAGCGGCAAGTCTTTGGGTGCCAAATTCAACAGCCCAGATTTCCCTACATCTACAGAGCATCCTCAGGATGATTCAAGGTCCCTAAATCAGGCTACTAACCATCTCCCCTGGGAGAGTATTGGCAGCTTGAGTGCTTAACTAGGCATTCATGCAATAGGTATCTGAACTTTTATGATAGAAACAGCTTGATTATAACTGTTGCACTAAATTCAGTGGTCTTTGGAAATAACTTCTCTAATGCCAATTCCCCAATGTTTTTTCCCTCCTTATCTTCACAGAGCTTTATAATCTCCAGCCCATACTTGCACTGTCACTGCATCATCTAAAAATGAACCTCATCAGCCTCAGATTTTCTCTCCAGCACCATAAACACAGTAACAACATAAACTTTCAGGTTCACTTGACAACAGAGTATTTTTGAAGGACAGTCTTGATTTTTGTCTATAGTGTGAATAAAAGAAAAACCAAGATATTTACGAGCAAGCAATTGTCTGTTTTGCACTACATTACAATGTGGTACAGAACATTAGGCTTTGCAACAAGATTAAATGTCTTTTATTTCTCTTTTGGCATTCCATACCCAATGGAGTAGGGATAGTGAGCTTCAAGTTTTTATTTTTGCCATATAAGATCATTTGACTTTTTCCACCCCCTTGTAGTATATATTTCATTTAATAAACCTTATAATTAAAAAGCACCCCTAATCTATTCAAGGATTACAATTCTGAGGGGGTTCATTTAATTCCAATAGTTTTAACATCTGTGGTTTAAGTTGCAGAGAGCTTCAAAAGTAGCTATTGAAGTAATACATTGCTTCATTTACAAAGGAAATGGGATGCCTAATGCATTTTGTAGTGCAATAATAATGAAGCTGTAGTATTTGCATAAAGCAACCCACAATAATACCAGGTGTTGGTCCTGTCTGAAAAAAGGTCTTTAGACTTTTCCTAGCCAAGTGTGGACCCATTATTCCATCTGGTTACACATTAGCATAGAGATCAGTGAAGTCCTCACCACAGAGAGCTACATTTGGGGAGGACTGATACCTCATCTGTGCCTGGAAAGTTTAATGCATGGGGAGAAGGCGCTTTTTAATTTAACTGTTGGTGTGGACTCTTAGAGGACAGCAGACTGGCCAGAAAGGACTGATTACAGCATCAAGAAGATTAATTCCCTTCCTTACCTGGGGCACTTCTCTGCATTCCCTTCCCTACCTGGCCTACAGCTGGTGCAGCTGCTTGGAGCAGGACATGGGACAAGGCTCACCAGAGACCTCTGACAGCAAATTTCTAGCCAATGTTCACTGGTGTCATTCTTTTGACTTTACTAGATCTATTCCAGTTCTATTTCAGGTAAAATAAAAACTATTCTAGGAGCGTAATAAACATATGGGGCGCAAGCCAGTATTTTGGAAAAGACATACACGTCCAAATTCAAAGCGCTTGAGGGAGATAGTGGCTGTTATCAGCACAATACTCACTGGACTGCACAGCTGGGACTATGAAACATGTTTAAATTTTGCTTTCCAAATGGTTTTGATTGGTTTGACCATTCTCTGTTTCAGAGGATCAGTCTCTTTATCTTACCAACTCATTATTTGCTAGAATTATCTCATTCTGATAATCATGATTATCACCTTTTCTTCTTCTGGGTATGTATTTATGTAGGTCTAATTCAAATCTAGGAGGTGAACTCCAAATGGTGTTACTGTATTAACTGTAACAACAAGTAAAGCAGAAAATTTCAGGGTTTAATCTGCTCAAGAGAGAAACAGTAGAACCACGTCTGGAAAATATCTCTCCTATATCTGAGCATCTGTGTAAGCATGCAGGAGGTAATCTGTACTGAGTTCAAGTTCATTACCACCTCATTGCAAGTTTTTACATTGGAATTAAATTGAGACTGAAATGAGTTTTGTTATCCCTATTGTGCTGCACAAAAGAAGATTCTTTGTGACAGCAGGAAGAATGATTGCCTTTGGGATAGAAAACACAAAATTTGAGATACATCTGTCACAAAAAGATTTTTAAAAAGTCAGCTAAGCTACAAATACTTTTCTAGACTATGGTGCTCAGAACTCCCTTGCCAGTGAATACTCTTGGTGTGAAAGTGAGAAAATGTGTCTGATTTGAAAAATGTTACCACACTCAAGTTTCCCTGAAAACCAAGAACAAGAGCTTGATCACATTCTGTGAAATGATCACATTTTCCAAGAGCTTCTATCCCACCAAAATCTTCATCTACAAACAAGGATCATCACATGAAGATAATAAACCTACAGGGCAACACAGGACATGAAAGTCTCAAGTGTTTTAATTACCTTTTAATTGCCAATCAGAAACCACAGTGATACAGAAACAAAGTACTCTAAAACCATTTTCCCGTCTTGGAAAATATTTGAAAAGTTTTTAAGCCATTTAAAATAATTCACTTCATTAAGTCAAGCAATTAATAAGCAATGTGACAAACTAAAATGCACCAATTCCTGCATTTCTATAATTGCATATAATTATGTGTGCTCATGTTATGTGCACTGTCACACAGACCAACACACTTGGGAGGCAAAGCTTTGATGTATGCAACGTTGCCTTGTCAAGCATCACCAAAAAGTGATTTCAATCCCCTTTAGCCAGAAAAATATTTTATTGACTTTTCACCTACTAGATTGAAATGATGCAAATTATAGTCAGGCAATAACTACCATCACAACAGAATATTGTAATTCTTCTGTAGAGCAAAGACAGCATAGGGCTGTATTCACACTAAGGGCTTCATGGAATTGTGGATGCCTTATTCCTGGAAGTGTTTAAGGGCGGGCTGGATGGGGCTTGGAGCAACCTGGTCTAGTGGAAGTTATCCCTGCCCACAGCAGGGGGTTGGAATGAGGTGATTGTTAAGTTTCCAGTTCAAGCCATTCTGTGATTCCATGAAGGAATCTACTTTTCCCTCTGAGAAAGAGCAGAAGGATATAAGTTGTTGCAAGTGCACGACAGAATGTACTAATGTATTTACAGAATGCAGCAAGGCAAGTTAAGAGAGGAAAAACAATCCTACAGAAGCAAAAGCAAAATCCCTCTACCTGGCAGCACATCTTGCACTGTACATAGCGGTCTGATATGTGCTAATAAAATAAATTCAAAAAAGGCTTTTCACATGGCAAATGATGTGCATCTGCTTAACAGTAATATCAAACTAATTTTGAAGTGACTGTCTACAAATTTGCTGATAGTATCATTGTGGTAGCAAATTTTTACAGAGAAAGGTGACCCTGAGGTGACCACACAACAGGAAAGCAAGAGAGGACTTTATTTAGGACAATGTTGAGGGGAGACTATCCATCAACACTCAGAAGTTTACACACCAGTTCAGCAGTGTCCAGAAGGCAGAGAGCCTTGAACTGTGCAGTTAGCATTGCTGCCTTTGCAATGTCAGCATGAACCCAAGTTGCAAAAAGGAGCATGAAAAGAGAATCAGTAATATGTAGAATAGTGAATGCCAGTAATGTAATGAACATTATTTACAAGCTTTGCTATTGCACACTCAAGTACAGCAACAGAACGCTTATTTAAGGCAAGACAGCCAATGAGAACAGGCCTTTTAAAAGAAAAAGTAAAAAGAAAAGATTCAAATTTAATTTCAAAGAAAGGAAGGACTATGATGTCGTAAGGGACTTGGCACCTCTATACTAGCTTTTTTCCACTTTAAAATTGAAAGAGATACAAGTGCATTTCTTTCTCTTGCCTTTGCTTGTCAATTATAAGCTTTTAAAATCAGAAACAACTGACTTTAAAAAGTGCAAATTTACTAAATATTCTAACCAGTTATAATCAATATTATCAAAGCAGACTCTTGTGGATTTTCAGAATGATTTCATGGATCTTTGAGAATGAGAGATTGTTGTAGCTGCTTGCCTCTTCCTGATGCTACTTTGATCACTTCAAAACCAGTCAATAATACCTCTACCACAGTGCCTGTTTAGCCATTTTAATTTGCTTTCCTGAGGCTTTCAACGTAAGCCATTTAGCAAAAATAAACTTAGAACAGAGACCATGCCAGTCTTGGTTAAACTACATGAGCTAAAACCCAAAATAAACAAAAAACAAAACCAGATGAAAAACATTCCACAATAACCTACTCTGGACCTTCCCATCTTCTACTCACCATACCACTACAAGGCAGTTGCCACAAGTTGAAAACCTTTCTGTGCTGATTACTTTGTATTCTGTAGATGCTCTGCTGTCAACAGTTATGAATGAGTTATAAAGGGATTTAAATTTAAAAAATCACCAAATTTGGAGCATTGAGGAATGATTTTTGTAAAATGAATATAATACCCAACACTATTTTGACAGGAATTATATATTTTCATCAGACTTGTCAGTTCACCCAAGAACAAACTATTAACCAGATGATCCTATGACAGGGTTTTATAAAATACATGACTGTGTGATCAGATTACACCTCAGCCTTTTCAATGTTTTAGCAACCTAAACAAGTTCCTCAAATCTGAAGATGCTGACAAGAGTGGGGCTGCAGAGTAAATATATTTTAAAGACAGGTGTATCTCACTGATCTACTGCTGATAATAATTAGCTGATGCCTTTTTAGTCTTTGTCTAGAAGCAAAGGGTACATGCTAGCTCTTGGTGTGAGGGGTAGGAATAGGAATCTGTTCATTCCCTCTGGGCACAGAGTTCAGCTACATTGAAATGAGGGTAAGAAGCCTCAAACATTACAATGTTCTCACAAGTGTAAGGAAATGTGCAGTTAAGGGCGAGGCTGTGGCATGAAATGAAAGCAGATGATATGTCAGGAAACCCATATGATGAACGAGAGGGGCAGAAAAGGAAGATTTCTTACACGTGTACTACACAATAATTTCACAGAACAATAAGTGAAGTTCCTGAGTACCACAAGCAGTCATCTTCTGCCTCATTAACAGGTTACCTAACAAGGAGGCTGGGTCATATACCCAAGTATTTCATCCCTTGACAAAAGAGAGAGGGAACAGTGATTCCCTTCCCACCCTCTCACCTCCCTGGTCTAAGGGACTTTAAATCTTGGCTAAGCCTTGTCTGGAATCACAAGATTCTGCAGAGGTAGAAACTTGCTCTGGCATCTTCTGGGGGCATTAGGAGCATCTCCAACAGAGGAGAAAAGCCAGGTTTTCCCCACTGCTGGAAGACAAAACAGACATGGCAACATCCAGGCTGGAGAGAGGAGACAAGCTGAGAGGGAAGTAAGCCCAGAGCAGGGCACAGGAGCAGCACTGCAGATGCACAGCCCAAGCAGTGCCCAGTGATTTTGGCATTAGGGGTACGTTTAGAGCCACAGTACAACTGCAGCACAACTAAATCCCAGGGCTGCAGAAACTACTTTAACTGTTCTAGCATTAGGAATCAACTGTGGAGTTGGCTGCACACTTTGGGAGGACTCCAACATTTCCTTTGTGTTAAATTCCTTATAAACACATGCTACCTATTCATACAAATTAGAGACTCCAGCTATTAAAAATGCAAGTTCCCAACATTAGCTCCCCAGTTTATCTCTGGATGATCCAGAGAGCAGGATTGCAATGAATGCTGCTGGCTCCATTACTGGGTGTAGTTCCAGCTGACTGCAGATAACATCATGAAAGTAGGAAATACATAATAGGTACATAATAATCCAAACAGAAACTCCTCTGGTCACTCCACTGCGAATAGCTAGCAGGACTTGTACTGCAGATAGACACTGAGAAAGAACTTGCTGCTGCCAGTTATTCCAGTGAAAGGTCACTATTGGCTGCTGTAATGATAAGGACACACTTATGAAATGCCCTTCACCAAACCAGAGGTGCCACAGAGAGTAACAACTAGAAACTGCTACTAAAACTAACTCCCCAAACTGAGCTGAGAAAGGCCACTGTCAAAAGACCTTCTATCAAAATACCATATACCAAGATGTTACTGCAAGAGAGTAAGAAACAGGGAAATTCTGACTGGAAAAAGAAAGCAGCAGACTGAAGGGAGAAAACCCCCATACATCAAAAATAGTTCCTCAAATGATGGCTATAAAATATGAGGGGATGACAACAACAACACAGAGTTATGTCTCTCCTTCTATTTTGGTGTCCAATATGGTTTTAGATTCTTTCCCTAAAGAACCTGAGATAGAGCTTTCAGATCCAGTGGCTGAAGTTGAATAGGACCATAACTATTTGAAAGCACAATTGTATAACAGAATGTGCCAGGTTGCCTTACCAATGCACAATAACAGTAACAAATGGAAAAAGAAAATGGAGACTGAATGCTGGATTCTGTCATGTCATGTGCATAACAAGCACCAGGTCAGTCCCCTGAGCCTGCACCACATCCCAAGGGATGGAACTTATGGAAGAAAACTGAAACTGGGGTGCTGGATAAGAAAAGATGATTATCCAAGCAGGGAGCATTCCTTCAAAAAGAAACTAAGTTTGTGAAGGGATCACAGGAGTCTAAAATGAGAGCAAAGATAAACCTAGAAGTGTCTGTTACCTGCTTCCTACATAAGTCAACTAGAGCTGTAGCCAGACACTCCATCATCTTTCTCCTGAAGAAAACAGAAGAATCTTCTGTTACAAAACTGTCTTTTTTGGAAGAGTAGCTGGTTGCTTCTCCTTTTTGTGCCCCCTCCAACCTTTGGACAGTCTGTAGGCGGCTGGGACTGCAGACAGGAAGTTACGATCCCTCCATGCCCAAGTTATATTACTCTGAGAAGAATATTGTTTTAGAGGCAATAACTTCTTGAAGAGATTGCAAGTCCGATAGCTTTAACTAGCTATTGTATGCTACTACTGCCCTCTTACTCTCATTTCCTGCTAATTTCTTATCTAAATTTTAGACTTGGATTTTCAACAGGTAATAAACATGCATACAGACTTTCCCCCCACACTTTTCCAGGAAATCTTAACTAAAGTGAACTATAACAGGAAAAAAACCTGGTATTATGTAGTCTGCTGATGATAACACATCGGATCTTTGATTTCTGGTAAGACCTAGACTTTCATGGAAGCTCTAAATAAGCAATAAACACTGCACAGTAATACTCAGTCTGGTGATTGTAATACATCTGGTCTTTGATTTCTGGTAAGACCTAGTCTTTCATGGAAGCTCTAAATAAGCAATAACACACTAAGTGAATGAGATAATTAATGAAGTTTTCCATAAACAACTAGAAGAATCTCAAGAGTAAACACCAAACAATATTTTACAATAATCTAATTACTTACATGGTAGATTTGTCTAACCAGAGCTATGGGCCTGCAATATATGTATGGCAAAAGTGACAGAAACACTTTCCATTGGAAGAGGTTTTTGGGAAGCATTTTCCTTTTCTTTTTTTTTTTAATTTTTTTTATTCCGTAATTAATCAAATGCAGTGTTTAAATTCACTTCTGCACTATTAAGCACCCAAATACAGATTGTGGCACTAAATGGGAAAGCAAATTTATCAGATAAGGTTTTTTAATTTGGCTGGTCTTAAAAACTAAGTGACCATAGAATGCACATGGTAATTAATTACACACATTTCTCCCTGTCTATACTGAATAATCAAAACATTCGCAGAGAGCAAAGACAAAGCTCAGTTCTCTGTACTCTCATTTGGATTAAGATATGACAAATACTAATTTGGGCTACTTAACAGATTGTTTACCTCATCAATATCTCAGTGAGAAATAAAAAGTTCAAATCAGAGCAAAATGAGTAGGGCAAGTTTTTGATTGGAATTCCATGAATCCAATTTTTCTTTGGAGAACTCTGGCACACACAATCTGAAGTCAAAGGGCAAAGGGGCCCTTGAGCAAAAACATCACAGGGAATCAAGGGCTGTTTCTTGTCACAAAGCTGAAACCTAAATGCTGCCTAATGTTTTCTTTTTCAATTGAAAAGGAAATTTCCTTTAATATACAATACAATACTGTACACTGCAATTGGTATATCAGAAGATTTTCCTATTATACAAAATTTACTGTTAAGTTCTGAGTCTTCTCAAAGTGCTCACCTTCCCTAAGTAGTCACTGAGGAAGGAGCAGGTGCATCTCAAGAACTGACTCCACAAACAGTGGTGTCAAAATTTCGACACAATACGGATTTCTATTTGCTCTACTTTCCCCTCATGCACTGACAGGAAAACTAAGCATTATTTCAGAACTCTGGCTTACTGCCTGCTACATTGATGTAGACAGTCACTTCTCCTAACATTCCTTACAAAGAGTGGCAAAGGTTTTCACTATTTTCCCCTGAACACCGCTTCCTGCCAAGTGATTGGTCCAAGAATATTATTACAGGTTTCAGGGGAAAGGTAATTATTATTAAGGCTACACAATGCTTTCCATTACAAATCTACTCGCCACTGTTAGTTCATTTTGAATGGGAAAAGTCAAACTTGCAACGCCATTTAGAGAAGAAAAAAGCTTTTCCCCTCCTATTTTTTGAAAGAATTACTAGTACCTCCATGCTGAACAACAGCACTTGATATTCTGCACCAAGATAATAAAGATGAGAGAGATGCCACTATCAAAAGAGCCTGCTCCTGCAACACTCTCAAATCTTTTTCTAACAAAGCCTTGTTAAATTTCAGCAGGTACATCCTTTGAGGATTCAACACATGCCAGGTCAAGGAGCTGGACAAGACTTTTCCTTGCTGTTCTTGTGCCTGGCAGAGGATGACCACAGTAACACAAAGCCAAAACCATGAGGCAGGGGACTGGCTCTGCTGCTCTCTCTGTGCTGTGACTGAGGTCAGAGCCCAAACTCTGAACAGAAGAAAGAAGTAGCCACATGTGTCATAGAGGAGAAAGGAGGGAAATATTCAAGCAAAAGTGTGGTAAAAAAGAGGAAGATGAAAAAGATTGAGACAGTTCTCGGGACTCTGACTGGGGTGCTGATCAGAAAGAAGTCTGAAAACAGCACTTAGGAAGAATTTGGAGAAATGAGGTCCAGGAGAATAAATCTTCTGCAGTCAGCTAGAGAACTTGCAAAACATGAACTCAAACATCTGACCCCAGGGAACTAGACAGAACTGGTTCATATAATGTGGGGCTATATTACAAAATAACTACCAATTATATTTAGTTTGTCCATGTAGAAGTCTGAACCTCAGGACCTTCCAGAGTGCAAAAAAAAGTGTGCATGGATTGCTTTCATTTTTTTCCCCTTGGTTTAAGTCTTTAAAAGCTGAGACTTGCTTTAAAGATACATTATAAAGTGCAATTCTGTGAAATTCAGAAGTTATATTAGAAAAACTTATCACAGCCTTTTCAAGTACTGTTTGATACTTTGCCCACAATGATTGTCTATAATCCTCCTCCTCCTTTCAGAGGATGATCAGAAACAGACCTTAATTCTAAAAGGCTCCAGCAAGGCATCAATGGCATTGACTTTCATTACATCTTGCAGCCATCTCTCTCCATTTTGTTTTCTTTTCCTCTGCACACTGTGGTTATTAAAAAAACCCTCAAAACAGTAATTTAGTTTTATAAACAAAACTGATGGTGTTTCAATGCACCAAAACTGGACCTTACTGCTACTTAATGCCCAGGCTCCTATTGTACATCAAGTGATGCAAAGCATCTACAGTTTCCACCTCAAAATAGAGGTGTTAAGTTTCTAAAGAGCTATAGAATGATGTAAAAATCTATATTGGAAGTCAGGCTCTCCTTTTTAAAGTTTTTTTTTTTTTTTGCACTGTGCTTATACTTTTAAAAGAAAAAAAGAAAAGGTGGTGAAGGTCAGATGGGCTGGAAAAAAAGTTAGAGAACTTGTGCCTCCTCTTCTGTGAGACCCCTCAAGTGCGGCATCTCTTGCCACAAGCTCACAGGGGCAGAGTGAAAGCTGGGAGAGGGGACAAAGGCAGAGAGAGAGATTTGCACATGTATCATACCTGTCTCTAATCCTGTTCTTTGCCCCTGCTTCCTAATCCATGTGCAATTACAGCTCTGGTGTACAGGCTCTTCCCTGGCCAAGGTCCATCTCAGCACCCAGAACATCTCAAAGTCCTTGATTAAAGAGCAATTACAGCTATTCCTCCTCCTCAACTCACTCATCTTTAAGAAAAGTTGTCCTCAGACAGCTGTTTTAAAAAGGAGATACTTTCTTCATAATTGGCTCATCAAAAGCCCAATACTTGTTGCCCAAATAATTAATTCTTTGAACTTGTGCTGCAATGAAATTTTTGATAGGCAGTTTATCTAAAATAGTCTGAAATATCCTTAACTATTTCAAGTAGAAACAGTGTGTCTCAAATTTTGTATTCAATGTCAGAAATATGTGACAGGTGTTGTGCCCTGCTAAGAACGATGATAACCCTGACAACATGGAGGATTCACCATAGACAGTGGAGTCCTTTGTTTGTCACTACTTTTGAGGCTTTATTGGAAACATGTTCAATGACAGGAGATTCTGAGGTTCCTCACTACCCACAGCCTTCAAAGAGATCCTGTTACTGAAGCAAAGCAAAACAGATTCAGAAAAGAAATTTTTACAGAGCTGCTTCATTATGCACTGCCCACCAGGGTCCATTGTCCCTTAACAGTAGCCAGCTCTAAAGATGAAAAATAGAATCATGTGACAGATACTGCAATGAACTCAGGTAAATCAGTTTTGTGCCTCTGCTGTCGCTTGGAATAGAGTTAACACTGAATGATAGGAAACATTCATGTATTGGTGAAGAGAAAAATAAGAAAATTGATGCCTGTAAAAAATGACTTCGAAGTGGCATTATAAACAGTATTTTAATATGATGTGAATTACAAGTATTTGATACAGAGAGGATAATATATTGATTTTCTTCATTCTACACTATGCATGTCACTAAGATCAATGGAAGTCACAAACCTGTATCAAGGAAATTATAATATGTGGAATTATTTATAGAATGGCTGCTTCAGGTACACACCAACTGCAGCATGATAATGGTCAGACTTATGACTGAGGACAAAGCCATCTCTTACACACTGTAAATGATAAAGTGTGCATTCTCATCATTGCTTCATTCACCACGTTTTTCATAAGTGAAAGGAAGAACCAATAGAAGGATTCTTGTACAGCCTTTTTTTTTTTATAAAGAAGCAATAAACATTGTATAGTTTGTCACTACAAGACAGTGATTCCACTTACAAATGAAGTAATTAAAAAACTGCTAAAGGCAGTATTTTCCAAACGAGGGTTGTGCAATGTATATCAAAGTAAATATGCTGAAACTTTGGGAATCACTCCTGGATTGCTCAAAATTCTAGGGACCCCAAAGAAGCTGGAAAGCAGCAGCGCACAGAAATCCAGCATCTCCAAGCTTCTGGTAGCAAGAATGCATGAACCTGTAAGCACATGCTTCCCTTTTCCAACAGTCAGCAAAGCTGTGTCAGCACTGGCAGGAAAAGAGAAAGCCTTACACTACACAGGCATCTTCATAATTTTCATATCTCAAAATGATGGCATTTCCAATAAAGGCTGCTTTTGAATCACCATTTACTTCTACAGCTCACTTAGTTTCACAGTAGTCTCTATCTCCTACTGTTAACTGTTAAAAGAAGCCTTTCAAAGATCAATCCAGTCTGGTAGGATCTGGATGTTAAAATTGAATTTTTTATGTCTACTTGTTCTTTTGAAAGGCTTAAAAGCAATTTGTGGCAATCTGCACAAAAGGATTTGATTGACAAAGTTTAACAAAGTGATCTAGAGAAGATTCATTGGGGAAAAAACTGCTAAAATTGCAAATTAAATGGCAAATAGTTTTTCTCTGTCTGCCCTTGAAACAAAATAGGTTCTTTCAGATGTGAAAATCATTCCAAAAGCTTCTAAAAGTACCTAATGAAAATTTGACAAATGCATAGCATTATTTTTCAGATCTGCAAAAGTAATCAGATAAAAAGAAACTACAAAAGGACAAGTGCAACAATGGCTACCAAACAAGTCTGTTGACCTCATTCACACAAACCTCAAGAAGACAGTTGCCAAACTTCCCTCCTAGTGAAATACAGGACGTTTAGTGGAAAGACCTGTGGAAATCAAGGGGTATTTGTCCTCTGCTCTCTCCTTCCCAGTTTGCTGTCTCAAAATGCCTTTCCCTGCAATGCTCCTTTCTCCATCTGCCACAGGAGCAGTGCCCAGCTGGAGGGTCCCTCCAAGCAGCAGGGTTGTGTCCCTTCCAACACTGCTCCAGAGGCACTCCTGCTGAATGTCTGCAGCACAAAAACCCCCCACCCAAAGGCACACCTTAAACTGCCAGGCCAACTCTCAGCGGAAGCACCATGAAAAAAGAATAATTTGGCTGCTGTTTTGGTTTTTGGTTTTTTTTAAGATTTTATTTTTAAGCCTCTAGTTATGTGAACAGTGTTACACTGAGAGCAACTAGCATAGTTAGAAGATTTATTTCTCTATTATCCTGATGGTGCAAATTATTTTGTGTGGTAGTGCCACTACTTGCAAAGCCTTTGCTTTAATCCTCAGACAGTCCTACCACCTGAGCCAAAGTTATTGCCTCCCATTCAACACATCTTTCACCTACTTTGATTCAAGTCTGAAATTCATTTACAGGGTAAATTTAGCAGGATAAAGCTTTTCTCTGTTTGAAACTACAGCATAACCAATAGATTTTACATTTTTGTAATGGTGCTTCAATCTCATATACTCATCTGCTTATTTAATTTTTGAGTATAATTCATATTTTTTTTGTCTTTACACCATTCTTATGTGACTTCAAATTACTGTTACCTGCAAAATACAACTAACTAATGTGTTAATCTTCTCAACTTTCAAATCAGTCACATGACATAAACCTGCTCAAAATAATTTATATTTTGGTCTTAAAAAAACCTACTAGATTTTTTACTAACAAGTTAGGGTTTTTTAAAAAATATATTTATGTCTATGAAAATTTTCCAATCCAATACTCTACTCATGCTATTCTAACATTATGGTGATTTTATGTAATCAATTGGTTTTCCTGTGTCTGGTAACTTACTGTAGCTTACACACTTTTGTATTTATTGGAGACATAACAGAAAAAAAAGCATTTGAAATGCCAACAAATGAAATTTAACACAGAAAACTCAGAATTCATTAATGATAAAACATGTAAATATGAAAGACTGCACAAAAATCATTCACTCACTGAATTACTACAGAGACTGAGGGATTTATGCAAAGTAACAATACACTCAGTTAAACACACCACATCTCACTGCATTAGCAGCACCTTGTGAACCAAACTCCCAACGGAGCTATCTCAGCTCATTTACTCTTTATAAAATTGACTTTTTTCTTTAGAACAGCTATCTTTGCCAAAGGACAAAAGGGCACTATGTGGGCAAGTCTATTAATCTAGACATTAAACATCTATTTTGGCAATAATAAATGCGAAGGTCCAGAATTACCCATTACAGACTGTAAACACGATTGTGTACTTAGTATGATCTTTATAAATCCACCATACAAACAATTTGTGTTTCACAAAAGTTACTTCAGTTACTTCCTTGCAGACTGATCAAATGATTTTCTGTTAGTTTTGTATTGACCTTTGTTATATATTATTCCAGTATTGTTATGATATGATTAAAACTATATGATTAAGCTCATTAAAACCAATGATGAAAGTTTCTTTAGACAATCTAGCATCTGGATTCATTTTATGATCAAAACTTGTTTGCTCAATAAGGTTTTTTTATTCATCGAAGACTCAGGTAATGAGAAATCTTTACATCTTTTAATTACCCATTCCTGATAACGTCAGCCTCAATTTCTGCATGGTTGCAATTCAGAATAAAACATGTTTTAATTAACTTTTTTTAAAGTACAGTAAGGATTTTATCAGATATTAATGGTAAACATCACCATTCAAAACCTACTTGCATGTTTCTTTTCAATAACACAGACTAGTAAGAATTGCCATCTGTAACAAATGCTTCATTGCTTTCTCAGTATTTGTGTAAATGTTGTACAAATTATTTAATGACTGTGCAAATGTTTTTAAAAATACTCTTAAAACTGAAGCACGACTTTTTTTAAAGCAACTGTTGTTCACATTCTACAGTCAGTGAGCTGACCCTTGGCAAGGTTTCACATATCTATCTCAGAAACTGTTAATTACTGATAGAACACACAGCTGCCAAGACCCTGCACTCCAGAGGTGACTTACCAGCGGTCAGGCTGCTGCTCAGCCAGCCCTGGGCTCTACTGAGCATTCAGAACCAGCTTTAGCCCCTCTGTGCTGGCTGTCCTGGTCTAGCTCAAAGTGCACAGTTCCCCACCTACCTCCTCATGCAATCCAGCGCCCGAATGAAGAAGTCTTTGTGCAGCTGGTGCTCGTCCCTCAGGATGGAGCACTGCTCCAGGGTCACCGACATGGATGTCCTGTCTTTGGCACTCTTGCAGCAGGTGAAGCGCACTCCGTTCAGCTTCCGGCAGATCTGAAACACAGGCAGCCCCTGCAGGTTGGCACTTCTCCCACAAGGCAGGCTGTGTGTGCAGCCCCTGCAACTCTGCAAACCCAGAAAGTGCATCCAGAGAGCTACAGCCTTTCCCAGGAAGAAAGCACCTATTAAAAGTTAGTATCAGTACATTCAGTTCCTGAACTTAAAATAGGATTTTTATAATTATAAATTTTTTTATAACTACAAAAGAAACAGTTCCTTCACTATTTCTTCAATCAAGAAACCACCCTGTGCAATGAAAGGTTAATCGACTGAACACCTAATGAATAAAAAACTCACCTTGGTAAGTCTTAACTCACAAACCTAAATGCAGCAGACTAACTTCTTGTGAAGGTATGGAGTCAGACACATCTGAATGTAAATAGTTTTTACTTTCAAGAGGTAAACTGTTCAATGTATGACTCACAATTAATCAAGTTTAACACAAATGACTGACATGGATTGTCTACTTTCACTTACACTTCGAAAAAGTTATAAGGCGTAAGGGAAACATGATATTTTTGAGGATGATTTCTTCCCTTAAGAACCAATCTGTGGTTGCAGTTTACATTTCAGTTTCAAACAATATTTTACTAGAAAAAGAAAAATTTGAAGGAGAACTGCCGTTCTCCAGTGTCAAAGTCTTCCTTTCCCCAGATGTAATTTGTCCTGAGAAAAGGTAATACTTAGCTTACACCTGTCCCTGGAGAACAGTAGGTATAACCATGTGAAACCCTAAAATGTTTGTGAGTATAGGGCAAGGCAATAAATTACAGCAGTAATCACAAAAAGGAGCTTCCCACATTGGCTATCATGGGAGAGCTCACAGGATGAAACTGGAACGTGATCTCCACAATGTCAGTTCAGCAAATAAGCATTTGTTCATCTGTTAATGACATTCTCAGAAATTCTATTAAACTCAATGGCCCAGAAAGTACTTAGAGCCTTCAGGTTCTTTGTGATACCATGGTGAAGGTAATCTCAAAAGTTTAATTTAGGAAATCAATTAAGGGAATCTTACTTAGGACCCAAAGAGGTACAGGATAGTGAAGGAGAACCTATGAGTATTTCTTCCATCCTATAATTTAAAATTTTTAAAGTTATACCTCTTTAAAAATTTGAACAGTTGCAATGGGATTTAAATAAAGTACTATATGCTAATTTTCTTAACTAACGGTGTGAAAGAAATTAACTGTTTAATTGAAGAGATTAATTCTCTTGACACTAGTATCTCTGGAAGTCCATGAGTCATGGGGGCTATTCGACATGAATGAGTCCTAAAAAAGTTAAAAATATAACAAATTCATTAAAAACTAAAGTAAAAAAATCGTAGGCAATTATTCTGTTTGAGTGATGGGCTCTGATGCAGGGAAGACATAAGAGGAGAAGAAAACAGACTTAACTTCTATTAGATTTATTCTTACAGTCCAGTTATATCAGGGATTACATGCAGGTACAGATACATATGTGGAATCTCATACATCTACTGCAATATAAAAGTGATATTGCACAGCTATTGCACTGACAAAGTTTTATTCTTGCATCTTTTTCAAGAAATAAATGGAACTTAGTATAACAGTATGTAGATCATTGGAACCAGAAATACACATTTCAGAAAGTTAAAGTAAGGGAACCTAGAGAGAAAGAGAATTCAGTGAATGAGAAACCTGAAACATTTTGTATGTCCAAAGAATGCTTTTTATCCATGAAATTATTTTCAGGGTACCCTGAATAAATGGCAAAATACAATTTTCTATACCCAAAGATTTAGCACATTCTTTGTAACTAATTTTATACTTATTTAAAAGCAATGTTTCATAGTAATTGCAGGTCTGGTACTGTAAAAAAAACCTTATATTTTTACTTAAAAAGGACTCCTATTGCAAGAGTATGTAATAATATTTATTAACCACAAGGCAAAATGTTATTAGTAATATGAAAGTCACAGTCGTATTATTAATACAAAGAAATAGTTAATATTGTCTTTTCTCTGGTATTAATAAAAAGGTAATGAAAAATGTTATTAATAATTCTGTATCAAATATTTATTTGCCTTGAAGGGTATATACATTTGAAAGTCTCCCAAAATACAAAGCCTTGCTTCACTTTCAGTAGATACCAAAAAACTCCCAGTTCGTATAAGGGGTAGAGAATACCAAGGGTGCTTTTCTAAATATAAGACAAGTGCAAGGCTGAATTTCACATTCCTGAAAAGTTGAGCTTTTTATAAACATCTGAGAATTGTTTTCCTGGTCTTTTTTTTAGTATGTACATGCAAACTCCACAGAATTGGGAAACAGAAAGGAATTATGGGGAAAAAACAAATAAGTGTTAATTGTTGTTAGATAAACAATTTTCTTTGTGTTCTCCCTGTGTCCTTTGCATGTCTTTTGCAACAGCTATTTGTGAAACTAATTCAGTTACGGAAAATCAAAAGTTGGATGCAGCAATAGCAAAAAAAAGACAGAGTAAGCAATCATGTGCCACATCATACCTCAAGGACTCTCAAAAAAATATTTTGAGTAATTTTATGTTATCAAAGAATGGATATTAAACAAATCACACAAATTCTAGTGGGTTCTACCAGTTCAAAAAGTGAGAAAAAGAAAATGACTGCTATTTAAGTGGAGGAAGAAAAGATAAATTTATTAGTGGAATGACTATGAGAATGAGTATCTCGGAAAACCATTTCAGCATATCCGCCTCCTTCAACCAGTGGTTTCTCCAAACATATCCTTAAAATCCATTGCACTTACAATGTCAGCTTATGAAAATGAGTTCATCGTTACTTCATCAATTTCTTTGAAACAAGAGAGCTTACCGTTGCAGCCAGCCACATGATTTCTACATTCTTTCTCTTTTTGGCCTGGATATTTTGATGAAGACTTTCTAGCAATCCCTTTAAATCATTTTGTTCTTGAAAATGTGGTAAACCTGGAAAAAAAGGATGACAGAGTTGCTCATTGTGATAAGGTTGGTGATATGGTTGTCCTGACTGAAAAATGCTCACGGTGAAGAACAGGTCTATTATTTACAGCCTTCTTTGGGAACACAGGGTGGAAATTACCAGCTAAATATTTAAGAAATAAGCAAATCTTATATGTCTTTTTGAGTATTGGGCTGTCCTCCCTAAGAGCTTCATGTAAAAATTTAATGTATCTTCAACCTTGATCTTATAAATGGATGGTGAAAAACAAAATCAAATCTCGGCTGTAGTTCTGTTCAGCAGCTATTACAGACATTCAATGAAAACCAGAAAAAAAACCCCTGAGTGTATTACAAACTGCTTTGATGGAATGATTTTTTTATTTTAAAATAAAAAATGTTGGTTGTGTTTTCAAATTGAAATATCTAGTTTTTGTTTTGAAATGTGCTTTAGTTTTTATATAATGTAACATAAAGGTTAAATAGCATTAAGTATGCCCTCTAAAAAGCAACAAAGTGTATTTCTTAGTCTGAATTTAAATGGGGCTTTATTTTGAAGTAGAAAATAATTTCAGGTTCACTTAAAATCCAAAATTTTACCTGCTTTTTCTGGGTATGGCATCTAAGCTGAAGTTTATCCTACATCTCCAGCAAAAATCCAAGAGTAGGCAATTTAATTTCCCCCTCTGTTTCATATGTATATACAGGAGGGATTTTTCTAATGTTACATTTATCTTCACTAGTTTTGAAAATCAATAAAAACAAGCAAAATCTCTTTTCTGAAATGATTTCTTCTCATGGTGATAAAAAAAATTATAGTTATCACTAAAAAAACTGCTCAGAATCAAGTGAAACAAAATTGATCAAGGGATACAGTTTCTTCAAGTGGAGAAAGTAAATTGTCCACCCAGTGAGGGGAAAAAAACAAACAACCCCACAACCAAGGCACCAAAACCAAGCCCAAATACTTATACTCAACTGAAAGAATGAAAATGAGAGAAGTATTAATGAAGGTCAATATCCCTTCTCTTAACATGGTTGAACTTGGAATGATCCCTCTCATCAACAGGTTTTTACCTTTCACATCTAATAAATACTGTAGTTTCCATTATCCATGACTGACAGTAAGAAGTAATTTAAATTTATTCAAAAAGAACTAAATTGCTTCACTCATACTGTGCTGGCTGAAAAAAAGGGAGGAAAAAGTACATCGAAACTCATTTTGTAATAGTCTTAACGTGGATTGCTTTAACTGTGTATTACAAGTTCTGATTGTACACTTAGATAATGCAAAGCACACAAAAACACATCATGCTTTGCTATTACACTTACGACTGCATCTGTTTCTTTAAAACACAGAGTACACAATGACAAAGATACTTTGAGATTATGCAAATGTATCACTAAACATTTTATTGCTTCCAGGCAGCTTTCCTTTGGTTCCCAGCAGAAAATGCAACATCTCTGAAGGGTGACTTCACCACAGGTACAGCAGGAGGCTCCTAATTTATAGTACTGCCAAATGAGCTGCACCTTGACTGGAAATGATCAATTGCTTAAACTCCTTGGGTCCTCCACAGAATTAAAGATCAAACCATCATTATTACTGATTATAGGGGGGAGGAGCCTGGAAGTACCAAACAGCCTTGTTGTTTTCAGTTAATAATGTACTACTAAACAACAATCTTACATTTTTGGACCCTTACTATCCTTAGCATTTCTATAAAAGCAGTACCATTTTGGTCCTCAACCAGGGCTGTATTTGGTCATCACTTTTGGTAGGAATCTTTCTGGGAACACACTATTATTTTCATTTTCTGCTAAAAGAATTGAAGAGGTTAACAAACGGGTGAACGACAAAGTGTATGCTCATCTTAGAGGAGATAAAGTCAGTGTATGCTTGGTTACAAGCAAGAATATTATTGGCAAGGGGAAATACAGACACGAGAGGAAAACTAAGAGCAAAGGTGGCAATACCTTTCTGGGAGCGGAAAATTGAATTTTTTGAAAGAGAATATATGAATGAAGCAGCAGGCAAGGGAGGCTGCCAAGGCTGGATGCAACAGCCTGGCAAATAGGACTGTGAGTGCTCAAATTCTGTTGGGCTTTACGAGCACTGTTTGGAGCTAACAGCTTTGGGAACACGGTCCTGCATTTATTTTGTAGCACAGATTTGGCACTACAGGAAATTATTTAGAAAGGTGGGACAAAACCATCAAAGAGCCATCAATACTGAATGCCTCTTACTTGTCCCCAGCACCAGGGCTGCTGCCAGCCTTGTATGGAAGGTTTGTCTTCCAGAGGTGGGCTCACAAACAATCCTGAAGGACAGCAGTACAGGTTTAAACTCTGTTAATGAAAAGCAGCCAATACTATCTGCATGTAAATTTTTGCTTTTAGAAAATCCAATCCATTTATGAGGCAGCAGATCTACCTTAGTCCTAATCTGGATGAGGTTAGTTTTTTGAGGATGTTTTCTTGGCAAGGTTCCCCTAAATTAATTACCTGACTTGTCGTATGAGTTTCTCTGTAGACATCCTAAAAATAATAGGTCTGTGGGTGGATAGATGGGCATCCTGCCCCATTTAGGAAGAGAGCTTTTGTTTCTGTCAAAATTACTAGCAAATTAAAATCATCCTGATACAAGAGAGAAACATATTCATACATGTGATGTGATGTATTTCCTGACGCTTTACCCAGGATTTAAAAATCAGGCTGTTAAATCTGCAACATTTGAGACTATAGTTTGTGTATTAAAACAACTTTAACAGGATTAGATTGATGCAAACATCTTCTCAGCCCTTGCTTTTGGCAGAGTAACAACATAGTAATGTTTATGTGTTTAATGTTTATGATATGGAATTTCTGTAAAAGTGGAATACAGGGCCTATTCTAATGAAACCTTGTTATTCATACCATGATGATGTGGATCACTGCTTGTATTTGCATCTGTAGTTTCGCAGTAGTTCACCAAACCTCAACATATTTTCAGAATGAGAAGAGGGAATGACTGAAGCTGATAAAATTTCCTACCAAGTATTTCTGTACAAATACAATAAGTACAGACTGTCCTCTTGAAATATTAAGAAACTTATTATTTTAATAACTTAAAATAGCTGTTCAGTTCATAATTCCTCTGTTTCATTCTCTCTGTAGTTTCTGCTGTGGCATTGGGCCTGCTAATATTACTCTTATAACCTTTTACCCATCAAAGCTTTTCAAAGCCATCTGGACATCACATATTTTTACTCACAATCAGGAGGCATTTTTTCCGTAAATAACTTGTAATATTCTTTGAGAAGTTCTAAGTTTTCCTGGTTAATGTTTTCCTGCAAAGTGGTATCTCCAAACCTATGAAAATACACAATAAATTATGAAAAAATCCCAAACCCACAAACCAAAACAAAGATAAATTATCATTCATAATTATTTCCTTGTATAAAGAAATAACTTTGATTTTATAGTACTTGTTTTATAGTGCTGAATGCATTAGATTTTGCCAAACATGCAGTAATTAAGTTCTTGCGTGCTTTGGAACTAATTTTTGGAAATTATATCATCCCTGATGGGTAATTCTTCCAAAAATTTATTAACAAAGCAATCCATTTACAAACATGCAATCAGGCACTTATTCTTTTTGCCCTCACAAATCCTCAATAAAAGGAAAGGCACATTGGAAGAATTCCAAATGAGACCATAGGCGAGAACACCAACTCCTCCATCTCTTAGTGCTGTTGTTGCTTAGGCATATTAATTTCTGTAAGAGCTGGACAAAAGTGACACAAGATGGAAGAGAAGCTTACACACAAACTAACTATAGTTATATAAACAAATATCTTTCTCTCTGAGATCAAGATTTCTACAACAGGCACATTTCACATGCCAAGAAAATAAATCTCATGGTACTACAGGAGATATGATCGTAAAGACAGGAATGTCTCCTGGGCAGTTAGGGCCAAGTTTTTGCAATTTATCTTTAGAACAGCTTTGGAATGAAAGTGGAGTACAGGAAAAGAGGGATAGACAGGTAAGTGAGAAACTCAGGTAGAGAAAAGGGGACACAGATCAGAAGATACCACATCTACTGCTATATTGTGTACAAAGGAAGCAAATATTTCAATGGGCCAAAGGGAGACAACTTGGCTACTTCTTCAGTAGCCACTGCTGCATTGCCACATGAGAACATTTCTTTTAAATCAGAAATATTCTCAAGTGTATTCTATCAAAAAACAAAGAAAAATGTGTTTTTTATCTAATAGAATAACATTTCCTAGAAACTCGCCACAAAAATGTTTTTACATTCTAATGTTCTTTATCTCACAAAACCCCCCATATTTTTAGACAAAAATCATGTGCAGGGTTTCAAGTCTCAAAAACAAATGTGCAACCTTAGGAGTTAAGCAATGTTTTGAATTAAGACAAAAGCAGACTGTAACTGCACACAGCAAAGCTGTTTCTGCATTGAATTGATTTGGTAGATATTAATACATATCCGTATTTATAGATATGTGGGTATTATGTTTTCTCTCATGGCTTTCTTTGTGCACAATGCAAAATGACCACTGGGAACAATACCTCCTGCCACTTCACCTGCAAGCCAGGCATCTTTTCATACCAACTCCTCTACAAGCCCCCAGGTAATCAGGCTATTTCTAAATCTTGTCAAATTTTTCTTCAGAACATTTGTAACACTCAGACCTTTCTGCCTATCCCACACGTGTAAGCTCTAACAGCTTGCTTCTTGCTTACCACATCATGTCTTATCTCTCATTTTGGAAAACGAGGTATGTTCTACTCAAAATTTTCATGACTGATTTTGCTGGTTTTGCACATTATGACTTTGGCCATGTAACTCCTCTCAATGCTTTCTTCTTTATGGCATCAAGAATAACCTATTTTCAAGAAGTTTCCAAGTTCTCTAAACAACTATCCAACTCTTTCACCAGTAAAATGCCAGTTTCTACTGTCTTTGGATTCAGTCTATATCACCCATTTCAATTTTCTGCCTAAATTTTTCTCACATATCACCATCAGCGTGGAAAAGTCTCCATAAACATTCACAAAGCTACCTGATGGCATTCTTTAGCAGTCTTACATAAAATACTGATTTTACTTGCCTGTCTACAAAGAGCAGGAGGTGAAACTCCTGTGGTGCTTAAATTCTTGCCTATTGTCCAGGTTACGGATTTTCACTGTCTCCCTCTATTACTCCAGCTACACTTTTGCTATAAGCTTTTGGCTTATAGCGAACACAACCTAAAGATAAGTATTATGTATTTTGGATGCTCTGGGCATAAAAGCAGCTAAGAGAAAAGAAGTTTTAAAAAAGTAGCTGGCTGTGTTGACATCTTGACTTCTACTTTGCAATTTTAGCACTGCACAAACACGGTAATTTAACATGACCAATAGATACCCTTCTCTTGGAAGAGAAAATTAATACATTGGTGAAACTTTGACTATTATTATATTAATTAATTAGTTTCCAGCAATCTGTTGCAGAGGAGTACTAATAACACGTCAGAACTTTATCAGCCTTCATGTTTCTACTAATGCATTCCCAATTATTAACTACCAGTCCTCAAACCTGGAAAAAAGCTCTAAAAAACTGAGAAAATTTCTCTAGCTTATGACTTGCCCAGACTCATCAAGCCCACCTTTAAGATATTCTGAATTTTCAAACTCTTGCTTGAGAATTTCAAAGTACTGCATACAAAGAAAATATTGTATCTGTGAAATAGAAATCCATTTTGCTTCTGTATCCAAGAGAAATGTGGCACCAACTCTCTGAAACAAAGCCCTGCTTGTGGTCCTATCGTCATGTGGACTTGCTCATTGTTCTGCATTGCTTCGTGGCTTGTGTTTATTTCCTTTAATACCTTTTAAAATACACACTGAGTCAATGTGAGATGGTATAAGAGCAAATAACAAAGAAGATTTATTTCTAATCCTGAGAGATATCCTGTACCAGCATGGAGTACTTGGACAGAAAATGAAACATTACTTTTTCTTACCTCTCTGCCAGTGTTTGCTGTTCATTGATTCCAACATTAAAGAGCACTGGATACATGCGAAGCAGCTTTCCTTCTTTAATCTCTTGTGGCAGCAGCTCAAACATCTTTGCTGGAAGCTGGACCTCTATAATGTAATGTTCACTAGGAAAAATATAAACAAGAATAAGGATGGGGTTCTTGATTGGTTTGCCTAAAATAATCTTCTTAAATTATAGAGAATGTATAGAGTTACAAATCCCTCCCTTTTCCCCTTAATTGAACCATGAAAAGGGATGATTCAGCTCGCTTTTTTAAGAGCATAACCAAGCCATAAGAAGAAAGGCAGGTATAACTGTATATAACTATAAACTAGTTTCTTTACTGAAATGAAAATAGGACTAAGGACAAGAAAAAGAGTCCTCTGCTACCAAAATACCAATAAGAATGCCTCAGCTCTTAAAATGCATCTTGCCGAGTTACAAAAACAACTTACTTCCAAAGCCACAACTTGATCTGGTATACACTCTAAAAAGTAACATGAGCAAAAACCTTTCACAAAAACCCAAAGTAAAACTTGCATTTTCTTCAGTGGTTGGATTTTCTCCCTGGAGGTAGAAAGCATCACCAAAAACAAAATTGTCTCTGTGAAGATAATAACTGAAGGCTCATTACACAAACATGAATCCTGTTTTAGGAGGAGGGATATGATATATAGCAGTTCTGGGCTTTGTGTTTGGTCTGACTTTATAAAAAAATGTGTTACTTTGGCTGGCAGGTCAAATTCTGATAATACGGAAGACCCAAGTTGGATTGCACCTGTCTTTGAGAACTGATGCCTGACTCCACAACAGAAACAATGGTATAGTGTTATCTTAGCTTTTATTCGCTTTCTTTTCACTGTTAGAGCAGAAGTCAGGCCAAGGAAGTCACACCAGTTTTGTATGTAAATTTAAGATCGATAATTGTTTGCACCTATTTAAATAATCATGAAGTCCTTCCAACTCTTAATCATGTACTTGCTAAAGAATAAAACTGCCATCCAGATTACCCACATGATGAATCTGGATGAGAAAAGACAGAAAACCTTGAAGAAAAAAGTTAATTTCTGCACTTGCTCTGACATCTTTGGTAAGCTTGGGATGATTGGCATCAGCTCATGTTTGGAAAAACAGGTTCCACTTGGAAGAGCCAGTGGTCATGTTTAAACTTTATCCTGCTCATATATCTGAGAACAAAGTAAAATGGATCCGGTGCAGACCTGTGACTGCAGTGCAATTGCATTCAGCAAGGGCAGCAGCATCTGCTTAGTACAGGCTAGAACTGGTGTGCAATCTTTGAGCAAATGCCAGATGTTCCCCAGTGAGAGGGAGTATCAGTCCTAAATGAAGAATAACATGTCTCAGGGGAGGGGAAGAGGAAAAACAAAATAGTTCTGCTTCCCAGGTAAGTTTATGTTCTGTTAAATTAATTCACCCATGTGAAAGAAACAGAGAGTTAGCAAAACGGGTAGTAAAGAACATGGTTCCCATGCCCTCTGCATAGCAGCATTAATTCTCAGCCTGAGAACCCTCCTGGCTGCTGTCAAGTGCTACCAGAACACTCCTCTGATGGAATGCTTTGATGACCTTGAGAAGAAATGCTACACAACCAAAATACCACCAAATCACTGTATTGTTACATTTCACCACTCCCAAAATCAGTAGAAATCTCTGCATGTGAAAAAACACTAAGAAATGCTGATCTTTATAAACTAGTATCAAAACAATTTGAGACTTTCCCCTTTGTCTTTATTTTTTCTATTTTTCAAAACAGTTTTTGAACTCTTGGAGATAATCTGTGGTAACTTTAAAAAGTCTCTTACCAATTGCACAATGAAAACAATGCATTTCTGATTATGGAAGGAAAAGGTTATAAAGCCATGACAGAGCTGTCTAGAAAGTCCAGGAATAGTACTGAAGTCAAGTGGAAGCCAATAAAGAAACAATTCAAAGAAATCTGGAGGACTAGTTTCATAGCAGCTTGACAAAGATCTTACAGGTCTATGATTCCACTTAAAGAAGAAAAAGAAATATAGTAGTAAATTTTACTGTCATATGCTTTCTCTTTTTAATGGCTGAATTCAGTGCAGAGCTTTCAGGTGATTTTGGCAGGAGATGGATTAGGTGGGTAAAACATCTTCCAATGAGATGGAAAAATCGGTACATAATTTTTAGTGTTTAATGACCTTTCAGGAAAGCAGAATGGAGAAAGCAAGCCTGTGTTTTAAGAGACCAAATAATAAATCTTCATCTAATTAAGAAGAAACTGTATAAATTTAGGTTTTAAATATTTAAATGTATATAATTTGCCTAAACAGGACTGCTTTAAACTATCCCTCCCTTTCTTTGCTTTATTCTCTAATATTTATTATCATCACATGAAGATAGACAAACACTTGTAGTCCTGTTAGAACACTTCTAAAAAGTACCCCCATATGGCTGGGGTTCATGAATCCTGCAGCTGTTTTGAGTTGGTGGAAATCACACACCTTTAGCTCTTTGCAGTTAACCCCAAAAAAGTAATTTACACAGACTCTGCTTTGTAAAAGATAAAAAAGGCACACGTGGTCAGTCATAGCAACTCAGCCTGGAGGCTCCTTGCCCAGCTCTTCTTCCAGCTGAATGCAGTGTTTTAAATCACCTCAGTGTGGCTTTAAGTGCTAGTTTTGGGCTTTCTTGAAAACATAGCGTAAGAGGCTGTGACACCTCAACTTAGAGAGATGGGCAATCATCAGTTGTAGAAAGTTTAACAAGTGAAGAGCCAGATTCTGCCCCTGGGATGGGGCAGCCCTGGATGTACGGACAGACTGGGGAATGAGAGGCTGGAGAGCAGCGCTGTGCAAAGGGACCTGGGGTCCTGCTCCAGGGAAAGGTGAATGTGAGCCAGCAGTGCCCTGGAGCCAGGAACAGCCCTGTCCTGGGGGCACCAGGGACAGCATGGCCAGCTGGGCAAGGGAGGGATTGTCCCCTCTGCTCTGCACTGGGGCAGCCTCACCTCCAGCGCTGGGGCAGTTTGGGTGCCACAGGATAAAACAGACATGAAGCCATCAGAGTGTCCAAAGGGGGCCATGAGGATGGTGAAGGGCCTCGAGGGGAAGATGTGTGAGGAGAGGCTGAGGGCACTTGGTGTGTCCAGCCTGGAGGAGACTGAGGGGAGACCCCAGTGTGGTTATCACTGGATCAGGAGGGGAAGTGGCAGGACAGGCACTGATCTCTTCACTCTCCTGAGCAGTGACAGGACTCAAGGAAACAGCCTGAAGCTGGGTCAGGGGAGGTTCAGGTTGGATATCAGAACAGGTTCTTCACCCAGAGTGGCTGAGCAGGTTGAACTGACTCCCCTGGACAGAGGTCACAGCACCAAGGCTGACGGAGTTCAAGAAGCACTAGAACAAAGCCCTCAGGTACCAGGTGTGATTCTTGGGATGTCCTGTGCAGGGCCAGGATTTGGGACTTGGTGATGCTTGTGGCTCCCTTCAAACTCAAAATATTCTGTGATTCTGTAAAAAATATTGGAGAAGTGCATATTTTGGGCTCTAATAAAAGAATGTGAGCTCCTGAACACAACTTCACCTCCCCTGCGTGGCCAGTGTCAGCTACCCACACCAGCAGGTCAGTGCACTGCCAGACAGTGCCACACACTTGGGATTGATTTGTTTGTGCACACAGAATCTCAGGCTTAAGCACTTCCCTATAAAAAACAATTACACGTTACTGTGCTGACTCTTCAAGATAAAAATTCGTAGTTTGATCTTCTGTCTCGTGTTTCTACAGTCTTTTAGTCTCATTTTCTGAGCCACACCACATAACAACCAAACTGATCTAAAAATTGAGAGTTTCTTAAACAATTATTACAAAATAACCATTTTTTCACCATGTTCTCTTTTTATGGTTGACTTCCAATGCTATCTGATAGGAGCAGTTTCATCACAGCTCTGAGGGGAATTGCACCCCTCCACATAAGCCTTATAGATTTTTTTTTTTTCTGATACCAATCCCATCCAGTGAATATCTGCCAGTAAATACAGTACAGCAATCACAGGCTGTAGCTCTTCTTCCTAAACACTGACTGCTCCATCAATCCAGAATGCCTGAGGCAGCTGAAAACCCAGGCCTCCTTCAAATCCAGGACCTCCTGGTGTGACAGCTCAGTGTACCACAGTAATGGCAGCAAGCCAGTAAATGTAGATGCTGGATTTTTCAGGATTTGTGGTTGCTGTGATTTACAAAGGATTTATTTCCTCTGTTTTATCCACACATCATAATTATTCTTAATTATTCCCAATGTGTTGCCTATCATACTCCAGCCTTCCTGTTATTTATTTCAATCCTTTCTCAGAAAGCTCATACGATGAGAGTGAATCATCCAGAATAATTAAGTAAATCAGTGGTGAAAGCCTCCTTCAGAGGGAACATATTTTCTAAAAGTTGCTGCTTTTAGCTGAATTTAATTTACAGTCATCTTAAGAATAATGACATTATTAAGGAAGTGATTTCTGCAAAAGTAAAAACATTTGAAGCTTCAGACTAGAATAACAATAATGATGAAAAATCCATTCTAATCTTGTTAACCCTGAAATAGCCAAAATTAATGCAGTGTTGCAGTTTATGTCCTGATATTCAGCAGTACTTATCTGAGATTCATAAAGTATAGGTGATTTTGTGCAAGGATTTCTGAGATTGGATATGTCCTGTGTCATTTTGAGCAGCTAACAAAAGCTTCCTTTTTTAAAAGTAATCACTAAATTTTGAATGCGAAGTGGCATGCGAGGTTTTTGTTTCCATCTTAAAAACATGCAAGGCCTAACTCTTGGAATTGCAATTTCATTTCTCACACTGAAATACAAATTCTGTAAATTCAAAACCAGGTTCTCAGAGGCAACACTTGTAAATAATGACCTTGTCACCTGTCTAGGTTTCAGTATCTGTGTGTGAATAATGCACCAGCAGCTCTGCATAACACAGACACTGTTCTGATTAATCTGTATTAGTAACTGGAACTTTTAGCTTTTTATCAGGAGAGTAACCCAGATCTTACTAGTCTTTAAAATCCCTATTACCTCACCTTCTGAAAAGTACAACCTACTGCACTTTCCATAAAATAGAATTCAGCAACAAGAAAACCATTAGCTGGGTTTCATGGGCTACAGATTAAAACTGTAGCTTTGTTTCCTGAGCTCCAGGAAACAAAGTTCTTACCGCCTTCCAGTTATAATAGGCAAAAAGTCTTCTGATTTGGCTTCAATTACTTTAAACATTACTTTCTGCAAATCTGAAATGCCCACAGCCATGTCTTCTAGCATCCCTGCTTCTTCACCTACATGAAAAGATTAAAGAGATTATTTACAGAGTTGGCAGATCAGTCACTGTACAGGCTAGAGTAAAGCAATATGAGGATTATATTTTCCAGCCTGTGCATCTAAAAATCACAGTTCTAAATCCACATTACAGTAACCTACATAAAACCAGACTGATTTCTAGAACTGTTGACAATTCTGTGGCCTAAATGGTAACTATGAGTATTAAGCAACTCTGAAAATCAACCTGCTCTATATAGGCATAGCATAACCTCAGAAAAGCCATTCTTATTTATTCTTTAAGTGTTTAAAAGGCTGTCCTGCTGCTGGAGAACAAAGGTTTTGAGAATAACAATGAACATCATGCAAAACTGAGAAGACAGCAATCTCCAAGTGAGTAACTGCATTAAAAAGCTGCACAAATGCTAAATTCCTCTGCTTTGGTCAAAATTGCTGATTTGGGGAATGATTCCAATAGATCTAGTTCAAAGTTTGAAACACAAGGCAATTTCTCCCTCCCAATTTCCTTTTTAATACCTATCAAATAATGGCACCTGTAAAAAAAAATATGAATGAAACAGTTTTCAGGCTATCTTCACATTATCAGCACTGGGGATCAGGACAAGACTGACAGAGGCAGTAACAGTTTAAATCTGTTTGGATTAGCTTTATAAACCTGGTATTTTGGGTCAGGTCTGCATGGAGCAATCAGCAGGTTGTGTTCTCTGAGGAACTCAGAATGAAACAGGTTAGTAATTTTTGTTGCAGAATTGACAACACAGCATCAATGACTTCAGCTGTACTATTATGTGCAAGTCTACTGACTCATAAGGACAATATTTGATTCAACAAGCCAAATTACTGGAAACAGATCAGAGGTTAAAATAAGAAATTCCTGGCTAAACATCAGGGCTGGGTACATAAGGAATTTTGTCCAAGAACAATACTTACTGTATGTACTAAGGAGTCCTTCATATTGAACCAGCAATCCAACAGTATGAAGCTGCTGTAAAAATCCTTGATCATGTAAACCTGTGTGCAATTTGATTACGAATCCACAGACCAATCCAGCGAGCTGTAACGATAATTAAAAAACACATGCAATTAACAGGTGTACTGTTACAAGAAAAATAATTAAAATGAAGCTTGCTATGATTATACACAACAGAGGTAACACCTAAATATTTGAGAAAACAGCATAGGTATTTCTGTTTAGTGACTAAATGATTTCATAATAATATATTATTGATGCTTTTTTGTGTGTGTATAAAGTAGTGAAATATTCCCTGAATTTATATTAGATAAGCTTCATTTGTTTTGTGGGATTGTGTGTTATTTACACTGACATAAATCAGACCAGGACCTTACTTGTCAGGCTTTAAACGCATAAGTCTCTCAATTATGATGAATTTGAAAGCAGTTCAACATCTAATGGAACTGAATCACCTTGGCAGTTGCAACACATAATTTAAGGGAGAAATTAAGTGAAATATTTAGAGAAAAACCTATCTGAAAAAACATGATCTACAGGAGAAGACAGAGAGTTTCAGTTATTTGCCAAAGGAAGACAGTTCTAAGGTAAGACATGCTAATAGTCTTTAAACACTTAAAATACTGCTACAAACTGAAAACAAATAATCTGCTCTCTATTTCCAAAGTGACCAGGAGAAAAAAACTCCCTAGCCTGCGATGCTGCCTGGCCAGTGCCCCGTGAGGCCACATCTGTGTGGAGTGCTGTGTTCAATTCTGAACTCCTTAGGACAAGAAACACAAGGAGGTACTGGGCAGAGTCCAGAGGAGGGATTTGGGGTCTGGAGCATCTCTTTTCTGAGGAGAGACTGCAGGAGCTGGGCCTTTCAGTCTGGGGAAGACTGAAGGGGATCTCATTAATGCACATAAATATCACAAAGGTGAGTGCCGAGAGTGCCCGACTCTTTTCAGCAGTCCCCAGTGGCAGGATGAGGTGCAAAGGCCATAAAATAAGCCACAAGATGTTCCACCTCAGTGTGAGGAAGAACTTCTTTAGACGGAGGGTGGTAGAGCACTGGAACAGGCTGACCAAGGAATGTGGAGCCTTCCTCTCTGGAGGCATTCCAACCCAAACTGGGTGTGTTCCTGTGTCACCTCCTGTAGATGCCTTGGCCTTGGCAGAGATGCTGGACTGGATGATCTCCAGAGGTCCCTATTCTGTGATTCTGTGATTACAAATATCAGCAAGACATATTCAAAGCTAGACTTGAGAACTATATAATCTAGGAAGTCTAAAAATAGATTTCTGGATCTGTCTTTGTGCAAAGGTGGGATTAGGTAACTTTTCCAGTCCATTGAAGACCTGTTTCTCTGACTCAGTGACAGAAGTACGTACTACGGATTTCTATTTACTATTTAGTTTCCTATCACATTATAAAATATTTAGGTGAATATAATGGAAAATAAATGAAAAAGTTGTGTCAAATTAGAAAAAAAACCCCAACAACAAAATGAAAACCACGAACACTGGCATGAACAGTATGCTTATAATTACAACAACAGAAGGAAGTAAGTGACACAAGACAACCTACTGCTTGGCTAAAGACGATGTCTCTTCTCAGGGTCAGCATCAAACACTGGGGCAAACCACAGGCAAGTTCCTGGAGCAGGACAAACGCCATGGATTGCTTGGCCCTGGTCACCACCTCTCCCATGCAGTCCTTCAGTGTAATCACCAGTGGGTACAGCTGTTCATACCAGTCACCTAGAACAAAACAGGTCATCTGTTCCCAAGTGGAAAACTTGCATTGAAAATCCCTTTTCTGCGAGGAAGGATGGCTGCAGCGGTTGTGTAGACCACCCTTCCCATTGAAACAACCCTGCAGCCCTCCCCAGACCATTGTGGGACCAGAAATGCCACTGGAGAACATGCTAATAAAAGTCGGACTCCATCTCACCACAGGGACTAGGGTTAAATCTCTGGCCTGAAACCAACTGCACCGTGAAACAATGGCCATTTTTAACAGTCCCAGCATCTCTATAAAACTTGTATTTAAGGGTCATAAACAGAGTATACAGGGAAACACAAAACCCCTCATTTAGCACATAAAGATAAATACAGTGATGAAGATCTCCTTTCCACGGCTTACGTCTGGCTATGTAAGAAATGAAGTGGCATCAAAAAGGCAAAACCAGGGAGCATAACTGTATATTTAAGAAAAAGTGGGTGCTGGAGGCCAAAACACACTAAAAATAGGTATTTGGAAGGGTATCACCTGCTTAATGCATAGGCTGGAAATACAATAACTTTCAGATCATATTCCCTTTTTTTTTTAGCTTCTCTCTATATTGTTCTCTTTAAATATTTAGAGGTATTGAACTAATTTTTAGCTATTTCTATAAGAGATGTTGAACTATTTTGAAATAAGTTTTGGTCTGTTCAAATACATGCTAAGAATACCAGAAAAACAAACCCCTATTGAAATGCTTGAAAAAATGTGATTCCTTAATACATTACAAAGGAAACAGTTATAACTAGGAATGCAGGAAAATCAGAACACCTTACCTAAATTTGCCCAATAATCCCAGCTGTTCCTGAACTTTACAGGATTTAATAAAATCAGACCTGCATTTTAGTTGCATATGGCTTTGCCTACCCCCTAAGTTGAGCAAATAATAAAAACAAACAAATAAATCCCCCTCCTTCTCAATCTACATCTTAGTTTCATTGTACAGTTTAAAATGAGAGAAATCAATGCTCCAGAAGAATCCATATAAAAGTTGGAAATGCAGCTGATTTAATACAGTCCATAATTGGCTCGTATCTTCTGTAGATTGGTGTAATTAAGAATCAATGATAATTAAAATCTGTTGTAATTAGGTGCAAGACAGCAGCATGTTGTTTCAGGTAACATTCTGAGTCAGGCCAGTGAAAACTCATTAGTACTGAGGAAGGAAGGCAGGAAGACACAGCTGCCTGTTGCCAGTCAATTTGGCTGAGCTCCAGAAAAACACATAAATTAATAATACTGTAGCCAAGAAGACTGGAGAGAACTTTTAAAACTGGGAGAAATTACAGAAATCAAAGAACAGGAAAGGGGAACAAGGACAGAGCAGGCACAGAGAACAACCTGAGCTCCTTTATTGTCTTTGTGGTCAGACAACATGTGTTTTAACACAGTCATTCATATATTCATGAGTAATACAGAATGAGGAAATGCTCCCTGAAAAACAGCAGCTCCAAAGTGAGTATCATCCTGACAAAACAGATCATAAGCCACCCCCAGGTAGAAGCTCCAGCAAAAAGAGGTGATTTTATACATGTCATTGACTAACAGAGCGATGACACACTGTGTGCCAAGGTCTGGCATACAGGTTTTTAAGAGACTGCTGGAAAAATGGAGAGCTTGCAGAGCAGAGCTACCAAGATTTAGAGTTTAATCTCCTTAAGCTGATGAAAAAGGCTGGGCATCAACTTGAATTCCCCTCTTCATGAGGAGAAAATAACAAGGACTAACTGGGGTGTTTATTCTAGGGAATAAAAGCATAAGAACAAAGAGAGGCTGCTGCAAAACAGAGGAGTTTAGAAATAAGGCAGAGAAAAAGCTGTGATGTACTGGAAGTCAGTGTAGACAGACCAGACAAGCAAAACTCTCCTGTCAAGCCAAATCACACCAATTTATTAATTTAATCAATAAACATATGCCAATAAAAGCAACAGCAGCAAAATAAGCTCAAAAAATGTAATGCACTCTGAACCAATAAGCAGGGCTGTATGTGGTAAGAACAGAGTGTGTTGGCTGCTTCTCACTTGAGCAAATAATGAAAAAGATTATACTTGGCCATTTTAAAGTAAACTTGAAGGTACAGCAAACAGACACCTGTTCCTCTTCCATGGGAAAGGAGAGCTGGATACATGCACAGCCAAGGATGTGGCAAATACTCTGACAGCCAGGGCAGAAAAAGCAGAATTTCTAGAACTAATCGCACTTCTTGAACCTGCTATTACAATTTCAGGTTATGTGGATAGGGCTAAAGAGCAGCTTTTTTATGAAAAGAGCTTTCAGAAGAGCATGAACGGACAGGACAAGGGGAAATGGATTCAAACTGAAAGAGAGGAAGATGAGGGACAGATACAGGTTCCTCAGAGCAGCCATGGATGCTCCATTCCTGGATATTCAGGGCCAGGATGGATGGCAGTTTGAGCAACCTGGAAGGTGCCCCTGCCCAACCGCTGCAGATGGGTTGGAATGAGATGCTCTTTAAGGCCTCTTCCAACCCAAACCACTCTTTAATTTTGTGAATAGAGGGGGTCACATAGTGGCCACAAGTCACATAATACCAGATCTGTTTTTACTGAGCTGCCACTTAACCCCTCCATCTGCACTGTGGATTTCTGTTTCTTTAGGAAAAGTAACTTTGTATTTCTCCTCACTGAACTGCATCCTAATATTTCAGCACTCCATTTCAACAGGGTCCACTCTAATCCTGCACCACAGTGCTTAAAGCCTCTCCCATCTTTAAGCATCTGCAAATTTTATAAGCATCATCCATATTTCATAAGGCAAGTCAGTAATGAAAATACTGAATAATATCAGACCCAGAACAAATGAAAGTGGATTCTCCTCCATGCAGCCTCTTCCAGGCTGGCAGTAAACAACTGATAACCACCTTCTATTACAATTTTCTAAATTATTTTGCACATACCTTGTGGTAGCTTCAAGATAATTTTCTCACAACGTTTTCTGAGGAGAAATTACATGTGTGGAATACTAACTTATTAATCTACTAATGTAAGTATTTTTTGTCTGTAACAGTGGCATTAAAATGGAATTCAAAGACTTGAAAGTCTCAAGGCCATTTTTTCACTGAAGAACATTCATACTAAATTTATTAAAAATAAATTGTGCAGAGAATTTAATGTCCCAAAAAATACAGAGTCTTACTTACATAAATATTTGGCTTTTTGGTAAACAATAAAAAAATTGAAGTCTGTAGAAAACCTTACCCTAGCAACTGAGAAAATATAAATTATTATAGAATATAGAGTTGCACATCACTAGTAAAGAAGATAACTTTTGTGTGGTTAAGTTTTCCAAAACAATCTTCTACGCCTTGTTCACACTTGTAACTTTTCAATCTCAGTTAATAAGGACGTCCAGTCCCCAGAAGGTGGAGCTAGTTGGCAAATCTGAGAGGGATTGCATTGTTTCTTGGAAAAAAAAAAGTTCATGAATTGACAAGTATATTCTCATGTTTATGCTTTACTTAAAATCAAAATAAGAGGTGTATCAGAGACTGAGATCTTAGAAAAGCCAACTCTTGGGAAAAATGAAAAAGAGGCACTTAATCTTTGCTCTCTTAAAATTTCACTGTGTCTATTTTTATGCAGGATATCCTGCTGCAAATACTCCAGCAGGAATATGAATGAAGATCATTCATTAACAAAGAACAACAGCCCAAAAATCCAGCAGTAACACCTGCTTATATGTAAGTACTGCAGCTTGTAAGTTGTTCTTTGAAACTGAGAAGCACTGTGAAACTGAAGTTTCTGAAACAAACAAATAAACTTCGTATTTACAAGTTTGCAAGTAAATTCAGTAGATATTTGAAAATAAGATTGCCTTATATGCAAGGCACCAATATAAAATACTGAATAAATTAATAAATTGTATTTGTAAAGGGAGCTCTAAAGGAATTCTCTTAGAGTGACTCTGTAGAATCACTTTGTATACATTTTAGAATATAATACCTTTCAGAATATCTTTTTAGAATCACTTTAGGAAAGGAATAATACAAATCATTGCTTTTAACACATTCAGGAGCTCACACACATTGACTCTTCAGATCTCACCCTTCTTTTAAATTAAAATTGCAAGATTTTAATCCACAACACAGTGGAAAATCCTTTGAAAAAGGCTGAAGAATTAACTGAATGAGTAAACATCTGAACAAAGACATTAGGAGCAAGAACAGAAGCAACAAGGAGACTCCAGGATGACTGTCAGGTCGGTAAAATGACATGGGCAGCCTGTCAGTTTGGAACACTTAGCATCCAGAAGAACTGTCAGAACCTCCTGATGAAGCAAAGAAACTCAGTACAAAAATTGTGCTAGTCAGCCACTGGAAACTAAAACAAGACATAAAACCTAAACATATTAAAATAAAAAATGGAAGGATGAAATTAAAAAGATAGTACCACCGCTATGTAGTTAGAATGAGATTAAAACAAAAGTGCATGTGTGGCAAAGCACTGAGTAAATATTCCATGTCCATTGCCAAGACTGGTGGCAGTTCAGTCTGTGACATGATTTGCCCTTTGGTTAGTGGAAAATGCCCTTCAGTCACATGTTCCCATAATCAAAAGGCCTGCACAGGCAAATGACCTGCTTAGCACCCAGCTAGTCAGTTCTGCATGCTCATATCCAAGTTGCAATATGTCAAACCACACGTTAAATTTGATAAAGTTTGGCAGAAAAGCAAGCTCCTGCTCTTTTCAAAGCCAGGCCCACTGAAATGCTTATTAAAATATGCTGGTAACCAAAAGGGAAAAGCCCTGATGCTGCAGCATGGCACTCCTATCTCCTTCTGCCCTAGCAACAGATAAAAAAGTCAATTTTGTCACTGTTGTTTGTGCCACCTAAAATCCATGAATGGCTTTAAGCCACTTCAAAAATGGTGTGAAGTTAAAAACTAAACCTTAATAAAAAGCAGAAGGACGCATAATGCTGTACTCTTAAAGCAAAGGAGGCACTACAGACATATAAATATAAATGTAACATATAGAAATATAAATGTGACATAAATGTAACAGCAGACACCCACGAGGTAACCTTTCACTTGAGTAAATCACTTGCTACCTGAATAAAAATAATCCATGACAGAATTGAAATAATAAAGGCAAAACAACATAAATTAGTTGATACCACAAATTGAACATTAGACAAATTCTGTTTTAAGGAAAAAGGCAGGCAAATCAAATCAACCAACCAACACAGAGTAGCAGTAAATCCCTAAAAACAGCACGAAATAATTAACCCAGAATTTGATTTTACTCACCTGGGACAGGAATAGTCTTTTAATTTACATTTTTTTAAAGGGAGGTTTAAAAAGACTGACTTAGAAGAGTTCAACTTTGCACCTTTCAGCACTTTATTTCTTTATTTTACCACTGAGCTCTTGGAGCTCAGTTTATCTCCAGCTGGGGGCTAAGCTCTCTGAGAAAGGAGGAGGCTTTGTATTCAATGCTGCAGCAGATCTCACAGGGACAACAAAAACCTGAAAACGTTTTCCTGGTATTCCTTCACTTTAAAGTAGCAGTTTACTTTGCACAGTTTGGGTGTCCAGAAAAGAGATTTTGAATTATTGGGATTTATTATTCCATTGCAATTATCCAAGATTTTCTATACTGTCACATGCATTAATAGTTAAACCCTAAACCATCTAACCATACATACACAAGTACCTCAGCATGTTCAGTCACAGTGAAACAGAAAGAGAAAACAAAGGTAATAAAAGACAAAGCTAAGGAAATCTAATACACTTTAAAATAGGAGTAATTGAGAAATCTTGCTCTGTGAATGCTGTGCAGCTAAATATTCTGATATCTTGTTTTAGTTTGTTGATTCAGTTAAATATTCTTTTTTTCCCTCACTCATTTTTCAGCTTCTGTTTATAACCAAAGTATTTAGAGAAAGTATGGCTGAAGGGGTTGTCTTGTATCGCTGGGCTACATTTAGCCCAGCAAGGGAAAGGATCCCATCAAAAAGAAAAGGATGGCACAGAAGTGAGAGAGAAAGAAAGAAAAAAAGAAAAAAAAATGGCATAAGTAAAATTGACACAAAGACAAGCTTAAGAGAAAAGGAAAGAAAAATGTGAGGGGGGAGAAGGGAAGAGAAAGCTTTTCACATGTGATTACTCTAAATAAATTGTCTGCTACTCAAGGAGGCACAGACCGCAGCAAGTTTTTTCATCTTCCTGACTAAACAGTATTTTATTAAAAAAGCTTTTTTGAAGATGCAAATAAAGCTAGCAAATGCCTTTATTTCCCACTTCTACCAACATTGCATTGGAAGGGATGCACTGAAAGGATGCAGTGCCCCAGGGCACTGAAAGTCAGAAATTTTGGATCTAGACTTATGTAGTTCCCAACACGTATCAGATAATACAAGAAAAATAAACCCATCTATTTCTGTAGCCATGTGGGTATGAACAGAGGTTTTCTCTAATTCCAGCCAGGAAATGTGGCAAAGTTCTCCAGGTGCTCTTTGCTGCCTATGCTGAAGGTTATCAGTGGCCAATTCACAGAGCTTACAATTCCATAATTCACTTAAATGCAAAATCCATGTGCAATCACACTGGCAACTCAAACTGTTTGAGATAGTGTGGTGGATCCTGAATGTAACAAATGAGGGAGTTCTCACCCAGAGCCAGCAGAGGAATAGCTGGGTGGGAGTCTGATGGGATAGTACAAGGAGCAGATGGAAACAACAGCCGCTTTCAGCAGCCAAACACTGAGATCTGTCAGGGGCTGTGTAAGCACAAGAGCAAACTGCTGTGTTTCACTGGCACCTCTAATGCTGCAGGACAGGCTTTCACATTCTGACTCTCATGGAAAATGAAAAGGCAAAAAATAAAAAGAATTTAATGTTGTCACATATTTCTCCAAGGCAAACCAGACGAGTTAAAAGAACAACAAAAAAACCCCCTCTCCTTAAAAATCCTTCTACTCTTCCTGATTTATCCTGCAGAGGATTCATAATCCTGCAACTGATGAAACCATAGCATGTTACCTTGGCAACTGTAACTCAAATTCAGTCTTTAGAATACACTCAAAGGTCAGACTGCATCAAAAGTTAAGGCTAAGAAAGGTATAATTCACATTGAAAGGCAGAGTACAGGGGGAAAAAAAAGTGTTCCAATACTTCCAATTACAAAGATTCCAAACAATAAATATAAACATGTTTGGGGGAAAAAAAAGGAATAACATCACACAATGTCACCACTGAGACTGCAAATACAAACCTACTTTAGGAAATTCTGAATACATGTTACAACATCTGTATTTATATGAAGATGCTATTGCAAATTATTGTCATAACATTTTCTGTCATCTAAAATGAACACTTGTGTATTCTTTGAAAGGTTTTTCACTGCTGTATGCTACAAAAAACCCAGTCAAGTTCACTAAATAAGCAAAAATTTCACACGACACTTTCATCCCATACAAGGCGTACTTGTCAATATTTTGTTCAAAACTCTGTATTCCTTTTTCTTACAAAAGCAGCCCAATTTCTCTGAGGATTAACTGCAGCACTAAAGCAGTTTCAGACTCAAAGATCAATTTGTGCCCATACATTTCCAGCATCAATGAAATACATTATGCTCAAATAATGTATAATATATAATAGCAAGATGTGGCAAGATTTTCGTTTATGTCATGTTTGTGAATTGTAAGTAGCACAAAAGTCTAATTTTAGAAATGTATCTATGGGTGTACACACAGTGTGATTTTGTATCTAGGAAAGTGCTGTAAACCCACAACCAAGCTTCAAGTAGAAAATGAAGCAGAATTGAAGCCAAATTTATAACTGTAAACTTGGAATCTCAACCTCTGTGTAGGCACTCCACAGTGCACCCTTAGGGTTTCTTGTTAAATTTCAGAGAGGGAAATGCAGAGAAAAACAAACATCTAAACCCACACTCTCATAGAGAAGCCAAGCATGAAAAATTCTGGCCCCAAAGTTTTGAAAATCATTAGGGAACCAACCTTGGCACACACCTGGATAGCTCTTTAGAAAGCTCCATCTTTAAAGTTAGTTCTATAAAAGAAAGCAATTTTAAAATGCCTCCATTTCTATCTGACCTTGAAAGTCCTATAAACTGTCCAAGGCATTCCAAAAGTGATGTCTTACTCAAAAAGAAGATGAAAACACTGCAGTGTGCCCCACAAATCTCTGCAGTTCTCATGTGAGGGAGTGTTACAAAACTTTCAGGACAGCTCAACAAAAGCACTGACTGTTCTCACTGAAGGACACCTGTACTGATTCAAGAGAAACAGGGATGGCTCTGAAACCAAGGGAAAATGAAGAATTTATTCCATCCATGGCATACAGCAGAGGACATGTTCAGGGGGTTGAAAAAAGTGAAGGAAATTGTGTAGAAGTTCATGTTGGCATGAACTAGGCATGTCAGAAAGCATTGAAAAATAATTGTCCTAAATCATACCTTTTGCTTCAGATAGAGGAAATCTGAACTTTTGTTCTACAGCTATCAAGTACAGACAAAACCTACAATGTGTATTTCTATGCATACACACACAAATGCACTGCAGTCACTTGGGGAAAAGTCTGGGTGAAAGTATACTACCACCACTTTACCTGCAAAATATTTCTACAAGACATTCTGGACTTCTAACAACTTGTTAGCACCACAGGGAATAGAAAAGAGTTAGGAATAAGACGAATATTCAATTTTTCTCTTTTAATCACAATGAATATGCTTGGATTCACCATCTAAGTATTCTCCTAAGTTCAAAACTACACCTACCTGGTTGATAAATATTAGTACCTTCTCTGAGGAAGGCAGGAAAGGTGTAGAAAGCTGTGTTGATATTTTTCACCTGCAAACCTTCACTAGAGAACAGAGATGATATCATCTACCTCTCTAACATTACAAGCCTGGTAGATGGAAACTTAGAGAAGCAAACAGATAAGGAATAAGCTGCTGTCTGGAATATTCATTAAAAAACAAGTTTGACATATCTGGCATTGAAAAGAAGGATTCCAGGACTCCAGCACAAACCTCTCATACTGGTAAAAATGCAGATGTTACAGCTGCATTATAATCAATTCTACAACCAGAATCTCATCAGTACTACACAAACAACACACAGATAAAAAGTAATTTTAATTCTTGTTATGTAAGAAAGAAATTACTAGTGAATAACAGTAACTTTAAAAATCCTGATGTAAAATGATGTCATGAAGGTCTGTGGAGAATGTAAGGGAAGATAAAGGATAAAATGCACAATTAAAAAAAAAAAAAAGTCCAAACTATACAAAGCTCTATAAAATAAAGCAGTTGTGTTGGTTTGTTTTTTTGTATGGAGAGTTGTTTTATTTAGCTGAAGAGTGGCACAGAGGTTGGCTCTGATTTCCTTGCCTTAGGACTACCACCACTATCACTAAGGATCTGTTTCATTGGTTGCAACACACTTTGAGAATAGAAAGTCTCATCACACTTACTAAACAGACCTAATCTATGCATCAAGAATGCAAATATGAATAAGTCACAGGAGGAGAGAGAAGATTTGGTGACAAGGACCTGCTGTGGACAGAATTTTCTCTACATCATCCCATGGAATTATTCCACTTGGCCTTTTGACACAAGCTGACAGGTATTTCCAGGTAAACATAAATTTTATCAAATCAGAAAATAAAAATCAGAAAAGTGGAAGGGTTTGCAGGTTTTACAAGTTCTCTATGGGATAAGACACAGTCCAATTTTGTTTCCTCAAAATACTGCATGCAAGTAAAATCTAAAGTAAATTAAATCACATCAGTCTTCAAAAACAAAATATTGTAGCTTCAAAATGTTTACACTCTAGCACAAACAACTGAGCATGGCAAGCAGTCTGAGCACCTAATAAAGCTGTACTTTGATAAACAACCTCCCTGCAAGTGTGCAAAACCTTGCTACTAGCACTCTCATCAAAGATACTATGAAGTCTACTCTAGGTGACTTCTCTGTAGCTGTAGAAATTTTTACATACTCTTGTAAATTATTTTTGTTTAAAAATTAGGGGGGGTTGCTTACCACCTGTATGCAACACCTTGCAATCAGCTGCTGAAGGCTCATTTTCACCCTCTTTAACGTTGCTGATGTCTTTTTCAAGCAGTCTGTCAACCATGGCAATAAGGCAGTTCAAACTCTTTGCCACATTGGCCCACACCCTGTCCTGAAAAGAGCAGAATTATCACTGCTTGTTACTGAAGAAGAAAAAAATAAAAAGAAAAGAGAAACAACAGTAATGTATTAACCCCTTAAAGTCAAGACAGACATGTGCAAATTACTAGAAATATTAGATGCCAGTATGACTGTATCCTTCAGCTTGTTACCAACCTAAGCCTTTTTAAATTTTTCTTGCAGTGTAAATGAACCCAAACTCTAATGGTTTTAGACACTGGAGAACACATGCTTCAAACTTAATATGAAAATGCAGACAAAGTTTCAGGTCTAATACCAAGGAACTGAGGAGTTTGTGTATTTAAATTATACCTTAAGAGTATAGACACACTCAAAGCCTTGGCAAATCAAACCTGTGTGAAGCTGTCAGATTTGTCATAGTAGTTAAAAACCTCCTTTTGGTAATTTAACATATCCTGTATTTTAACACATCAGTTACTCTGCTGAAGCAAATGTTAAATTCAAGGACTAGAATGAGAAACTTGCTGTCATGGCATGTTTATTAGGTAACACAATTTCAGTTTCCTTCTTCACCTCTCACATAAACTGTGACCAACATACTTAACTGAGATTATAATAAATAAGAGAATTACAGAAGTAATAGAGTTGTAGAAGAAATTCTGTATGAGCAGAGAACAAAAGAAATAATGTGGAACAAAAGAAAGAGCTGTTATGGAACAGAGATACAAGGAGGGTCCTTCAGGTGCTGGATGCTGCAGAAATCAAAGCTCTTGCACCTACTTTTGCAGCACTAAATAAGGAGAAAAAAATACAATAAATGAGGCTGTAAACAAGACACACAATCAGACTAAAACCAAACCATAAGAAACCCACAGAAACCACGCTCCCATGTCCATGTTTCAATGCTGAGTCATTCTGAAAATAATGCAGAGCAAGCCTGCTTGAGGGTTAAAAATGTGAAGATAACATCACTAATTTGTTCTATACTTTACAGTGCCAGAAGCATTATGCATATGCCAGGTCTTCAGGCACAAAAATGAAGTTGCAAAAATAACAAGAGAGAAGGTTAAAGAAAACTGAAAACTCAGAGAAATACCATAGCCACATTTAAATGGCAACACTCAGATTTTGAGCAAAGACAAATCTAGAACTACTACTAAGGTAAATGTTTAAATCTAATGTTATATGCCACACTTAAACCTGACTAGAGGGATCTGATCTGATCTTTCCCTGTTCCCTCCTTCTGAGGACACAACCTGTGACAAGGGCACCCTGACCTAAGAGATATCAGGTGAGCCTGCAGACACAAGCAGGGACTTGCCCAACCTGTACAACAGAGTTCCTCTCTTCCAGCTCTCCAAACTGCATTCCTGGAGCATTCTTGTGGGCTGCCTTAAGGACAATGAGCATCCAGTTTATAGGTGAACATGGCAACAATGGTTTATTTTCTCCCTAGATAAACCCATGATTTAACCATACCATGAAAAAGATACTGCTGATTGGGCACACCCAAGCAGAACTGCATTTATTCCACAACTGTTTTAAGTGCTGCATGTATAATGCAACGTGTGGAAATATCTGTGCCTGTACATGAAACAAACCATTAGACACATGAGTATTTGATATTCACATGCTTAGATACAATTAAAAGTCAAAAGACAGAGAGCAGGTAGATTCCTTCGAAAGCTTTCTCCTGTATGCACCTCAAGCAATCCTGAAAAACATTTACAATATGTGAAACTACTGACTTTTACTACCCACAAGTATAATTTTTGGGAGAAGGGCTCTATGAAGAGCAGTGAAATACTAAAAATATTAAAAATTCTGGCCCCAAGTAACAGTAAGTTTTACCAGAGAATATCAGGGAGCTTCAGAGTTTCCAGTCACTGGAAGTTGCTGGAATAGGCAACTCAAGTTGCTCAGTGAGGCTGCAGCAGTGTAATTTCCCTTTCCTCTGTCTGCTGGCAGAGTTTAATCCCCACACAAAAAGCATTAAGCTCTTAATGAGCATCTGGAGTTATTGCACAAGCAACACAAATATGAGCCCTTGTTTCACTTTGGAAAGAGCACTTTTCTCTTTTCAAACCAACTATTAACCCAGCATTGATATCTATGAGATGATGTCTATGCAATATTCACACAAACATTCCCTGAGGGTTTAGAAGCAAAATTCATAAACATCTGTAGACAGAAAGCTCACTCTTATTATCATGTATCTGGCTTTTTTACATGCAAGCAAGTGAGAGGGAGCAAAGGGCCTGTCTCACAGCTCTTTTTTCTCCACATAGGAGGTTCCTGGGATTGTAGGCACATAGAAAATGTAGAGGTATCTATCACTTATTGAGATCTTATTCTGTCTGCACCAAAGGCAGTCAGATTTTTTTTTAATAAGGCTGTTGAAATTCTGGAGTTTGGCAGGAAGAATTTTTGAGTAAAAATGGAGTTTCCAATCAGTGAAAATCAAGTGGCTTTCTATGATTCTCCACAAGAAGAAATTGATTCATTTCATATTGTCAGTCTTTACTATTTCCAGAATATTTTCCTGTAGCCTAGCACATTTTCCACCAACCTTTCATCTCCTTAAGCACTCTATTTTAAATTTGCCCAGAAACAGTCTCACATGTGATCATTTACAGCATGTGCCAGGTTAAAGGACAAAACAAAGTCCTTGTAGCCTCTTAAGCAAGCATTCTTATAAACCCTCTGTGTCAAGTGAAGGATCAGGAGAAATATTTCTTGATACTCTGAAATACTAAGACCCTAGTTTCCTAAGCAGGATACTCTTCCCCTGATCACAGGTTTCCCACTAGTTGCTGGATCCATGTGGATGGTAAGTTTGTGGTATGGAAGAATGAGAGACACAAGATCTGTCTCCCTCTCATTGCTGCTTCTTTAAGTACAAAAATCAAAGCAATGACAGGGAAGGTGGAAACCTGTAATAGGGCTTGACCCACTGAGACAAGGCAGTGCCACATTTACATCTTCTACTTCTTCCCAACTTCAGAAGCCATCTGGAATGCTATGGAGTCCTGCCTCATGTTAGAAATGACCATAGTCACACTTCTACTGTCACCTCTGCTGTGGTACAAGCAGACATGAAAGAACTCCATGGAAAGCTAGGCTGTGGCATCAGTGAAACCTGGGCACTTCTCCTAGGAAAATTAAAAATGAACCTGCAAAATAATTCTCTTTCATTCACAAAATTAAAAAAAGAAATAATTTCCATCTGATCTGAAAGTATCATTAAAAAGTAGGACAGTTTCCTCATTTCAGACAGCAGGAATGGATACTCTTTTCTGTCACTGCACCTAACTCCACATCTTCCTTCTAAACTCGGCCAGTCAGTGGAGACCCAGAGGCTGTCTCTGTTTTTAAAGGATTCTCAGCCTTTTTGAATTCTCCACAGAGCTCCTCAGTCATTTCTTGTCCCTCCATATACACCACTGCAGTTGTGTGCTTTACTTGTGCCAGGCATGACACAGCAGTGTCTCTTTCATGTGAGTGGATATTCAGGTATTTCCTTAAGGTCCTTTTGAGCTCTGTTCAGAGGTAAAGGAAATATCTTTAGTAATGTGTACGATTAACACCCCCTTGTGCTGTGGGACACACACCAGTCTTTCAGCCCCATGTCTGATCACCACATCAGCATTTGTACAGAGCTTATTGGAAATGCCATTTTATCTGCTCTTTGTAGCTCCAGCCCTGCAAAGCAGTCAGAAGTGTAGAGCAGAGCCAGCTCCAGGTGGCAGTGTGCCCACCTTTTCTTGTATTATACATGAAAACCTGCTTTGTGCCGTCCTGCAGGGAGGTTCTAGGATAGCAGAAGCAGCTGGAGAGAGGAGAAGAGAATATCTACCCAGAGGCAATGTAAAACTCTCAAGTTAAATATTTTTCTTTTGGCAGTGATGCTTTCCTGCTGCTTGTGCATAGTGCACCAATATAAATAGCTCAACCCATAACACTGCCAGTGACTCTGGGATGAGTCTTCCTACTTCTGTGATGGTCACAAGGCAACACATTCATGTGAAGTGGATGGAACAGGGTCAACTTAAAGAGTTAAGGATTTAGATTTTAAGCAAAACCAAAATTCCAGTTGCAAAATGTAATGCTAGCTCTTGATAATAGTGAGAAAAAACCCCACAGCAGCAAAGGAGGATAGAGCATTGTGCATGCAAAGCAACGTATCTCAAAGTTATTTCCTTTATAGTTGAGTTTCACAGTAGATTAAGTCTTTTTTTCAAATTTCATATGCATTTGTTCTTTCTCTTTCCATCATGCTAATGACAATTTGATTATTAAAACTCATATTATTTATCACCTCTGCTGACAGAAAGAACTGAAATCTATCCAAAGTATAATCATTCAAATTCAGAAAAAAAAATCACAAAATTTCTCCAGGTTTTATACTGTCTCAAGTTTGACAGTGACTCTGACTCAGTTTAACTCAGAAAACAGTAAAAGATACACTTAATTTTGAAACAAGATAATCTTACTAATTCAGCAGAAACAAATATATACTGTTTAAAACAACCCACTGATAAAATTTAATAGGTGTGGACCAAGCACCTGGCAGATTTTTTTCATCAGTAAAGAAATACAGCAAAGCTATCTTCTCTACAGAGATGCTAAACTGCAGTACTAAATTAAAATACAGCTTCCACAAAGCGCCACTTTTTCCAGTGTAAAATTTCCCTCTTTTATGAAAGCTATTGTGTTATTTACATTTCTGAATGTTTCAACAGCTGAAAACAAAACATTTTGGCTTTAGTTCAAGGAAAGAACCACTATTCCAGTCCCTCAGGTTGTTGAGAAAACAAGAAAAAGTGAATTAAAGGCTCTAAAACTGGAGGACAAATAAAAGAGTGAGTTATTTATTGTTTAAATCTCATGACTACTTAATGCATGGGGCTGGAAATAATTGCCTTTCTTCTGGAAGAAATATGTTCTTCTTCCTTTATTTTTCGTGTGGATAAAAATTACAGTTCAGGTGCAATACCATAGCTCACTCAAGTTATTAATTATTTACAATAGAGATGAATATGCTGGCATCCTTTACATTTATGAGAATACAGTGATGTACTCAAAGTATGAGCCTGGACTGAATAAAAATAGCTTGAGTACGTATGTAACAAAGTAACAGATCTATTATGAAGACATCTACCAAAATAATTGATTTATAAAATCTCACCCATATAAATAATACATATCTTTGAAAGATATGCTAAGAATGTTAAAAATCTAAAAGCTACATTTAATTCTTTTACACGATCTCAGACACCCTCTAAGAACAGAGTGTAAGGGCAAAGGGCTCTGTTCTGCTGAGGGTTAATTCATGTGTATTTGAAATGATTACAGGCTGAGGGTTGGAAAGGAGTGTTGCAGGGGGTGGGGAAGAAAAGAACATTTCCCTCAGAACAGCATATCCTTAAATCTGCCCAATTAGCAAAACCAACCCAAGTAAGAACAAAGCAAGACTATTTTTCTGTCTGGGCAAGAAGACACTCATCATCTTCTCAGAGCAGCACACTGTACTTAGGAAAATCCTTTGAGTTTAGCTTCAAAATCTGCAATGCATCTGAAAAATCACAATTTTTTTCTGCACCCCTTTTCCCCTGCAGTGACATGTGACAAGGACACTTAGGGCTTGAGCTTGTTTATGCTGATTGGTGGGGTTTTGCACTGAACACTGACCAAGGGTTTCTGGCTACTTACCCACTCTTCCTCATCATACTCAGAATGATGGGGTATAGAGTCCTGCCTTTTAATCTGAGAAGGATGCTCCTGGTGCTGTGCATCAGCCCCTTCTTCTGCACTGTTTCTAGGCACAGCTGGTTTCTTGAGGACACAGCCAGGCCGGGCTGTGTACAGTGCTAAAAGGGCACTTCTGACCAGCTGGTCCTTGAATGCATGCACAAATAACTCCGTCTAGGAAATAAAAACCAAAAGAATGAAAAGGTTAGACCAAAGAATGCAGTAAAGGTGTACAACACTGAATTACCCTTAGGCAGAGTGAGTATTTGTTTCAGGCCTGCCTAGGAAGCAGAAAACAAGGTAGGCCAACAAATAATGAGGAACACTTCAAGGGTTTTAGAGAAATCATCGCATTCTACAATCCCAGTGCTCTAAGGATTAACACAAGAGCACATCATCTATCATAGAGCTCATAATCTTTTCACATTTTACTGAAATTCCAAATTTCACCTCAGGGGTGAGCCTCAACAAGAAGCAGTTCCAAGAGTAACCAACCATAGCACAATAATTTCCGAGTAAGTGTTAGATAAAACACGATTAACCAGTTTAATCATCTCCCTGAATAAAATCCACCACTCTGCACTGCTGAAACAGCAGTATCTGCAAAAGCAGTGTTTCCAGAGATAAATTTCATTACCTGTAGGTATCAACCCAGATATCAGGGTAGGTGACACCTGATTTCAAGCTTGATTTTATGTATATTTTAAAGAAAGGAAACTCTGAAGTAGTTCTCAGGTCTCCTGAAAATGCTATTCAATCTTTGTATCATTTTTCTACGTTGGCTGTTACAGCTGTTAAAATTCTTCAACCTCCTTGCATTCCACCTCAACAAGGAAACTAAAATGCTTCCTGCATATGGGCTTCACCATCTCCAGATTGTCACCATGCAACAGCACTTGCTGCTGCCACCTGTGTGCCACACATCCCCATCTCCTGCATCTCAAACACAGGGCCCATCTGCCTTGGGAGTTTGGTTTATTCACTCCATCAGCTGGCATAACCTATGGAACAGGACCAGGTGAGGTGCAAGGATGCTTCCTATCACTACAGGGACTAACAACTAACAAAGCCATGGTGACAGCTTGGGAGAGTCCCAATTTTGGTTATTTCAACAACATTGTACAGGTTCATCTGTCAGAGCAGATATGCTGCTTATGCAAAAGCTGGAGAAAAAGTCACAGAAAGACCCCAAACCAAACAAATTCCAAGTGTCAGCATCTCCCTGGAACTTCTGAGAAGTCTCCTGGAAGTCTTTCTCCCAGTTTCTGCATTTCTATTCTTATCCTATCCCCTTTTCATACTACCTGCTTCTCTTTTGTATGCATCCAGTCCTACTCAACTACTTTTTCTTGCCTTCCTGTCTCAATACCCTCTCAAAAGTTTACAGATATTTAAGACAAAAAGACTTTAAAAAATTGATGGTTTTCTTAAGGCTCCAGCTGCTTGGGTTAGGTACTTGAATGACAAGTTTCTGCTTTTTCCCATTTTCATTATGTTTAGGAAAAAATATTTTCTGAATGGTTGCACGTGGAAAGGCTGAAAACTTTTACTGCAAATAAATCTCTACAGTTTTAAAAAGAAGAACCTCAGGCATATCTAATATAAATTATTAATTTTTAGACCTGACTTGGATTCTTTAGACTTGGCAACGCTACTCATCTCCCTGGCAATTTTACCAGACCAATTCCTTCTCCTCCTCACCAACTCGGTGCCTGAGGGAAAGGGTTTTTTTTAACAGCTTTCTTAGATGCAGCCCCTCAGGACTGTCTGCTCTTGGTCCTGCATTGCTCTGCAGGACAATTTCAGTTTTTTACATTTCCAGCCTCCAGATGGTGCATGCTCAGAGAATTAATTAGTCTTTGGGGAATAGTGTTATCAAACCCTACTATTTTTTGCCTTACTGTGGCAAATTAAGATTTGAGGGGTTGTATTGTAATGGTGAAACTCCTCTTCAAGACTCTTCTACAGTTCCATATCAAGACAGTTGAAACTCCATTACTTGTCTATCCTAAAAAACAGCAATATCATGGTTTTGCTGAGGTTTCGTATCTATCTTCCCCACAATGTCTGCCTGAGATAATTACAGGTCTCTGGATCAGGCAGACTCAAAAAACCCCTGAAATTTCAGGAAATTGTGGGTATTAGAGAACTTGATGTAAAGGATGTCCACTGTGACTGCAATGTATATTAGATAATGATCTGAAAAGTTTAAGTAATATAATTGAATAGAAATATTTTATAGGGAAAATTAATTTTTAAAAGAAAATCAGTACGGAAGTGAGACTCCATTTTTTTCATGCAGAAACTAAAATGATTCTGTAATTAAATTCCATTCAGAGATCCCATTGGTTTAACAGCAGTCTATATTTTAACCTCATTTTCTAACAGCTCAGTACAGCTAAATTTGCAGAACATCACTATTTATGAAATTGCATTGAAATCACAAAACCAGTCTATACCAAGAAATGAAAACTTTGCAAATTCTTTTAGATACTTTACTAAAGACTATTTCTGCAAACAAAGATAGGCATAGCTGGAAAATGAATTTATCAAGCCTCCTGCAAGCTGCAAAAGCTGATACACTTGTCGACAGCTAAAGGCTTCCTTAATCAATTAATAAAAAGTGATGAAAAAAGGTTAGTCTCAGGAAAACACTAGAGTAAATTGCAAATTATATATGGAGAAGTAAAACCATGCTTAATATGAGAAAATAAGCTCCATTTAAGAAGCAGTGGAATTATTTGATTTAATTTTCCACTTTTCAATCCATGCAGCCAGTCCTTCCATTTCTAACATGAACACTTGAATGTAATTCACATTATTGATAGCTTAGATTTATCCACTGCTACCTAATAATTATAGAAAGAATTATTATATATATCAAGTGATATGTTTTTTAATAAACTTGTGGAATTTAATCACCAGGCAAATCATTTTTATGACTTCCTCAAACAGCTGTTTAATTTCTAAATTTTTATCAAGTTAAAACGTAAGAGCATTTATTTTTTACATATAAAAATTATAGGAAAGATGGAGTAGCAGAAGCACTATATATGCCTCAGGAATACAAGTAGGTATCATGTAATTATATTCAGCAGAGCATGTACTACTCCATCTTAAATACAAGCAGGAACACTCTGATAGTCTTGGTTCTCGTACTGTACCAGATTATACAGAGAGATTATTTTAAGATATCAATATAAGGCTTTGAATTAACTATGAGGGATCTAATTTCAGTATTGTGTGGGTTCACGGAGTTTAGGGCTTTGAAATGGTATTTCCCTTCCCTGAAGTTGTCTCTTGGTCTTTCCATCCCATCTCTCTTCTCCTCTTTATAAGCACTGTCACACCACACTTGCTTCCTCAACAATCCACCCTATTTCTCCATTATCCTTCTTTTCCCAAGAGTAAATGTGGGAATAGACAGGGAAGCATGTATTGAACCATTACTGGTGCATTTGTTTAGAGAACTGGATTAATCTCTTCCAAGCAAAAAGTGGAGACTGGACAGATATCCAGGGGGTACAATGGGTGAGACTCCTCCTGGGAACCTGAGCTCACGCACTAACAGCAATTTAATCCTGGCCCTGAAAAGTTGGTATGAACATACACAACTAAGTCACCAACTATAAATGTAAAATATCTATGACTTTTGCAAACTGAATGAATAATCTTTTTTGGTCCTTTTCTATAGCCAGAGTCTCCAGCAGGCCATGGTTCAAGCAGTGCTTTAGTACCACGGCTGCCTGCAGCCCCTCTGAAATCATTCCCTCCTCCTGCCCAGAGGCAAATGGCCAGAGCAAACACACACATCCCTTAGCAACCACGCTTTGGATCTCCGGAACAAACACTCTTTGTCTGATTTGCTTTACCTGTGCATGCAGATTTCTTTGAACTAACCACTAACAGAGCAGCTCCACTTGTTCTATGCACAGCTAAAGTGCCCTCCTGCATGCACAGGTACACTATAATTGCTACAACCCCCCTCCCTAAATTCCTCTCTTTCATTTCCAGGCTGAATTCTGCTTTCTTTCGCTATCCCTGACATTCACTGTGACTCCAGTGTTCTGTGAGTTACTGTGGATTTACACATCTGCAACTGAGGGCAATGTTTCTCTCCCCCATAGCTCCTCTGCAATGCCTTCACAGCAAGTGGCCAAGCTCAATATTCAGATTTGAGACTCTCCCATTGAATGAGGAACTGCTGGGATAACAGTGCTCAAAAGACCACAAGGAATGTCACTTCTCAATAGCTGAAGATATATTGAAATGGTTATTGATTGTGCTATTAGGCCATACTGGGATCATGTTACTAAAGAGGTGGCACATGGAGCAATGGGAAACTCTTCCCTCTCAGGTCATAGCTAAATGCTTCCTATTTTTATAGGGTAACATATACAGGCTTCAGCTAATCTCCATTATCAGTCTGTGAGACACGTGAGAAATATTAGCTTCCCTAATTTAGACCTAAAGGAACCAAGATGAGGAAAAGCCTACAGCTACAGATGGATATAACAGCAGAATTAAAATTTGAGATCTCCTGGAGCCAACTTCCCAGCTTCTCCTTTTAGGCTGCATCACCATTTCTGATCATGCTGTTATTCTAAATCTTACACATAAACCTGGCTTGAATATCTCCCATAAGCAGCAGCTTGAAATATAACAGAAAGAGAATAAAAAATAATGATTTCTCATACTACAAAATAATTTATAAATTTTGATATTTTTATAAACTTCAGTATATAGCCACTAGAGGATAAAGAAGATACATGAAATTAAGTTAATTACACTTTTAAATAAAAGCAATATTAAAAGATTTCATTAATTTTCTATATGGAAAGCCTACAGAAATGCTAAATAACATTATTTTTCTAATAGTAACATTTTGATGCTTTTTTTAGCCGAGTTTATTTAACATTTGCTGATGCTATGAAAGTCAATTTACGCAGAAATCCCCTTCCCCCCAGCATTTAGAGAGACTTGGTTATTCCAACTCCCATTGCAGTGAAGATTTGAATCTTACTTTTTCTGAAAGCATCTTTAAAGAATTCTTCAAGCTGTCTGGAGAACGTTGGCTTGCAGAACTAAGCAGCAGGTCTGCATGGCTTGATATGAGAGGTTGCAGATGATTGATGTTGCTGAGAACTTCTTTTGCCTTGGCTGTGTTTTCAGGTGAATAGTAAATACACTGGTATCCAGTACTGTGATAACAGAGAGTCACAATGTCAAATTCATTTCTGCCATTAATAGGAATGCTTACCGTGCTAAAAATCTTACCACTACTTTTGCAAAAAAAAAAAAAAAAAAAAAAAAAAAAGCCAAAAAAAAAAAGCCAGATGCCTGGACTTTATAGATACCACTGAAATGCTCCTGTCTTTAAAGGTAAAAGCAAACCTTTCCTTGAACAGACTGCCCAAAAACACATGCTCCAAAAAGTACAGGACAAAATTCCTTTGAGTGACTGAACATAAACCCCCCATATTTTCATACTTTTTTTAAAATACTGTAATTCTAGAGATAGAAAATATTTGAAAAAGTCAGCTAATAGTACCAAAGAGCATAAGGCTCCTTATTTTTCTACCTGAACTCCCCAACAGATTATTAGCTACCTCACTAAGTCTTTCAAAATGGGCCATTAATGTTTAATTGATCAGTGGCCCACACTGTGTTTTGATTAGCCTCAGTGATGTCCAGGAAGTGATGACAAACCGAGTTATCTCCAATGAAAAGCAGATGCCTGATTTGCAAGAATAGACACAGTAATAGGCTGTGAGAGTTAATTACTCCAAAACTGCACAAATGCAAAATTCCTACTTTAATCTGTTCAAACTACTGCAATTCTTTTGGATTTCTTCTCCTATCTCTCTTTCATCCTGCCCCCTTACTAATTATGCAATGTCCTCTTACAACATTGCTCCCAAACACCATTTCAGACAGCATGTACGCACCCACAGGCTCTTGCTGTCATGCACAGCTCCTCACCTGAACCTTTTGTACAGAACTCTTTATTTTATAAAGCCCTGCTCCAGTCTTTCAGAGAAACGAACCAAAATCTTTTGCAGCTTCAGATAAACACCCCAAGAAAAGAAACCAAACACCTGCTGGCACATCACCAATGCCAGAGGAATGTACACACTACTGGTTCTGTTTGTACCTCCCTTCTCTCCTCTTGTGTCTTTTTGTCATAAGTGCTTCAGTCCCTTCAACCCTTTCACCACTGATTTCTTTCTTAATTTTGCATACCAAGACCCAAATATTGACACTTGTGTAATTCTCTGAACGTCCTGCATTGTGCTTCATTTCAATCTTTTTTCCAGATCGCTTCACTCCCCCGTTTCCTCTTTGTGTCTTCCATTGAATGACTTCTAGTTCCTTCTCATCAGTTTTCTACAAATTAGAAATTAAATCCTGATGGAAAATTCAGCATTTTCTATGATTTTGGCAAATAAGGATAGCTTCAAGCAGTCTTAAAATTAAGGCTTTTGCTTACATATTTTTGCTAAGTTACAGTCCCAAATTCCCAAAATCCCATTCTATTTTTCTGCCTTTCACCAGTGTCTTCATTTCTAGATACAATTCTTTGCAAAGGCAGTCAGAATGAATGGCATCCAAGTGTGTAAAGCTCAATCATGCTACCAGCCACATCTAAATTACGATGCATTTCCAACTTACATGAGCTACTAGACTCATGTCTAATAGAACTCATAATTCTGAGTATTTCAGCAGAATGAATCATATAAACTTTCTCCTAATGAATAAGGCAAAAAAAAAGAAAAAAAAAAAAATCTCTGTCCCTCTGAGTAATGAGGAAACTGCCCCAGTTCCACCTCTGAGGTGGTCACAATGTTAATGAGATGGACTTCCAGAGTCAGACCTAGCACTACATTCACTGAACACTCAAGCCACCAGGCTCAGCAGACAGGGCAGGGACAAAGAATAATAGTCTATGTTAATTGTAGTGAAGACATAGTCTTAAAAGTCTTGATACTTCTCTAACTCCCCATCAGGCTTCTCCCTCCCTGTATCAAACAGTCTTTTTTGCAGGCTGAATCTGGTTAATGCTGTTATCAAGCTCACCGTGCACATCAATCCCAGATAATTTTCACTGATCTCCCACAGCTCTAAGCTTCCCTGAATATTGCAGTAGAAAAGCTACAGACAACCACTGTAAGAAAGAGAGGAGAGTGACACTAAAGATGTGGGCAGTTCTCATTGCAATAAAGTAAATCATAGCTTTTAAGTAAAAGAATTAGTGAGGAGAGAATGACTCCTCAGAACAAAGTGTACTACCAGACCTCATTATTCGGCTAATTGAAACATTTCTGGAACCCCAGAAATCATGACACAACTTCAAATATTTTGTTTCTCTCATAATTTGAGGGCAACTTCCTCCATTCCCCTAGGAAAATGTGTAACAATTTTTCAGAAACAACACATTTGTGAGTATCTGAAGTTTCTGTTGTCTTCATGCTGTTGCATTTATGACTAGCTGGGGTTTTCTGTGGCCTTACCATTAATGAAAAGATATTACAGGACAAGTGACATTCCCTCGTCTACAACTGCTTTTAAGCTTACTGCTGCATATAGCTCTGGTATGTAAGTACTATTAGTCAGAAAACCCAGTTGCCAATAGAACTTACAGAGAAACTTTTTACAAGTGCCCCAAGGCACAAACTAGATGAAACTTTTGCATTAAAGGCCACATGGGTAGGTCCAGTGCAGAGTATCAGCAGCATGATGAAAACCTACCTATGATATGTAAATTATGACTCACGTACCTTTTGAAAAACTCTATAATAATGCCTTCTGGGTTAAGTTCCAAAGCCTTCACTAAGCATATAACACCACATTTGATCATTTCCATATATTGGCACCATCATTAACTATGAACACGTGACTGTCAGCAGCCATTTCAGTTTTAAAATTGCTTTAAGGACATTCACATGTAATTTGATGTCTTGGGGATTGCTTATATCCCACATCCATTTTGGGTTTTGTTTTGTGTCCAGAATAGTCACTGCCTCCTCTGGGAGTATCGTGATGGGTGAGGGACAGCTTGGGATCCTGCAGGGCTTGGCGGCCAACCCTGCAGCTCCTGGCACTGCTTTAGGGTTTTTGCCAAACATTGTCACCCCAGCTGTGATTGCCTCTGCTGTCCTCACCTGCTGCAGTCCATTACAGGACCTGGAGGGCCACTGAGACCAGTTCCCTCCCATGGCTGTGCCAAGCAAAGCCCTTCTCTCCTCTCTGCCTCCCACCACGGAGCCACCATGGCCGTGTGGGGAAGCGGCCGAGCCACAGCGCCCCCTGCAGGAGTGGGGGAATCATCGCCCCTGCCCTGACCGGCCGGGAGCCAGCAGCGCCCCCTGCCGGCTGTGCCCGGAACTGCATCAAGGGAAAAATGCCGAGAGAAGGAGCGAGCGGGTTCTGGTTCAGTTCTGTTATTCCTTTTCCCATATCTGTGCCTGAAAGCCCTGCTAGAATAATATGGAGGGTAGGGGGTGATATTTGCCATTCCAAGGGAGGTTCCCACCTTCCTTGGCAGACAACTGCATCTCAAAGCAAGACATTGGAATAAATATTAAATTGGCTACATTTTAAATTCTAGATTAACAAAGTTTTTGCCTGAGAACAAATAATGCAATATGGTAAATTTCTAATTTATAATAAACCTCTGAGTTACTACACTCCCGCTGTTAACTGTGTAATTTGTGTCACTTAGTTAAATTGTCACCATCTGGGACTGGCTTAAAATCTTCTGACAATGAACATCTGACCTCTCATTTTTCACAGCCAAACCCACAGACATTAGTATCAAGAACACAGTTAAAGCACAGACAGCAAGCGCATCTATCCCAGGATAACTTAAATTACTGAAGATCCTGATTTAATGGCATACTTATGGATCACATGTATTCTGTCAAAAGTGGGAACTTAACTCTGGATAATTCATGGTCTCAGGAAATAAAACTAAACCAGATGATCAGAGCTGAGGTTATGAAAACAGACTTGAAAGAAACTAGAATTTAATTACTTTGGTTTTTTTATTTCCTTAAGATTCCCTTGCCACCTTGGAAATTTTAACTTTGAATACAAGGAAAAAGGAATGATGCTATTAGTTCTATAATTATCATCATTATCATCTTTGATTATCTATGATTATCATCATTAGTCTATGATGATCAAATGTCCACAAATCCTTATCTTGAGGCAAATGGCTAAGGCTGTGTGCACAGAATATTTCCTGCTGCTCTTCTGTTTTTCTTCATTCCTAACTCCATGAAGTCCAATCTTTCTTTCTCACACATGTATACATGCAAAAAAAAGGGTAAAGTGAGCAAAGAATAACATGAAAAGTGTTAGGCATGACACAGATCTTTATTATTTCAACATCTCTGAGACTTTCTATGAAATGGTACAATTTCTGATTCCTCAGAGAATGGAAATGCGTTGATGGCTACAAAATTCAGGCAATAGGAAACATTTTGTGACTTTAAAACAGGGTCATTTCCAGACAGCTTGATAGAAATTATGAGTAAAACCATAGTGAATCACAGCACCTAATGCAGCTTGTGGGACACCTCTTTTTCTTGATGGTTAGAGTCGAGGCATTAAAAAATTTGCAATCATAAGTGGATGTGTTTTGGTTAAAACAGAGATGATTAAATTAGATTTTAAATTTTTTTTTAAAAGTCCTTTGTGTATCTTGAAAGTGATTTATGAACACTTCAAGCAGTGAGGCATTATATGGGTATAACTTCGAGAATGTCTGATTTAAATGTTTCTGCACAACTGAGCTCTGAAAACAATCATTTGCTGTGCCATCTAGACTGATGAGAAGACAAGCCATTCCATTTGCTGAAAGGAGAAATAATCTATACTATCAAGTCAAAAAAGACTGCATCTCAACAACTGACTGACTTTCTCTTTTATACAGAAATAAGGAAAGGAAAAAATGAACATAACATACAATACAGAATAATGAAAATTATTCTAAAATAAATGTATATCATACACAAGTTATATTCTGCAATTATTTGCCATACTTTAATCATCATATCTCAGTTATTTTAATGTAAATGCTATCATGCCTAAATAAAATTTTAAAAAATCTATCAATTTTACTTACTTATCTTATGAAATTCAATACTTGCCACTAAAGGGACAGACATACTAGAGCCATGCCTCATAGACTTGACTGATGTTTATAGTGGAAGGGCCTTTGATCTGCCTTTTTGGTACAGATGAAGAATAGTATGTGAATGGGTTATAAAGCAATGGAACAGGCTTCAGATCACATATCAGAAAGTTCTATATTTTTCAACTAAAAGAAAAGCTTTTCTTGCCCTTATTTCAGACATTTTTTTTTCAATACGCCTTTTGAAAAAATTGAATATGACCTTCCTGATGGTAATAAACGAGAGATGAATTACAAAAACCGTATTTTTAAAAAATGTGATTATACAGGGCTTTCCCCTTGTGTCTGCACAAAGATGCATATTCTGTGTAGTAGAAAACATGCCAAAACTATCTTCAGATACACATTTTCCAGATTCTTCTGCTTGATAAACTTTCAAAAAACATATGTCTCAGTCTTGTTTTTGTTTGGGAACTGCAAATGCTACCATATAACAGTTCCTCTTGTCTGTTAATTCCACAAATCTAAGATTGAGCAAGAAATACTTTGCAGTATGCTGACACTGCTGGATATTTTGATAAACTGTTCTAATAATCAGACTGAAGGTCAAAGACACACAAGGCATTCTGTCACAACTTGAAAGCTACCAGAGTTGCTTGAGAACTAATCTCTTCCCACATCTTGCTCTACATCTTCAGCTCAGTTAGCCTAGAGGAAATGACTGCTGAATCTGCATTTTTTTCTCTTAGTTCTATATTCTGACTGATTTCTCAAGGTGTCACTTCTTCCTTCAATAAAATCTTCAGAAAATCTGCCCCCATTGTAAACCAGAAAATTTAAATTGCAAAAGGTGCCCCTGGGAATGCTATGTGTCCTCAAAGCATCTTTATGCAGTGAAATAAACAGGTGCCTGCAAAATAACACTGTTGTCACCACAGCAAAATAAATTTCTCTAAGATTGGGAATGGTCTTTTCATGTATTCATTTAAAGCAGACCCTTTCCTGAATATTCATTAAATGAGATTATATTGAGAGCTTGCTTACCCCATCTTTCAACTCGCACAAGTTCTTGAAGCTGAAAAACCAAAACATGGACCTCTCTCTGAGCTGCCCTCAAAGACAGCAGGAAAGATGAATTTTGGAGGCTTCCTCCTTTCTGTTTTGTGAGAATTCACATGCAAGTGACCATTTCCCCAGCTTTGGCAAGTGATTAGCTGAAAACTGCAGTGCAGTGTTTTCAGTGCTCTAACTTGAGTTTGCTAGCCTGACTCAGGCTCTTTTTTTAAGAAAAGTCTGAAAGGATAGTAACATAGCTGCTCTAGTTATATCAGCCTGAAGACAGACTTCTGCTTTTCCAGGAGCACCCAGAAACACAAAGGTAACTGCCACAGTAAACTCCTTGTATCCTGTCCTTAAAAATTGCCAAAACACATGGTGTTTCTGAGGGATGCAGAAAATCTAAGTAGCAGGGAAAAGGTAAGGTGACATGCAGGCTCTTGAAATAAGCCTAAAATGCCTTGATAGAATCTGCACAAAGCTCTCACCCATCATCTCCTCTTCCCTGTTACCAGCAACTAAAAACATGGGCATTGCCTAGTGATGCCTGTCCTGGTTTGGAGGACAGGTACTGCCAAGAAAAGGCAAGGACAACCCAATCCCACACAAAGCCTGCAATGTGTGTCCTTCCAGGAAGATGTTATCTTCCCTTTAAGGCATTTTCTCTTTTCTCCAATAAGGAGAAATCACAGAGAATAATTTATCTCACAGCTATCCTCCATTTTGGGAAGCAGCACTCTGCCAGCATGGATATGCTGCAGGACTGAGCTAGTGAGAAATGGTTCATTTTCTGAAAGCTGAGCACTGTGAGAACTCTAATGCTCTTTATATCATTTGACTTTAAAGGATTATGTCTATTATATGATTTATATCTTGCAGCTCCAGTAATAAATTATTATGATAAAAACTCACAAATCACAATTGCAACTACATTAATCAGGTAGTAAAGGAGCAGATACTTTAAGAAATGTCTTTGGATATTTTCTTCAGGAGAAAAGCTGTACTTTGTAGGCTCCATGTGATGGGGATAAGGCTGCCCATACCAGTTTGCTGACAGCAAAATAGCAACACAAAGTTCATTGATGTGTCTCACGTGATCAATGATATACATGTTTCATTGGCAGATTTCAGCTTCAGAGGTGGTCAGGGAAACAAAAGTTCTTTGAAAATTTAACATAGGTTTTAGTATCGTGTAGGGCAAGCAAGACCTCCTCAATATCACAGCTTTTAAAGCAACTAGACCTGATGGGTTTTGTCTGGTTTCAATATTGATGCCAACTCCTATTCAACCTAGAAATCAACAGCAGATGTGAATAATCTCCCTTTTATTCTTTAAGATATTGTAACCATGAAACTTTGAGCATTGAATGTAATGGAATTGATTTTCTGTGGACAATCTGGTATCAATAATTATATCTAAAAAATAATACTATATAATATTACATATTAATCTGTCTGACAGATACATCTGTCATGATAATTTAGACCAGAGTACTTCCTTCCTGCATTCTCTTTGGAATGCTGTAACACCTCAAATGCAGTCAGCATCATCAGCTGAAGCACTGAGCAGTCACAACTATGGGTGCTGCCAATAACAGCTGTGCCTGCTTGAAAATCTTAACAGCTATAGCAACAAACACAAATACATCCAATTCTTAGTTAGGAAAAGATATAACTAACACTTCTGTGCATGTTCAACAGTGAACAAAGCATTTGAGTTCCACAATAAACTGAAACTTTTATTTTTGATTAGTCTTATTCTGGCTTTCTGAAGAACAAGAGTAGTTTGTTTTTTCCAGTCTACTAAAAATACTTTTTTCTTAGCATACACCCAGGACCGTCAAAAATAAAATTGCTACCCTAAGCCACAGTTTCTGTATTTAAATATTGTCTACATGTACGTCCCTCTTAGCACAAAAATTGCCAAAGAGATACCTCATTCTGAACATGAGGTTTTCAAGTACTGGTATACCTCCAGTATAAATCACAATTTTGGATCATTAAGGTTGCAAAAGACCTCCGAGACCATTGAGTCCAAACTTTGACAGAACAATCATCACATCAGCTAAACCACAGCACTGAGTGCCAAGCCCTGTCTTTTCTTGAATACTTCCAGGGACGATGACTCCAGCATTTCCCTGGGAACCCTGCTCCAATGCACAATAACCCTTTCCATGAAGAAATCCTTCCTGATGCCCAACCTGATCATCCCCAGGCACAACTTGAGGTCATTTCCTGTCTTAACAGTAAGAGTAGACCATACTTCAATTTTCAGCAAAGCACGGAAAATAAGGAAAATATTTTATGAAGGCAATGTCCAATCCTACCAGATTTTAATCTTCCATTCATTCAGCAGGATAAACTCTTTTGTTCCTCAGTGAGCTCACAGCATTCTAATGCAACCTTAGCAGTATTTTCCCAGCTACCAGAAAGAAAGAATACTTACTTTCGTCTTTCTGCCTCAAATTTACTCAGCAGTTTCCGGAGACCACCGTTCTTAAATCCTTGGAAATGCGCTGCTGGGGCTCCCACGGTGATAACATCGTATAGAGCATCTGGAATGGGAATGGAGAAACAAAGTCATTTGAATGCTTCTATTCCCAAGTCATGGCAACACTGTGACATCTACTATACAAAAAGTGAGGACAAGTCTATATCATTTCCAGGGAATAATTGATAATCCATGTCCCAAGAAGGCCTAAGAGCTAATCAATCTTTCCATACAGCCACCTGCACACTTTAAAAAGTTCCTCTGATTTATGGCTACATCTAAATCATGTGCCGCAGTGTAGAACAATATTCCAGCTCTGCAGTTTACAAAGCTGCCAAGTAAATTGGCCCATTGTGTATTTCACTTTATTGCCCCTTTCATTATTTAACTTGTAGTCATGTTGAGACACACAAATTCAAGTATTTTAGAGTAAAAAGAGAGTATTATGATGGAATAGTCTGACTGAATAATAAAGGCTACAGAATTACAGTTAATGATTCCTGCATCAAGCTTATGTCTCTTGGTTGAGTGAAGGCATCTCTTTGTTTAGGCATCTAATCTTGATTTAAAGATTGCAAGTGACAATGAATTTGCTGCATTTCCAGAGAAGTCAATCAGACTAGTAAAAAATCCCTACTTCTTTTCTAGCTTAAATTTGTTTAGATGTAATGCTAATGTACTTTCACATATAATGGTGTTTAATGCTAAATTGGAGAGCCCTGCTCTGTGACATACACTAACTTTTTATATATGTTTATGAACTCAGAGAAAGTCTCAGCTGAGAAGTTACCAGAATAGGGAAAAAACATACTACTGAAATTCTTGCTGAGTAAACAAACTGTTTTCTCTTTCTGTATGTACCTAATGCCTTATGACATAGGGGATGAACTTTTTGTGTAGATATATGCTTACAGAACTGGAGGTGAAATATCATTTTTAAAAGAGTTTGTGATTGATTGTCAATGCAGAGATGAAGCTTTAATTACATCCCACACCACAGTAATTATTTCTTCAAAGTTTAAATTTACATTTACACTAAATACCTATTTTGTACCTGAATTTACTGGAGGTATAAAAATACAGTTTAGAACGCCTAATTCTTAAAATGTATTTCTAAAGGGAACATTACAGGATGCTTTTTGAGAACTATTTTATTCATCAAGGAAGTTTCCCATGTAAATTAAAATCTAGTCCTCTCCTAAAATAGAACTTTTATTGCATTCTGATGATAAATATCCCTAGAAGCAAGAACATTGTACAAATGATTCACAGTTAATGAACTATGCTTTGCTTCCCGAGCTGAAGCTCAGAACATATTTGCTCAAATTGATTTGAGCTCTAATGAGTTGGTGACTCTTCAATATCCACTTAAAAGGAGAAGTGACATAATTTCATTAGCCTAAGGTGAGCTTCAAGATTCTTAAATAGCCCATTCTTTCAGGTCTTAATACAGATTTATCCATAATACATATTCCTCAGCTATTAGAGCTCCATTGGTACTTGACAATAAGGAGTTCTATTGCTTAAAATCAAGATAAGAGATGAACTCAGATATAACTCATGAAATGACAGGTAAACATTTAAAAGACTAAAAATACACATGGTCCTGTTTATATTTACTTTGGGAGGAGGGGATTTCTCCAGAAGGGAACCTTTATTCAGCCTGTGGTCTCTTCTCAGCATGGCTGAGGAGCAGCTGTCTGAGACAGAAACACACCCAGCCCAGCTGAGCACCTGCCTCACACATCCTACATGGCAGAGTGAGGATGGCAAAGGATCAGGAGCAAACATCCACGCCTGGTGGTGGGCACAGGGCAGTCTCACTGCCACTTCCCAGAGCTCAGTGCAGCAGAGTGCTGCAAGGCTTGGGAGGAATGCCTTGTGATGTGCTCTGCTTACACATCAGTGGAGCTCCTGGGGAAGGACGTGCAGTGTCAGCATCAGCGCACTGCTCCAGTCACTCATAACCATGGCAAGAGCAGGCTACTGCTACCCCTCTGCAGTGAAGACAGAGCTTAAAATGCAGCAGAGCTCCACAGGAGCTGTATCTTACTGTCAAGAACAGCTCAATACCAATTTTGAGTCAGCCTGCCTGCCTCCACAGGAGGTAGTCAGTGTCTCAAATTGGCCAGATCCAAAACAAAAATCACTTCAGCTAACCAAATCTATTTAAAACAAGAACATACTGTAAACAGGAACAAAAGCAAAGCTATGTCAATATATAGATTAAAGCTCTCTAGTATGATGAACAGAGCACAACGTGCTGTTTATCAAATGGATAGGAATACCATTGACCCATTGGGAAATAGTATTTTTCTCAAAGCTATTCCTACTGAAATTTTACGCATACTTTCTCTTCCATGTCAGTACCCAATAACAACCCAAATCAAAGTTCAAGAAAAGTAAACCTGTTGTTATACATGTCAAACACAAAAAAAGCACATACCAATATCTATATACAATAGATGGGATTAAAACCTATCCTGCATTCCCAAAATTAAGATATCCAATAGTGTAAGGGTTAATGACAGCTCTATTAGCTTGTTTAAATGCCACCTCTATGAATTTTTATTCTCCCCCTTCCAATGTCATTCTTCTGGTTTTATTCCAGGTGTCCTTTGATATATGCCAAGCAAAGCATGAGGTGAGAAAGACCAACCTAATATCAAAGTGCTGCCTAGTCCAGATTGATTAGCAATTGCTAGAAATTGTTCAGACTGTATGTATCTAATACAAGACACAGTGAACATTAGTTAAGTAAAGGAGACAGAGCTTTATAATTTAAAGATCCAAATTTAGAAGACAACTAGAAAAATTCTAACATTTATCTCCTTCTGTACCCTTTTTGATTATGGATTAACCATGTGCCCCAAGCAAAATGGTTTTGGAGAAGAAGGGGGAAAATTCATAAGAAACCAAAAAGGACCAGTATAGTAAAAGTTGTGAGTGCTGAAGTAAGTCACATACTTCATTCTACTTTTTATTTAGCAAATAGACATACAGTGTCCTGTTCACAAAGAGGTTTTCTTAAAAAGACATAATATTAAGCTTCTGGTCACCATTAGAAACCTAAAAATGCTTTTGAATTAATTAGTTAACTTCAAAACATTAAATTAAAATCTCTGCTGTCACATTATGTCACTATAGATCCCCATCTTGTTGAAATGCTTGGAGCCACAGTTTTTCAGTAAAAGAAATAACGAAATATTGAACCAATGAGTAACTAACAGATAATTGGAAGTCCTTGTGTTCCAGCCTGGATGTGGATGAATATCAGGTTCACACAGTATAAAACAGAAGTTTTACCGCTGTTTGTACTTACTGTTTTACAATCTTAGATTCACAGTGTATTAATAAGGCAAAAACTTTACAGAATGTAATTTCTGTGTTTGTAGTGACAGCAAATTTAACAGATCTCAATTTATCAACAAATTACTCACTGTGCCATGATTTGGTCATATATATGTATCAGTGTAATGTTTGATCTGCAAAGGAAGCTGCTAAAATCATATGCAAGCATCAACGAAAGAATTCTGTGTTAAAAAGAACCACAGATGATGTTACAGAAAGTTGTCCCCCTTTCTAGGAGATGTTGGAAGTTTGCAGTATTTTCAGCATAATCAGTGAGGTATTTTCACTCAACACTGAGAGAATGCTTACATGGGGTCGGTGGGGCATGACAGGGTAGCATTGCATAAGTTCCTTTAGAACCAATCAGTTCTGGGCTCATTACAATTTCCTAAGAAATAGGGTAAATTAAGTTTAGAAGTAATACTGTCCTTTATGAACCATGTAACTCCCATCACCTGGGCTGGTGAGCTCATCCCAGCAATCTCTGGGAGGAAAAGTACTGAATTGTGCTCTATCCCTATCTCTGGTGGCAAACTGGTGGGGGGGTGGGAAGAAAAGCCACCTTAAAACAAGAGCATGAAGTCTGGCTTTTACAGCATTATGGACCACAATGAAAAATGAAGTGGGTGCTCAAGAAGGACGTGAGCATTGTGCAGTGTGTCACTATGAATCACGGCAGTATTAGTTCTGCACTGCTACAACAGAATAGTTTTAACCATGCACAGGTTACCAATACATTTCAGTGAGCAAACATTCTGCATTTACTTATTTGCTTCAAGTGTCATAGGAACAAAATGAGCACATCTCTGCAATCTATTTTTAGAACAGAACTTAGAAGAAATTTAGTTAACCAGCCCTTAGATTTCCAAGATCTGCAGTAAATCTCCACAACTTTTGGCATCAGAAGATGAGGCAGAGAAATTCCTTGCACAGCTTTAACTCTGGACTTGATTTCTAAATTTCAGTGTGACTGTATTTCAAATCATACTTTGTCATACTTGGGGAATTTCTTTACCTTTCAATCGAGGACTATGCACATGCATTCTTTGCAGATGAAGATTTATTGGGATGAATTCTAGTGTTTTTTCTCCTTTGCTACAGCTTGACTTAAAGGAAGAACCTGAAAAACAAAAGTTTAAAGAATCATTGTCTTAAGCACCCAGATGTTTTTGTATTCCTTTTAAAGTGAGGATGATATTTGTATGTCAGGAGTAATTTTTAATTTAATTTTAACGTGTAGTTGTGGATTAAGAGATGAAAGGTTCACTAACTGAGTCTCAGCATGCATCCATACTGGAAGCAACAAACCAGCTTTTAATTCACAGGACAATCCAATTTTTTATTCTAGAAGACAGATACCTTTCCCTGCTGTCTGAAATCAGTCTGCTGGAGAAAATGTAGCAGTTAATGCCCATTATGTTTATTCTGTGCTAAAACCACAAGGGTACAGAGCTATGATGGCACTGCGTTTTTTCCAAGTAGTAGTTTTTTCCTCAAAGAAAAGCATTATATTAAATAGGCTATGCATCCTTCCTAGAAAGCTCAAATAAAGAAACACAAACCATCTTAAGGGAAAGCTATATATTAGCACAGGAGGCATGATGCCTTGCAAAAACAAAAAAATTAATATGACTGCATATTTCAAAAGTATGAGATTATGAGTACGTAGTTTTATGGAGAGCAAAGGAATATAATTATATAATCTGCATTTACCAATAGTATAGTCTGTTTTTAAGTAATTTGGTAAGTTTTATTTAAGAACTAACAAAACAAAATTACATTCATTCAATTAAAATAGACCTTATTACTGTTGCAAGATCAAACTCTTCAAGGTTAGGAAATACCAGAATATAGATGCAACTTTCATCTGACATCCACCTGAAGAACAACAGTGAAATGGGCTTCAATAATGTATTACAAATCAGCTTTCACCAGTTCATTGAATGTTCAGTGTCTTTGCTGCTCATTTTAGAAGCAGTGATTCAATATCTTGTTTCCAACTTTTATTTCAGTATTTATTCAGGATTTAAACACGTTGCTCAAACCTCCCTCAAAGTCAAGGTTATTAATTTCCTCAAACCTGTCTACTATATACATGTTAAGAGCCTCTAAAGGCTTTACAAATGTTTATAAAATACTTTTACCTGTCTTAGTTATAATTTCACCCATCCTAATGTCAGAGAATAAACATTTAAGAAACAATGCACCAATATAAGATAGGGAAGAACTTGTCCTGCAAAACACTCATTATAATGCAACATCACATTCCATTTTGGAAGCACAGCTCCCACTGGACTGAATTGCATCCGTAAGTACCAAGCACTTCTGCAAAACAACTTGTGTCTAGTGCCAGGCTTCCAAAAAGAGAAAAACACATTAACCAATTCTCAAGGCTGACTTGCCTACATAGGAACTTTGTGACAGAGGCAGAGATAGTGTCCAGTTTTAGAGAACAATATTCAATTGCTTTAGCCTTGACTGTCTTTTTTCCTCCTTCTACGGTTGGAGGAATAATAGATTTTTTTCAGTTTGATGACTGACACAGAAAAAAAAATAAATTGGGGAATAAGAGAAATCATTTGGGGATGATTTCAGGTCAAACTGAAACAAATAATTTTCAAAGTTCCACTTCCTCCCAATATCACGAAATATGTGGTTTAGACTCACCTGAAATTACTGGGGTTTTTGTTATCTATCCCTTATATCTTCCTGGTATGTTTCCTCACAAAAAGAATGTTCTAAAATCTTCACATCCTCTAAAATTCTTACATTATTGAGGATAAAAGTGCTTGCCAAAACAACTTAAATTTGAAATCTTACCTTTCTTAAACCTTCATTTTCAATAAATATGCTGTTGAACCAAAATTGCTGTCTAACACTAATGTGGTCTCCTGACACTTCCACAGCAATCTCCCAATTTTAAAAAGAAATGAAGTGGTCTCCTAACAGCCTTCTCCACTAAATTCCACAAATAGTTTGGTTGAAGTGGGCATCACTCAGAAAGCCCAACATGAGATTGTGTTGGGGAAGCATGAGAATATTTTGGAGAGAATTTATTTGCAGGTGCTATCTACCCTTTTGAACACTTCAACCCAAACTCAGGCTATATTCCAAGGTGAAGAAAGACACCTGTGCTGTCTAAACAGAAAAGCAAAATGGTGTTTGGATGCCTTGAAATATGTTGACCTGAAAAGTTTGAATTAAAATTGTGCTCACATCCCTAATCTCAGCAATTTCTACTTCATAAGTACTTGAATGTCAAGTATCTACAATGCGCTCCCAACATAACTATTTGTGCAACTACAGTATTGAGTCAAGCACATGTCTGGCTTGCTTTTCTTATCAAAGACTACAATCTTGGTTTTTTGCAGTTATAAAGTGTACTGTTTATAGAGAAGAAATCGACAAATTTACACCTCCTCATTATTTCTCATTTTTGCTACAATCATTAGGTTGCTTTGCTTTCTGATAAATGTCCCTGCTCTTTTATATGTGCTGGTTCAGTCCTGTGGGATGCTCTCAGTTTCCCAGGTCCACTTTATTTCCTATAACACACACTTATGATAGGTACTTTAACATTACAAACCCTTCTAGAAAATCACTTTGCACAACACAGGTCTTGCAAGGTTTATGTTTAATAGAATATATTGTCAATTTTTTTTTAATCACAAAATGTCCTTCCAATATTTTCCTGCAAGTTATAATTATTACATTGGTTTCTTCATTATCTGTATTTATTGGTTTGCTTATGACACTTCATGGAGTGCTTTCAAGATGTAATTAGCCAAAGATTGAAAATACATATATATACACATATTATTTAAAACAGAATCACAGGAAGTGTCATACTGTGTTAGACAGTAGTCTGCCAAAATTGGAACTGGAATATTCTGATGATGGCAAACAATCATAAATACAAGAAATGACACTTTTGCAAACAAAATGGAAATTATTATACAACATTTAGTGCCTTTTTTTTCCTGCCCAACAAATATTTAAGCAGTTGACCAAACTCCTAAAAAGCTTGCTTTCAGTTAGAGACTGTTTTTTCTTCATACACTAAAAAAGGATGTCTCTGTTTCTGTGACCAAGGACACTATCCCAGAGCAATCTGGTAAGAGAAATACCATGCTCAGTCCTATGCTAGAAGATAATAGCTAAAGGATAGAAGTACAGTTTTAATGGAAGGCAAAAGATGTGTCTCACCTAATGAGTGCAACAGATTCATTATACTGGAAGTAAACGCATCCAAATATCTTTAAGAAAAAATTTTCTTATTTATGTTAGTTGTATAATGAACCTGATTGTTCCATTTCTCTGTACACAGTTTTGGTTGGACTATGTAGAAGTAAAAGGAAGAAAATACTGCAAATACTTCATAAATATTTGCCATTTTTTTACAAGATGCTATCATCACTTCTACCTTTATTTCCACAAGTATTCATAACCATTATGTATCTTTCTCTCAGGATATTCTAGTGTTAATCTCTGTCAAGCACTGCTATGCCTAAACACAGAAAACTGTGGGAGCAAAGCCACAGTGGGAACATCTAATGGTGAAAGTATAGAGTAAAACAGCATTTGCAGGCAATAATGGCAGCATGATCATTGAAAACACATCCCTAAGATGGTGATTGGGAGGACTGGTATTAGAAATGTGCCACCAGCAAGAAAGCAGCAACAATGACAAGGTCTTTGTTGGAATTCAGCGCACACCTGCCCATTTCCTTACAGAATATCTCAAACTGGGCAGGGAGAGGCAGAAAGGCCTGCTGTAAACAGAAAACTGACCAAAATACAGTGTGATTCAGGAAATTATTCTGGTAGTCTTGTAAAACAGAAAAGAATTATGTAAGTTCCTTGAATGACTGTGAGTAATCAAAAAAACATTAAAAAGAAGAAATCATTTGTTCTGCTGACTTCTCATCAACTTTTTGTGATTAAGAAACGTGGTCTAGAAGGTGTCCCCGAGTGTGGCAGATGGGTTGGAATTTGACAATCTTTAAGGTCCCTTCCAATCCAAACCATCCTATGACTAAGGTCTTTATTTGTTTTATTTCTGAATACACCAGTATTTCATAGCTATCAATCTAGAAAATTCTGAAAAGAACTCTATAAAAATCACAGATTCCTACCTGTATGCTTCCCAAGCTCTGCAAGAGTGTCCTGGTACATGCTCAACATCTGATCACAGTGAGCAATTACACTTTTGCGCATGTTGTCCCAGTGAGGAGCAAGTTCTCCCAGGTCTTTAAGTTCCTGATTCCTGTACCAAATGCAAAAAGAAAAGGCACTAATTAATTCATTACTCCATTAGGATTTACCCAAATTAATCTAAAACAAGTTTGTTACAAAACATCAGGAAGATTTCCTAATTGAAATAAAATCTCTTTTCTGAATGCTTGCAAGTTCTGCTTTTCATCTCTCTTTTACAAGTGCACAGTAAAGAATGCCAGTAGATAATGCAGTCGTTTTTGTGTTCAAAACTCAGCTGGTGTAAATTGTGTAAATTTCTTTCATGGAGGAAAGAAGGCTTCCAGGCTCCAAAGGGTTGTGCTCAGAGCAAGTGACTTTTTGTGAAGAATTAAACACCATTGGAGAGAAAACAAAGTTTGCTTTCCCCCCAAAACTTTCAGTATAGCTGTTTTGATACACTATTCCTTGGATACTTTCCAAGGAGTGTTTTTTTGGATACTTTCATACACAACACTTCATAAACATATTTCTACCAGTCTTTCTACAAAAGCCAGTTTAACCAACACACCAGCCCCCACTACACTTCGTCAGCATTCAAAACAAAACATACACACACAAAAAACTCCAGCAGCAGTCCCCTAAAACGTCATGTCCAGCCTTACAGTGTTCATCAGGTCAGAACAGCAGTGCAATGATAAGCAAACATGCCACTGGAAAGCCAAAAGGAAATCCTTTCGTAAATTATCAGTTTTCCTGTACAATTCTGAGAGCTGACGTGAGTTAAATAGATATCATTTGAATTTCCTGCACAAACAAGCTTACTATCCTGGGCTTTCTGTTTGGTTTCCCTCTTGTAAAGGAAGTTTCTCCTGTATCTATCCCAAAGCCACTTTGTGGGACCTTTTATGGAAAAGGAAGGATCTTGAGTCAGTCTTCAAATATCTGGAATTGTGCAGGAGAAAATGTTTGTAACGCAATCAGTTTTCCTCAGATTATCAAGAAGTGTATTTCACTGCAATTCTAGGAAGTCTCCAAAAACGCTTCCAGAGGACAGCTCTTGCATACAGAAAAATTACAGGAGGAAAGGAAAAATGGGGGAGAAGGGGTGGAAAGAGGGAGGAAAAGACCAGTGAGCCTGAAGCACAGGAACAGAGAGTTCACTTATGTGAGCAGCAGATCTGACCATTAGTCAAAAAGTCTTAAAACTATTTCTTAAACAGAACAGCCACACACTGGTACAGTGATGTTTCCTCCATCATTATTAGCTTTGCATTAGTGTGAACAGTGTTAGAATAAGCTCCACAGGCTCTGCTCCTGGTGTAGGTGACAAAGCCAAACAGATTGCACTGGAAGCAGAATTAGAGCATTTCATTTACACATGTCCTTGAAAATATCAACATGGAAACAAAGATTCCAACATATGAATTTGTTGAGAATTTATGTTAATGACATGATCGCTTTTTGCCATTTAATGCTCCTGAAGCTGAACCAATTCAGCTTTCCTCCATCAACACAAACTAGCAATGTTGTAGTAGAAGAATAATCATGAAAGGATAAACCCAACATTCTCAATGAGCATTTTCTTCGCCAGTTTTTAGCAGCTTAACATAAGGTGTCTCTTTAAATTAAAATCTTAGGGCTTCCTTCTCAGAAAAGTGTGTAAAATTTTTCAGGGTATGCAATTTTGTTTACGTGCAGCGATAATATTTTGGTCCTTAATATTTACGGTGTCTGATTTAATAGTTTTAGCAACAATGTTTGGACCTGGCTGGCTTCCAAAACTTTACTACTCCTTCTCTACAGGAATACAGTATTCTATCCAAGAGCTATATTCCTGCCTCTATCCAAGCTCATGCCTGGAGCTGTTGGTCTCAAGCTGAAGTTAAACAACAGCAGGAATAGAAACCTTTTATCTCAGACTAAAACATTCAGCCAAATCCAAAAACTTATTTAACTGGCTGACTATGAGTTAACTCCACTGACACCAGTAGCAATGGGAAGGGGAAACTCAAATCCCTCAATATTAATTTTAATAGGTTTTCAAGAAATATCAAATCCTGTCCCCATTACTGGTGACAAGGCTGGTATTTGTTTCTTCTCAAACACGTACAAATCACTGAAGTAAAAATTTAGCCTTCAATATGTCACAAAAAAAGACACATCAACAATGCTTAAAGTAAGAGCAACGTGCTATAGCAATCTAGGGCATATGCAGCACGGAAACTTTAAAAGACTACATGTTCTGATTTTTTTTTTTCATTTTAAAATACAGTAAAATCAAAACCATCAGTAAACAGAATTATATGACAGACACTTCCTCAGAAAAGAGCCTTGGTACACACTTTATACATTTTTTTTCTAATGGAATTATAGAAGACAGAGGATTTAAATAGGATTTGTGTCTTGTGGTTTGTTTACAGTTTGTCATTGCTGTTGTTGACTCAATATACAGTTCTGAGTTATGGATGAAAAAAGAGTTGTCTTTTCTATATCTAAACTCCATCAACAATACTCCATACTACCAAGCTTTATCATGATTACATGAAAGCCCTTTTCCAAAAGTAAACAGAGTAGAAAAAACGTAATATTTTTTATCCTTGAAAGTTTATAGTTCATACTAATTCTCACAATTTTAGAATTTTTAATAATGTTTTAATACTTTTATGATAACTTACATCACTGAATAACTTGAAAAACACATTTCAACCAGTAATTGTCAAACAACAATCGTGCTATAAAAAAATGCATCTTTATAATAGATATTGGTGCTACAGAGGGCAAATCAGTTCTGATCCAACTTTTCAATGCATCTGTGGAACTTTGAACTTGCCAACTGAACGGGAAGCTTAGAGCAAACTCTGTGTTGTTAAAATAGAGCTATTTATCATCTTATCCCCTCACTCCAAATCTTCTTTCAAAGTCTTTTCCAGATGATTGCTCTCATCACAGTGACAGATCTTGTGCTCTGCATCAACTTAAGCTCATCTTAAAGAATGAAATCCAAGCTTTGTCTAGAGCTGTTGGTCCTTGGCTTGCTCTTCAGCTCCTCAAACTGCCTCCTGCACAGTCTTTTCTGCCACTGCCCTATGGAAACTCCACCCAAGAACATGTCTGAGCTTCCACTGTCTCCTGCCTTCATTAATCAGCAACATTCCTTGGTGGCCTTGGCATCATCTTTGCCCGTATCTAACCAAAATGTGGACATAAACAGTCTGATCCATTCTTCATTCTCCACCTTAAATATTAGCTAATTACATAATTTTTAAGTCTGTTTTAGGTACATTCTGGTTTTCACATGCATTCTTTCCTTTGGTAGACTAATTATGTTCCAAAAAGTCCATTATCAAGAAATGGTTGGGAACCCAAGGCTCAGAAGAATTTCTATCTTTGATTTACCAACTCATGCTTTTCTTATTTTTGAGAGCACCTTAGGTGCATGATTATAGTAAACCACTGAAAGTGGCACAATGAATTTCCTGTATGATTCATGCTGGTAATTTCTACTTAAAGAGCTCCTGCTTTGTGCCTGGCACTCTAATGACAACAGAAAAAGACTTGCTCATCACTTTCAATACAGCAGCTTAGAGGTCTGAAGGAAGCAAATTCAGTGCTAAAATACAATCCCCTGATTTCTTCAGGGAGCACTTTGAATGAGTGGTATGCATCATGTTGCAAAATTATTTAGAGGAAGTCCCAGTATTGAAATCATGTTTCTAATGAACTTGTTTCTAATGAATTTGTTTCTGCAGTTCAGACACCATTGCAGGCTGCACAGTGAAAAACTGTGGTCAGTGACAATAAACCAAAACAATGCAAAACATCAGCAAGATATTAAGATGAGCAAGAGGAGTGAAAAGGGGGCAATCCCTCAAAGAACTTTCTTGGGTGTGATTGCTCTGTCTCAGCAAAGGAAACAGCAGAAATAGCCACTGGCATCATGAAGGACACAGCACAAATCCTGACAAATTGAAAGATGAAGTTGAAAAGATCTGTGCAATTAAAAGGAGATAGTTAAGGGAATGTATGATAAAAGCATATAAACCAAAAATCCTGTGTGAATACCAAGTAGCAACATTTTCTACATTCAGCTTCAGAAATCCAGTGATGTGATTCCTAGTGAAAGAAACATGACAAATTCAAAACCTAAAAAAATGAAGTGATTTTGGCCTCCACCAAGCAAAACTGGCTTCTGAAATCTACTTCTGCAAAACATCAGAAGCAAAGAACTTGGAAGGATTCAAAACAAGATGAGACATTTCTGAAGATTATATTTGCAAAACTTCTGTAATATTATAACAGCATAAAAATTCTGAATATTTATCAAACAGGAGCTTCGGAGTAAATATACACCATAAGCTTTGGGATAAGACTCAATCACTCATAAGTAAAGGAAGCTTAGAAGCTTCTTTCTAAGGAAAGGAGCACAAGAATTATTTTTCCTAACAAAGTTCACTTTAAAATGTATGGATAACCATTTCATTTTTTTTTTTTAAGAACTGAAGCAGATAAAATTACTCTCATTTTTCTTTGCTACAAGATATGCTTCTGTGATATATAGGCAATAAACTCCAGACAAGCAATATAACATTCCCTGTAGAAATAAAATAATCATAGTTTTTTCACTCTATTGTTTCCAAAACAGGCAAATCATTGTTAAGGAGGAGTTAATCCTTTATGGGGAAAAAAACCCCAACCAAACAAACAAAAAACATGTTTTTCTTTCTTTACTAATAATTTTCTTTTAGAATCTCTTGAAAAGAGTTGCCCTTCTTGTCTTCTTACAGAATTTGCCAAAGTTATTCCAGGTTTTGGTAAGCCTGACCTGACAGGCAACTAAAAACTATGATGTAGGGTGTGCTTACCTTTTGCAATACCCTGAACAGCTGTTTAGAAACAAAGCAAACAAAACAGACAAAAAAATCCCACCATGACCACATGAGCAAACTATCCACCCCAAAAAAGACAACAAATACATCTAAAATATTCTAAAATCTGTTTTCCTATACATATGATAAGAATAGACTGGGGTTTAAAAGCTGTAATAATTTTATACTGTTCTTAATAGTTGAAAATTTTATAATTTTATACTGTTCTTAAGAGTTGAAAATTTTAAGTTCCTTTTTAATTTCTATCCACCCCTGTCCCCTTTCTATTACACAAAAGTGTAGACAATATTAAAGCTAAATTAAACTCCTTTCTCCCTTCCTGCCCTAAGACCATCTCCCTTCCATTTCTGCTTTAAACTGCTTGCCTTCTAAACTCTCTCCCTTCCTTGGACATTTTAATACTTGGATTTATCTTTCAAAACTTCAACATCTTCAAAGAGAATGATCATTTGGGGTTAATTGTATGATTTGCATTTAATAGCAGAGGAGAATTCTTGTGCATCAGACAATTGCAGAGTCTTAAATTCAGTAATACTTAGAATGACATCTGTGGAATTTTCACTTTTATCCTAAATTATATTTTAGCAACTAGCAGTAGCGTCTAGAATTATTTCAGGGTTTTTTGTTTGGTTATTTTTCAATTTTGATTGTTTCACCAGAATACAGTGGAATCAGCTTAAGACAATATTGCTTCAGTTCCACGACGTGAGCAAAACCATTTCACTTTCACAGTTTACATTTAAAACTTTATTTCCTTATTTCAGCTTGGAGTCATATACGTGGCAGGATTAATCATATTAGTAATTGAACAATTACTCAACCATTTAAACGTTTTCCACGTTTCTGCTTTCCTTTTTCCCCTCAATTTATTAATCAGAATGCATCATTCCAAATACAGAGTGAGGATCTCTATGACACAAGCAACATCATAAAACTCTACAAAACTTTTTTAATCACCTTAATGCCTTAAGTTGACAGGAAGTGACAAAATTTTTCACCTCAACTTTGCATTTTTTTCACCATATTGTGGGAGGATCTAATTTGCACAATATGGACTTGTAAGGGCATGATGTGCACAAATGTAACATCTGGGAATCTTAGCAACCTTTGCTTACTGATACTGAATTATTTCACTGGTCTTAAAACCTGTGTGGATCTTGCAAAAGAAGCCTTCTCTGAGAGAGCAGTCTCAATATAGAATGTAAGTTAGTATTCTATAGATTCAGCACTGCTGAATTCTAGATAATGTTATGTAGAGGAAACTGTCACAGAAAAATCAGGTGATGTCATTCTATTCCAATGCAGTACAACTTTAAACACCCAAAATCAAAGTAAAATCCAGAAAAAATTTACTTAAGTCACCAATGAAAGCCCCCCTTTAGACTTTCACCGAGGCCACGTCTTCCAGAATTGGTTGTAAACAGGGAAATTAAAGGAGATGAGATGATGCAGTGTTCATTCATTGCAATATTTTATCCTTTAGTTAATAAATTAATGGGGTTTAAAACAGATCTTGTGTGATGAGGACAATTGTCTAAACACTGCTTACAAAAGTCAAGCTATACTTGTGTTTGTGTATTTATATTCCTTTATGCAGTAACTGATGGAGAGTAAGAGGAGAAAGGTTTCACATCCTTTTTGAAGCATGATGAGGTAAATACTGCACTTATGTGTACTTGAGCCACATTTTACTGACAGTCTTGGGAATTTTTTAAGTGTTGAAAACAAGGTGTTTACAAGAAACATATGTTGTGAAAATACTTAAGTGGGTAAGCATAGTAGCAGTGCCTCTCTGAATGTGGTTGGTACAAATACCTTCAAAAGTCATGGTAAGTTTACCCAAAATCACTTTTTGAAAATGCTATCACCTCTTACCAATACAACACTTGTGCAATGCCACTGCTCAAAAACAAGCCCAGTAAATACCAGCATCCAAACATCCAAAAAAATCAAAGCCTACTCTCAGCACATGGCATGTAATTAGCCTGGGGCTCCATTTCCCAATAGAGGTTGTGTAATAAGAGGAAGTAGAAAAATAATGTATTTTTCAAACAGTCTGAACGTTGTCATAATTCCAAACATTACATGAAAAAAAATAAAATACAGACTGCAGAGATTTGCACCAAAAAAAAGCTTAGTGCTGATGGGACAGGACAGTCATTTCTGATGCAGGAGAAAGCTTGTGTGTGTGCTTTGTGCTCTGGAGGGAGGATTTAAGTTCAGTAATTTATACTTGAAATTTTCTTATGAGTTGTGATCAGAAATTGCCAAATTCAAGTACAGGTGGAACTTCCTTTCAGGCAAATCTCTTGCTGTGCTGATCCAGTTACACCAGTAGCACCTACAACTGAAAGCTTCAATGATACAGGTCAGTCGACTTCCTGAAAAATTATTATAAGATAAGACTTTTTTGTAATCATTATGTTCAAAGAACCACTTGGCTAATCTTGCATGACACATGTAAAATATCTGAACCAAATTTGTGTAAAGGAATATTTAAAACAGTAGAAAGGACTCATTGGAACGCCAAAGAGGAAACAAATAGTTTTGTAATAAAAGCCAGCAAAGCAGACTGTATGACCCTTACTAGAACAATAAAAATTACCATACAGCTCCTACTAAAATTTCTTCCAGGGAGGTTTGAAGGATAAGATCTTTAATTCATGCATTTCTTTAAAAACATTATTTCATGTTAAAACCCAAAGTTAAATACCCTTAGAGGTTACACATTTCAAAGCATCGTGTCAGTAAATGAAAGTTTGGTTAACAACGAACACTGGAGTTTTATCAAGAGATAAACAATCTTAAGACCTGTGAGAAAAGGGAATTGAAACTACAATTCATAATGAATGCTGAATAGGATTAACACTTACTTGCATATTTTTATAGGTAATTGCTTCAGACCTGACTGTATTCAGCCACAATAAAAATAAAATGAAACAGGCTGAGTATGATAAGAAGTTGCTTCTGAGACAAAAATATTTATCCTTCTACAGTAACTGGGGGAAAAAGACACAGAGAAGAATACTTCAGAAGAGAATAGCCTGAAGGTGGTGCAGTGTAAGTTTTGTGTGAGCTCTACACCTAATAGAGTACATCCTCACACATTTTACTAGATTGCAAGTGTAAGGGCTCCACAAGAACACACATCTTCACAATTATTTGGAAAAGGAAAGCCCAGACAAAGCTGAAGCTCCAACCCACACATTCATATGGTGATAGATGCCCCTATTCCCTCCATCTGCTAGTATTCTACGTGTTGCTGCTCCTTTTAGTCTTATCTCCTACTTCAGACTATACCAATCACTTTGTCTCTCCTCCTTTCACACCCACACTTTCAACTAGGCTTGAACAGCTCAACTACATTGGTAATCAGGAAAATCAGAAGCATTTATCTCAATCTTTGGGCAACTTTTAGTTCTGTTTCTTTCTCAAATCTTTTCTTTGTTTTGGTGAGGAGAAAACCTCACCATGGTGATTTTTTACTATGAGTTTATCCAGGGAGGTGAATTCTGTAATATGAAATAACAACAAGGGTTATTACTTGCTTTATGCCTTTGGAGAGAATAACACAGTAGTAGTAAAAGTGGTTAAAGTAATCCTCTAACATTTAAAAGGCATTTACCCATGGGGCAAATGAAAATATGGGAAGTGCATGAACTGTGAGAGTCAGCATAATCTATTTTTATTGCTTACTAAAAAAAACCCTTGCACATAAGTATTCTCAAACAAGATGAGGCCATAAATGCCTAAACACAGTACTAAATGAATAAAATAAAGTATTATAACAATTCATAGGATTTTTATAACCCATCATCACCATGCATAAGTATGTATCAGTCCACTGACTTTATTAAAATCAAGATTCCAGTCTCCCACATGCTGTTCTATTGGCATAAAAACATCACACAGAAGCAACAGATGGGGTGAATAAAAAAAAGAGAAGACGCTCCATATTGCAGAACAAACAACCTCTGTAAACCACAACAGGAAGGAACTGCCTGAAAGTGCACAGGATGGCTTTGGGATGCAACACTAGGTCACAGCATTACTCTTAGACATGAGACCAGATGCCCATCTGTGTGTGAATCAACTTCCATGAGGAAGGAGGCAATGTGTTCCACATCATCCATTATCATTGCAAAAAGAAGGCACTGTCTTTGGATAGCCCTGGACTACTAAAAATAAAGGGGTTTCTCCAAATTTATCAGCACAGCTTACAAGGATTCAGGGACAGAGTGCCATTTTAATCACTGCAAAGGGAAATTCAAAGTACAAAGGATTTTTGGAGACCTGTGTTCCCTATTCTTTTTCTCCAGGCCACACACATTGTAAAGATTCTCAGATATCTCTCCTGGTTACAAGACCAAACATGAACCAGGGTTCCAAACAAGCACTACTTTGGTGTCTTTTTCTTGTGCCAACTAATTTAGATTAGCTAGAGGAATGCCATTTTTATCCTCATTGTTCCTTTATTCACTACAAACTTGTCATTTTCCATAGCATAACGTTTGTCTATGTTATTAAGTCTACCCAGACACATCACAATGCTGTTCACACCCCTGTCATTTGCTGATTCTTTCGAAAATGTTAACTTTTCAGAATATTTATATTGTTAACAAATGTTGGCACTAACAGATTTAAAGTCATGACCACACTTTAGCTCAGCTCATTGCTCAGAACTTATGCCACTGGAGTCCTAAAAATTCTGAGCAGTCATTTGTGTTGTTTAGTTAATTCTTAGCAGCCAGCAAGTGTCCATTTCATACTTCAAATTAATATTTTTTAGCTCATCATTTGCATGATTCCTAGTCAGAAAAATAACATTTAGCACTTACTACTGCTGCTGCTTCTTCCTTACCTTCTCATATCCTCCTTTATGTGCAGATTTATTAGTTCTTTAGGAACATGGAAAGAGAGGGTGGTCTCAGCCATCTGCTCCCGGATCCGCATCCACTTGTTGTCAGAAGTAGGGAATCTGTATAACTTACACACTGGGTTTCTTAATACTGCAAAGAATTAAAATAAGATCATTGCTTTACTGTGGTTATATGACTCTGAAAAATTTATGACAATAACCTGCAAAAATTAATGTATTATTTTTTCCCCCTTACTTACAAAATTAATTTTAGAACCATTAAAATTCTACTAAAAACATTTAAATTTTATTTCATTTTTATACTAGCATGTGGAAGACAAAGTATTACTAGCACATCAACAAATCACATTTTACCAGCAGAGTAGGTTACCTTTGGATTTAGATCTTCAGAGTAGTGAGAATGTAAATTAGACTCTCTTTTCTTACATTTAAGCTCAAGTTAGGAATAACAGAATGTACAAATGAACAATGAACTTGATACAGTCACCACCATTGCAGGGTGCTAGATAAATTCTGATCAATTCTGATAAATTGCACAGGACTCAGAGTTCAGCTGCATCTTCCCCTTGACATGCACACACAAGTCATTAACACAAATAGAAGTTGTGCTTCTACACTAAAGGAAACTTGACCTTTGACCATGTGAGAGTTACCTTGGTCATTGATGTGGTCAAGACACTGCCACTTCATAGAAATAAATGTAACAGCCCTGTCAATGTGTTACACACACTGTTTTCAGATCACTATTGCAAAATGACATAAGAAAATCACATTTCTTGCTATTTATAAGATTATGCTTAAAACCCATCATGTTCTTATTTCACAGTTTTTATATGTTGGCTACATTTCCATTCACATCTTACAATGATGCTGTATAAAAAGGTGGGAAATTTCTACTCTCTCCTTCCCATCTTTTTTTTTTTTTTTTTTTTTTTTTTTTTTTTCTCTGCTCCTTTTTCCTAGAAACAACAAATAGGGAAAAAGCTGAGGAAGAAAAGGTTCTGTTTGACTACTTTGATAAGCTTACTTGGAGACAAATGATTGTCATTTAACACACATGTCCACAGCATCCTAACTCAGAATGACTTTGGACAGCCTTCCAAATCCTCCACTGGTACCTTTCTGTCAGCCTCCTGGAGAAAGCTGCCTTCCAGCAGGCTCCCATTGATCTGCTGCTGAGTGCTCTATAACTCACAGGAATGCATTCCCCATGTGTGTGAGCTGTGGGGAAAGTGCTGCTGTCAAAATGACAGCTACTAATAGACATTTCAATTCGCAGCTCCCTGACACCACTAATGTTCATGTAGGTTGATTTATAGAGAATGAAAAATAAAAGGTACACAAACTGGCTTGTCTATCTCAGCAATCAGGTTTTTTAACAGAAACCCTTTAGGAAAGGCCTAAAAGAAGACCAGAGATTTAAACATACTGATAATAAAGACATTGCTGGCAACTCAAAGAAAGGAGCAATATTTAAGTGGTTTACTGGTCTGTATTCTCGTCACTCTACTGAGATGTCTTTCATCAGTAGTCTTGGATGAAAAACTGGAATCCTTTTCAGAGTAATTTTGCCTTTAGTTATCAGTGATTTTACTTCAAAAAACTAAATTATGACTTAGTCTTATGAAATAAACCAAAGACATTCTTGAAATCTCTGACATATGAAAACCAAAAATTTTTCTTTACTACTAATACCCAAAATTTCTCAAATGTTCAAACATTTTTCTACACATTTTTAGAGTTTAAGGACCCTCACCATGCAGATTTAACTACAGAAAAAGTAGCCAGCAGTTCAGGCTTTATTATATAATTTGGTTAAAAAATGCATGAATAAATAGTTGCTATTCTCCTTCTCTTTTGCTGTGATTCTTGCAATCAATGAAATCAGCCCCATCAATAATATTAACAGTTTCTGTCAATTCACAAAGCTGATATCTGGCACCAATCATCTCCCATTAACAAGGCAGGGAACGCAAATTCTCAAAAGTTAGGGAGAGCTCAGGAAACTAAGGGCTAATTGAGGTCTGGCCTTAACCAGAAAACTGCCAACCAGATGATAATTTTGGCTTGGGTTTGTTTTTTTTTGTTGTGCCCCTGATCAGCAGGGAACAGGCTGGTACATATGACCAGGACATTTTAAATTATGATGCCCCAGACATCATCAAGACTCTTTATTTTACCTTTCTATATCTACTTCCTAAGGAGTTTATCAAAGGATGTTTTTTTTTCCAAGAACAGCCCTTAAATTCACACTCAGCATCTATTACACTGAAAAATACACATTAATCTGGGAGACTACTGATGTAAATATGCAGCTGAAAAATCTCTTTCCTCCCATCTCCCCCCTGTCACCACCACCATCACAAGGGAAAAAACAAACCCCAGAAAACCAATCAGGACTGCAGCAAGGGACAAAGAACATTGAAAATATGGATCCAAAGTTGTGACTTTTATTGTTGCTGGAATTATTAAACTCCTCTCTGGGTACTAGCTGAATTTTCAGTCTTTGATTCAGGTCTGAATTTTCAGATGGGAATAATTTCAAGTGTGTTGTAAGTTTTTTTAAATAGTCAAATCATATCTCCATGGGTTTAGGAAGATACAATCTCAGAAAAAAAGGCTGGGAATTTTTCCCAAATAATCCAAATAATTCCAATATGCAGTATTGCTAAAGCTTAAGGTGGTCAAGAAAAGCTGCACAGTACTTCATGTTTTCCTTATAAACAGAACTACTAAAGAAATGTGATTCCCTAAAAATCTCAGAAGTTGTTCCCTATCAACAATAATTTCTAACTATAACAAGTTGTCTTGAACAGAATTCTAGAAGGCATGTAAAAGCACCCAAACAATAAGAATGGCAAGAGTAGAATTGGTCTTTATAAAAAGTAGTTATTAAAATAAGTGGAAGTGTCATAAACATAATCCTTCCTGTATTTAGACAGTGATCATGAGAGGCATTAAAAAAAACAAAATCCACATGAACTGCAGTGGTTAAAAAAAAGTCTATTTTAAAGGCTTTTCTCTATAGCATCAAGCCAAAAGCCAATGCCATATATTTACCCATCCATATTTCTGGACATTCTCATTTCTAAATGTGAAGACCTCTCTGCTTTTTTATTCCATGCAATATCTTTCACATTGCTTCCCCTGAAACTAGAATAAAAAAATAATAAAAGATTGAACACTCTGGTTTTATTTCCGTTCCCTATTGAACATAGATCAAAGCATATCTCTGCCATACATTAATTTACTAACAGTGCTTCTATTTATATCTTTCTTTGTAGCATAGGTATATGATGGGTATTACCTCAGGAATAATAATTACAGCTTTCTTAATTTTGCTTAATTTCAATTACTTTTATTCTCTGTTCTATTTCAAATGCAATTTGTTTACATGCAAACAACTGGCAAACTCTCCAGCATCATAAATAAATAACTGAATTTTGAGGCATAAATTCAGTCTCTTGGGGTATAGATGGAACAGTGCTAAGGCTCTGAAATACACTGCTCATTCCCACTCACTCAACAAGCATCTCATAACTCACTGGAGGGCTGAGTTCCCTATCAAAAGATTTAAATTTCAGAAGAATGCCAGCGTGCTTCTATGCCTACAGGCTTAAAGATTCACAGAGGGGTTTTTTTTCAGTTCCATCATTTTGAATGCCTGATAAACAACAAGAAACAGGAAGTACCAGAAAGCTTTACAACAGCATACACATGTACTAAATATGTATGTAGATGGAATGCATACTGCTCTGGGGATAGTTCTGGATGAACACAGCAGGGAAAGCAGTGCAGGCACTGCTGATGTTGATCAGGTTTCCTGACCCTTCTGCACAGGTACCCCTATGAGAAACCCAGTCTGTCTCCAGGCAACACAGAAAGCCTTAATCCACAGGAAGCCCAGTCACAGAGGCAAGCTGGGCAAGAAGTCTGATGGGCTGGGGAAAAAGGTTGACAGTATAAAAGCAGAGCTAACATTTCCTCAGAAAAGAAATCAGGAATTCAATAAAAAGAGTGGTACTGACAAAAGCTGGAACCAGTGCCTGGTGTCAGCAGGAAAGTGGAGGCGATGCTGGGTGAGAAGAGAAAGTCTACAAGTACAGGAAACAGACTGAAGAGTAATTATTTATCAGAACCAACTTCCTGTGAGTGCAAACTCTTTCCAATATCCTGCATGCTGTCATTTCTTGCATATGCACCTGCAGTTCTGCTCTTTCCCCTCCATTCTTTAAAAAAAAACCTTTAAAAATGACAGGAAAAAAAAGCCCTCCACAGCATGTTTGACTTTATAAACCCTAGTAGTGTTGGGTGGGGTTTGGTTTTATATTGTGTTTGTATATGAGAATAATAAATGTGAAAATACTGTCTAGAAACACTATAGAATCACCAGTAAATGTTTCTGAGAAATTGATCTAGACTTCAATATTCCTAAAACCAACATCTACCTTGGAAGTTCCAACAAAATACATTCACAACCTACAGCATTTTCCCATACAAAAGAACTCAACAAAAAACTCCAATCAAACCCACACAATGGAAGTAACAAACAGAAAAAGCCAGCCTTGAATCAATATCATTCTCTGAACAGAAAAGTCATTTCTTCCAGTCCCTCTAATCTGGATGACATACAGAATCAGAATCAAAGAATTGCACTGAGTTAGACCAAACCCTTCAACTGGCTCTGTACCTTGTCTCCAAGAAAAGTCATAAATACATATCTAGACAGGCAAGATACCCTCCCTGCCTCCAGCTATTTCCAATTCAGCAATTTCAGGAGCCACATGTAGTTCCTGTGCATTCATTAATTCTCAATTAACATCTTTCTCACTTTGAATTGATGAAAATAAATGGTAGTTCTGTAGAATAAACATTTTCTGTTTCTGATCTAATCTCAACAACTCACAGAAAAAAATTTACAGCATTCATGCACATATAGAACAACTTAATTTTTGGAGGTTTTTTGTGCTTCCTTCAGACTGCAAAGTTGATTCCATAAGTCTGCCCTATCAGAGAAGTCAGATGAAAAAGTTTCAGTAAAGGTTTTAAAAGGTTGTTAAACTTCAGTAACATCCCTCCTCAACTGTATGCAGCAAACACAGAATTCCTGACAGTGCTGTGGTTTCAGATGACCCATATAACTTATTTGTGACATTGTTACTGCAGTGTAATGGGGATTCATAAACTTGGGCTAATAAAAGTTTTATGGCACAGCATATCAGCATGTAATATTTCTCAGCATAATGAAAGAGAAATAGATCTAGTTTAACACCATGTACTCAAGCCCAGAGTTGACCTAGAATTGAGAATGCCTTGCCAACAGCTCCCTTCATTCTAGGACAGATGGTTTCCAGATCAAACTGAAACTGCCCCTTCATCAGCTATGGCAGATAGATTGTCCTGGGTATTCACTTACAAATAATGCATAATTATTTAACAGAATGCCATGCAGTGACATGACACAAACTTATGACATTAATTCCATGCCCTTGGAAGTCACTGACAGTCTTGAAAATCATTGAACAGTAAAGATGAGGAAGATGGAGATTTCAGCACTGCTTCAGAAAGCATAATTTCTTCACATTTCTCAGTAAAATGATAATGTCAAATATGTATAAAACACTAAAACAGTGAACTTAAACATCTGTGCAGCATTTGAAGAGACATTTATGAGTTCTGCCACAAATCTGTGTGATTTCTTCAGGACTTGACAGCATTGCAAGAGCCATTTCTTACAGATCTTGGAGTTCTCACCTGCATTTAAGGAGGGCAGGTTGTCTTTCCCACTTATGCCTTCAGTGGCTGTACACTCACGAACCAATGCACACTGCAAAAGAAATACAACCACAAATGTGACACGTTCAGGGGTCTGAAATAAATCCACAGCAGTTTATAAAAGGTAGGTTGAAAACCATCACTGATGATAATATAAACTTCCCAAGGCTTAATTTTAATTTACATTTTTATCTTTATATTTCTGCTCCAAGATACTGTAGCACAATTAGAATTGTAGCCAAGAAAATGACAAGCTATGATCAGCTGTTCCTTAATAAAACAGAAATGATGAGCTATTAATAGTTTAGCTTAATGAATAAGTTTTACTATAAGAATAAGGCACTTCAGTTTAAAACAATTTTGACAAGTTTTGTGCTTTCAAAGAGGTTTCTTTAGGCAAAGCAGTTTTCACATGTACAATGCAAAAAAACACTTCATCAATTTTTAAACAAGAGAAAAGTAGGAAGCACAAGAAAGTCTTTAAAATGTGCTCACACTTTGTGATTGAAGTAATTTGTTATACAAGTGAACTGGAATATTGCTTTGATAAGATTAGTGCCTGAAAGTATAAAAAGTTTATGGAAAAATCAATCAGTGTACAGCTATGTTAAATGTAGTATGACATTTTTAATGCTCCTCCTACCCCCAGCCAGCAAACAAATGGAGTCTCTAAAGGTGATGGGGATCTCTGCTCCCAGGGCTTCCCCAGTTCCTAGAAGCTCAGTGGAGAACTTAAGGCAGAGGTTAATACAATGTACTGTCTACCAGATATCATCTGAAAATGAATTTAATCATTACCTTCCTCTCCAAAGAGAAATTTCTGCACATAGTTTATCTAAAAGCGAGCAAACCCAGTTCAAAACTTATTTAATTCAATAATTCGACCTTCTCACAATTGCATCCTCACTATCAACATATAAACCAAGACTGTGCCACAACTGATTTGTACAAACCAACAACTCCTTTATATACTACAGAAAATACATTTGCCATGAGTCTGGTCTACTCTTTACAAATATTAGAAATCTCTAGAAAGATGCTATTAAAGCCTTCTGTCTTCCCCAGGCCAGACACAGCTCATTAATTACATTTGAAATAATTGCAAGGATTATTCCACATTTTGAAGTAGAAGAAAAGCAAAATAAAAGAGAAGGCTGAAAAAACAGCTCATGTTGCCTATACTGTGCAAGTTTTACAAAATCAGTTCAAAATCAGAAAGATTTCACAGCATTTATTGACTTTTTGGAACTGGTCCCGCTCACCTACTGTTTTAAAAAGGCATTGAAGTCCTTTCAAATAAGTGGTGAAAAAAAGTGTAAAATCTACCCTGAGAATTTGACCCAAAAGCAGACTGGTTTGGCTAAGCAGAAAAAATATTGAAAATAATGTCCTTTTCTCAAGAAATAGTCTTATATGGTACTTCCAAACAAAAAAAAATGCTGCATTCCCTGTAGCAACATTTCCCTTTTTTTTCATGAATAACAGAATACACCACAGTGATAAGAAGTAAACCATCATATTAGAGTTGCAAAAATGGTGTGTTCCCATGAAATGCAGATGAACCTGCCCCTCTGCAAGGGAATTCACCTCTTCTTTGGTTTTCCTCTCTGCCATTCTTCCCAGCTTTTCAGTATTGTGGGCACAGGTTGCACATAAAAATCACCATGAACAGGAGGAATTCAAGGGCAGAAAGCAGAGCAGCTACCCAAGGGAAAAAGCAGTATGTACTTATGGCATCTCTGGACAGTTTTTCATCAGAATGGATCAAATACATCCAGTTGAGAAAAATAAGCTATTTTTTTTTTCTTAAAGAAAGAAAGGGGCTAGGAAAATCAGATTAGACCATTATTCTTTACATTTTCATAAGTTTGTTGCTTTCTTTTTCAGTTGAGGGAGATAAGTGTACATAGTACTTACTCCAGAAATTTTGTTTTAATTCCTCAACCAAATTTGGTAATTAGTATTTTAGACATCTGGTACAACTGATCATTCTAATTAACTTAGTGCAATAAACTGAGTTTCTACCTTTTGATCCTGGGTATCTGCTGTGATGTGGTCTGTTTCCCCTTCCTCTAGTTCTCCCATCTTCACAAGATTGACTTCAATGGTACCAACTGTCTTTCCACCATCAGATGTTCTGGGAAAAAAGACAAAAAACAAATAACCCATGACATTGGGTCACTTGCATCACCAAATTCTTTCAATTAAAACATTGTCAGTAAATATTTAGTCCCCTCTCTATTCTGTAAAGCTGCAGTCACCTGTACTGAATTGGTTATTTACCATCACAAACCAAATTTTAACAATGAGGCAACTTCTTCAGGACAATGAAAGTTTTCATCACAAAGCTGAGGATGGGTGCTATGTAATGGTGCATGAATCCATGAATACTGCACAGTTTTCATTCTAGACTTTATCCTGTCCATGGACCATTGGATAAAGGGCTGTAACACTGCATCAATATTCCATTTAGGATCTGCAATCCCACTGCAGAGTACAGAGCTTTGTTTCCTAACAATCTGCAAAGAAAGGACATACTCAGTGTGTTAATGAAACCCCTACAAAACCAAAACAACAAAACTAATCTGAATATCACTTTTCCCTTTGTAATCCCTCCACAGAGGAATTATTCAGAATTCATCCCATTTCCCGAACTATATGGAAACTGTAGTACAGTTCCAGGTGAATTTTTGTTATCATCCCCACAAATAGTTTACTTCCAATAAATTAAAAAAAAAAAAAAGCAAAAGCAATTCAGATGTACATCACCAAGAAAAGACTATCATTGACAACCTTTTGGAAGGGACAAGGGTTTAAACTCCAGAAAGATACCAAATGTTTTTCAGCTTTCACTGGCAGCACAGCACCAAGGTTAATGGCACAATCTATCTCCCCTGGCTTATTGTGAACAGCTGGATTTTTTGAAAGGAAGGAAAGAAGAGTAACTGACTGTGTCATAATAATGAGGAAAGGGTAACAAAAGGCACCAAGTAAAAATAGGCAAAAGGAAATGATGAGAATAGGTTCAGCAGAATTACAAAAACAACAGCAAAGAAGGAGAATCAAAACAAATGTGTTTGGTGCAACTGTGTATTATCTGAGCAGTGAAAATTAAGAGTGATGATTTGGGAAAAAAGAATACATAGAAAAGTAAAATCATAAAATCACAGAATTATTGAATATGCTGAGTTGGAGGGGACCTATAATCACCAAGTCCGACTCCTACAGTAAAATTTCAAAAAACAGTCACCCTCAAGCTTTCAAATTAAATAATTCCTTTGGTTGCAAACCATTAGGCTTTAATATGCACTCAGTAGAACACATTCATCTTGCAACAATACAAATCTGATTTTCTACAAAACCTTGCAAAATAAACACAATTCTTCATATTTTACATGTGTAAAACTTCATTTGCTCTGAGTCAAATTAATTTCTTACAATAAAGAAACAATTAAAAGGGAACCATTTTTGCAATTAAAGAAGCCTGTATTAATTAACAAAGTATCCAGAAGAAAAGTAATAAGGCTTCCATGTCCAAATGGTGCTTATGAGCAGAAACACACAATAATTCTGAAATGCATGAGAACAACTTAAGGGCCTTCTAAATGAAGAACTCTCCCCTGAGTTGCTACAGCCTCATGGTTTGAAGTAACTTCATTTCTCCTTCTAGTGTCAAACCAGCACTCAATCTAGGCTCTGTCAACAAATGGACTACAGCCTTTCCCAAGCAGAAAGGGAATACAAAAGATGTCAGCAAATAAATATATCATATATAACATATATCTTTAAAAACAAAAATGTGTGGTTATAAGACTGAAAATTTTTCAACAGCTTAAGGCACCCTGATCAAAGTGTCAAGTGAATAAACTGATTTACTGTTGCTCCACTAAAATAAAATGGAAATGCTAGCTACACTTTCCCAGTCCTTGTCTCTTGTTCTTTAGAATGCTAGATATTCCCCTTGCTGCTTTTATTAAAAGTTTGGCCTCAGTACAATGAGTACTGCATTGCTTCCTGCATGAGGAACAATACGTATTTTGTATGGGTTTAAAAACACTGATTGATCTCATTTCACTTCTACATTTTTTTATTATTATTTTCTTATCAAAATCACTCCTGTTCTGGTCTAATACATATGTGACATTGCAATCTGAAACATGCATTACCTGCAAGAGAAGGTAATGCAACACAATAAAACTAAACATTGCATTGTAGTTGCACAGTTCCTATCTTCCCACACAGAAACATTAAGACACAATTTAACAACAAAAAAAGCGTCAATAACAACAAAACCAACAAATCCCCAACCCAAAAGTTTCTTTTGAGTGCTACAGGCATACAAATCAACAAAGAGCTCTATGAATGCCCAGGGCAAAACTGCTGTGAGCAGTGTCAAACTTCATGATATTAAAACACCAGCAGGGCATGACAGTCTCGAAGTAGACATGTCAGGCTTTCCAACTTTCCAGCAATACCAGGAGATTAACATTTCACTTGGAAGAAAATTAAAAGAGAAACAGAAGTATGCAGTGGAAAAAAATTAAAAAAAAAAAAAAAAAGCTTAGTGATCATACTTTATTGGATAAAAATCTGTATACAGTAATTTCACGAATACAAGCCGCACCAATTTGACTAAGATTTTGCTCCTAAACCGGAAATGCGGCTAATAATCAGGAGCGGCTAATACAACCTCAGAAGTGCCTGCCAGAGTGCTGAGCTGAGCAGCTGCAAAGTCGGCATTTTGCGATTGTTACAAATCGCTACTCTGTTGCACCGCGGGTGGAGCCTGGCTCCCTGCAGGCAGCACGGGGGGCGGGGAGAGAGGCGGGAGAGCTCTCTTTCCTCCTCTGCCACAGCCCAGGGGAGAGACGGGGGGGGCCCGGCACCGCCATTGCTGCGGCCCGGGGAGGAGAGGGGGGACCCGGGCCGGCCCTACCGCGGCCCGGGGAGGAGAGGGGGGAAGCGCCCGCCGCCATTGCTGTGGCCCGGGGAGCCGACGGGAGCCCCGCGCTGCCATTGCTGCGGCCCAGGGAGGGGGGGGGAAGTGCGCGCCGCCATTGCTGCGGCTCGGGGAGCCGACAGGAGCCCCACGCAAGCCATTGCTGCGGCCCGGGGAGGGGGGGGAAGCCCGCGCCGCCATTGCTGCGGCCCGGGGAGCCGACGGGAGCCCCGCGCAGCCATTGCCGCGGCTCGGGGAGCCGACGGGGTGCTTTGTCCCCGCCCGCCGCCGCCGCGGCAGGAGCGGGGAAACTCCGTCCCTCCCCGCCGCCGGCGCCACGGGCGCGGGAAAGCTCCGTCCCCGCCTGCCGCCGCTGCCGTAGGAGCAGGGGAAGCTCCGTCCCTGCCTGCCACCGCGGGGCAGCGCCGACCCGGGGTGACCGAGCCCAGTGGCAGCGGCGGCCGGCCCCGAGCTGCAGCACCGTGCTGGCCCACCTGGCCCCGTCAGCGGCCCCTAGCGGGCCGAGCCTGCACAGCCTTAGCTCAGCCAGTAAACCCCGCCCTCCCGCGGTTCTGTTAGTAATTGCACGCGGGTCCTCGCTGCGAACGACAGAGCGCCTTATATTCGGGTGCGGCTTATCTATGGACAAAAACCGAAATATTTGCCAACACCCAGAGATGCGGCTTATAGTCAGTGCGGCTTGTATTCGTGAATTTACTGTAATTTTATTTTGCACTGACAGTATTGAGCACACACACTCATCCATGTGCACACCTTCACCTGCAGAGACGTGAAGAGAATCTCACACACACACACAGTTCAACAGAGCACCAGAGAAATAATTAATTGGTTTTAGGATACTTTATAATGCATTAGGATGGTATTAGTTTATTTGCTGTAGTTTAATAGATCTGAGAAGGACACTTTGCACCCACATAGTGCAGTGAAGATGGTCCTTGCATAAAATTGCCCCCACTCATGAGAGAGACAGAAATTGCACATAGCAAGTGTATATATATATTTATATCCAGTTGTGTGTATATATATGTATATTTTGTATGAGCAAGTGTATATATGTACACTATATTCCCTATATATGCATCCTGACAACCTGCATAGGGTGAGTTGGGATGGGGGATACCGCACAAAGAATAAAATCAGTGTCAATGTAAGGAGTCCATACATGACACAAAATCCAGCTGGTTTATGAAGCTGGGAAATTGCTGATACTTTTTAGCATCCTTCTACAAGAAGCAGCATCCATCTGAAACCTGTAGACAGAGCACCTGCATTTGAAAAAATTTCTGTACAATCCCAAGTCCTTAAGGATCCTCAGGTTAGTTATTAGCTCCCTCAAATGTGAGGGAAGGAGATAGCCACTAACTCCATGAGCAGCAGGAATTTGTTCCCATGTTAGGCACTTCTGGCCATAAAATGTTGACCAAGACATCCAGAAAAGAAGGAGGGAACAAGCTAGTGATGGGAAAGTAAATGAGCTAGATGGACTGAGAACAGAAGTCATTTGCCTTCAATGCTGATCTCATCAAGTCTCATTACTGCATGTTGAATATGCAAATTTAGGGCTGCTAATTGGATCCCATGGAAATATATTTTCCTTCCATAAAAAAAGAAAAAAGAAAAATATTCAATAACACAAAGAAAAAGAGGAAGCAGACTTCATGTTAGCATGGCTGTGTTAATTACAAAAGACAAAGTGCCTGAAAAGTAAACTGCATGACTGAGTCTAGCAGGCAGCTCCTTTCTCCAGTGTATAATACACAATAAATGAAATTAGCACAAGCTAACCTACAGATTGCCATAAAATAATTTCTCCACTGGTATATTTTGATACATCTAAGCAAAAAGTATTGTACTTACACAAGTATTTATCTGTGAATTAACAGTGATGCCTATTGCAATAACCAATATTACTTTTAAACAAGTCCACTGTAAATAATATTCTGTTGCATTCTAAGGTAAATAAAGTTTTGCAATGCTCAGTTCCTTCTGTTTTCATTATTTCAAAGTACAGTTGATTAAGTTTCATGTCAGAACAAGTTTCACCTCAGCTGTACTGGAGATTTGCCTAACTTACAAAGTCAAGCTGTTGTTCACTAGCTTCCTGAGGTGGATGACACAACATGAAGCAGCCGAGAAACAATTTCAGGAGGGAGACCAAGTACAACTAGTTGTAGACAGATAGTTGTCAAACTTTAATAGGGAAAAGTAGCTAAATATATAATATTTTACAGTCCTCATTTGCTAGGGAAGTTATGCTAAGTACATAAATGACTGCAGAGATTACTGTGCTGCTTCCCAATTCTCTCTAATTAGTTAAACTTTGTGAATATTATTATTACCAAAGTGCAGTTACGTGTTTTCTGACCCACTGAACTACAAGCTGCTAGGAGGGAGGGAAATTAAGAAGACTTTCTTTCCAAAAATAGCTAAGTTTATCTCCTTTCTTTAAAGAAAGTTCATTCCTGTCCAAGATTAATAAAAAGACAACTAAAATTAGGCTAGACAAATACTGTCCAAGAGCTTAAGCACTGACACATGCTTAAAGAAGTCTGTGCAGTACATGATTACAGACAGAACCTGTATAATTCATGCACTCCATCCTAGTTCCTGCTTGTTTAGCTCCACTGCTACAGAATTCCTGCTCACAGAGGCCAAAGAATCTGAGTGGCATTGGCACCACCCAGTTTCACACTGATTGCAATTTTTACACTAATTACACTTTTGTCAATCTCTTAAGAGAAGCAAGTCAGATGCATCTTATTTTTGCAGAGAACACAAGACCAGAATATCACTTTATATTATCTTTCATATATCACTAAAGATTATCATCACTAAATGTTATCTTTTTCCTTTGCTGCTTCTTACATGCAACTAAGTGGAAATCATAAAAAAACTGCCCAAGCTAAAAAGGCCCTTCCTGGAAATAGGCAAACTGCCACCACAGGGAAAGGGGCTAATGGAAGTACTGATTGCTAGCTCTTTGCAAAAAGCCAAAGAGCTCAACTAAGGAAAAAAAAAAAACCAAACAAAACCTCCAAATATTATGCTGTTCTTAACACAAACTCATGGCACAAGATCCTCTAAATTGAACTTAAAAATTTAATCAACTAAAAAAAACAATCAGCTTTTATTACTAAATTAGCAGCCAGTATACCTAGGTCTCATTTAGAACAAAAACCAAATTATTATTTTATTTTTTTAATTGGGCACACTATATCATATAGTCAGTCTTAAGAAATAAAGTATCTTTTAATAGGTGAATTTGTTTCATTCAACAGCCCATTTTATGCCATTCATCACCACAACTGTATGAGAAAGCTGGAAGCAAGTGACATTGCATTGTCATTGCAATATGAAACATGCAAGTTTATAGAGAGCATCTCTCTTTTCATAAATTCCATATTGGAAACTGCAATCCCAAATCTCTAATACCTAAATTCCTCTGCCAACATCTGTTGTGTACACTGAAGTAATTCCACCCAAACTGACCTTTTTGTGTTTTGATGATTAGCTACAGATCTACCAGAAACACTCAGCCACCAGTTTAGGGTGCCTTTATGGAGAAGAAAGGACAATCCAAATAAAAACTTCTTTTGCAGAGGTTTTGCAACTTGTGTCCCTAATCACTATTAGAGTACAATGGTAGGAAAATGGAAAAACAGAGCATGGTGTGGCAACAGTAATAACTTGTAGGCACATGCCAGTTCTCCATGAAACAGCAGAAAACACTTTTATATTGTTACATTACACTTCAGAAGGACAATGGAAAGGAATAATAACTTAAAAAAAAAAAGAATTAAAAAAATGAAAACTCAGTTAAAAATTTACCAGATTCTATAATTACACCAATCTATACAGGGCTATTTCCAAGTCTTTAAATCTCTGCTTTAAATCTGTAAAAGGGGTATCTCTATCACAGGCACTCCCTGATAAACTCCTATCCAAGGAATATCAACAAGAATTAAACAGATCTTCATGCTCTGACAAGTCCCTTGATATATCCTCTATCCTCCTGAGAGGTACTAATACCTCAGGGTGATTAGAGGAAAGCAAGCTTAAATAAGCAGACTGCTCTGGTTAAATTGCCATTGAAGAAATGTGGATAATTTCTACTGACGTTCTGCTGCTCAACAGTCATAATCAGAAAACAATCCCATTTTTGTAAGGTTAGGATCTTTTTTTCTTAAAAAAAATCCCAAAAATAACTAACTAAACCCTGACTAAACCCTACCATTTAATGTACCTGCAAATTAATTTAATTGGCATATTTGTCTTCTAGTGTTAGCTGAACAAAGAGGACAACCTCGAGTAAAAATATTAATTAAAAGCAAATTTTTCATCTATTTCTTATGAGTTTTCCATCTAAACTTTTTGATTGCAAATTGGATGGCTGAGATACAAAATGCTTACTCAAGCTGTCCTGAAGCTTTCCATTCTGTCAATTACTGTGCCACTTGTCAGAGGCAATCTTTCAGATCAAATTTTCATCATGTCACTTAGGGAAGCAAAGTTTATCCCAAAGAGCTGAAGACAACTTGAATTCCTGCAAGAATAGATTCTTACAATCTCTAAGCTGGAATTCATTTACCTAGCCATAAATTCCCACAGGGAACAGTCAGTTCACATTTTATCTAATCAGATTTTTTTTTCTGATAACTTTTTTCAAAGTTATCTTCTTGTTAGGTGTGGCATTTTCTGTTTGGGAGAAATTAAAATCAAAGTCACCGATCACAGTTGTATGTCACACCCCCACAATTTCAGGATGGCTACATATAACAATGAGTTCAGGGGACCACAGGCATTTCCACACCTTCAATAATTAGGCCCACCTTTAAACATGCTTAGTAAACAAGCCAATCTGTACACTGTTAATTATTTAAACCATGCACACCAAACAAAACTGAGAATCTTATGCTCCTTTCTAAAGGAAACTTAGAATGAATATTCCCTATGCCAGTTCCCTGCAATTCTTCCATAGGTTATGATGCTATAAAATTTACTTTTCTGATCTGGCACCTGGGAAGCTCCAGGTTATAGGGTTGATATTTAATTTTGGTGTTTAATGTTGAATTTGTTCGTGGCAGAATTAGTAGCACTTCAAGTTGACCCGTTGGAACATGGAGTTTAAAACACAGTCAAGCACCAATCACAGAATTGTAGAGGCTGGAAAAGACCTTTAAGAGGATTGAGTCTCACCATGGATCCAGCACCGCCAAGCCCACCATCAAACTATGTTCCTCAGGGCCACATCTACATGTCCTATAAATACCTCCAGGGATGGTGACACCCCTGCTTCCCTGGGCAGTCTGTTCCAGTTCTTGATAACCCCTCATGTGAAGAACTTGTTTCCTGACATCCAACCTAAACCTCACCTGGTGCAACTTGGGGCCATTTTCTCTTGTCCTCTTACTTGCTACCTGGGAGAAGAGATTGATCCCCCCCAAAAACATCTTTCAAGTAATTGCAGAGGGTGACAGGGTCATCACTGAGCCTCCTGTTCTCCAGGATAAACACTCCCAGCTCCCTCAGCCATTGCTCACCTGACCCTTCCCCATCTTTGTTGCCTTTTCTTGGATGAGAAATGCCAAGGGTTATTAACTCACCGTGATTTACAACAGAGGGAAACACTTACCTGAGGGTAAGGGTCAGCTGTTGCTCCTTTGACTTTACCAGATCTCCTACTCTAAAAGTTGCACAGCCCAGGAAGCTTCGCTACAAATCAAAGCAGAAAGAAAAGATAAAATATTTGTTCATTTTTGTTACTTCTTTAGGTCTCGCACTTGCAAATCTCTCTTTAGTATCAAGAAAAAAATTGCATTCAATATAACAGTTTGACACTGTATCCACTAAAATTTTTTTGTGCATCTGCAGCATGATTATCAGTAAACTGTTAAAAACTTTGGTTTTATGGGATAAAACCTTTCTGCTTTCCATTAAGAACAGTCTAACCTGACAAAATAAGAGGAAAATTTCCTATCAGTACAAGTATTTGTATTTGGCATCTATTTATTTCTATTTTTCTAATTTCTGGGTTACAAGAAGTGCTAAATTTTCAATGTTTTACCAAAGTTGTTCTCATGGTTTTTCCTCAAGCTGTAGGCACTACCATCCATATATTCCAAATATGAATCTATTCATATGAATCTATTTGCTAGGAAGGTAATTTTAAATTGGGTTCAGCACAAGTCTATTAATAGAAATGTTGTATTTCTATAGTTCTTGGCAAAGTTTTAAGTACTTTTTTCCTCTATTTCCATTGTAATGTGAACCTATTCACGGCATTAAAAGTGCAGAGAAATGTGGTAATGCAACTAGAATGCCTAAAGTTAAATTAAGCCACACCATTATATCTTTTCCTTCCATTAAAAATCACCCTTCACTCATTAAAAAAAGGCACCAAGAGGAAAAAGGATTAAATCTAACACTTTGGTTATTTTTTAACTTCTGCTCATATCCTGCTTCACATTACTAAAGACCCATTTTGTCAACTACAGCAGTAGTATTCTTGCCTTGGGAACAATGGGAAAAAAACTAACACCCCACAGCCATCTTCTATCCATTTATCTTTCAAATATACAGCACAATATCACTTGCTCTAAATAAACTAAAATGAGATCATGACATTATGTTTAATTTTTTGCAATGAAACAGTAAGGAGGACACAAGTTTTGTTTTTATTACATAACACCAAGTTTACTGTTGAAATGGCAAATTAAAATTCCAGGCTAAATTATATACATTCTTGGATATACAAATTAAAGAATCAAGTCACTCTGAGTCAACTGAGGCTGCCTACAGAGAGCAACTTTCCCTTCAGGGAAAAACAGAAAAGAATCTCTTGCTGCTGAGAAGAATAACTTTCTCTACTAAAAAAACCCCACTCTTCAGCTTGCTTTCTTTCAGGAAAGCCAACAGGGGGTTGAGTGTAGAGCTTTACTGTTTGCATTCAAACACTAAGATAAGTTTTCTTCCATACAGAACATACAGTTCAAATAACAAATCTGAACTTAGATAAGAACCAACACTAGTCTGCAGTTTGGTAAACTGAGTCATGAGGTATGGCTTGTTCCCATCAATGGCACAGCCTTAGATTTCCTAAGCAGCAAAGGAAAAAAAGACACAAATTCAGAATCTAGAGAAGGCTGGAAAAACAGTGGATCTGGGAAGTGATGAACAAGAAGGAAGGAATAAAAAAGGCCTGTAGGATACAGAGAGAGAAAAATAACACAGCCACACAAGCAAAGATCACTGTTAGTTCTCAGTGCTGAAATGAAAGGTACTTCTACAAAAAAGACATCCAGGTGCAACACACAGTGATGCACAGCCTTGCTGGAGTGAACACACAGATGGTTCTGTCTTCCTTTAGATCAGTCAACATGACAGTGGTTCTGCACTACAGCTCTGTGGTCACACAGATTACTTCTTCCAAGAGCATATCCTTCTTCACACTCTAAGAACACACTCCACAGCACTGTGTCTCTAGGGCAGCCTTTATTCTGGCATTTCATGACATTGGAGTACTTGTATGTGAAACCTGACCATTTGGAAAGGGGAGGAGGGGTATGTGGAATGAAACTGATATAAGGTTTGGTCACCTGGGGCTTCTTTCTGCAGCAAAATAGAACTATGAATATATTAAGAATCCTAAGAGTGAATCCTCATCTGACCAGGGCCAAGAGACAACTACACTGCTCTCTCATAAAGTCAAAGAGCTTTGCTCATTGTACCACTAAACATGTCTGAGTGTAAGATCTACTCCTCCAGTGTCATGGAATTCTGGATGAATGACTTTATCAGCTTTAAACATTCTACTTAGATCTCTGTTATATATTTTTTGTTTATTTAGAAAAAATAAGATCTTTGCTTGACAACACAGAGCTATGTACAAAATCAAATACAATTTAAAATAATCCCATGATCCAAATGAAGGGAATTATGCTAATGTGCAAGGGATCTAATACCAAACTGGAGAATACTTCTTCCATTCTGATCTACAAACCAATCTAACTTTGCCCACATGACTTGGAAAGGCTTGAAAAGTAGGCTTTAAACAGAATTGCTGCTGTAATGCTAATTGGAGACTAAAGTTCCTTTGGAATTTTGCTAGTGCTGTAGCACTACAATAAATCTTAAGATATGTGCCTTGAGTGGTTTGATGGATAATCTCAGCTAGCCAAAGAGAAAAGTCTCTATAATAGCTATATGAAAAGTTAAAACACATCGATTATTTCACTAAGATTGAACTTCCTGCCAAGCTACAGATTTTTCAAATACTAGTTGAAGTCCTGAGAACTATGCCAAGGAAGCCCTGCTAAGCAGAAAAGTCAAACTTGAGGCTAAAAATTTAAACCCTCAGTTATTTTACATATTTGCTGACACCTACACCAGGTAGTCCTTGTTCTTTTTTTCAGCTCTATCAGGACCAACCTTTCCCACCATCACCAGGTATTCATATTGTCTGGGAGGTTTTAGCCCTCTCAGACCCAGAAATTACTTCCCAATACCTTTGTCAAATGCTCTGTAGATCTGCACATAAAAATGAGTGCTCTGTATGCTGGCCAGTTTAATTTCTGAAAACACAAACCAAAGGCAACTCCTGCTGCAGAATGTTTGATACCTGCACACAAAGACCAGGAAGTGACAGCCCAGGGTTCTTGAGGCAATGCCATTCCAGACTCTCAATCTCATCCAGATTGCTTTCATGACATTAGCAAGGAGTTTACACAGTTGTGCTTGTCTCAGGATAGCTTCAGTTGAAAAAGATTTTCAAAAAGATGGGAATGGGATTACATCAATCCATGAGACTATCACTCCAGCCTTGATTATTTTATTCATTTAACCAAAAACTTTTTCTGTTAAAAAAGCTTGCCACCTCCTGTTGAGCAGTGTCTGTGCTTGCTGATGAGATGAAAACAAATAAATAAATAAATTTTAAAAAACCAATGTAAATAATTGCTTACCCCAACATCTGCTCTTGGTTCCTTGTGATCAGGTAGGACACTGGTGCGGACCTGAGAGAAGCAAGGGGGAAAGAAAGGAAAAAAAATAATTAAATTTTTTTTGCTGCTGCTTTCCAATTAGAATGAAAGAAGTGCTCATGCCTTTTTTTCCTCATACTTTTAAAATTTTGGAGATAAATTTAAATGGGAGTATATATGTATATATAATTTATAACAACTAGTAATTTAAGCACAATATTTGCTGGTTCCTGTGCAGAAGGTCTCTTACCACTGCCCTTTTATCATTCTGAACTTTCCTGAGTCTCTAAAGGGAGAAAAGCCATGTTCAGTTGTTCCTTTCCTAAAAGGAGATTTTTTTTTGGCTGTAACTTGAGTGACAGAATTCTTCATCTAGAGGTGTTATCTGAAAACAAGATTTTCAGCCTCAAGTGAAAGAGTACAGCACTTTGAAAAATATTTTCTCCAAGTAAATATGTGTCTTTGCCAGCTGATCTGCAGCAGAAATCCTGATCCACAGTCTCAGTGTATGACCCTGCCTCCTTCATCCTTCAGATGCTCCTTGCTGAGCATCTCTGAGGTGAGAGATGTTTGTAGGCATTCAGAGAAGGGAAGCCTCTATATTCTCCCCTACATGGGACCTCCAGTTGTCCCTGTGTTTTCTGCAAGGTGGAGCTGCCACTGTACTCAACTGTTTTCATTTCACAAGAGCAGGTATGGAATACTCTGACTTCCTCTTCTGTATTTCCCAAAATAAGTACAGGTTGGTGTGTCTGTAGATTTTTATTGTTGAGTGATGGTTGAGAACAGACAACTGATTAAACAGCAAAAATTAGATAGAAAATGTATAAGAAAAACCTCTGTGACATCCCTAATGGCCTACCTGGGTCAAAACCAACCCTTTGGAATAACTTGCTGTTAAAAGCAACACACAAGGGAGAACACACTGAGCATTCACATCTATTTGATTACCTAGCCTAAATAACAGATATTCATTCCCTATGAACAACCTTTTGGTTTGATTTCCAAGTAAAATTCACTCATTCTGTAAATCCCTCTGCAAAAGACTCTTTTTTTTTTTTCCATGCCCTCAAATGTGACCCTCAATCCTTCTATTCTAGCTGCAACTTAGTACACAAAAAGAAACACTCAATTAAAGCAAAGATAATTTAATTGTCTGCTTGTTATTCTAAATACATGTTGTTATACAGCACCAACATGAAGTTCACCACAAAGACTCAACAAAGCAGAACCATAGCTGGTCTCAGCTCTCATCCCTTGATTCCCTACAGTGAGAACATTGTTTTTTCCACAAAAGCCTGAAGACAGTAAAAAATGCTATAATTAATTTAATGAGGGACAGCATACTTTAGAAATCGGTGGGAGTCCTCATTTGGATGCAATTTTACATTTAGATTTTCCACACTAATACATAAGCAGCTCCAAAGCATTTGGCACTCTACAGAGAACTAGTATAAAACGTTCAATAACTTCGCTCGTATCTAAAATTTACTTTAAATGCTTCAAGTCACGAATGAAAATTAAATTACTGACATTTTCTTGTTGTTGATACCCATCTTTCCATTTTGAAGCTGAGGAAATAACTTAGAGCAGATCTGTTTCTGAAAAGAAAGATGGAGTATCGACACCAGGCCAAAAATGCTGTGTCATTTCAAGATGCTATAAAGCTGTTCTGTGTGCCAGCCTCAAAGAAGTGACATCTGGCCCAATAAGAAATGAGGTTTTTATATTTTCTAGTTATTACGATGGCTATTTATTCAAGAAAAATAAATTTATAATGTAAGAATTAACCTTCCTCTTCATCATTTACTTATATATTTGTAACGCAGCAGCAGTTCAGCAAATATTTTTAAAAGTGCACTTGTTTTTGTATGATACTAAGTTGTGCTTCACAGCAAGAGAAAGTTCAAGTGTCTTTTAAGCTTACTGAAACCAAGGGAATTCAGCATTTATTTAGAATCATAGAACATTAATTCCTTCTTTTGCTGGAAGAACTCTCAGTTCAGGAGAACACATTTCTGATTTTCTCACCCAACACAGACGCGGAAAGGGTTCTCAATACCTGAATAACCTAGAGCCTTCCATATAATAAAAGTATATGCCTGAATTTCAAATGGATTTAAAATACAGGAACAATTTTTGTTGCATTTTGTAATATTTTTGGTTCAGCTGTGTTTGCTCTCATTCGGTTTTAACCCCTTTATAACCAGTAGTTGGACAGCCAAATGTAACTCTGTCTTTGGTGGGACTGACATTAGAGTGCACTTCTCTTGTCCCAAAATATATTTTATTTGAAATTAAATCAAATATCTTGATCCAAGTGTGTGCAAATATATCTAATTTTAGAAACAGTTTTATTATTTGATATTCATTAAAAGAGATGCTACCTACACATATGTGAATAAATACATGGGCAGTGCAGTCTGATCCCTTTGTTTGTTTGAGTTCCTGAACAAACCCTCTGAATGCTGCAATTATTGGGGTATCATTATGGGACGCTCACACAGGCCTCATTATAAACACCAACTCAGCTCCTCATGAACATTTATAAAACATAAGAAACAAGTCAGTTCTAGTCCCAGTTCACAACATGGAAGAGAAAAAATGGAGATAAATACAAAGGATTTGAAAGGTCAAATATCCTCCCAGTGCCTTTGCTGATTAAACAAACAACCACACTTTTTAAAACCTTGCCATAAATCAACTTTTCCCTACTGGCCTCATCTAGAGCAACTACAAAATATAAATGCAAACACAAAGTCAGATTTTAATCCCAAACATCCACCAGTCTGTTAGAATTCCAGTTTCCTCATTGTTTGCTCTAGGTTTTCCTGCAAAAAATGCAAACCTCTTAGAGGGGAGTTTATTCCCAACTAGGGTACGACCATGCTTCCCTGGAATAGACACACCAAGGCTTTACCTCCCCAGACAGGAAGAGATCATAAAGGCATACAAAAAAGACAGCTTGTGACTTAGGCTAAATACAAAATGTTTGTGACATGCACTCATCCCTGTGATTTTGTTTACAGAATAACACAGCTATCTTTTTACACCACAGCTTGTTGTACCAGGAGGAACACCAGTGGCCAACAGTGGGCACTCATGATTTGCTTACTTTTCTTTGAATCTCATACAGAACATTATACAATGAGTAATGCATTTGTCACAGACATATCTGTTAAATTTCTCTAGGCATAAATGCTAAATTCAGCTTTTATGAACTGTCCTTTAGTAGAAGGCAGTTTTGTGTGATTAAAAGGAACATTTCTTTCAGTCATTTGCAGCACTCTGAGCCACATTCACACACACTGTCAAAGTACAGAAGATTTATTTGCTATCATTACTGAATCTTTTGTGCCTTCCCTTAATTAAAGCTTTTGCATTTCAGCTGATGATCAAAGGCCATGTTCAGAATGCACTCAAGTTTCACAAACAAATAATGCTAGATCCTTTCCTCAGTTTCTATGGATTTATTCCATCAACTCAAGAGAGGCTCCCAGTGATTTCCCAGTACTCACTGCTGTTGGCTGCTCAAATGCACTCCTCTGTCATCACTGCCACACACTCCTGCCATCCCACAATAACTAAGTACACACATCAGGCAAGGCTAGGCAAGGCAAGATAAAAGAGACTGCTGAAAGCAGTCACTGAAAACCTGACTTGCACTCCTTCAATAAAGCACCTTCCAGGAAAGCATTCCCAGCTTTAGTAAAACTGAGGTAGTTTGGGAACACAGAGTGCACACATTAACCTGGAGGTGCTCTGGGACAGTGACCATCTGCACCTTTCTGCCCCCAAGGGGAAAAGACCACTGAGCTCTGCTCACACAGCTCCACAGACAGCTGCTATGGGCAGCCAGCCCCATCCTCCCCACCACTGCCTGCCTGCCAGCTGGCACCACCACCCAGCACAGTCCAGGAGTTACTATTTCTCAGAATTTTTCAGTCAAAGAAATTGTGGCTTCGTGTATTTGTGCTGGGTGAGCTGAAAATGCCAAAGTTATTATGGGGCTCTGCAACAGCATCAATCAGCTTTTATAGGCCAGAACACATTCCAGTACATGCAGCAAATTATTTTTTAAAAGAAGATATTTTACATTTACCAGCTATTTATTTTCATCATATAGATTAAAAATTTGCTAAATAGTTCAATCAACGTATTGTAGTCAGCAAAGTAAAACACTTCCATCAATACTTTGTTGGATAAGTGCTTATTGAATGAGGACAATACCAATACAGTAATTTTCCAACCTTTAGTGCACAATTATTTCCAACAGTCCACATTAAAAAAAGAGAAAATCTTTTCCCAGTGGGCATGCACATGGTATTGCAGGATTTAGAGTTGCAATGGAAAAGCTGATAGGCAGAGAAAGTAATAAATGTTAAAACTGAATTAAAGATGGAAACAAAGGGAATATAAGCTCTAACAAATCACTGCAATGTTTTATTAAAAATGTATTATTTTTATTGTATATTAATCAAATTTAAGCTTATAATATATCTATTTCCTACTACAGATAGTAGAGAAAAATATGTATGCCCCTAATATTTGCTGTATAGCAACTGACAGTTTAATCTGCTTATTTATCTGAAAAGGTCAAAGAGAAGGGCAGGACTATCTGCATCCTTTCCATAGGCACTGTTTGAATGTGACTCTATTGCAGAGTGGGGAGTCAAGACCATTCATTTGTGCAGCACTGGCACTGTGTGCTACCTCCAGGCACACTTCTCAAGATGTAATGTGAAGATAATAGCAAACACATACTTCTCAGTCTCTAAGAATCTTCATAAACTGCATTTCTTTCAGACATCTCTACAGCTCAGTATCTTTCTCTGCGTAGGCTGCATCCTTGTGTGCTTTCTAGAGAGCACATGGCACAAGAGAGGCATCACAAGATTCCCCCAAGCAAAGACTGAGGTTAACAGAATTTAACAGCTTATGTAGGTACATTATGAATAATGAGCAGAAACACACAAGAGTCTTGAGTATTTGATCACAAATACAGTTTTGTTTGTCTATTTTTACAGCTTGGTCATATGATCTGAATTGCCTTAAAGAACCTCACAGTTCAAAAAGAACAGATAACTCAGGAACTCTCTCTGTACTGAGCACACCACATAAACCATCCCAGCACTGCAGCATGCACATGGAGGCTGGAACCTCAAGAGACAGAAAAGATCTATACATTATGAGTGCTTTGGGGCGTGCAGCAGAGAGTCAGATCTGATCCAGCAAGGCTTATGAACTCAGCACAATTGCCAGCCCTAGCAGAGCTGCAGCACTTTGCACTGTGCCTCAATGCAGAATGGCACCAGCCCTGTCCATACAAGTGCCCAGAGTAGCTCAGATGCCAAGCAGAGGTTACACAGCGGGGACAGGGCCCAGCTCAGCATGGGGCAGAGCTTCAGCTGCTGGCATTGGTCTGCAGATTGCCTGCAAACACAACTATGATCTGCAAGGAGGAAAAAAAGGCAGCTCTTGTTAGTGGTCTTTCCCCCACACACTGCTTGTTCTTCAGCAAACTGCAAAAAAACAACTTGTAACCACCTCCCCATAGTTAAGTGTATTCTATTCCACAGTTACGTACTTTCATGTAGTAAATAAATAAGCTTTGAAGGTAAAGTCCTATGATTGATTTATCCCTTGTAGTTATTGGAAATAAGAAAAATGTCAAATCTAGCCACATGAAGGAAGGGAAGGAGGGGAAGGAGGGGAAGGAGGGAAGGAGGGAAGGAGGGAAGGAGGGAAGGAGGGAAGGAGGGAAGGAGGGAAGGAGGGAAGGAGGGAAGGAGGGAAGGAGGGAAGGAGGGAAGGAGGGAAGGAGGGAAGGAGGGAAGGAGGGAAGGAGGGAAGGAGGGAAGGAGGGAAGGAGGGAAGGAGGGAAGGAGGGAAGGAGGGAAGGAGGGAAGGAGGGAAGGAGGGAAGGAAGGTTGGTTTATTTACCTTCTTAACATAGCACACAGCATGAGCACTGGATTCAATTTTTTGAACCAGTTTGAAACAGCTTTTTTTCCTAGAAAAGAAAGATCTGTAGGATGTGAGGTTATGCAACAGATTAAAAGTGACAAAGAAAAATGGTCTCTATAAATTAGAGATAATTAATATTTGAGTCTTAGCATCATGAAAAATAGATGCTCTCTTACTCATAATCTGCTCTTTATTGACACTTGGGGTACAGATACTCTACCAGCAGGAGTTGCTGCAGAACACTGCTTTGGGGAGAGGGAAAAGCTGTGCACTTCTGCACCCAGTGAAACCTTCTTGTGTTGCATGATGAGCTCATCACCACTCCCCTCCTGAACAGCTCCCAGTAACACACAACCTTTGCACTCTGCCTCCAGTGCACACTTTGCACCCATGAAGGAAGAACACCTACAGGCAATGGTTCAGGCATTGCAGAGGCTCAAACACAGCTGTGAAGAGTGCAGCCATGGCAGGGAAGGGACACTCTCACCCATCCCAGTCCCCCACAGTGATGATGTCAGTGATGCTGACACAAACTGCAGCACATTGCTGTTTATCAGTCAATCTGCTGGGTTTTTTTTAAGTGGTCGAAGTTTTGCAATCAATGACCACTAGTAGCAAGCTAATGAGTTTCAGGCTTCCTCCTCCATCTTTCAGACTTTTTTGAACACAGTCCAGTGATGTGAAGTAGCCTTTTAAAGTCTTAATAGGTACTGAATAGTCTAGGCATTTGGTCAGTTATAATTTTAATAAAGTATAATATGAAAACACATTTAAGTCTGCAGCTGTTACAATGAGCCAGTAGGTCCAGCCTCTTCCCCATCATAATTTCCAGGAATGACCCCTTTAAAGTCTGTTTAATACTGAGAAAAATCTGCAAAATTTGAAGAGTAAAAATCCCCTTCAAAGCCTCTTCTTCCCTGCTTTCTTCCACTGTGGAATAAAATTCACAGAAGGCAAATTCTGGCTTCTGTCAGCAAACTAGAGATGGAGCATTCCTAAGCTCTTCTGGCTCTTCATTTACATGGGCCAGCCAATGGGAATTTGTTACTTGCTCAAATCCAAATACCTCAGGCTGGTTATTGCAGTGCCACTATCCAAAAATCCCTGAGACAGACTCCACAATGCAAAAAAAGGCAGCAGTTAACAGCAGCCAAAGAAATCCAGATGTTCTTACAAATTAAATCCCAATGAACACTCACTCCAGAATGGTGAAGAAAACTAGGACACATGAATATATATGTAGGGGGGTTTATCACACTTTTCCACCCTACTCCCCACGCACCCAGCTGTGCACACTGCTTCAGCAAAACATGAGTATCTGGCAATCTCTCAGTCAGACTGAGCATCTTGCTCCCCCTGAAGCAGCAGACTCTAACCCAAGTGTTCAAGCAGGAATTTCAGGGGAAAATGCCTTCCTAGAATGCAAGATTTCAGCACTGCTTAACAGTGCCTGAGGCAGTTGGGTAGGAAGAGCAAAAAAAAAAAATCTAATTCTCATATGAATATCAGAGAACCTGTACAAAAATGCTAGAAAAGTCAAAGAAAGAACTTGTACTCTAACCACTCAAGGGGAAACTTGCAAGGATACAAGACAAGGGTGGTAAAAAGCTCATACAGTTGTCTGATGGACACCCAGGTCAACTCAGTCTTGCTTTAGTGTATTGGAGACAACATGAATTAAGGCAAATATTACTGGACTGATCAAATGAGCTCAATGGTATCTTAAAATTTCCAGAACATGATCTTCTACCTCAAAATTTCAGCAAAATTTGAACTTTGACTCTGAAAATCCAACAAACTTGAAATCCTGTTTCTATGCTTTACTGAACAAACAATCTTTTTTGAGTATGCTAGTCTTCATTTCCTGATTTGCTTCTATTACCATAAAGTTGCATTAAGAAATCTTACTATAAATTAAACATGATGCCATTTCCACCAGTTACAAGGAACGTGATTTATATAAGCATCTTGAAGAGGTATCTCCAACACTTCCAGTTTCTCAACAGATTGCAACATCTACTCAAGTGACAAGAGGTTATTCACATATTGAACATGCAAAAAGGCCTTGCTGCCTTAAACAAGTTCAGAACTTCCAAAATTCTCCACAAAGTAGTCTTGTCTTCTGACCCATGGGAGAAGCCAAAACCAAGAACTCAGAATTTAACTTGTAGGAGCAGTCACATCCCCAGTACACAAACCTCCAAAGTTCCCTTGAGCAGCTGGTATTATCCCTGTGCCAACACCTGAGTGCATTGCCAGCCTGAAGTTCCATATTTTGAAGGAGTTGTTTTCATGTGAGGTACTGAACTAACCAAATATCAGCTCTCATAGAAGCAAACAATTTTTTTAAGATCGCCCCCTAAAAAATTGAAGATTTTATCCCCCACTTCATGTTTTATGGCAACTTTTTAACATAAATTTTTAGATTCTAAAGTGAGCATTTTACAGCAATTAAGCTCAGTCAGTCTCAACCCTCATTTCCCACTGGGTGTCTCCCACAGGGAATTCCAGCAGATTTTGCCTGCAGCTACAGCTACAGGGAGCTGCAGCATCACCAGGAAGAACTTTTGTGAGGACTTAAAAACTCCCACACTGGTTCCCTTCAATCTGTGCCAGATCTACAAGCAGAGCCATCCATCAGCAATGTGGACATCTGTGAGACATTGAGAGAAGTAGGGAAAGCTGCTTATGAAAGAACATGACTGGAGAATACATTCCATGACTGAACCCACTCCACTCAAAATCCATCATAAGAGTATGAAAAGTAACCAAGAGCCTGGTATTTCCAATAAAAAGAACTACTAGCAAAACTACAAAACCCTCACATCATTTGTTTTAGCATTTTACTGTCACAGACACCACATAATAAAACCCCCCACCCCCCCATTTTTCAACAACACCTTGAAATTATTCAAATTCCCTCTCCCTCCCTTCTGAGAGGAAGGTCATTCAAAAAAATGATTGCAATAATAGTCCAGAGTCATGTTCTAATTTACAGCCCATCATTATTCACAGTGAGTTTATACTCATTTGCTCTTCCACCAACATGGTCTTTTAGCTAACTAATTATTTTCTGTTCCCCATACTGGTCTCCTGATGTATTAATGTGAAAGGAATCATATGCCCTCTCATACTTCATTTTGTTAGGATAATAAGCCAAGCTTTTCCAATGCACTGTCACACAATAAGCTCTCCCATTCCCCAAATCACATCATCTGCTCCAGTCCCATTCATCTTTCTTAAACACAAATGATCCAATTCCTGACAGCTTTCCAGAAAAGGCCTAAACTGTGTATATAGAACAGTTCCCTGGATTCATCTGAGCATCAGTTCTGTTTCCCTTTCTCTGCTGCATTAGATCCACTGCTCAGTTACACTTTGAACAACCAATCTACCTGTGTTTTCCTTCACACAGTTTGTTTCTGATGCATTATATCTTTGTTCACCCAAAAACTTCATATTATTAGAAAAGCACAGGGTCATGAAATATTTATTTAATCCTATTTGTATTATTCCTGACTGCCTTGAAGCAATTCCATGGGTAAAGAGTTGCATCAGTTGGTAACCTCCTTTTTTTTAGGGGAACTCAGGGAAATTTCTGCTCACACCAAACTTTCCTCTAACACATAGAAGTTGAAGGAATCTCACATAAATATCCACAAAAGTAAAGAAAATAATATTAATCAATAAAGATTTTTCTTTTGTTCCTCTGACAGTTTGTGATAATGTTTAAAAAATAGTTGAGGCTGAGGTCTGGTGGTAGTATTACCTAATGGATAGGAATTCACTTTTCTTTTGGGGAACTAGGAGTAAAATTGCTCATCAGATTTACTGTGGTAGAAGGTATAAATAGATTTTAGACAGATGAGAGTGAGTACATAAATTTTTGGGGCTTCCTATGAACTCTGTTTTCTTTGCCTTCATAGATCTAGCCATTCATAAAAGTCTGTTTGAGCAAGATTATAGCTGCACTTCCATAGATAATGGCTCTTCCAACCTGTGGAACCACAGCACTCTCATGAGAATTACTGTTGTGTCCAGGGCTCCCACGAGCTTCCTCCACATTTCTAACAATCAATGCTTGAGGGGAGCAAGGAATTTTCTCAGAAGAAGCACCAGAAGATCCTGGGAAAATAAACATTCCCAAATATCCAAATATACACACTCCCAACTATCCAAATATAAATATTTCCAAAGCTATCTACAAAGAAAAAATGTACAAATCTATTTTTTTTTCCATTAGAGAAAGAATTTTTTTCATGGATTAAAACAGTTAAACCTGCACAGCAAGAATTAAATTCTTAAGTACACAAATGCTAAAACAAACAACCTCCTGATCAACCATCTTTAAACAGTCTTTGATAGAGTTCTGACCTTTACTCAACCTCCCTCTCTTCTGAGATGAGAAACTGAAAGAGGTTTTATTTAGTTATTTATCAAATAAATTTGCTGCTGGCTTCAGAAGTTTCAAGACAAATTTTTCATCTCTCCCACAATCTAAATTAATTTCTGCTTTAAAGGAAGGAGCTATCACTGCAAACAGGTATCTCTCCTAAACTTTTGACCCTACAAGAGAACGTAAAAATCAGATTTCACACAGTTCTTTCTTCTGTACCAGAGACAGGTTTATATGAAGAACACTTCATTTTTCTATCAGTGATACTATATTCATAATCACTTCCCCATTAACCACACATGATTTTGCTCTCAAAACCATTTTACAGGAAGACTGGTCTTCCTCACCTGAGCATGTGTCACTGTGCTTAATTGCCACATAAAGATAAACCCTTTTCCCTCTCTACAATGTCAATTTTAACTTTTTTTAAAGCATAACTGCAATCTGCAAGACATGGTAATCCTTTTCTGTAAGTATGATCAAGCTCTTGCAGAGATGTTACTTAAAGCCAAGTAAGTTATGAGCACCCTACTTGCAGACTGATAAGCAGGCTCAGGAAAGTTGATAGTCACAGCTGCCTGAGCTAAGTACAGTAAATTCACGAATACAAGCCGCACTGACTATAAGCCGCATCTCTGGGTGTTGGCAAATATTTTGGTTTTTGTCCATAGATAAGCCGCACACGAATATAAGCCGCTCTGTCGTTCGCAGCGAGGACCTGCGTGCAATTATTAACAGAACCGCGGGAGGGCGGGGTTTACTGGCTGAGCTAAGGCTGTGCAGGCTCGGCCCGCTAGGGGCCGCTGACGGGGCCAGGTGGCCCAGCACGGTGCTGCCGCTTGGGGCCGGCCGCCGCTGCCACTGGGCTCGGTCACCCCGGGTCGGCGCTGCCCCGCGGTGGCAGGCAGGGACGGAGCTTCCCCTGCTCCTACGGCAGCGGCGGCGGGCGGGGAGGGAGCTTTCCCGCGCCCGTGGCGCCGGCGGCGGGCAGGGACGGAGTTTCCCCGCTCCTGCCGCGGCGGCGGCGGGCTGGGACAAAGCACCCCGTCGGCTCCCCGAGCCGCGGCAATGGCTGCGCGGGGCTCCCGTCGGCTCCCCGGGCCGCAGCAATGGCGGCGCCGGCTTCCCCTCCCTCCCCGGGCCGCGGTAGGGGCGGCGCCGGCTTCCCCCCCCCCCTCCCCGGGCCGCAGCAATGGCGGCGCCGGCTTCCCCCCCCCTCCCCGGGCCGCAGCAATGGCGGCGCCGGCTTCCCCCCCCCTCCCCGGGCCGCAGCAATGGCGGCGCCGGCTTCCCCCCACCTCCCCGGGCCGCAGCAATGGTGGTGCGGGCTTCCCCCCCCCTCCCCGGGCCGCGGTAGGGGCGGCCCGGGTCCCCCCTCTCCTCCCCGGGCCGCAACAATGGCGGCGCCGGGCCCCCCCCGTCTCTCCCCTGGGCTGTGGCAGAGGAGGAAAGAGAGCTCTCCCGCCTCTCTCCCCGCCCCCCGTGCTGCCTACAGGGAGCCAGGCTCCACCCGCGGTGCAACAAAGTAGCGATTTGTAACAATCGCAAAATGCCGACTTTGCAGCTGCTCGGCTCAGCACTCTGGCAGGCACTTCTGAGGTTGTATTAGCCGCTCCTGATTATTAGCCGCATTTCCGGTTTAGGAGCAAAATCTTAGTCAAATTGGTGCGGCTTGTATTCGTGAAATTACTGTAATTAAATTCTGATTCTTACGAAGCACAAGGTGTGAATAAAGATATTAGGTATATGTTTTTAAGCAATCATTTTGCTTCTTTCAGAATTAATATTCTGAGGATGCAGAAAGATTCTAAGGCTCAGAGTAAGCCTCTAAATACATTTAAATATTTTCATTACTCAGAAAAAATAAAATAGACTTTTTTCTGAACCTGAAAAGTGACCTTTTATGGGGGACTGTTTCAGTAATGCTTTTTATGCAAATAAAAAGATCTATTAGGAGCAATATTGCTGGCAAAGCTGTTTAGGTCTGAAGTTTGGCCACCACACTTCTATTTCTAGAAATGACTTACAGATTCTTTCTTGCTTTTATATTGCATCTTCTTATCTGGAAATTCAGCAAGATAGTGTTTTCTGGGAAAGATAGGATCTGTTGTTAGACAAGTTGATGTGAGATGGAAACAGTCACTTCTTGGTCCACGGTTCCTTCAGAAACTCAAGTAAGTCTGTGCTCCTAAAAATTTCTGTTTTCTCCTTCTTATCTGCTTATCTAATAAAAGGCTACATCCTCCTACAGACCCTTAGCTCACCCCCAAAATGCCACAAGCAGTGTAAGAAATCAGACACTCTGTGTGGTATTCCCTGATGTCCAAAGCCAAGCCATGTCCATTGTATCCCACCAGACACATTTTCTGAGAGAGATCCAAACACCAGCCACAACACTGCAGCTTATTGAACAAAGCAGAGTCAACCAGTTGACAGAAAAATTATGGCACAAACTCCAGTGACAGCATTTCTGCATTTCTCTTCTCCTTTCATATTTTACTTTTTTTTTTTTTTTTACTCAGGATGCTCAGGATAATTTTTCACTCCCCCATCTTTTGCTGCTCCCAGCAGTGCTCTGCTGAGTCACCATTTACTTTCTCAGCAAGTGACACAAAATATTGTGGGGTGCAGAGAATTCAAGTCAGCATCGTTTCTCGGGATATGTGCAAATTGACACCAGGAATGGAAAAGGAGATTTTAAATAGGCCTGTGTTTCAATGCCACTGAACAAACTGCACTTTTTAAAAATACTCTGTCAGTAAACAGCCTTACCTAAAACCAGCCCACTCATTAAGAGCACACTTGGTTTAGAGGAGTGCATTATATTCTTTTTGATTTGAGTCTAGGTCTATATAAATTAGATTCTGGAAGGCAGCTGCATTTTAAATTATTAACAGTTCTCACAAATATCAAAATTGATATTAGAAATTCACTAGAAAATGAGCTTACAACAAGAGCAGGAGATGAAAAAAAGCACATGCACATTTCCACAGCAAGGATTTTATGTCATCTAAATGAGATGACAGAGTTGATTTCTGTCTAAGCAAAGTCAAAGGAACAGATACATCTTGCCATAGATGAATCTCAATTTGCATCACTTTAAATGGGTCACTACAGATAATGCAAAGTCTTGAAGAGGAACTTCTGAAAACCAATGAGAGATTCTATCTGCTTAATAAACCACATAGTCTATGCTTCCAAAAATGTGTTGGTAGCCTTATGCATCATAAGGCTGTATGCCATAAGTTATGGGTATCATAATTCATCCAACTACAGAGCAGCCTCACTCCTTCCACACTCAATAGAACCTCCTTCCCTGACAAAGGGAATAATTATTTGTAAAATAAAAGCATTTTCATACATGATGAATGATATGAAAGGTAGCTTTACATGTGGAAATATGGAAATCTCTTCAGCTTGAGGACAGATGGTGATATAGTACCCTGAATTGCACAGCTTCCTATGTGCTGACAGGATAATGGTAGTTCTGGAAAATTAATGTTTAGAGGCTTCCCCTTCCACAACTCGTACCATAAAGGGGAAAAGATATATGCAACAAAGAAGAGCTTGTATGTGAAATAATGTTGTATTCATAGAACATCATCCAACTCATGCCATAAATTCTCTATAAATTATTACAGACCCACATTGCATCCAACATGACTACTGTAGTGGAATCAGAATCATCAATGTTGGAAAAGCCCTCCAAAAGCAGTTCTCCAAACTCAAACATCTTGCAGATGGATCCTTCTGACAAAAACTAGAAGCAAGACAAAAGACCTTTGGATAAAAATGCATGAATTTTTATCCAATTCTAGGAAACATTTCAAGATATGAACTAATTTAGCATGAATGTCAAGGGTCCTGTGCCCAGTTTTCTAATAAAACACACTCAATTTCCAATGTTAAAAATGCCACATCCAGCAGTTGAACTGTACAAGTTGATTCAGAATCAAACCCCAAAAATAAAACCCCAAAAACACAACCCAAAACCACCCCCTACACACAGATTTACGACCTTTTATTTCTTATACTACAGGTAAGTAGTCCAGGTCCTCATCTAGAACAGTAATAGCCTCATCTATGACAGTCACATGGAAAAATGATAAATAAAATATGATAATGTAAAGAGGTCACTGAACACTGGAGATGGAAAGAGAGTGTAACTTTAAAGGGAAAGCTGTGTTTTACATGCATCATTTGAAACACCCTATATAAGAGTTTATTAATTCTTTCTGAAAACAGAAAAATCCCATCCTCACAAAGTATTCCCCAACTTGGTGATTATTTTGCGCAGTACTGCTATCATCAGAATTTGTTTGAAATTAATACTGAGACTTTTCTTCATCTTAAAAACTCCCATAAAGTTGGCCAAAATTAATTCTGTAATTTCTACTTCATTTCACAAAAGAGAGAATAAAAAGGGTCAAAATGCTTTTCAATATTTTGACTAGTGAATGGGAAAATATTTTTTAAATCTAATAGGTTAATATTTAACTTTAAAAAGAACCAAAAATCCAGCAAAATCACAATAAGTATTCCTATAGATATTTGCTAGAATTTGCTACAATGTCTTCTATTTGCACATAAATGTTAGCACCATTAAAAGAAATCTTTATTCAGATGTACCAGAATGAAAATGAGCAGTTAAACCAAAGCACACAAATTGTTTATTTATACACCTTCAGTAGACATGGTCTAAAAGAGATTAATTTCTTTTTGTTGCAGTGTGTGATTTCATTAAGTCACTCTGTTCATCTTTAAGCACTAAAGATCTTGAAATAATACCTAATTTAATACTGTTGCAAGAACCTTAACTCCGAAGTTGTCAGCACAGACACCATCAGAGAGCCATTATTAAAATGCTCTCTATAGAAATCCATATCTTTTCTTTTTGAAAAGTAGCAAGAGTGGAATAAAATGAACCTTAACAATCTTCAGTAATGACTACCTGCAAAAACTAAAACCTGCTTGGACTTGATATTTAAAAATAATGGTTGAGCATTCTTTTAAAAGGAAGACCCAGCACTGACCCAAATTTCATGTGAGGCTTCAGCTCAAGATGATGTTAGGATTAACAAAGTGTGCATGACAGGGCTGATTTAAAGACTGCAGCTTAAACTTCCCCTACACAGAGCTCATGGCACAGAAAGGCAGTGATCTACGTGCCACTCTCTGCACCATAACTAGGCCACAAACCTCTGAGCAATCCACAACTGAAAATATCTGGAGGGGGACAGTTTCAGGGCATGTGAAGGTCCTCCAAAGTCCCAAGAATTCCCATAGATTTTTTGAGGTAACGATTCTTCACTTTTCTTTGTATATGGAAGAAGGAACTGAGAGCCCTTGAATGAAACCCATGAAGAATATTTTGCAAACACAAGAGTTACAGAATTGCAGACCTTTGCAAGAAAGTCAATTGTGTGAAATAGAATGCTCAAAATACAGACACTTATGGACGTTTTTTTCTGATCTACATCCATCTCATAAAAGTCAACCATGTCTGTGTAAAACTAAATACCTTTGTCTTCCACAATGGAGGACCTAAGATGCTGGAGTCCATATTGTAACACCCAGACATCAATTCTCTGCTCCCCATGTCCTTTCATTTCTGTCATGGCAATTTTTGTTTCTCCCACCACAATTTAATTCAACTGTTAATTTATTTTTCTACCTAGCATCTTTGTCCTTAGCACATGGCAATTCCTTCCCATGCTGCCACAGTGAAACATGTCATTCCTGAAGCAGCACTCACAAGAAGACACAGAATATTTTCAGCCTCTGTCAGAGAGAAGTCAGACTCCACAATACTCAGAAAGCATCCAGACCCTTCTTTTCTCCAAAAGTCATGTGTCAACTGAGGTGCACTTGCTTCCTCAGATCTTTTTCTCCTAGAAGAGAGAATGATTTTCCCTCCCTAACAATGAGCTGAACACAGAGACGTGCAAGGCCCTGGTGAGAGGAGCTGATATTTAACATCTCAACCTTGACAGCACTAATATGGATCCCACATCATAAGCATTTTTTCAGGATTTCTGGGCTCCCATGAACAGTAAGTTTCCTTTGCTGCTATGCCAAAACTCTACTGTTTTCCATTCTTCACTACCAAGAATTTAATAATGAAGTTTGCTGCAGAAGTTTCCTTTTCATATAAGTCATTATGAAATTTTACCACTGGTTTATGAAACAAAAGTTAAATGCATTACCCTTTTTTATACTATAGGCATAAAAATGAAACTTATGTAAAGAAAAGCCTCAATAAAAACATACCATTTCTCCTTCTGAAGTTTTATTTGTGAGCACATCTGGTAGAAATCTTAGGAAAAGGCACACTGCTGCTGAAGGATTATTTTTTGGTACATGTCTCTTGCAAGTTTTTCCAAATGACAGAACCTATTTTACTTCTTACTTCAGTTTCTACTGAAAAATGCCAGTTATCCATAGCATATATTCAGAGAAACTTGGTTCTTTCACAGACAATGTTAAGAAGCAGCAGCTGGAAGTGTCAGCATCATGATAAGTATCATTAGATCTGTGGCCAAAAAATTCCTATTAATCCTTCTGGGCTGCTGCATGGATTGAAGATTATTTTATAATCATGCACTTCACTTGACAAGTGCCTACACACGAGAGCTCCTGCCAGTACTACAGCTATCATCCACCATAAAAAAAAATAAACTTCAGGAAGAAAACAAAACCACGGCAACAAACAAAGAAAAACACTTCAAAAAGTCAAGTCTGGAAGATTTTTTTTTTTTTTCCCCTGCTAAAAAATGGTCTTTGAAATGAAGAGAATTATTCAGGTTTTAACCTTTTGTTCATCCACCGTGTTGTGGATGCTGAAGATGTCTCAAGGGCAGAGCTCTATTCTTGTTCCATTTCACCAAAGACACAAGCACAGTGTCATCTCAGCAAACTACACTTTCCAAGAAAGAAAATCTGCAGGCTGACTGCCATTCTGCCTTGCATATTTCTCTGTAAAGATAAGCACCAGTGCCTAGTGAACATCATTTAAGAAAACCAAACTTCCTGAGCAGAGGCTCAGTTTGCTTCCAGCACTGCCTTCATACAGAAAAGCAACAACAAAAGCCACTTCCAGTTACGCAGTTCAATTGTATTAGCAGCAATATTTTTTCCTCTCACTTTTTTTTCCTCCCCTAAACTTCCCACATCCTATGCTGATAACAAACAGTTGCAATACATTCTTTATAAATCCTGTTCTGTTGGCAAGCCATGAATCATCAGACAAAATAATTCCTCATGCCTGCAGGGCACAGATAAAGGCTGCCCTGTGGCACGGGGCCAGCACAGCACATTCACTTGCTCGAGACACTAGGAGTCAGCATGGTTACACCGAACCCAGAAAAGGGTTTTAGTCTGTTCTGAATATACCTTTTTCTTTTTTTAGCAACCAGGAACCAAACTAGGCCCTGTGCTTGACTTGGAGCAGCCAGTTCATTGGTTGCAAAGTTCATGTCACAAAGGAAAGTCATCTCTGCTTTTTAAAACTCTCACATTCATAGCTTTTTTATGTTAAGGCCTTTACAAACTCCATCTGCAAAGTTTCAGATTCAAAATTATCAAAGTTCACATAGATATCTTTTGACTTTCTTTTACTACTCAACCCCAACATTGGCAAGCGTATTTCTATTATATACAAGCACTTTTAATAGGATTCCACAGAAATTCTTTCTTGTACAATATCAATATTAATATATCTCACTTTCCATGATGAGACACACACACACCAGACTGCACTTAGTGATTGTTCTGTAATTTAGTCCTGACTTCCATGCTCTTTACTTACAGAGAATAAGATCTATTCTCTCCATGAATGAAAGAAAATTATTCACAAATGGCTTTGTGCTCCTGCAAATTTCAGTAGTTCAGTACAATAGATCAGGAGAGCCTGACACTCACATTTCAGATTTAAAAAAAAAATAAAATAAAATCTCCACTTGTTTGCATAATAAAATAAGCAACACCACATTCAAAATAAGTGAAAACAAGCTGCAGTAAATAATCAAGGGGAAGCCCCCAGAGGCTGACTGTCAGCAAAGTAGGACAACACAAAATATTTCAGTGAAGGTTATACACAATAACATTTAAATTTAAGGAAGCTCAGTTAGGTAACTAAATGAAATGCCAGCTCAAATTATATTCCTGTTCATCACACACAGTAATATTCCATGGAACTCCCGCCCCACTATATCTGCTCCTGCAAAAAAGGGTTAATGAGTCAAAAGCTATGGCAAAGCTTTGGATCCCAATTCATTTCAGTTAGACAGATGAACTCTAGCTACAAAAGCATTAAAAGACAAAGTCTGTTTCTACTTTATTGCTGTGCACTTATATACCTTTGAGAAAGAAAAAAAGAAACATTAAAGTGAGAAAGTGCTTTAAATTATGGCACTTTTGGTTCCATTCTGGTCAGAACTCTGCACACAAAAGAGTTAGGGGCAAAATTAGTAACCTTGCCTTCTCACACATCCCAAGACATCCAGAGGTAGCACAAATTAGTTATGAGGAACTCAGCTGAAAAAACTAAAACCATTCCTCTCCATGAGTGATGCTTTCACAAGGGGCATGAGCAGTGCTGCTACAGAACTCTCCGCTGGAGTCAGAACGTGCCTTTGGCTGTGGAATGCACACTGGTTTTGGGAAAAGGTGAAAAAATTATGTCTGACCAAGTGCAAATAAGTTGTTGCACCAGGATGAAAAATAAATTCTAATGCCACTGGCAGCCCTCTGGCATCCCAAGGAAGAAACTTTCTTTTTCTACTTAGTTAAAATACAGATGTCTAATATCAGAGTAGCTATCAGTAGTGTCTAAAAGCTGGGGTAGCCTTTAACCAAGAGCAAAGCACTGAAGCTTTTGGGATGTCCCAAACACCATGCAGCAGCCTGTGGGGACATCCAAACCAGACACAGAGCAGTGTATTAAAGACTTCAAGTAGTTCTAAGCTTCTCAGCACTCCTCTATTTAAATCTAGTGATAAGAAAATTGGCAGAATTTTATTAGAAAAGAGAGCTTCCTTGCATCCAAATATTGCTAGAAAATAAAAAAGGATACAGGGATGGAAGGAGCCTGGCTTTTTTTACATTATCTTCTGTTAAAAGAGAGTCAACTCTCTAACATCCCAAACATTTCTCTGTAAAATACTTAGGTATTTCCATCACTTCACTGAGGCAGAAGCTCCTCTTTACCCAGCCACTACAGTGGTGTTTGCTTAGTTACCTGGCTCACTGCTCCTAGCAATGTTTCCAAATATATTTAATCCCATGCACTGGGGGTAATTTTGCAAAAGAAAAAATCCTCTGAATAGAAATTAAATATTTGTGACTTGCCTGTGGTAGCACAGTAAGCCTGGGGCAAAAATTAAGAACATAGTTTTTTGTCTCCCATTCCACACAGGATTACTCAGCTTCCTTCCTCCCTTCCCAGCTGGGGGTATCCCCCTGAGGATCACATTTATCTATTCTAACCACTGCACTGTGTTAATACCTCTTCAGAGTCCAAGACCTAATTGAAACCATCCCAAAAAGCCATGTGTGCCAGCCACACAATCCAGCTGGGCAGAGCTCCATGAAAAGCCAGGCTATTCAGGGACTTCTCATCCAGCACCCTACTCCAGTGATTTATCTCCTCAGAGGATTTAGAAGCACTGCTAGCAAAGCACAAGGGCCCTCTCAGAGCTGTGAGCATCCTCTTGTTCTGAAGAACAGTTTGGGTGCTAAGGACAGAAGACAGACCAATATAAAATCATTGGCAGAGCCCTGGTTGCTTGACCACCTTTTACAAACTCAGATCATCTGAATACAGTAAAATTAGTTACAGCTACATAACTAGTTTTAATACTTGACCAGTAGTTTAGGGGTGGGTGTTTAATGACAAATTTAAAGTTATTTTGAAGAACAGAACTCTTGATGTAGGATGTGACAGTTGGACAGTGGCAATGTTTCCAAGAAAGATAAACATAATAAATGCCACTCCCAGTTCAGAACTTTGGGATTTGAAAGCAGGCAATTAGTGTCAATGAAAATTCTGCACTGCACACTTCATTTCTGTTATCCAGTAAAAGAAGCAAGGAACATCATGTCAACATCTAAAGAGTGAAAAATGTCTTATTTCCTTGCATTAACAAGTTTCTTTTTGAGGTTACTTTTATAATAATGCTTTGGCATATCCATAGCTAAATTGAGCACCTTAACTCCTAATTTCACTTCTCCCTCCCCTTAAGTCAATACAACATTGCAGTAATATTGCCATCATTGAATCTGCAACTGCACTTGACTGCTAAGGTAACACACAGGATTCCTGCAATGGTTTCCATTCTGGGAACATCAGTAATTTCTGCCCTACTAGTGTCTAAGGCTATTGGTGATCATTTTCAAAGTCAGCAAAAGAAAGGAATAAGCGCAAAAGGAGACAATAAAATAAAATCAAAACTTTAGAATTTCTAGACCATAACAAAAAGGACAAAATTAACTGTGAAACAGTTAATCTGAATAGCCCTTTCACCAAGATAGTTCCTGGGGAAATGGATCCAGCCAGATGCTATATGGCAGCCACTTTGTAAGGAAAGCAGAATTTGAACAAAAAAATTGTTCTTAATGGGGAAACAGTAAATAATTGCAATGAAAAATGCACAGTTAAACAGATGTTTTACAAAATAAATGTATTTGTTGCATGCTTTTTGCAAACCAGATACAGCTTACAACAATTAAGGGTTGCTCCTAGCTGTGTAAATGTGAATTAAAAGCAAACCCAGTTGACTGAAGTAACACTACTGCAAAACCAGGGGCTTTGGGTTTGTAAAGGATAATCTAGAGAGAAAAAAGTGCTCCTTTGTAATTTAACCAAATAGTAAATTTTTACTATAACAGATAGAAAAAAGTGGTATTTACATAGTTTAAAATAGCTTAATAGAATGGGGAGGGGGGGAGAACAGAATTTGGTTATATTGCAATATCTAGTACATCTAGTTCAGATTAGGTGCACAACATTAAATCAGAATGTAAACTATTGCAATGAATTGTTGGTCTGTGCTTTCAATCCCATCTCAAGAGTTTTGTTACTTCAATGCTGCTTCTTCCATGGAAAAGATTCTCTCACTAACAAGGCAAAGGGGAAGACATTCTCTTGACTTGTGTTGAAAATTCAGCAGTCTGTCTTCTAAGCAGCTGGGTTTACCTCTAAATAAAATTGATCCATTCTTGCCTTTAAATACAAGAGCAGAATCTATCTTTTGAGAACTCAAATTGCAAATGAAAAATTCTTCACACCAGACATCTACCTAAAACTTGTAAAATACATTTTCTCTGTGGAAAAACAATTACTTGCTAAAGACAAGGAAAATTATGCAATTAAGACTCCATAAAATGTATTTTTCTGCAGACACTGAGGTACTTTCTGAGCTTATTAAAAAGTTTGTCATGAAAGTTTAAAATGCTCATGCTAGAAGTATCTCAAATGTAGATGAACCAAGTGTAACATTATTAGTTCTATTATTTCAGTACAATTTAAGACTGAGGGGGACCTCCTATTACTTGCCTTTCAACAATGAAGGCAATCCTGTGTTTCAAAGAAATCTGCATTACTTCTGCCATGTTACTCTAGCTCAATGTTAACACTAGAGCTGACAAACGAATCTAAAACTGAGAAGGGGAAAAAGCTAAAACAGATCAACAGTGGCATGCAGCAGCATGCAACTCACCTACACACCAACAGGCTGAGATCCAAACAGATTTAAAGTTGCAGTCAGAAACATTTTGCAAATAAACCATGGTAGGCATTATCCCAGTGTAAAACAAAAACCAAAACAGTGAGTGATATGGAAAGTATTTAGGAATATAAATCAATTAATATAAAATAGAAACCCCAGAATTAACCTTGCACATCAGACTCAAGACTGAAAACAAACCTTCATGTGTCAGAAATATCTCACAGATATCAAGCCCCTCAAATATGCAAAAGAAGTAGAAACAAACACTCACCACTCCAGAATTCCACCAGTTACGATTCAGACTGGATTTTCCTTTTCCCCAAGTCCCATCAGTTCAGAGTATTTTGTGCCCTTTATAGTTTAACATCTCCAACGTCAGTAGCATGACAGGGGCTGTGTATGATCTGGCTGATATCTCACTACAAACTGGTTGTTATTCTAGACATTGCCAGTAATTTAAGACTTAGTCATGATCTTGCATCCACTGACTCGGTGACTATTTCTGATGGTTGTCACAATATATATACATATACACACTATATATTCTTATTAGAGAAATACATGTGTTCATTAAGAGGAGATCAAGCAGACTAATTTATTTTCCTTCAATGAGATAAGTGCTTGTCTAGACAAAGGAAATGCAGTTGCACTTATCTTCTGAACTTCAACAAGGCATTTGATATAGCGCCTTTTCAAAAATTATTACTGAGTTGGAAAGGAATTAGAGAGATTAACAGACTGGCTAATCAGGAAATGTAGAGCTGAAACAGTAAGGAGATTTCCTTGAGATTCAGTGGCAGGGATAATTTTATTTCAGGTTTTCACTCAACGCTACAGCAAAAGTTGTAGAAGCTTTATAATGAAATTTCAAAGGCACAATCTGTAACAAGTAAAACCGCAATGGGCTACAGAAGGAATTACACATGGAAGATATGAGTAACAGAAATATAAATGCATTAAGTACAAGGCAATGCATTCAATAGTAACAGCCAGCACTTCCCTCTATGTGCTGGAAGCATGTCAGTTCAGAAAACACAGTGAAAGAAAGAATTAAGCGTATCAGGAATAAGCAGGCTTAGTATCAGGAATCAACAACTTTGAAAAAAAATATAATTATGCTTTTCAGATACAACAGGAAAGCTATTTCCTGTTTATCAGCAATACTGTGAACACTTGCCATTCACATTCAAGAAGCAGGATTAAGGATGCTGGTTAGAATGGAGAAATTTAGGTAAGAAAACTGAAATAGTTGAAGTTTATTTAGCAGCAGAATAGAACAGCTAAAAGGAGGTATGATTATTTAAATAAATGGTGCATTAGCATCAAAGGAAAGAGAGATATTTAAAGCAGTGTTACTCAGACTTTAAAACTAGGGCTGTTGGAAGTTGGAGAAGGGCAGTGGGCCTTACAATTATGTTCTCACTTATATTCCATAGAATCACAGAGTAGTTTGAATTGAAAGGCACCTAAAAAACACCTCGTTCCAACCCACCTGCCATGGGCAGGGAACCTTTCCACAAGTCCCGGTTGCACAAACCCCATCCAACCTGGCCTTGAAACTTCCAGGGATGCAGCATCCACAACTTCTCTAGGCAACCTATTTCAGTGTCTCACCCCCTTCACAAGGAAGAATTTATTCCTAATATCCAATCTAAACCTGCTGGATGCAGCCCAGGACATGTTTGGCTCTCTGTGCTGAGTGCTCATGGCTGGGTCATGCCCACCCTCTCCTCCACCAGCACCCCAAGTCCTTCTGGGCAGGGCTGTTCTCAATCCATTCTCCACCCAGCCCATATTTTTGCTTGGGATTGCCCCGATCCATGTGTACAAAAAAGACATTCTTAGCACACACTGATAAAACAGATACAAGTCACTGTTTGAAGACTGAATAATACCAAGATCATTTCAACAATAGATTCCCTTGTGACTCAGCATAATTCTTTCTCTTTCAGAAAAAGATTAATTTTCAACTTAGAGGATACTATTCAGTTAAAAGACCGTATCTTTGAATGTAATTGAAAAATTGCAAATTTCCTTTGGGCCGTATTCCTCTTGAATTCTTTTGGGCACTCCATGACTGCTACTGTGCTTGCCTTGCCCTGGGGACTATGACTGCTATTCTGGACCAGAGCAGAGATGCTCAGCTATGAAGCTGGCACAGTTTTAACCACTTGGCTGGTGTAGATCCAGTATTCAGTGGGACAGGTTCAAAGAACCCCAAATTCCTTTTTTGTCCTGAGGTGCCTCAATAAATATGAGCACTGCCCTGCTTAAAATAGTTACAGGATTGTTGTGCTGAATACATACACCCTTATGAGCACAGGATCAGTATTTTAGTCCCCACACAACTTTCCTCATTCCTCCTTCTTAGCCTATTCTCCCAAATTACTTAAAATGAGCAATAAAAAATCCAAATAACCCCCAAACCAGTAACAAAAAAATTCCACAAAATGAACATGGTCCAAGAACCTCTTCCAAACCAAACCATCACATTCGAGCACCTAAAATGAGCTACTTTTAAAATTAAAAATATTAATCATTACATATTATTACATTGTCAGAATAAGAGGTGTCTGTATCAAAATCTTCATATACTTCAGCCTTAAATCATTATATATTTAGCCTGAAACCAATTTCTTTGCCAAAGAAATCCCTCAAAAGAATAGGAATTTAGAAAGGACTTGCTGACAGAGCTGAAATTTCCTAAATTTATTCTCATTGCTGTATTTCCACTTAATTTCCTTTCCAGTGGTCCTCTATAACAAAGATTTAGAAGCAAAGGATCACAGCCTTCATAGACTTTCTTGTGACTCTAAGAACAGGAGTAATGAAGACATATTCACATCTCAGTTCAAGGGTTTTACTGCTAAGTTTTTCACTGAAAAAAAAGAATGGAGATTGAAGCAAATTTATTTTGCTTTTTGACCCCTTTTATTTATAAAAATCCCATTTTGCCACATAAAAGACAAAATTATGTTATAGTAACGATCTGTGTGTTCAAGAAAAAAAGAAAGGTAAACAAAGAAAGGTAAACAGAATTTTACAACAACTGAGACTAGGCTTAGTCAGTTTTCCAATAGAAATGTGAGGGAAACTGCAGTAGTAATATTTTGGAATTCAGTCCAAACTATTTCAGTGGAAACTGTTCTGCTGAATTACCACCTCATTACAGCTATGGCATCTTTTCTTCTGGAAAACATTTATCTCAATGCCATATTGCTGATTGTCCATAAGCCTGCCAGACATGGGTTTCCAGGTTGTACATTCCAAAGGCACTCCTGCTCCTACCTGATTTTTCACTCAGAACATTTGTCTCATTGTACAGATACCTGCTGCAACTACATTAAAACATGGATTCCTTCCCCTGCCTCTTTTTTTATTTTGGATTTCGACCATAAAACAAAATTTCTTCAACTCGGTTGAGCAGAATAATCACCAAGACAAGGGGACTGGACACAGACATCTCTTTCCCAGTTTGCCCAAAGAATCTCTGAAAACATGTACCACTGTGTAAGACAAGGGAGTGTTTCCCCCATCCCCTATCTGGTTGTAGGAGAGAGCTCTCCATTTTCCCACTGAAGACAACTGTTAGAAGTAGGTCTGAGCTGAAGGCCAGAAATGTGTTTAATTAACTCTTGGAAAGGAACTTGATTTGTAAAAGTTTATAGAGCATATTTTTTGGTGTAGGCAGGTTGACCTCTATATTCTAACAGAGATACTCTGGTGGGCACCACCGTGAAGAAGCTGGGGTCACATTTTTCAAACGTACATGGAGCCTGAAAAAGGTGCTGACAGATTTCTTCCAGCAGATTTAAAAGTGCCTGAGGAGGTACATGGGGCTAAAAAAAAAGTACCTGATATAGCTTTAAAAAATGGGCAATTGGATGTCTAATTTGATTCAAATCTATTGAGCAGCCCACTGGCATCTTCAGGTGTGTAATAATCTCCAGTCTGAACACCTGTATAAAATCACCCTTAACATACTCTTCAGCTACAGCAGAAGTTCTAACATGAAGAAAAGAAATGAAAACCATTATAAACTCGTGTTTCATTCTTAAAAAGCACCTTAGACAATGCAGTACCATTCCAGACCTTCCAGGTTTTTTTTTTCCAGCCCAGTGTATAAGCTATGATTTCCCCAAAGGTTACAACAGCAGGTAAGTAGTAACATCTAAACTCTAAGTAGGTTACTTGTATTCTCTGTCTGTTAAGGGAATAACTTTGTCCTGCAGGATAAACTGCCTTTTTTTTCTTTGCACTGCTGTGGTAGATCTATGCTGAAAGGTAAAAAGTAACAAATAGTGTCATTAAACAGAACCTATCATAATTACATAACTCTAATGCTAAAGGTGAATGAAAATTATATAAGAATCAACTATCTTTGCAGCAGTCGACTGAATGAATAATATTCAGTGAAATTTATGCCAGAAGTTTTTTTTTGTTCAGAGGTATTATGTGTTGGGCTTTGAAAGACAAACAAACAAACAAGGTAGGGCCAAAGAACAGAGGATGCCACAAATCATAAAGCCATTGAAAAAACCTGTTATTTTTAAGGCATTTTTCAAAAATCTGTAAGTTTGTTGGCAGAGCAAATTAGGCTGACTGAAATCCTTTGGGAAGTTTTTTGGACCAGTCAAACACCAAAGGGTGCTGGGGTGGCCTCAGCAAAGCAGGTTTGATTCACTATTGAACTGACTCTCCAAGTTTCTGGAACTGAATAATGGGAATTCCAACAGCAAGCACCACAATCATCATCAAAAGTTCATTGCAAATTTAACCATTTCCATGAAGATCAGTGAAGCATCCACTCTTCCTTTTTCTCTTTGCTTTTTTCTACAAATTTCCTTTCAGTTCCAAATAAGGACAGACTGATTAAGAATTCCATTATTTCTGAAAATACTGGATTCAAATAGAAGTTCTAGAGAGATGTAATTAGGAAAATTTTCATGTACATTTACTTCAAAGAAAATTTTCCTTTGAAAGAAATTTTCAGAGTTAAATTACATACAACATTCAATTCAAACATTGTGAAAAATACTAACAGCTCCTGGGAAGGAAATGCAGCTTGTACACAGACACTGCAAACATCATTTTCAGCCATAAAAGCTTCTGCAATTAATCATATCTGTAAGACTGCCAGGAGAATTCAGCTAACCACAATGGCATCGCTCTTTCTTGCAGCATTTTACTTCAACATGTCCTTGCTCATGGTGAGGGTTCAGTCCTGAAATGGAGCTCTGGATCCTTGTGCTCCAGCCCTGTTCTTGATTCTAACCTGTCTAAAGCCTCCCAGTACCTGCCAGGTATGGGGTACGACTCCAGCTCTTCTCTTCCAGCCCTGTGTAGTGTTTCTGGGTCTTAGTCACAGCATTGGTAACTCCTATGATGAGTACATTTAATTTAATTTTAAGTCTCTCTCTCTCTCTTTCCACATAGAAATTATTTCCCAGAGGACAAGAAGCTCTATTTCCTCGGCACAATACTGTTTTTATTTTAAAAACAGGTTACACACGCAGATTTTTTCAGATTAACAGGGTAGTCACTATCCTTATCTGCACAACTATTTTTTCAGGAAATAAATTTCTGTGAATTACTATTAGGGTATCAAAATATTGTCAACATTAACACTTTCACAGAACCCTCAGAAGAGAGAAGCAGGAGCACTCAGTACAGGTTGCAAACTACTCTGTGGTATCACCAGAGAAATACTGCAGTCACACATCACCTCCACTTCCAGACACAGACATCAGAGAAAAGGATTGATTTACAGAACTCATACATTTCCAACTCTGGATCTGAAGCTAACCAAATGCAACAATACAAGCCCTACTTCTACTTCCTTCCCTAAAAATTGAAAGGTTAAGGAGAGACAGTGAACTTGATCAGCAGTAACAAGGACTAAATAGACATAGAAAGAAAAAGAAAACCAAATCAAAACAAAAAAGTAAATAAATATACCTGCCACTGTAGCCTACATTCCAGTTTTTTCCTTTAAACATCCTGAAGAAAACATACCTCAAAAAGTAGCACCTTTTCTAAGGCTGCATGACTGTGAATACGGCTAACAAAATTCCTCCTGCATTAATAAGAACTGCTCTATTAATATGTAGCAGAGCTTCAATGCTATTCATGATTTCAGAGTAGATTGTTTTCATCTTCCATGGGACTTTGTTAATATTGACTCTAGAAACAGCACACAGGAAAAAAGTCAGAGCACTAAACAGCACACACTGCTCTGGGGTACAAACTCCAATCTTTCCACCTAGCCTAGAAAATAACCCACCTACGTGTGATCTCCTTCCTGATCTGAAAACCAGGAGAAAGAGTAAGAGATTAAAAAGTAATAACTTAAGCTGCTTTCCAAAAATGAATTAGAAACCTTCATGTAAATACATGCACCTTGGAGAATTTCAGCCCTGTCTCCTGCAAATGCCATCGTTGCTGAGATACTGACCTATATTCCAGGCTGTGAGCAGCACCCCGCCCGCTGACTCCCTGCCAGCTCAAGCTCCAGGAATTATGCCATCTGGAAATTTTGACTCATCCAGCCAGCTAGACCCAGCAAGTTTAAAGTACCATCAGGCCAAGAATAGTGCTAGAAACTGTCCCTTTCCCCCCTAAAAGCATCCCCCAATCAAACCAAACAAACCTAATTCAAGGGAAATCAAATGCACCAGGTGAACATCCTTGGAATTTTATTCCAAACATTTTAAAGCTGCTTTTGTCCAAGATCACCTTTTAAAATAGTTTAAATTTCATGGAAGACAAGAAAATGAAAGCATTTTAGAAATATGAGCCAAACCAAGCACCCCCATTAACCACTGTGTTCTTCAGGAGGGTGAGGTGTTATTAGAGGTGAATAGCCTTACAGTAACAGCAGAGGCTAATTTAAGAGAAAGTGATTACCTGCTTAAAATAACTGCTAATAATAATGCAGTATTATTACATTAGTTTAATGGTAATGACAATGTTTCCTTCTTTGGAAAAGCCAACTTAAATATTTCATTGAAAAATTAAATTACTTTAATAAAGTATTGAAGGTTTTTTCTCATACTTTGCAGGGCTAATCCTGAACAAGACATGAGTACATCATATAAATGAGAAACCACAAATAAAATGAAATAGTTTGAAATTACTATTTTGGTGTAGGCACACACACTAGACAATTTGATATTCTCTGAACATGTTTTTAAGATATTATGAAATACACTTGCAAAACTCATATTGCACTTGCTAGTACTATCAGCATACATTGGATGCATTTTTCAAGGATGATGAAACATGAACTTTACTTGCAGTTGTTTTAGTTACTAATGCTTTAAGTTCCACATTTATAGAGTTTGAAACAGAATATTTTTTCCCTAACCTCAACATCACAAAAAATTCATTATATCCAATGTTACAATATTGTTAATTGTGGAAGCAAATGACAATAACAATGTCCCTTAACCTCCTGTGCTTTAGGCCCAGAAAACAAGAGCGAGCAGGTATACACTGCAATCACATGAACTGCAGGTACACAAAGTAATTACATGAACTTTGGATTAGCAAAGCAACTGTATGAGAACCTGCAGTCTCCTTCATTTTACATGAGCTTTGTACTTAGCTCACACAACTCTTGAGTCTTTGCAATGTTAATATTTTAGCTAATTCTGTATTTTTCACTACAATCTCAAAGGCAAAGATGTGTCATCTTAAGGCTCCACAGTATTCAGGTTTATCTCTCCAGTAACTCCTTCCAGTGCCTTACACATATCATTACTCTTTCCAGTGCCCAATATCAAAGGAATCAGGACTTGAAGCTCATTTCAGAGATCCAGCTCTATTTGTAGGCAAACAAATCCAGCTCTAATTGAATGCAAACCTGAGACAGAATGGTGTGCGCTATTTAACATAACTAAGTTTGACCATATCTTGTAATTCAACCTCTCTCTCTCTGAATAGGAATCTCCCTAGGACTTGCTTCCCATCACATCCCTACTAAATATTTCACATGGCCAGCTGCTCCCCATCTTCCCCTCATCCTGTGCCAAAATCAAATTTCAGCAGACAGGGAACAGAAAGTATTTTAGTGTGGTGAGAGCATCTAAGAGACTGAGAGCAATGATGGTCTACTTTGCAAGGCACTATCAGATTGGTCCTCTAGATCCCATCCAGGTCCTTAAGATTTTTCTTAGCATCTGCCTTCCACTCTGCATTTTGTGTTGGGATGTTGGCCAGACACTCATCACATTTCTCCTCCCAGGTTTCCAGGTCTGGGTATCAGTAGAGAAAGACTACAGGATGTTACAGCAAAGAACATCTCCCTAGTCCAGAGGTTGCTTTTAGAAGCTAATTTTCAACATAAATTTTGCTTAATTCCAGGTTAAATCCTTGTTTTCACATCACTTGGTGGGGATAAGCATAAAGGAAAACATCTGCACACTCTCAAACCACATGTGCTTACTTTTATCATCTCTTATTTAGAAGTCATAACAAATATAAAAACCACTTGCAAATACATTTTCTTTTCTTTATAAAGAAAATAGACTATAGAATAAAACTTAGCTTTTTATCTGTTATAAAGCTATACGATTTGTGAAAAATCTAAATTTTTCCCAGTCTCTAGACCCATATTAAACAAGTTGTCATCATTATATTAAAACAACCTTACTGTATCTGGTTTCAGACAGTGCAACCTCAGTTATGGAAAGTGCCAAGCAACCAGGACACAAAAAACCTAATCTTAAACAGGGCCTACAGTGATGAATTCCCCAAGTCAGAACCAACCACTTCCATTTTAATTGACTGTGAAGTGTGATATGCAGGTTAACTTACAGCATCTCAATAAACTGTTATGGATGACAGCCACTCACTAAAGAAGCAAAGAATTTATTGCCCATTCCATTTTTAATAATTCAAAGACATCAATAATTATGACCTAATCAAAAGAAATGTCTGAGCTATGCAGTCTCATAAGATTCACTGCGATTATATCACAGGTACAAATATAGTAAATACAAATTTCCTGGCAATTTCTCTTAAAGAGGAGATTGACAACCCAGAATATTTTATGTTACTTAAGCTAGGAGTTCAGATCATAAGAGGAATGCATTACTCTGTCTAAATAACCTGAATTTGCAGGCTTTTCCTGTGTAAAGGACTTACAGTCACTAGCAGTTCAATGGATGCATCCAATTTGTCTTAACTAAAAGTGAAAAAAAAGTTCAGGTAACTCTAGGAGCAGCTTCATCTAAGAGTTTCAGAAACATTAAATAAACAGCATGGTCCATCCTGAGCATACAAACCAGGTTGAACATCAGCAGGAAAAATCAAACTGCAAATCTGGCAAAAAATGAACTGGCAGGAAAAGAGGGAAAGAAACAAAAACCAAGGCAAATCATGCTTTTCTTTTTCGAACTACGTATCACCCTTTCACTTCTTGTGAAAGTGAACTCTCTGTTCAACTCCCTCAATAGATAGCTTATGGATTTTGAGGAACAATATTTCACATGCTAAGAATGCAGTATCCTACTTCCAGTGGAGTTTTATGCAGCTGGAGTCCATAGGTTTTTTGTCTTTACACTGAATGTACTGCTGATTATGAGGTCTCACCTGTCTGAAAACAGACATGAAAACTTTTGCCCCTGTGGTCCCTCCTACAGGAGCCTTTTCCAGGGGCCAGTGAGTTACTGCCTGAGGAGCATGAAGAAAGGAGCAGAGAAAAGGAATACACCCCTGCCCTAGGAGCAAGTACTCTGTACTGGGCTAATTGTAAATCCAGACAGATTTGTTCACCAGGAGACAATTGCTAGGTGATAATGCCAAGGTTGTCTTAATGGGCAATGAAACTTTGGACATGTCTGTCACAGAGTATTGTGTGTACACAGAAAGAAGTCTCTCAGGAAGCCTCTCAGTGAAATTGGGTCTATGTGCCTATCCTTTAATTTATACTGCAAGGACAGTCTTCTGTCACACCCAAGCCTGAAAGCCATTTGGACCCAGTTAATTATTCAGAAACTTCCTTGTCTCACAGGGGTGATGTTATTTCAGAACAGGGTAGCAATAATTGGGCAGTAACTGTCCAGAGCTTCCACATTCAGAGATAATTTCTTTAGCAAGAGTCTTGCAATTACTTCTTTTTGAAAAGCTGCCAAGTTATTCCCCAAGAACAGAATCTACAGCTATAACAAATCGAGGACTCTGTGTTTGATTTCACTGAGGCAGCTGTGTGTCAAAATCCAAGCCTTCCAAGCATCTCAAAAACACACTAACTGCTGCCTTCTACAGGAAAAAAAATCACATTTGTCCCTCATGACACAAATTTTCTGTTCAGAAGCAAACAACCCTGTCTGAAGGGTTCTCAACAGAGAAATTATTTTCTCCCAACACAAACTTATGGATCTGCATTTTAAGACAAAACTTATCTACATACAACTGCTCACAGTGCAGATGCTGTTAAAATGAAGGGAATTAGTTTGTAACTCTCAATGCACTTCTAATACACCCTGTAAAACTGCTGAAGAGTAAAGTAGGGAAAACAAAACTGAAGAGCTGTGATACAGTGCTGCTTCAGCTGCTGCTGCCAGATTTCGGTGGAAATAGTAGAGACAAATTTCTAAGACAGATATACCTGCACAATTTTGTGCTAATAGACTCAGACTTCTCCACAGAGATTCAGTGATTTTCTTTCTTTCACTAAAAATACAGTGACAAATGCCCACAGTCTTATCTTAGAACCAAAAACCTGAGCAATGTAGACAACCATTTGTAACAGTGAGACACATAAAGTAAGAAGACTTCAGCTTCCACCAGAAGGGCTTGTCAAGTCAGATACCAAGTCAGTCTAATGTATCATACACACACTCAAAACCTTCCTTTTATGTCACAAGAATAGATACACTGGAAATGGTGCAAAAGTTCTACTCCTTTACTATTCCTGACGTGTATGACAACATGTCTGCTTATCAACTTGAAGACAAAACACATTTCTCTATTCCCTCTCCAGTGAGAGCCCTCTGAGTTTCACTTGAAGGGGGCTCAGGTGTTTTAAAGACAAAGCTGATAGAACAGTCTTTCCTAATTGTCATCTCTGTTTTCTGCTCTGAGTTACCTTGATAGCTCTATGAGCCATTATATTGGTTATGCTTTAAATGCTGTGCCTTACTCAAATATGCTGGAGCCTGCAGGAAAAGCTGGGATAGAAAATCCCAGTAAAATACGAAGTCATACTGTTCCCCTGTTCCCTATCTGAAATGAAGGGGGGGCAAAAAAAAAAATAGTTTAGATAGTTGTGACTTTCAGCTTTTTCATTTGACAGTGGTGAGACTGGATACAGCAAAGGATTTAAGGATAAGACTGCAAGAATAAGCATCAACAGCTGCATGGTACTTTTAAAGTCTCAACTATTGTTGCTTTAAAAATACAATGATGGTAATGAGAACTTGGGGGGGAGGAGGAACAAAATGCACTAAATTCTCATCACTGCAAAATGGTGGGGAAAAAACCAAACACCTAAAAGACTAAATAGAAACAACTAATGTCACTGTGGCAGTGAGTCCTTGGTTATAATCCATTATCTCACCAAAAAGTAATAAATTGCAGGTGAGGAAAGTCAGTTTACTCCTCAGTGAAAGGACATCTCAGATACCACAAAGTGCCAGAGTGCTACAAAGCAGCTGATGCTCTGTTCAATGCAGTAAATGCTCTGTACACTGAAACCTTGAGTCCACAACTGCTGCTGTTGATAATGTTCATTCACATTTCTGGTGCTGAGAATTTGAGAGGACCACATTCACTAAATTTTCACACCCTATAGACTGCATTTGTCCTTTCTTCTCCCGGCTTTCTGGCCATCACTATGCAAACTGCAAACAGATCCTTAAAGAAAATGTATGCTAAAAAGCAAGGTTTTCTGCCCATCCTTTGTGGTCACACAAGCCATGGTCAACAGGACAAGACAAAGAAGAGATCAAAACAAAATCCTTATTTCTGGCATAAAGAAAGCCGAGCATGGAGAATTTCAGCCACATGTTTCTGTAAAATACTGTATAATGATTATATAAAGAGGCTTTGATTACTGTAAAATTCAATGTTACATGCGTTTCTAACAGCATTGGAAATCCTAAATGATTACAGAAGCCTTTCAAGTTTATTCATCAAATATTTAAAATAAAGCATAATACAAAACATTTAACTAGTTTACTCAGAGCAATTTTACTATGCTCTTCTAGCTCAAAAAGATCAAGTTTCACATTACATCCAATGCACATTTCTAATGTAATTTTTTAATAGAATTATTTGCTCAGCTTTAGTTTTTAAGTACTAAGTTTCAAACGTAAACTTTTACTGGTACAAGCATGGCCACAACTGTAAAAGACACTTTTGTGAGGCACATGGTAGAGGAAGAAAAATCTGTTCTCGCAGATTGAATTTGCTCTTTTCAATTTCACAGAACACACACCTCAAAACTTCCAAAGAAAAATCTGTTTCCAACCTCTGAGTGCCTGCTTTCATAACACAAAAGCAAGAGCAGATTTACCACAGCTTCATACACCTTTCTTTTCATATTTTCTATCTTTATTGGATACTTTGCTTTGTTTTACGTCAACCTCTACAAAGGGTCTAATATCTACCAATGTCTACAAACCCTTCAGAAGGGATAAGCAAGGAAGGAGAGATGGTGGGGTAGCCCTGTGTGATAGGGAAGGTTCTGATTGCCCAAAGCTTAATGATGGTGACCACAGGGTTAAGTGTTTACAGGAAAGGATTGGGGCAAGGGTAACAGCACAGGTAGACCACTGAACCAGGATGAAGAGATGGACATAATGTTGGGAGAAGTCACACTATCAACAGTCCTCATTCTCATGGTGGGAGTTCAGCTTCCCAGATATCTACAGCAAATTCAACCCAGCAGAGAGGAAAGGGCCCAGGAGATTCCTGGAATGTGGGAAAGAGGCATTCCTGACACAGCTGGTGAGCGAGCCAGCCAGGGAGGGCACCTCACTGGAACCGTTTTTTGTGACCAGAGGAGGACTGGTGGGTGATGCATTGGGCTGCCTTGGGCACAGTGGGCACAAAATGATGAGTTTTCTGGTCTCAGAAAAAGAAAGGGAGTCAGCAGAACAGCCAGCTTGGACTTTCAGAAGGCAAGGTTTGGTCTGTTTAGGAATGTGGTTACCAGAGTCCCTTGGGTGGCAGTCTTGAGGAGAAAAGGGGTCCAGGAAGGGTAGACATTCGTCATGAAATTCTTAAATACACATGAGCAGGCCATCCCCCCCATGCTAAAAGACCTGCTGGTGGGGAAGAAGACTGGTCTGGATGAGCAAAGAGGACTGGAACTCAGGGAAAAAAAAAAGAGTTTGTGGCCCTTAGAAGAAAGGGAAAGCATGCAGCAGGGCTATAAGGATTCCATTGGCTCATGCAGGGAGAAAATCAGAGAGACCAAAGGCAATTTGGAACTTCGTTTGGCTTCTGCCATAAAAGACAGTAACAAATGTTTCTATAAATACATAAACTACAAAAGTGGGGCTAAGGAGAACCTCATCTTTAATGGATGCAGAGGCACACTAAAGATGAGGAAAAGGCTGAGGTACTTAATGCCTTCTCTGGCCCAGACTTTAATAGCAAGACCAGCTGTTGTCTGGGTACCCACACATCTGAGCTGGAAGAACTGGTCATTCACCTGAAAATACATACAAAATTACCGAGGAGAACAAACAAATCTTATCCCTGAAGTGACTAAAACATTTCCATGTTGCTGCGTTTAGCTCAAGGAAATCCCTCACCCCTGCAGGGCTCCCCAGGAGGGCTGCAGTACCAGCCATCCCTCCTGAAGAGCAGCTCCTCCAGTGCCTTGTCCAGGGGATGGCAGCATCAAAGGCACTGGGAGGGAAAGCAGATCAACCCTCTGAAAGGACAGAAGCATATTCCACAACTTGAGGTCATATTTTCAGAGGCAGCTTGCCCCACACTGACCACAGAACCCCCATGCCATGTTCTGTGTGCTCTATTTGCTGCAGCATGCACATTTCAGAGGAAAACATCCCAGCCTTCCATACAAGGCACGTGCCCCTTGAAGGCTAAAAGTCATCATTAGAAATGACAGGGCAGTGCAAAAGCCACCTTGGATTTGTTTGACTGTTCTGATGTGTTCTGTGCTGGTCTAGTGAGGGGCAGAACAATGAAGGATTTACAGTGATATATTTGCAAGCATTTTAGGCAGTACTACAGGGACTGCAACAACCATGCCTATGTTACTGAAATCTCTAGCTGATTAAAATAAAATCTACAGGAAAATGTTATTATTTAATAATTTGTTCCTTTCTTTCTACAAAATTACTAAGGTAACCCTTTAAACTTTTAGATAATACCACTGGTCTCATTGCTAGGTACTTTTACAAATCTTTTCCCAAATGTCAGCTCTTAGAACAAACCCTGCCTGATGTGAGGCAGCAGTAGCATTTGATTGGCAGAGTTAGTAGAAAAGGAAAAGAAAATGGAAAATTAACAAACACTAGGTTACAATTTTCCCTGAAGATATAGCAATAGGGAGGAGTTTGCCTCAACAAGAAAAGAAAAAAGTAATAAAAGGGAAGGAGAAAAAGTGGTAGATTGTTTCAAAGGGAGAAAGATTTTTGCAAAGCCAAAACCTCCCACTGAATTTTCAAGGGTGAGGCACAAACAAATGGACTTTAAGTCTGTACCTGTAACTTTACCACTTGACACTTATCCTCAATTCTTTTACAGATAGACTAAGATATATGAAACCTTTTTGTACCCTCAGCCACTTCAAAGAAAGGATTTATATCAATATAAACCCAAAGGAAAGTTAGTAGTTTGAGTTTCCCTTTTTGTATCCAAGACTTAAAAAAACACAGAGAAAGACTGACAATAATACTTTAGGTGGATTTGACACACAGGTGGCTCAAAGAATAAAATAATATTCCTCTTCTCCTACTAATAATGATGATTAATAAGAACATCTAGCCTGATGCAAAAGGAAAACTAAATCTATCATCAAGTATACATTTATGAAAAAAATAGATGATTTTGAAGAAAAACATTAACATCTAAAGCTTTAGTGCCAGTATTTCTGTGGGTAGGACTGTAGCAGTCTATAGTACTGCTCTATTAAGGAGACTGAGCTAATAAGAGTTTCTAATTTAAGGTAATATTTCTTTGCAAATCCTGCAGAGGCAGCAGTGAACTGAACTGAGAAAGGGAAGACTTAGGTGACTTTTTCTTTAAACAAAGAAGAGTCCTTTCCTTCAGTTTTTGAAGAGAAGCTGCTTTGGTATTTTTAGTGTTCACAGGATTGAGGGACTGAGTGCACTCTGGTGCAGGCAGAGAGCAGGAGAGGTAAGAGATTTCACATTTATCTCTGTTAATGCATTTCACACTGCTCTGCAGCACTCCTAATGTTCCAGCCCTGTGTCTCTTCAGCAGAGATGGCAAAGCAGCCAGGACCAAACTGCAGGATGGTGGTGATGTGATGGGGATCAATGCCCACGAGGGAACACGGAACGCTGTCGCTTCAGATTTGGCTGCACAGCTAAACTCAAAATGCCTCTCTGTCATGATAGACAGTCTTCATTTTCCACTCGCCCCAGCAGGATTCAGTTTTAACAGGGACACTTGCAAAATCAAGAAACACACTAGGCAAAACCTTTTGCAGAATTTCATTCCTAGTGAACGGGTTTAATAGAAGATTCAAACCCCAAGAGTTAAAAGACATTTAAAGCCTAAGTAATCTAAAAGTGCCACTTGACAACATATGTTCCCATACCCAAAACAGAACTTCTAGCCCTTTTACTTCTAAAATTATCAAATTAATCTAGTTTTATTCTCAATGATTAAGATGAAATATGGGAAGTAAAAAAACACTAAGACCAGACTGTCAAACGTGTAGTATTTTAACAGCCTTTCTACATCCAGTTTCTGCTTTCTCTCAGGAGATAACATTGGAGTGGCTGTGTGTACCTTCCAGTATCACATGTGAATTCCAGTAGTGATATCCATTCAAAGGAGATTATCTTTGGAGGTGTGATGCAAAGATAAGATACGGAAGTCCCCAGCAGGTACAGAAAATTGCTTCTGCTTCCAGCACTTGCCCCTGTGTAGATGCAAAAGCCCAACTCACTGGGTGTGAGGCTCCTAACTCTTGCTGCAGGACACACATATTCCAAACACAGAACTGCTGCCTCCCAGATTAGGCACTAGACTCCTCACAGTGTAACACAAAATCATCAGCTTTGTATTTTCTGTGTCTCTGTCACGTGGCAGTGGTACCTGACTTGTGCTAAGCAGCATTTTCCCAGAGAACAAACTCAGCTTCAGCTCTAAAAGTTACTAGACCACAATGGGCTAACCTGCATGCCTACAGGAAAGGTAAGAACATCATGTTTGTGCAAAAGTGGGAGAGGTAATTTTTGAACAATTTAAAAGCTTCTAATTCTGATCTTATTAAACAATGACAGAGAACAGGTACAGCCCCAGCGTTACAACAAAACTCACGTTTCTAAAATCCTAAAGACAGCATAGCTCAAGCCAGCAAAAAATAAATTTGCTCATGGCAACATGAGAAGAAAAATCTTTTGTGATGTAGAAAAATACATTTTTCATAACATGGCATTATCCACTGATCTGTATGTGTAGCTTCACTGGATATGTATATAAATTATATTGCATAAGCATTCCAACAAGTTTATTCTAAGTGTATCAAAGTTAACTGGGAATAACAGTCTTAAAAGTTTCTATTTACATGAAAACTTACAGTAACTAATCACTTAGAAAGACTAGTCAAAACAAACAAAAACCCCCATTTCATTAAATTAAACAGCCTCAATTACAGAAAGTCTGACACAGCCAAGATATAATTATGATCAACATCAGACAGAGATGCATAAAAAGTGAAAAGTGCAGTCAGAACATTCAGTGTGTCAAGCACAGTGAATGTGATCCCAGCTGCACAGTATCTCAATATAATTAAACCACACATCTTACATAATGTAAGTCAAATGACAGGCAAGAGTGAAGTAACAAACAGCTTTCTGGTGCAGGAATACTAGCAGTGAAAGGTTATTCTCAAGATTTTTTTAAAAGAGCAGGCCAAAAATAAATTCTGGGTGTTTCTCAATGATGAGCATCCTCTTTCACTTTAATATTATGACCTGTGTGCACAGCCCAAGAAGCATTTAGTTAGTCTTGTATTATAGTAAAAATCCAGCAGATTTGAAAATGAGAGCTAATTCTCTTACATAGACAGTCAGATTTAACAAAACCCAAGAAAACACTTTTCCCTGTGATATATTCACTGCTCTTTCCCCGCCTTCTCTGCAGTCTTCTATTTGTGGCAGTAAGATCCTGCTGAGTTTAATTAATGCACAGAATTCACTTCTTATAGTTGCACCAAGAAATAAGAACAGTTAAAGTATATATTTGTGACAAGGGATATTAGCTACTTTGAGCTTTTGAACTGAGGCAAGCAGTAGCAGAGTCCTGATGCCAAGGGAAGTATTACTGTAGCACAATTTCTGCAAAATATCTCCCAGTCAAATCCAAGGTTTATTTCTGCCATAAGTGCACAATTATTTGAGCTGGTGTTTGCTCTGGAGCACAGTCTAGAAGAGCAGAGCATACCTGGATTCCCCTCCATCCCCAGCTGGACTACCTGACTGTTCAGAGGAATGGTGGGACTACATCTAGCAGTCAAAATGTGTGGCAGAACTTTTTGAAGAGCAGAAAAGCCAGCTCTACTGTAGACAGGAGAATCAGAACTGTGGCACCACAGCACTTGGAGCATTTTTACTGCCAAAATGACACATCCAGTTTCTTGGGTTGTGAAACAAGCATGGATGCCTGTGCTGTTGCAGCAATGCTGGTAATGATATCAGATTATAGCTCATTTCAACCTTTTACGAACCTACATAAACGTCCAGACTTGAAAAAAAGCCACTCAAAGTAATAGAAAATGTGATGGCTTCTACCTAAGAAAGTCAGGTTTTATCATCACTGACATTTTAGGATGTAAACAGAAGTCCAAATAGTGCCATAAATGAAGTTGTAACCAGGGTAGCCTGGGGTCACTCACATATGCTACAGCCCACCTTGATTTAAGTCTTACATCTTATACAATTTTTTCTTACCTACATCCAGCTTTAGAATGGCTGAGTAGTAAAAGATGTTAAATGTATGTCAACCAGAGATGGCATTAATATTTTCCCCTACAAAAAGATGCTACAGTACAGATCTAGAATGTTTCACATAGGAACAACATAAATGCTATGACAAAAGAGAAAGGTGTTCTCTCATGATTCACAACCTACATCAATGGCATTCCCTGGGAGAGACTCAGCTTCTTTACTTCACTTGTAAGGAACAGTTACAGAAAGTTCTTACAGGTTTGCTAAAAGCTTATCAAATTATATTAATTCTTTAGGGTAGATCTGCTGCATAAGTGGTGGTAGAGAAGGTTGGAGCTAGAAAAGCAGTGGTGCAGGGAACAGGACTATGAATCCAGTTCACTTTTATCACTTAGAGATAGGATATTATTTTCCAGTGTCTGTCAGTCAGAATGAAACTGGAAGTGAAGGACAAAGTCCAACTCCATTCACTCAATGCCTGTTACCCCTCCACAGGTGACAACTCTATTGAATAAACAGCAGATCCTATTTTAAACCCCTGTAGTCTAATCCATTACCAGATTTAAAATTATATACATTATAAAATGTATATGTACATGTCCATTCCCCAGTTATTCTTAAACAGAGAAGAAATCCAGGTTCTATGCTTAAAATATTCCACACGTTCCCATGGAAGAGTACAGTGAGGGGACAGAACCAACCTGTTGGCTCACAAAGGCTGAAAATTTAAACAAATGGATCAATAATTTTCTACCTGAAAAATATTACGAGTTCTCAAAACATAGAACTTCACTTTTGTAAGCAGATCAAAGACAGTCTCAAGCTTTAAACTGTGCCTTTAATTTCCCTCTTATGGGTAATGAACACATATCCAGTCAGGACATAAGCCTGCACTTGCTTTAATCATGCTGGGTGCCAGCTACAGATACATGAAAAGCAATTCTGTTAATTAAATACAGGTGTCAAGGGCCATTCTTGATGCCCAAGAGCAAGCTATCAGCTGGACTCCAGCTGCCACAGAAGAAAAACACACATTTCCCATAGGTCCTATGATGACATCTAGTTCTGTAAGGCTGTCTTAGATTACCTGGAACTCATAAAATGGCACTCAAGCTCTGTATTTGGCAGTTAAATCACTCTCATTGTCCCACTGACCTCCATATATCAGCTCGAGTGAGTAACTTCCAAGAATAAAAAGCTGACTCTGTATTCAAGAATGTACAACACCAGAACCCCCAAAGGATTCACCTTTAGCTGTGACACTGCAGGGCTGGGACTGCTACAAATCAATGACAGAAGCAGTGACAGAAAAGCTGCAGGTATCACCACACAAGACATTGAAATAAAATATGATAGCTCTCTCCCAAGTTACAGGTTCTACTGTCATTCAGGTTTGTGCATATAAGTAAAATATTATCAGAAACGAATTCCTGAAAAATTATTCACAGTGGTGCTATCTCAGTCTATTCCATGTGTTCTCTGCCCTCAATAAGCACACCAGAGCAATCTTTTATTTGCCATGAATACCTGTGCTGACTCATGTAACCAGTTAAAAAGCCAATAGCAAAGTGCCCACGTTAAGTGCATGGTTCTCTTTCTCTATTCTCTAATATATCAACAACAGATAAAGTAGATTTTAGACACAAGAGAACAACAAAAGCAATTATACATCAACCCATTTCCCCAATTTGCTAATGAGAGCCAAAGAACAACACAGCAAGAAACTTATTGCTCACTAAGATCTGTGCAGGGAATGAAGCAAAGCACTTACCGTGTCTTGGGACTTGTCCTTGACATCATAGACTGTCAGTTTTATTTTAGTTTCCTCATAGATGGGGTACTCCGGTGGGAAGGTCACACCAGTCAAAAACAGTGGATCTTTTGTACCCTGTGCAACATGAGTAAACACTCAGTAAGGAAACAGCAGTGTCACGTGTGGGATGTCACTATGGAAGGACAGAAACCCAAAAGGAGTCACCTGTCTACAGCAGAGACATGGACACATCTCGGTTTTATTACCCAATCAATGAGAAAAACAAACCTTAAAACTTTATCAGGAAAAATAAAAACAAACAAGCAAACACCAAACAAAACCACAACAACTTCCTGGAAAGTTTTTTTTTAACTGGAAAGGATTTGAAGTGCTTCTGAAGCAGAGTCTAGTAACACATTTTTAAACAGCTCAGGCAGTCTCAGGTTCTGGAATACAACCTGTAATAACCAAACCCTTTCTTACTCCCACGACACTTTCTGAAAGTACTGCAATTTCATCTTAATTTAAATGAACTAAAGATTTTACTTGCACACACATACAAAAGAGAGCAATCTTCATTAAGCCACAATAATAAGTAGATAGAAATGCTACAGAGACTCTCAGTATTACATTAGGATATTGATTTGTAGAGGGGGGATTGAAACACTCCTCTTTACTCAGTACTGCAATAAAAGAACATTCCCATGCTTTGAAACATTAACATTACACCTAAAAGCTGTAAACAGAAGTAACTATACCACAGCCAAACATATACAATTAAATCAATCATCCAAAATGTTGTTTATAATTTCCTAAAGTTTAATTATACTTAATTTCCAAAGATTACCAGGCATGTATACTTAAATTTTCCATTTAAAAAAAAAGGATTGTGCATGACAAAGATAATTTATCTTGTGGATTAACTTTCTGTGCCCCTGCCTTCCCCGCCACCAAAGCTTCACTACAAAGCTGAAAACCTTGACAAAAAAATTCAGGAATTTATTGAGGTCTAGGTCATTGCATTAGGAAATGCATCAACTTCAGTTTTTTAAAAAACACATAGTTATCTATTCATCTTTTGCACGACATCATCCCAGACAGTCTGCAATGAAACATCCTGATCAGATACAAGATATTTGAATTAAGCAGTTTCAGGATAGTTGAGGGCTGAAACCATAATAATTTAATTAGTAGTTGGTTGAAAGTAATCACACAAAGAGCTCATGAAACATTCTCATTGTATTTAACAGTTAAAACAAGCCTCTGGCGAAATCATGTGTGTGTTTACAATGAGACTTCCCTGCTCTTAATGAATCTCTGCAGTAAGTTAAGCAAGTTACACCTACGTTGCTCACACCTCATTTTCTCTGAACCATTTTTGCTGTTTCTGACACCGATGCTTACAGGGCAAAGTGAGGACTAGCAAAGCAGCCTCAGACAACTTTTGTTGTAATGTATGATGCAAGTTACTAATTATTTAATATAAAGTCACAGACATTACGTATGCACATACTTTTCCCAAATTATAGATGTAGGGTCAAACTTCTCAAATTGCAAAAGTATCAACTCTCTACTGGAAAAAATAGAACAAGTAGTAAACAGGATAACAGACCACATAATACAACTATATTTTTTTGCAATTTAAAAATACTTTTCAAACTCACTATACTCTTAATTAAGTTTTATTTTGCATTGCCTTGTCCCTTCATGAGAGCAACTTTTCCCTGTTTCATTCTAAACCTATGTCTGGAGAGTCGGAATATTCTCCATGCCTCCACTTGGAACAACAGAGCTTTCATGAAAAGCCAAGTTAATTTCTGTTTATCCTGGTTAAATGCCAAGAACTACAGCACACTTAGGTATGCTTTACTAACTGCCAGAGTGTGCTTGTCTTACCTAAGACTGTGCACTAACTTGTTTTATTCCTAATTCACTCTCTCAGGAAGAAATGAGCATTCCATTAATCAACACGTTAATCGAACAAGAAACACTCACCTCCACGATTTCAGTGCTTGAGTACCGCGTCAAAATGTGCTCTGCTGGGTGCACCACTGAGACTTGGATAAACGTATTCAGCTTCCGATCACGGGTAGCAGCCACTAGATCCTTGCATGCTGGAGACAGTGCAAAATAAAAATAAAATACTCAAAAGCCAACTCCAGGAAAATGCTGTCGCAGGCACTGAACAAAGCAGACCATGCTCTGGCTCCAGATTAAATCTCCGGAGACAAGTCGAGTTAACAGAGGAAGTCCCTTGGAAGTAACCTACAGAAATAGGAAGTCACATGCCACAGAACCGAGCTGAGATCTCGTTTCCACTAAAAATACTTGCAGCTTCTGCAAAGCTCCCTGCCAGAGGCTCATCAGCCCAAGTCCACGAGCGTGCGTGCGCATACGCTGCAACAGTAGTTAATTTTACATAAGTACTCGTTTAATTTGCCCACAAAATCTCTCTTAGCAGCCTTATTGGATCTGCTCTCGTCTGACAAATTTCCCAGTTACACAACCGTTTCACACACATTCTAAACCAGCTAATTGCTTCAGTGGTTTAAGTTGGTTTATACAGTTTATTATGACTTGTGAACTTAGCAGAACTAGTTATCAGGTATAAATCTACATACCTGAAAGCAGACAGCAACATAACCAATTCTTTTGTCAGCAGCTGGTATATAAATGAGAATTGCATTCTGCCTATAAAGCATCATTATTAAAACTCGTTCTACCTAATAGAGAAATTCAGTTCTGGTTTAGTAATTCATTTTTATCCTGGGCTCAGAATCGTGCAGGTGACTGAGATCGTTCTTTAGACTAACACACCTTGTGCCTTCAAAATGAAAGGGTGAAAGCACTGAAGAAAAGGCAGGAAATAAATAAATGCACAATTAGCTGCTACACAGAAGGGACACAGATTAATGGGGCATGCATTGGCTCAAAAGCAAAAACAATTCACCTTCTATTCTTCCCTAAGGAACACAGAGCAGTGAACAATGTGTTGGGATCTACCCAGTGCTTTCTGCAGGGTAAATAAACTACCCTGGGATCTCAGAAGCCTGAGGCAAGCAAAGAAAAGCCTATGGATTCAGGAAGGGTAATTGTCAAGAAAGAGTTGAGGGTATTTTCTACAAGCCACTGCCTACCAGGGGCTTCCTCAAGTGCAGCTGACCTTTAACTTTTCTAAAGGTGAGTCAGATTATCCTCACAGCAAGCAAACTTGGTCTGATGAGAAGCCAATGCTAGAAAAGCTCTGATACATACAAAAGGCCAACTCAGCTTGTTTTATACCTTTCTTTTTCCTTTGGGCTTGAACCTGCTGCTGGAGTAAATAAAATGAAAACTGGCTGAAGCTTTTTCACCACTCTTTTATTACAGTTAAAAGAGACAGGGAGACAATTAAATCTAACCTTCAGAGTCTAAAATTGTTGCTTTAGTCCAAATTGCCAATGAAATCTCCTGGTACATAGTCTCAAACTGTCCCTATTATAATTTGGTGGGAAAAGTGGGATAAGCATAAAAGTTTGTGCATGATGAAATCTTTCAGAAACAGCTGATGTAACAGCACCAAGTAGTGAGCTGCCAGCAAGTCTTTGCTAAGACTCACAGCATTATTAAAATGACTGAATATTAGCACTACTTGACACCACCTGAGAAATTACTGACATAAAGAAAAGCAGTTGCCAAAGCACAAAAGGTCGGGCAGATACCTTTTGACACTATTTGACTTTGTCCTCTCTAAAGCTGACCACAAAAGTAGTAGCAGATTACTGAGATGTCCAAACACAGCCAGCTCCCCCCGCAAAAGCTGATCTCAGGCCACCATACAACTCCTAAATATTGCACTCCATTTTTTGGAATGTAGCACAGTTTCAGAGGAATGGCAAGAGAGCTCATGTTTACTATCAGAAGCTGGAACAGAGAGACAGTCAAATTTTTCACACCCACCACACAGGAAGGCTAGTCAGCTCACAATTCAATAGAATACAACAAAAGGGAGAAAAACAATGAGATACAATCAGACCCCAAAAAAACACTACCAGTGACTCGGGCAGGAGCTCTACAGCTGAACTCTTGCAAAAAGTACTAGAGCATGATGAATGGAGGTAAAATCCTCACAAATAATAGTTTGATCTAGCTGTGGCTTGTCTCAAATATATTATCTAGATGTGACTAAATCTTTTAGTTGCCAAAAGCACGGGTTTTTATGCCATTGAGAAATCTTTAACAATAGGAAGAAGATTTGCACTACGTGGTCACCACCTTGGTGCTATCTGAACACAAGAGACAATTTATTTCTGTGACAGTACTGCAATCCAGTCATTAGATCATTTTTTCCTGTAAAAAGGTGGCTTAGCAGCATGATCTTGAATTTCATTGGACAGAGCTGAAAGGAAAATAACTCATCTGCATAGCTCCAGTAGGGAGGATCAGCATAAAGCACCAGAACTCTTTGGGAGACACCAGTGCAGAAGGATAAATGAAATTAAATGAAACCTGCATCTACTTTGATGACAATGTTATTTATCTCTATTGTGACACCGGACTACTGCTGTTCACAACTCGCCTTTCAGTCAGAGAGAATATTCAATAAAGTTGTCCCTGGTAAAGAACACAGAAGTTGTCACAGTTTGAGCCACAGTGCATCACTTCCCTTCAAAACAGCCCAAATGAAAAGTTTAACAAAACAAAAGGACTACTTTTAAGCTGATGCCAAAGAACAAAAGCTTGTTATATCCTGTTCGCAGCCTGGCAAGCTTCACAGCCCCATGCTGCACTACTGCCCTTAGAAAAACTTTACTATCAACATCTCCAAAACCTTAGGACTCCAAAGAAACATAATGGACATGAAACATTACACAGAAGAGCAGCTAGATGTTGTATATTTAAACCTGATAGGTATTATTAGTATACCACTCCAACAGAAACTGATGAAAACAAGCATGTAAGGCATTCTGAGGCTGTTTCCTTAACTGCAAAACGTAACACTGTGAGAGCAGGTAACAACATCAACGCACTTTCCACCATAACTATGCCCAAGCAGACCACAGGTGATGTTAATTCTCAATACTTCATTATGTCTGAATTAATTCTGGTAAAATTCATCGACAGAACTCAGTGAAACGAAGCGCCAGCTTGTACTTACATGCTGAAAGTATATGAATGTATTCATTGTGACTGTTGACTCAGTGTGTAAAAGCCTGAGTCATGCATTCCCCTGGTGACCCCACCTCTGCTGAGCCTATCGGTGTGCAATGAATGTTTAAGGAAGAACTGCATCAGGAATAACTTACGCTTTGATATCAACAGAGAAAAAAAGTTAGGCTAGCAGGAAGAAACAAACATCGATATTTCACTGATCTCTGTGCTGCACTGACATGATGGCAGTGCTCTTTGTCCTTCTGTGTGTGCCCACAAAAAGAAGCAAAAGGCTGGTAACTGTTTCCTCATGGGACCTTGGATGATTTTCTGAAAATGTTACTTCTATATAGGAAGAGAATAGAGATAGAAAAACTAAAAAACCCCAATTATTATATAGCAGTAAGAATAGAGATAGAAAAACTAAAAAACCCCAATTATTATATAGCAGTAAGAAGAAAGGAAACAAACAAAACTCAAAATAGAAATAGCCTGGAAATTTACCATCTACCTTTCCTCAAACTGTAACACTTGACCAGGCACTCAGCCCTCTCTGCTCCAAGCACAAAGCCCACTTGAAAAACAAAATGAAATTAATCTGGCAGAGAAAGAGGGAGATGCAGCATCTCCCAGAAATGGAAGAGATCCAGTAGCTAGAACACACAACGTGGGCAGTGGGAATGAAAGACATCCCCAGCTCAGAGTTGTTCGGGAAATGAGCCAAGGAGGAGACCAAAAAAATGGGAAATGGCATTGAAACTGAATAGTTTATTTTTGTTAGTGAGTGAAAACACAGTACGTGGGTGAATGGCTGCTCATACTCTGGATTCACACAATGCATGTATCAGCCTATATGACAGTGTGCAAGGTGGCTCTTCCTTTAACCAGTGACAGAAACGCTGTTTCCCACAGCTTCATTCCTTTCCATATTCCAAACCAAAACAGATTCCAGGGGGCTGGCTAGGAACAGGAATTAACAACATAACCCTGCTGTCTCCAGGGCATGCTATTTCGTACACTGTCCAAACAACAGAAAATTAGTAGTGTCTGAGGACAAGGGGCATGGGAAAAGCCTGTGTCTCACACGCATATCTATGTGAAGGTAACGTTCAAATTTTTATTCATTTCATTGATAATGCAGCAGCATTATTATCCCAAAGCAACTCAGTTTATAAATAATAATGTAGATTCTGTCTTGATAAACTAAGTTTACGTAAGTAAGGTGTTGTTATTCCTTAGTGGGCAAAAGGACATGTTAAAAAAGGGAATGCCACACTCGGACCTGTGCTACAAGCAGAACACTGAACAGCACAGAGTTTGCTTTCCTCCACTCTGGGGAGTGTTGGGGATGGTAGGGAAGTGTAAGAGAAGGAAGTGCACATCACCACTTGCTTCTGCCTTCACTGAAAAGGAGTACCTTCAGTCAGGCACATGCAAAACATTGCAATAATCCAATTTTGGAACAAAGAGGAAAGCTTTGGCCATACTTCTGAATTCAGAATGCAACTGCAAGAGGGCTGAGAACTGAATAGCAATGTGTTCCCTCTTTGGCAAAACATGCCTGAAAGCAAACAAAACAAACATTTGAGGATGGGCATTAGCACAGAATGGTGTTAATGAGCCTTCCTGCTACAGCCCTGTAATAAACCTCATTAACATTATCGTAAATACTACTAACTGGTCATCCCATTCCTGTGCCAGCAGGAATACTTCAGTGTGCTGATGGGGACAGAACAGAGAGGTTGCTCCCACCATTTGCAAAGTGAACTCTCACAATAATTCACCATGCAACACTAAATGTCAAAAAGTGGGGCCACAAAAAAGATAATGTCCATGTTATCACAAAATGAGGGCACAGTTACACAGTCGTGCAACAGGCATGCGTTAGGATGGACCCTCTTTAATTGTAGTGACCAAAGCAGATGCTCAGACTCAGGTGAACTCTATAACCTGTGTAATAGAAGACACACTTGGAGCACATATGCAAATAAGTAAAGATTCACTGATTTTTAGCTACGAAGACATTCAAGATCACTGTTCCTGTCTCTGAGGATGAGAGGCTTGTATAAAAATAATATATCTGTTCTCTAGAACATACAGTTGGTTGCTAAAGTAACCCAGCTATATTTTCAAGGAAATGCACATACATAAAACAATTAGTATCCTTCAGGGACATGTGTAATAAACAGCAGGAAGAAAACTTCTACCAACAAATGAAGAAGAAAGATGGCAGAGAAGTCTTAACCAATGAAACATAAAAAAAGAATCTCTATGGCATCTCTACAGGTACAGGTTTTGGGGGGATAAATCCCCACAAACACAAAATAATATTAACAGTGGTAGCTGCAAATAATATATCAGTATGCTGCCCAGAAAAACATCAGTCATTACCCACTTAATTTGCAGCTAAAAGAATATGATTATTTATGAGTCATTGAAATAAGATACACATGAATGCTGCTGGGGGGAAATGCTGTATGCTGATGGAGGGTAGGGATAAGTGATCATGCCCAGGAGTTGAGATGCCAGCTGCACTCATCATGTTGGTTGCAGATGAAGTGATTAATCTGGTTAGAATTACCACCAGGAAAATCAGAAATTGTCTATTTCAGAACAAGGTCTGTGTGAGTGTGGGGGGTATAGCAGCAAGGGGGCTTTGATCCCAGCTCAGGTGGTGGAGTGTGACTACCAGAGTGGCACTTGGGTGGTCAGACAGGGAAGTTCCCTTAGCAATGCAAAGGTTTCCTCTGCAACTTTTAATTGCCATGCCAGCATTGCCTTAGCAGAGGTTTCAATTCTTCTGGTGTGCTACATGTCCTCTTACAGCTTTGCTATTCAGCCTGGACAACCCCAGACACTTAGGGGTCTAAGTATGATAGATGCAAGAGGCTCAGGAGAGGCTGACTGCATCAACACAGCTCACAGGCATCATATCTGCACTGCAGGAGGGAATGTGTGGTTACACGTGTTAAGTATCCATCCAGCGCTACTTACATTTGCTGTGCATTGATTCGCTGCTAGCGTCAGATGATCTGTTCCAGCACATCCACAATCCTGCTCGAGCTTTACTTACAGATGTGGAAAACTGAATTCCATCATCTCTGTGCTCTAGACTTCAGCTACACAACAGCAATAAGAGAACTTCCACCCTGGCTTAGAAAATGTCCTTATGTAATGAAACAAACTGCTTTTGATCAGGAATTTTGAACAATTTTAATTTTTGGAAGTGTGTCTGAGAATATATATCTCTGAGTAGCTCTTTCAAGTAATTACAAAAACATCATTTTTCCCCAAAAGACTTACAGAGCACACTGTGACTCTAATACACAGAAAACTTTCTCAGAGATGCTGCAGTAGACTTGTGACAGCAAAGCAGATCTCCTGCTGTTTGCTTTAGATTAACAATTATCCTCTTTGCTTCTATTCTAAACTATTCTACTCATGGCACCACCTTCTAATGATACTTAGGCTCTGATCTTCCATTTTCTACTGAAAGAAATTAAGAAAGAAGGGGGGGAGGGGAAGGGCTTGAAGCCTTACAAAAACTTGCTATAACATTACTACATTCCAAAATATATTCATATCAAAATCAATTTTGATAGTGCTATTCCAAGGTTGCAATTTATTTTGGTGTCGTTGGTATTTCAGAATACCACAAAAGGGTTTAAATCCTCAGGGAAACAGAGCTAAATACCATTTCCTACTTCACCTTTTCCTAATATTATCATTTCAGGTATCTAATGAAGCAGTAATCTTGCTGTAATTTCTCTCCCAGATTTCTCACTATCCAAAAAGTAGAGTGGTTAAAAGTTAAAGTACCAGACAAAGAAAGAGAAAATCTGTAAATGGCATTTTTCTTTGAACTATGACCTTCTTTATACCATAAGCTCTCAGAAAATAATTAGAATCTATAACCATTTCTTTTAGATTTCTAAAATAAAATACATACTGCTGATTCCTAACATTTCCCATCTCTGTGGAAAAAAAATAAATGCAAAAAAAAATCAGCAATACCACAAGAAGATGAAAAGAAACAAAAGTGCCAACTCTCAAAGTTTTCAGTCTGCCACATCTTTTCTTATTACAACACCACACATTGCTTCCTTTGACAAGAGCATTTATTCACTGCTACACCACTTGTCAAGTGCAGCATTACATGGGTTTGATCCTCAGCGTGCAGTATTACTTTACAACACTGTAGAGACAGGAGTTTTCTCTAATATGTAAAGAAAATTGTGCTGTTGCTTAGCCTGACTGCAAATCCATGTCTCCATATGCATCTTCATAAGATTCTTTCAGGCTTGGTGAGGAAAGATGGTCCCCTCACAAAAAACAAAGGAAGGCAGTCAAGAAACGCAGTCCAGCAACTACAGCAGACAAGAAGGTTCAGGAAGAACTCTCAACAACCTGAAATCTTTTAGGGTGCTTCTTTGCTGCACAACAGCTGCTCTGAGCAGCTGTATGGGAGCTACTCTGGCTCCTGGGAAGAAGTCCAGCCACAGGAGAAACAGATCCACCTGTAGCCTGGACATGCCACCCCAAGCAGCTGATGTTACATTGACAGTAATTTCATTATTATAAGTTGCACTTCTGGGTATCGGCAACTGTCTTGGGTTACAATACAGAGTGTGAGAAAACGTATCTATTCTATCACCATCTGTTGAGGGTGGGGGCAGTGATCCTTAGATCCAAGGGAGATATTCTGCTAATGGACCATCCATTGAAACCAGGTTGGGCATTGTTCTTTATCTTTTCACAACCCATCCTTCCTCCAGCGAGTCATTTTCTGCTAATGGCCATTGAGTCCCACTGTGGGACTGATAAAATTACTGCATCCCATTGGAAGTTGCTCCAGCCAGGGGGAAGAGCCCAGCATTTCTTACCAAGATAAAAACAGAGGTTTTGGGACACTAAGGGAGCCCCTTTCTCCACTGGACTCCAGAGGAAAACCGGATTTCTCCACATCACCACTGGACCTCCAGAGGGAAACTGCACCTTGTACAGGAGCACTGCTCCAACTGAGCCACATCTGTCACTGCAGGAGGATGCAGCCACCATTTAATGGGACTGCTGCCAACACCCTGCCTGATGGGGTGTCAGGTTGTACTCTGACTTTGTCAGGGTTTGGAGTTTGTTTCTTTGTAGTACTGTATTTCTATTTTAATTTCCCTAGAAAAGAACTGTTATTCCTAATTCCCATATCTTTGCTTGAAAGCCCCTTGATTTCAAAATTATAATAATTTGGAGGGAGGGGGTCTGCATTCTCCATTTCAAAGAGAAGCTCCTGCCTTTCTCAGCAGATACCTGTCCTCCAAACTAAAACAGTAACTTTTCTTTCTTTGTCCATATATAAGTCGCACCTGATTATAAGGCGCACTTCTGGGTTCAGACCAAAATTTTAGTCAAAATGGTGCGGCTTATAATTGTGAAATTACTGTACATCTAACAAATGCTGCAGGTTTAGAGGCTGTGTTAAGGATTTTGTGTAAAATTCTCTGGAGCCAGCTCTGTAATTAATTGTAGGCTAATTGATGTGTGGCCACAGCCCTGATCCCTATGAGGCTCTGCTGGTGAATAAAACTATTAATTCCTTCTTTAAGTAAAAATGTTACAGAGTAAAGGTAATCAAATGAAGATGCCAGGACATGATGCAGTAGGGAGCTACATTAGCAACAGCAACTCACAAAACAAAAGACAGAAAATAATAAAAGTCAACTATAGATGTAGTGTCTCACTGAATAGCCTTAAGATTCATCTGTGTGAGAGGAACTGTGTTCCTTTCACTGTGCCAAAGACAGGGAAAAGAAAGTGATGTAGTTTCAACTTGATAAAGATTAATTAAAAAAAAAAAACAAAATAAAATAATCTTAAAACCCCACCAAAATCACCTCCTCAACATATCCTAAGGGATGATAGTAGCAATGTTTGAGCCCTGTAGTACTCTGCATGTGTAGTGCTCAAAAGAGGTAAAATGGGGCCCTAAAAAAAAGTAGGCAGCATATGATTTACCTATATGTTTGTAATTTTTTTTTTTTTTCATTTTTAACCCCTACCTCTGCTGGGTTTCTAAATGTCAGGCTGATTTACAATTGTTTCTCATTGCATGGGTGTTTGATGTTGAAAATGATCAGTGAGTGAGACAGCCTAAAAAACCTGGTTCTCTACAAAAAAATACAATACAAAGCACTGACTAATCCCTCCAATATGCCAGAGGTGACCTTTTAGCAAAACAAAACCCACACACCTCAAAGGAAAGCAGACTAAAGTGTACTTCAAAGACAAGGTCAAGAAGAGCAAGATACACTTATAATCAAAGGAGAAAACTGATTTCTGCAATCCAGAACAATCACTTTTAGCCCTGTAATGATTAAATTTCCTGGTAGGGAAATGCTTGATACATGTTAAATAATCTGCATTCAAGCTGTAGTTAAAAGGAGAAGATGTTCCAACATAAGTAAGACTTGTTTGAAAAGGTAGTAATTCTGGATTAATATCTAAATTAAACCAAGATAAACCAAGTCCAAATAAGAGAATGATTAACTCCGCAAAAGATTTTGAAGTTGTGATTCTGGCCAATAATTAATCATTGCTTTAATAGCATGGGACCTACAAAAAATAGCTAACTAGAACTCCTTCACAAGAATTTTAGAACACACATATTTGTATTTTTTTCACATAAATGACAGAGTCCAGAAATAATAAAACCTCACAGGTCAAGGGTCATGTCAGAGGACGAACTTTAAGGAATCCATCTCCCACAAGCATCCTGTATTTGTTTACTTGTGTATTCTGAAGAAATAACCTTTACTCCTAAACTTCTCCAAAAAATGTACCTCAGCTATGAGAACTCTGGTGGAACAGACAAACAGCCTTCTAAAAAGTACAGGGTGAAAAACATCACAGTGACTGTAGCTATTGTGATTGCCTAGATGGAATTTTAAAGTAACATTTTTAAAGCAGCACATACATTTGTATGTATTTGTAGTTTTATTAATATCAACAACAAGCTCATTTCTCCTCCAAGATACTGGCTCATAATTATTAATCTAAATTTTCAACTCTGCAGTTTATATTTTGAAGATTTAAAAGGGGAGACATTAATGATTTCTTCAAAGGAGAAAATTTGATCCTTATACTATAAATAAACTCTTATTTCTAGCAGAAGTTTCTTCAAGGGTGAACAATGGCTATTTACATGCAAAAATAATATATTTGAAACTGCCTTGATTTTGATATGTTGACACATGTAAAGACGTAGCTGACTCACAGAGATAGAATTTTAAATTATTTCCACTCATTTGTACAAAAAACCATTAGTTTGGGACTAAAAGGAAACAAGTAAACAAAAACAAAAAACCCAAGAATTTTTTTGTCTCTGTAGAGACAGCACCTGGCAGATTTGAGATCTAAATCCGGAATTACCCTAGGTATTGCAGCTCATCATCTCAAAGTTGGAAACAGTGCTAGCCCACTTCAGTTTCTAAAGCAGCTCATTGAAACTCCTACAGACATCAATCCTCACTTGTCAGGTGTGAAGAGTGGTTTTGAATATTGAAGTAAATTTCAAAAATGTTTCTTTATTATATATCAATTTTTAAGTCCACATAACAGGCAAAAACCACTCAAAAATATGGTTGATAATAATAATTACAGTGTCCATAACTGGACTAGAAAATCTATTTGCCACAGGGGGTAAGGGCAAAACAATGAAGAAAAGCATTCTTAAGTATTTTGTTTGTTTTCAGTAAAGAACCTCGGGTCAGTCTGCCAGTCATGCTGCATCTAGTGTTGTGTGGGATTTTGTGCTGCTGCATTTAGGAGAATTTCAGTTTCCTCAGGGCCTGCAGGAGAACCTGATTTTTTAGTCAAATCTCACCGCAGGACATCTATTTCAGAATTTCAGAAGTACATCTATACCTAATGTGTCCAGAAGGGGAGGATTACTTCAGTTTTCTGTTAATTCGACGATTTTCCATTTATGTAACCTCTCTTTCTACATATAAGGATTAAAAACAAGTCCATTGGGAAATGGTTTATAACTTCAAAGTATTACTGCAATTATTTCTACAGGCAAATTCAGAGATGTATTTAACAACTGCCACTTGAAACACATGTTCAGCTAATGCAGTGAAGTACCATTAGAGTCAAAAAAGTCAAGAGCTATCATGCTTTGAGTTATTAAAAAATGTTTTCAGTTAATATATTATTGGACTAACAACAGACTTGCTTCATTTCTGTTGAGTCATTACCATTCTGCACAAGAAGCACAGAACTCTGACTACTATAACCTGTAAATCATTTGCTTGCTTTTTGTCTTCCAAATAATCTCTACCCTTTTGGAATTATGAGGTGACTTTACCTTCACAGAGAAAGATACACAAGGAAAGAGATGGAAGCAATTCTCCAGGCAATTTTTCCTGAAGTGTTCTACAGTCTGGGCTAAAGGTTAGAAAAGACCAACTGCAAAAAGTGACAGCAAAAAGGTTATAAGTAAACTCTCAACAAGCCAGATAAATCCACAAGTGGGTTTTAAACAGAGTACTCTGAGCCTCCTCACACCTGCTACCTGGCTTGGGAGGTATTTGATGTCCCCAGGTATTTAAGCTTTGAACCCTAGGAGGTCCCTACACACCTGCAGGTTGGCTCCAGGGCACATCCCTGACAGAGAGTGGAGCAGCTCCAAGGCCACCTCTGGCCCTGTCAGGATCTGAAAAGCACACAGCTCTCCTGACAGGCTCAGGCTGGCAGGCAGGGGCAGGGCACAGCTGCTCATCCACATTGTGCAAAAGAAACATCACTGCTGATTTCCTTCACTACACACCCAGCAGGGCTGCTGAAGGAGAAACGGGGCCAGTGCCTCTCTTGATTCAGTAGAGCACTGGACCAGAAAGGGGTCACACACAGAGCAGATCCACAGGTTTAGCATTCTGCTCACCTCTAACATCACAGCTGCAAACCACAAAAAGTTGCAAACCATTACACAAGAGGGAGGAAGACTTAAGAGTCTGCTTGTGTCCACTCAAAGCTGTCTCACCTTGACTGCAAAATAAGGAAGATTTTCCTGGCAGTAGGCATAGATTGCACAAAAGATAATTGTAATTTGGTATTTTTCATATATTTTTTACATTCCATTACCACTGAACTCAGGTTGCTGCCCACCATCACTCCAGAACTGAGGTCTACCTCACTGGGAAAAAGAGCACTAATCTTTTCAGTTTCCTCAGCTTATTTTGTCTTTGACCCAAATTCCTTTCTTCACAGAGAAAGGGCTAACATTTTCAACCCAGAATAAAAGTCCATTTCAGTTTTATTCCTGGCCAACACCACTGCTGTAAATACATGTTTACTAAAGATGATTTACTTCTAGTTTTCATTTTACAAACATTCCTACAAATATCTCTTCCTTGAGAGAATATACATGAAAAGCAATAAACATAATTTTGTATGTATACAAAAAATCATAAAAATGAGCACCAGTGACATATAATCCAGGCCAAGAGGATCCACAAATCTAATTTAACAACAGTTGACTCTATCCAGTCCTGACTCTGTCTGCCCAAAAAGAAAGGCGATTCAGGCTACTTTTAAATTCTTTAGGTGTTTTCAGTGTGCCCCACATAACAGTGTAATGATGATTCAAGGGTGGAAGTTCCCTAGAACAACTTAAATCCACGTAGATAGCAACAACTTTAAATAGTCTAATTTCAACATAACTGTAAGTGATTTTTTAGAGATCCTGAAGATTTTTTAGACCAAAAGCAAGGTACCAACAACAGTGAGGATCAACAGATACTTTACTGTCCATATACAGTACAGAATATTAGAGGAATCCATGTCAAACCAAATCACTACCAGCTCTAAGAAGTCTCCAAAACCTTTCTGGAAAGTTACATGACAAATCCCTGGCACAGAGATATTAGAATCTGCCTTAAGCTTAACAAATCCAACCCCCCTGCCTAAGCAGGGTCAACTACAGACTGCAACCATTTGGGTATTCATCCAAGGACAGACTTTATAACCTCCTGAGGTCATCTGTGCCAGTGCTTAACCACTCTCACAGTAAAACAAATCCCAATTGTCCCTGTCCAGTAATTCCAAAATAAATTTTATTTCTCATTCCTGCCTAGGAAAAAATCCCAGAACTGCAAGGACCATTAGGCAGCAGCAGAGAAAAGTAAGATGTCAGGCACTGAAGCACACAACCAGGGATACTAAAAACGGCTCTTCAGCAAACTTAGTGGTGCACACAATTTCTTCTTCAAGTAGATATAAAGTTTAAAATTTTAATGCTACCACACTTTGCAGTTTGATGAAAAATGCACTGTTTCTAGAAGAAACAGTGTTGTTTTAAAGGATTTATGAAGCTGTGGAGAAGACCAATATCTATTGCTGAAAACACTGTGCAGACACTGTACACCTTTTAAGATTCTCTGACAAAAGCATAGTTAAGGAAAAAAAAAAACAAACCTACTGCATTCTGAATAGTTAAAATGTCAGCTTCCTGGGAGGCAGGGAAAGGTTGGAAGAAAGCAGCAGGGCCAGGACTGCCATCCAAATCTCAGTTGTAGGTAAGGAACTCTTACAGAGTTTTTTACAACAACAAAGGAATAATACATCTTTATTTGGCTTGTTGATCTCTGTGTACAAGTATCTGCAATAGAAAGCATTCTCAATGAGGATCCAAAGAGTCCTCTTCATTCAGACAAGATTCCTGGACCCACAGAGAAATCAGTCATAGATTTATTATGCACCAAGTAAGCACAAAGCCATTTGGTCACTTAGGGGCCGTCCTTGTGGATGTGCAGTGATAAAACGGGACATTGAGCTCAGGGCCACTCTCACTGGGAAGATGCTGCCCAGAAAATCTCCTTCCATGGCAGAAAACTGCCAGGTTATCCCCTTCCCAGATGAGCCACACCTTCTCCCACTCGCTCTCTTCTGCCATTCCAACATCCCAAAGCCCGAAGGGGTAAAGGACGCGTGCGTTTGTGTATGGGCAAACAGCCCCCGCAAGTCAAATCTCCTGCTGAGATCTACCACACCCACTGGGAGCCATCCTAGGGGATCTGGAGAGCCTCTTTTGAGAAAAATCAGGTTCAGATATTGAACTGAAAAGAGCACACGGACTAGCAAGACAAAGAGGAGAAAGTATGCACAATAGGAGGTTTATCTTCAGGCAAAAGGGGGAAGAGAAAAATAACGATGGAAAAAGAGCAGCAGTGTGTGCCAAAAATAACTTCTCTCTAATGCAATGATCTTTAATCCTACTTTCCTATGAACTAGTTTAAAAATACCCTGGAAACACAAGTTTTCCATTTCATCAGAATAATTGAAAAATTAATGTCACATTTACCAGAGCACCCAAGAATTCAAAAGCCAAGCACTGTGCTTGTGAAAATATTGAAGAAAAAATTAAGGTATCCACTGAGTTATTTGTTGGTGTTTTTTTAATACCCAAGTGAGAAAAAGTTTACACAAAAGCTCAATTTTGAGAGAATTTCATAAAATCTCTACCTATAGGTAAAAATTGAGTAATTCTGGAGCCCTTTTCCTACATAACTTTCAATCAGCCTTACAATTATCATTGTATTACTGATAGCTAAGAGTGTTTTACCTCAGAAACTAGAAATAGTTCAGGTAAAGCAGCATGGAGTGAGGTAAATGAGTCCATGCTAAGATTGAGCTCTTGTAATTAATCTGTTTCCTCACTGGGGTACTGAGCTGGCACTCCTCTTCACAGAAAACCCAACAGTTTTCAGCATAGATACAACCCTGCCTCTGAAATTTTGGATAAAAGGAATATTGCAAACATGAGACAACAGTTGTAAAGTCTGAGAAAAACATGCCATAGACACACAAGCAGCATTTTCAGTATCAAGAAAAAAAACCAAACCTGATTTTACTGACAAGACTACCAATTTTATTTATTTAAGGTTTGAAAAGAAAAGGTCCTTCCTAGTCTTATCCTCCTTTTTTTTTCCCCCTGGACTTCCAAATCCAGCGGTTTTCTAACTGACAAGATTTCAGGATTTGTAGATTCCTTACAGAATTTAATCCTATTATCTGCTGCATCATTGGAGAGCTAAGATGATAAACCCCTGTCTCTCAGAATGGCTAAATTCCAAAAAACTCTTTCAACTGTTAAATAGCTTTTCAAATTCAGGTATCTACAAACTCCTCTCCAAACAGATTAGCCATAGCCATTCAAAATTTATCTGTAGGTAAGTGTTTATATCAAAACATGTGAAAGTCACTGTGAGAATCTGTATGCTATTAGATTTAAAAGTTTCCCTTAGTCACAGCCCTGATTTATACATATTTATATTTATGCGTTTGTCAATCACTTTCTCTTGGTTGTTCAAATACAATTTTTTTCCTAAAAGTAAAAGCTTCTGGAAACAGGAAATACTTCAATTTCATGGAGCAGAATGGAAGAAAACTACCTGAAACTCAGTTTGCACCTGGGTTTAGTATCGATACTCAAAACATCCTCATGCTTCTTTCTACTTGCATCAGCACATCAGCAGATTTCTGTAAATCCAGCACACAGGAATATACTCAGACAGAAATGATTTGGTCCCTCATGCTGGTTCATCCTCTGCTCTGACCCACTTCAGAGCAAACAAACATCCCTGCATTAAAACAGCTCATCATGGGGACTAACTGCTACATAGCACCCTGTAATGTAGAATTTCCATCTCTAACACCTACACAAGTTGAGTTTACACAAGTTAAAGCTAGTTAATGAAAATCATTATGTATCAATGGACACTGACAAGCTGGAAATATTTCTGTGACTACTTCTATTAGGAATTGCTTCTTACTGACACAGAAACAAAGTAGATAACACGCAAAAATGAGTAATGCCGCACTAGATATAACAAAATAAATTTCATATTTATGGATTACATAAAATAGATATCTCTATAACTCTACATATAGATAATTCCATTAAGAACTCTATTTAACTATAAAGTATGTAGTATTATAAGCAGAATTTTCAGTTTCTCTTAATATGCAAAAAGCAGAGAGAACACTAACTGTTCATCTTCCCAAGTTTCATTGTTGGAATTTTTGACTCCTTGCATATTAAGCCCTACAATTATTACAGATTAATATTTAAGGACTGTGACAGCATCCTGCTTCTCTAGCTGCAATGCAAATGAAAACAATCCCTGCCCTGAAGGGATTGAAGGATAGATTTCTAGAATTACAGTGCCTACAGGTACAGATTTTAAAATCCAGTCTAATTCTCTAGGACTCAAACCCACTTAAGCCAGAAAAAAAACCAAACAAGTATATGAGTCTTTGAAAAGGATTCTGGTTTTGAGCTTTTTGGAGCATGTGTCCATGACACACACCCATCCCACCTCACACAAACTGTTTCCTGGATTTGTTTTTTGAACATTACCAAATCTTGATGGTAGTATCTAGACAGTTTTGGCCTTTTTTTCCTGACAGAGTATGAAAAACTCAAAACTCAGGAGTTATGGTGAGTGATGCTCAGAGAAGTGCACAATGATGAAGGAACAGTGCTTTGAAAAGCTGCCTATTTAAAAATCCCAGACAGTTAGGCTTAGTATGGCAAGGGTATCACAGAATCCCAAAAGCCTTCTTTAAAGTGAGCAAAGCACTGTGGGAGGAGAAGTGGATTAAAAAAAAAATATGTGGGGTCACGGCAAATCTGTTTTCAAATGACTTTTCAGCAGTGTTCCCACAATGTGTACATATAACAAAGAAAGCTGTGAGTGCCAGAGAATGCAGGAGCACAGCAAGAAGAGCTGGTTCTCCTTGGGGGTCAGTAACTCAACAGCATTCATCAATTTGCTGGATTATTATACATTATCCAGCATCAAACACTGCCAAGAGAGGTGACAGCATGATGTGAAAGATGATAGGCATTCACTACCTTAAATCCTTTTTGGAAGGCTGTTTCACTTGTTGCTTTATCTGCACTGAAACCAACTGCAAGTCAGCTCAAGTTCTCCTGCAGAAGTGGGGGAAGAAGAAATTCCTGCAGGAGTTACTGCAAAAACATTACAAGCCCTAAGTCAAAACATGGCAACAGTCTCAGACTGGCTTGAATTGCTGTATCTTTGGGAGGATTCTTATCAGTCAAAAAAGGACTCATCCTAGCAACACTGAGTTACTAAGAATAAACTGCATTTAAGGCATCTTGTGCTGCAGTGCAAAAGTCTCAAAGCAGACAGAAGTCAAATAAGTAGTTCCCAGAGGAAAACAAGAACATTCTTTCCAATCACGTGGTAGCTCTTCAACATCCTGAATCTTTTCTGTTCAATTTAAATTGTCTTTTATTTACTATTTGTTGTTGGGATGTAACAGTAACTAACATACATCAGTAAATCTAAAGAAAAAAGTCTGACTAGCTGGTTTGGTGGAAGATGGAATTTTAGTGGGACTAGAACAAACTCAAGTAAAATTTGGCAAATTGTTACAACAACAAAGAGCAAAATGAATAAATAAAATAAATTTTAAAACTCCCAAACCCAGCTTTCATTTTTATATTTTTGTTGCTATTTTTTCTCATGTGGCCAACACAACTTGTTTGGAGGGATAAACACCTCTCAGCAATAAGTGACACTGTGAGTTTGATTCGCAGAGAAATTATTTACTCAAAAGTGTGATGATGACTTGTTTAAAAATTTGGTTAACCCAACAAAGCATAATTTATTCATCAACTCATAACCTGATGAAGAACAAGGATAACCAAATGGGCAAGTTCTGCTAGGATCAAGATTGGCTTCAAGTTTGTGGTAAGGATAAAACAAGTCTTTCTGCTTATCTTTCTTCCAGGAACAGTTGTTGCTGAAAAAGCTCCAGATTATGTTTCAGAATTGGAAAAATCATTTAGTCATGCTCTTTGAGCAGCAAGACCCTGAAGAAAAAAAACTTCTGAATTTACAGGTAGACTGCCTTTTTATCAACCCACTTTGGTAAAAAGAAAAAACAAACTAGAAATTTTAAATTTTAATTCTTTCAAGTACTTGCTCGAGTTTTCTGTGAATTGTGCAATATTTAGTGAGATTTTTTTAAACACATAAATACAAGATTTACATTACTCTACACTTTGAAAAGTACCTAGAGGTTACTCTACAATAGAACAGTGTATCAAAATTCACTGCCCTAATATAGTTGTAAAAAAAAAAAAAAAAGGTACTTTTGGAAATGTCAGACAGGTGCTCTCATTAAATTTACCACCTGAATATGCTATGATACGTGCAGAGACATTCCTTTCTATACAGCTATTTTGGTTACTATTACCATACTACAGCCACCATATCCTTGCTCTCTCTTCACAGCTCTAAGCGATTAGACAAATGCAAAAACACAAAAATTGTATTGGACAGTGAAAGAGTAACTAACAAACTTATTTATTTTCTCTAATTTATTTCTCCCTATTATCATGGTCATTACAGAATTCACATTTGAGCACTTTGACCACCAACTGTACATTCTACCCTTCATTTTTCTGATTGCAGTTTTCTTGTGGTGCTTTGGCAGTTCACTATCAAATATCCTTGGAAGTACAAGCTCTTGGAAACTTCACAATAGTGTTCAGTAACATGCAGGAATAACCATTACCTCACACTTCAGCTGGGCTCACATACTTCACATTGATGTAGCACAGCTGCTTTGAAGTCAGGAACCCACAACATATTTAGTTAGATCTGGGACTCAAGGGCTGGGATATTTTAGAGAAGCAACCAAGAAGGGTAGCTTCAAAATAAACATCCATATAAGATCTAACCCTGCACACTTCAAAGTCATGGGAAAGATTTTTATCAGTTTCACTGGTTTGTTATTCAGGCCCAGCATCTGGTTTAATTCCTTTTGCTCTGCTCCTCTCTACTCAGTACCCTGCACAGGCTGTCCTATCCTACCTCATAATGTTCCATGGAACTGCATGCAGAACACAGGCACTCAAAATGCTGAACACAAGAGAGTTTGTTCAGTTAAACTTAGCAGCAGCTACAAGGTTCAGAATATAAAACTCAAAAATCTTTGTCTAAAGGATGCTCTGTCTCCAAAGTTAAGTTACAAGAAAGGCACACTCCTGAAAATGCTGAGTGTATTGTACTGGAAAGGTGTAATTCAGGTGAGTTTTATTCTTTGCTTTAACCTCAGGGAACAAGAAAAAAAATACCTCTTTATTGAACTTCAAAATAAGAGAAGGCAATATTTAGACATTTCATGAAGAGAATGCTTTCCACAGTATTATGGACATAGGATGTTGCAAGGTAACTACCAGAACAAAATACAAAATTCTAGGAAGAATTTTAATATCATTATTTCAAAATTTAGTTATCAGAACTTCAAACACTAAATACAGCAGTATTTAGATATGTCCCTAAATAAAAAATCATATATTAGGCAGCACCCAAATATTATTAAAAGCTGTATTTTGCCTCAGTTACTGAGGTTCCTCTTCTGAACGTTATTTATTGATCAACAAGTGACCAGAGACTCAAACTACAATTATGAGATGTTACAATTTTTAATATATTTAAACACATTTTTAAATCAACTGATACAAGCAAATGTCTACTTGCACATATATGAACTTAACTAAAATAATAATATTGATTATACAACCAATATGAAGAAAATTAGACAGCACCCATTCCTTCAGGGCTAGAGACCAGCTTTATACATCATTAACTATTAGACTTGCCTTCCAAATTCTAAATGCCAAATACCAGCCTAATCAAGCTGAAATGTCTCTACAGAGCCCTAAGATTTGGTTACCCAAGCCAGGTACACATCATAGCTGTGACACTTGCTTGCAGCAAATTCTTCTCTCATCCCTGCTTCCCATGCTTTGGCTCATCTCAGGGAGAGATTTGGAAGTCCTTGATTAGCTAAAGTGCATGCCAAGTCTTTAATTAGATAAAATCCCTCAAAGGATGGTGTCAGTCAAGCAGTGGTGCTCCCCAGACACACAGGCCAGGCTGCAGAGTCCCTGCCAGCCCTGCCAGTAACCAGGTGAACAGCCCAGGGGCATCTCCACTGGCTGCCCTTGCGAGGGGAATTTCAACTGATTGGGCTACACAGCATGAGCGTCCTTCCCAGCTCAGTTGTTCCTGTGTCACTCAGCAGCAGGAGGTGTCTGCTGCACATCTGTACCAACAGCACAGTGCTGGAGACTGGGGTTGCTGGAGCTAGGAGGTGTTGGCATGGGAATGTTGGTATTCCAGTAAGAAGGATAACTGCTAAGAATGCCACTGAATGTTAACTCACTAGAGGTGGATCCCCCTAATGCAAATGTGTTATGCTTAAGTATTATTTAGTACTGTTTAATGATCAAGATACCAAGAATTACCTTTATATAATTGCCTGTGTTGCCAAATATCCCTGACTTAATGACTCTGGGCTGGAGGATCAGCCAAAACCAAGAGGTTTATGCTGCTACTCCTATTTGTTACCTGAGCAGCAACAGGAGCCAGTGTCTAAAATCTCTCACAGGGCTGCAATGACTCAATCAATAATGCTGCAGAACAAACCACAGAACATAAATGGCTACTAGAAACAGCCCAATGCAAAACACAAATACTGACACTGAGTGAACAGAGATCCATCCAGCACGAGCCCAGACAAGTCTGAAAATGGCTTTACTTTGTTTTTACACTTCTGCCTGCTGGGGCACATTTATCACTGAGAGCAACTTCTCCTGAAGCACTGCTGATCTAATTTGCAGTCAGCGCCTGTAGCGCCTTCCTCCCTCTCCTACACTACTCCAGAGTCATTGTGGGAGTTTGTTATTGCTGGAACGCTGCAATTACTGGCTTTGCCCAAATACTACAGTCACATCACCTATAAAATGTAAATAGAAATGCACAGAAAAGTTAAATCTGCCCTTAACGATTATTATACCGTGGTGATTCCCTCCAACAGAGAACGAGGCCTTTGTTCCATGCCAGCATTTAACAACTCCTGCAGAAATCAACTATACAGAAAAAAACTTCATGACCTACTCAACAAATTCTTTTTTAATGCCATAACTGCCTAATTTTTAAAAGACATACAGATAAAAATACACAGATAAAATTTAAGGTATTCTAAAAACAGTTGTACCAAACAGAACTGAGTCTGTCGCAAAGGGCACCACTTTAAGCTTTTCAATCAGCCTAGTTCAGTTTTAAGCTTTTCCATCAGCCTAGTTGCAGCAGCACACAAGCCAAGTGTAACCCAGTTCCAAGAACAAGGCCAGGAAAAAGGCTCCCAAAATGCAAGGGGCAGAGCCAGAACCTGAAGTCACATCACTGATGCCATCCTATTTACTGTGTTTGGGGTTTCTGAAGTATATTTGTTTGTAGACTATTTAAAGTCTCAAAAGAGTGGAGTCTAATTGATATTTATATAATATTCTGCTTACAGTTATCTATATTTCCCTCTCCCTCTTAAACGTTTTTGCAACAGATGTTATAAAAGTTTTTATACCAGAGTAAATTTAACAGACACTGAACAACACTAAGTAAAAGTTTCTCAGTGTGCAGCTACACAACATCACAAATATTCGCAGGTCACACGGATGTAAAAATCATAACAAATCTGACAAGTTTTAGTACACAATGCACTCAGCACACAGTATCAAACATTTCAAAAGCTACACTATTTGTAACTGTGTTATTTTACCATACCCTGGAGCAGGGAATAATCACAGGATCATTTCAGTTGGCTAAGACCCTGAAGAGAGTCCAGCCACTAATCAACTAAACCTAGTTGTCATTCTTACTTCCCTCATGGAATTATTGTGTTTAGTGTTTCTCCAGCCAATAATTATGTCCCTTACTATTTCAATGGCTTCAAAGTTTTTGCACTGAAAGAACAGTGAAAAGTAGCCAAGTTTGCTTTGCACAGTTGGGCTGACATTTTTCTCCTTGACCTTGTATTACAAATATATCATTATACAATTAGATTACTTGACTTACTAAGCAATCTGAATCATTCTGCAGCCTCTGAATGGAGGGGGAAGCTTGAGCTGATAAAACACTTTCCAAAACAATTCTGTTATATATTATAGCAATATATAGCTCTCATATACCAACTACTTCTACTAAGTATAAAATATTAAACTCAGGTAAACCTCAACATTGCCTCTTCACTACCAAATAATATGTTTAGATTAAAATTTGTTCTAAAGCCACACTACTTATATCTGAATACTGCTTAAAAAAAATCAAATTAAATTTCTTTCTCCAAATAAGTAGCATTTCACCAACCACATTTGCAAAGCTGTTGGGCAGATTTTCAGCCTGATAGAGCAGTGCAGCATTAGAACACTCAATAAACCTTTAGCCATTTCAACCAATTAAGAAACTAAAATCAGCATTTCAAAAGACATGCAGAGGCACTTCTCTCACCCTAGACCTTCATTTTTTTTTAAACAGGTCACATGTTACACTGTATAACACTACATATATATATAAAAACTCCTCCCACACAGACAAGCCATTATAGTTCCAAAAATTCAAAATTATATCTTACCAAGACTGAACTCCAGCTTTGGCTCATTTGCAATTCTTTGAATACCTTAAAAGGTCAAGAAAAAAAAAATAGAAATAATTAGATTTCCATGTCATGCTTTTTAATACACAGTAAAACTTTCACATGCCTATAACCACTGCCATTGCCACTGAAGTAACATTCTTTGTTAGAAACTCATGGTCAAAGCAAACTTGGATGAAATACTCGAATGAAAAAAGGCTACTTTTGAAGAAAACTTCCTCCTTAATAGAAACTTGCTGATGTTATCAAAGGAAAATAGGAAAAAAAATCCCAGGCTTTCAAGGATGGGTACTCGTAAGATTTTCAGTCACAATGGATGACTATGTGTGTGTTGGAAAAAAATAAAGTCTCAAAAGTAATTTTTAAGTAGGTATGTCATCGCATTAAAAACCAACCTCATGTTTTGTCAAAGTAGGTAAATTAGATTAATATAGCAAAATATAAACACATTACTGATCTGCAAACAAATTGTAAAGTAACAAACCCAACTTTTTTGTTGGAAAATAACTACATGAATTCCTCTTCTCACATAGCAGGAACAGTTAAATCCATTGTGGAATTACGTTCTATTGCATATTTTACTGCAAAGGGCAATATTTTCTTGTGCTAAAATAAAGCAGTGAACCACAGAGATGCAACAAGAGAAACATAGGAAGCAAGGAGGGATAGGAGAATAACACTGAGTTGTTCACCTGATGCAGAAAGTAATTGGAGCACAACTACAGTTTCAATGAACTTACAGAAACTAAACTCTCTATTCTTGACATTTTTGTATGGTCTCCAGTAGGCATTATTAGTTATTGGTCAGTATTGAAGAAATTGGCCAGATGGGAAGGATTGAGTTAGTATATGATATGAAATAAGATTTTTGTTTAAAAAATAACTTAAAAATCCACAAACACAAAAAAAAAATCATCCCAAACTTGTGGTTGTGTCTGCTCCTTAAAAACTTGATGCTGCTAAATCTAGATTCACACCATTATCATTAGTGCAGCTATTCATTCACATCTGTGTAAGAAAAATTACAGCTGCAGAGCTTAGAAAGATGAAAAAGAAAAGAACAAATTAAAGTTACTTGGTTTTTCTCTTTTTTTAATGGAGATTTAAGAAATTTCTGAGTTGAACTCTGCCACTAGCATATTGGCCTAAAACACCTGCATGAATATGCTGGATACAGAATTGATGAAGTGACCAGGCAACTGAAATACAGTCTTCTGACTCCAGTGCACCAAATAAAACTCAACATATGGCTACTTGCATTCAAATCCCCAGAGTGCTTTTAGACCACACAGAACAAATCTGTGATACCAGTTTAAGTATCACTAAAGATTTATGCATTTTCAGAGTTGTCAGACTATATTTTAAACAGTAGTCCATATGTTCATATAGCACATAAAAGACAAAAAAAGTACTTTAAGTCTTGTGAATAAAACAGGTTAGAGGGAAAAACTCAGAAACACAAATCACACATTTGTTACCCTGAAGGTTATGAGCATAAACCAAAATATACCAGGGAAAAAAGGTGAAAAATTATTTTCATCAGTTTATTTCCTCTAAACTGCACTTGGACAAAAAGTTGAGCAGCATTTTGTACCCTGCTTGTGACACTAGCTGAACTGCCACAGAGACCGGGTCACTTGGATTGTACCGCTCCATAAAATGAGTACGTGCACTTACTTGTAAACTGGGGCTCTCCTAGACTGTCTAACTGGGATGAAGGGAGAAACTGTTGTGCTTCATCTGATGACCTCTCCTCTTTGATTTCCATGATCAGCCTCCCGAGCTGCTGGATTTTATTCCGCAAACTTTCCGGGTTCTCCTCTCCCAGTGCCACGGCCCAATATTCACAGTCTGGCTTCGATGCGGCTTCAAGGTAAAGATCCGGTTCTCCACTCTGAAACTCTGCACTCAGAAAGCATGAAAGCACCTCTTAGGGACTGTGACTGGAAAGGGGGATGATGGAAATACTGATGTCACAAACAATCAAACCACCATATACACATTTATGTTCATGGACACAGAACCACACAGCCCCGTCCGCCTCTGGAGTCACAGCCCAGCTCCTTCAGACTCAGGGCAGTACTAAACACATCCACAGAGTAGCTCCAAAATCAGTCAACAGATGACTAAATTAGGTGGCAGAATCAAACCAAAATGAGAAATCCTTTCCCAGCACAGATTCTGCAGCCTAGCAGGCAGCTCTCAGAGCTGCTAACTTAACAAAGAATTTGATTTAGCCAGGGCAGCAGACACAGCTCCGTCAGAGTGGGATTCACCAGAATGAATGTGTCCATCATCTCTTCTATTAAGGATTTCCATTATGTTCAACCTCTCATTCATCCTTGCCAGAACACAGATCAGGAACACATGCAGGTAATTTAGCATGACTTAACTCCTTATGAAGATTCAACAGGTTGTGTGTGGGAGCTTCTGACCTCATTACTATCCATGTGTCATTTGCTGTTCTGCCTGGAGTCTAATTGTTTAATGACCAAATTTTCTGAGAACAAAAGAAGTGGCGGGGGGAGGGAAAGCTCAAGCTCCCCGGGAGTCCAGGTAAGCAGCAAGGGTTGGTCATTTGATTAAGATTAGAAGAGGAAGAAAAAATACCTCCTAGGCATTTAAAATTCTGCAGTATAGATGGTTTCAGAGAGCCACAAATTCAACATGACATTTAGTGCAACACACACCAAGAATAGCAAACTGGGAAAGAAAGAAAATCAATGCTTCTTTAAAACAAGTTACCAACTAATTTAGAAACATAAAACTCTATAAAGCACCTTTACTATTATATTAACAAGGACTAAAGTATTTTGTTGGGCATCAAAATCATTCTGAGCTAAATCAGCCACGTATCATATCACTGGATGAAAAAGAACACTGAAAGTTTTCATACTTAGTTTCAAAATGCAAACATAGAAAAGTTCTTTTCCATACAACAGGAACTTAAATTCCTTTTACTACCTTGAGTATCTAACCTTGGGCACTTGCACACATGTTATTCAAAAACCTGTTTGCACTTCATAAACTGAGCATCTGCCAGTTACAATTACCTCTGCTTTTATGGTTATGGAGGGGATAAAAGATGAAACCTCAAGTCTGGAAGGCTCTAAAAACTGTACACAAATCCCTGTGGAGGTGGGACAAGGTTTTTGTCTGGGTTGGATCTAAGGAGATCAAACTGTGCAGCTGCAGATGCTGCTGAAAGTGCCGGGTAACATTTCATGTACCAGTTGGACCATAGATTTCATGAGGAAAGACTGGAAAGGGAAACAAAGTGGAAACATCTGCTTCAGGGGGAGATAAAAAGCTAATAGAGATTCAAATGCTTGCCTTTAGCCTTGGCTCCGTTAGAAAAAAAAAAAAAAAAGGTATTCAATTCTTGAGAGAAGAATATCCAAAATCGTTGGGAGCTGCAGATGTTCATTCAATCCTGCTTCACACAAGATCTGTTCTTGAGTGACCAAACCTGACCAAGCTGAGCTCTGCTGTTTGTCAAAGATGACTGATGAAATACAAGATTTAGCTGGAAGCTCTGCAGTGATCTGGTACTGCATGTGAGCCATGAGGGCAGTAACCTTCAGAAAGAGCTGTATTCAGAAGAGACAATTTTTCTGTTGCTCTGGTAAGGTCTGCACCAGCAGAGTGCTCTACTCCTTTCTGTCACTGACATCAGTGAGTCAGAACTCTGTTATATTTCATAGTATTTTGGAGCTACTAGAGGAAAATGAAAAGGGAAGGAAAGAAAAAGCATGCTACCAGCCTGCATCAAGATCAAAATGAGCTAGCAGTCACTTGAACTTAAAAAAAACATTTAAAACAAAAACAAACAAAACCCCCAAAACCAACCAAACAACAAAAAATGCAAACAAAAACCTGAACACCCCCTCCCTGCCCCAAAAAAGCCACCAAAACACACATACAAAAACCAAACCACACAATTAACATCTGCTTATGCCATTCAACCTTTAAAAGCATAGACAATAAAAGCACATTGGAAACCCAAAATACCTTAGTGAAAGAAAAGCTGTTGGAGAAAAGTCAACAATATAGCCAAAATACAAATATACCAAGGTGTTCTTTTCTCCCTTTATCTTTAAATGGAAATAGGAACAGTAATCTTGCCTTGAAATATCCTACCAGTAGCTAGATAAAAAAACATCTGCTTTGGGAGGAAATCGATGTTTTTCAATTGAAATCATGCTATTTATATTTACCTCTTAGCTGTAAAAATCAGACTGCCAAGATGAAAAGGCATACTGAATCATCATTAATATGCATGGAACCAGAAATGGAGAGTGAAATGCAGTAGGAGTGGGAATAATTCACTGTATTCTGATCTAACAGGTGCCAGTTTTGAGATGTGGAAATTCATTCAAAACTATCACTTCAAAACACTACAGTCTGCTATATTTAGATCATTTGAGTACTCTGACAGCTAAGTTAAATTCTGAAAAGCATATGAAAATGCCTGAAAAATACTCATCACTGCAATTGTAAGAAGTTAACTACTGTTGGATCTTCAGAATGAAAGTTACCTGCTTTCCATTCTGTTTCAATGCACAGACTCACAGCATGGTTGGTGTTGGAAGGGAACTTAAAGATGATCTAATCCAATCCCCCTGCTCCTGGGCAGGAGCACCTTCTGCTAGATCAGGTTCCTGAAAGCCCCATCCAACCTGGCCTTGAACACTTGCAGGGATGGGACAGCCACAACTTCTCTGGGCAACCTCTTCCAGCGCCTCACCATCCTCACAGTGAAGAATTTCTTCCTAACATGTAACCTAAACCTATCCATTTTTAGTTTTTCCATCCCCCCTTGTCCTATCACTTCATGATCCTGTAAAAATTCTCTGTCCAGCTCTCCTGTAGATCCCCCTTTAGGTACCGAAAGGTTTATGTACCAAAAGTCATCTTGCCAGAGGAAAGACAACATGAAAAATGCACACTGATAAAAAAGTTGCAATAGAAGAACACAAAAGTTTATTTATGTAATAACAATCATAATCTCTTTGCTCTTCTCCTTCAAATAGTTGATGACTTATTTTATATCAGATGCTTACAGTACTCCCTAACAAGCTCAGACACTTAATTCAAAATACCAGTAGGGGAAAAAAATGGATATAAATCTTTCCCAAAATGATACTAATGGAGCCACAACTGTAATGAAGGTCTCAAACAAATGGCAGGCATATCAGTAGAGTTCTATACATAATTAAATAAATAATTGTTACTCCATGTTTTATTAGATATTGACAAATAAATAACATATATCAATTCATAAAAATATAAATAATAAACCTAAAGGTAGTAGTAATTCTTAGGTGGACAAAAGTACTTCATACTCTGCTGCTTAGAAGTTATTGTAGAACACAAGCACCCTTTGCTAAACTGCTACTGCTGACAGGAGTTAACATGAGTTTTGGAAAAAACCCTTAGCTTTTGTAAAGATTTAGCTGCTGACTTAAAAAAAAAACCAGTGCTTTATCTAGTTTGCACTCCTAGTTTTACTGTTGTGATAGCACTTTTGAACAGGATGGCATAAGATTTAAGAACATACTATATTAAGTAAATTCTCTATCTACTTGAGAACTTGTAATGGCAAAACAATAATCCTCTCCTTCAAGCTGGACATCCCCAGTGGAGTTTCAAGTTCATAAACCCAGGGGAAAATCCTCACAAAATTAAACACACTGGTTTTCTTTACAGAACAAACTTTGAACTTAGTAGTTCTAAATTGAAAGGAAAAGTATGTATCATTCTATCCTGATCCCTTGCTGCTCCTCCCTTATTTCAGTATCAGAAACCCAATGGAAGGCAAGACCTGAGGAAGCAGATAATAGAAAGTAAACAGGTCTGTGCACAGAACCTTTTCAGCTCTGTTCACCAAGAGCTCTTTGCTGAGGCACAGTCTCAATGAGACTTTCTCCCACAGAAGTCAGCATACAAAGTTTTGGTCCCACAGGACTTGTGCCACTCAAATAACCCTATGCCCCTGCTCTGAAGGGCTGCTGTCAAAAAAAGGAACCACACAAAACACTGACACATTCCCAGTGGCACTAGAAAGACTCTTCTAGTCTAACTCAACTGCCTAAAATTTCAAATGTATTTTGATGTTAGTTTCTTCATTCTCAGAAAACTTTTCCTTCTTTAAATTACTTCCTAATAAAATTTATTTTCCCCAAGCATTTCAGTTTAACAGTAGCAATTGCCTCTTTTTCCTCCAAATACTTAAATATTTCAGTTATTTTAAAAACAAAAACTAATTTCTTGCTAAAAAACCTGACATTTCTCAAAAAAATTACGAGTATTTTACTGTAATTTTAATCACCATCTTTTACACAGAAATTTAGATTTCTGTTAATTTACCAAAAAGTTTTAGGCAGTTATTTGATCTCTTTTCTTTCAAAAGACTGCAGTTTATTTGATAGGCTTTCAAACTAAAAACATAATAAATTAAATAGAGTTCCACTTTGGTTTTGCATCTTAATCACTTGCTATTAACCTTCTTTTTTAAAGATTTCATTGGTTTATTTTACTAAACAGGTACAGGTGACAGGACAACTGATACTCTTTGGCTTGCTTTGTTTTCCTTCATGAGACTTCAGGCATAACATCATGTTGAACAGGGCAAAGAAGAAATTACTGGGATAATTCAAATTAATAAATCGTACAAAGCCCATGGTCAACATCCACAGTGACAGCCTTCACTTGTTTAGAGGATCACTACTTTTCCTCCCATGCTAATATGCAAAGTAAGAGAGCTCAAACAGGTGAAAGGTTGTCTGTCTCTTTTCACACACAGCAGCTAAAAAGCAATTCTCAGCTCAGCTGCTAGCTCAGCAGAGCAAACTGGTTAAGAATATCAGTGAGTCACTGACACTCTAAAACATAAAGCACCATCACAGCTAACCACCATATGCTGTAACAAAAGTAGAATGGAAGCTTTGATACGTAAATTATATCCGCAGGATATTTCTAATACGGACATCAGAGGCTTTTAATTCACAAAGCTGCCAGAATTCTATATGCTGATGCATTTCATGTTCAAATTAATAGTGATGAAATCATCCCATGGTTACTCATGATACTATGTTAATCTTTGTTTGGAAGCTATATTTTCAATCAAAGATAAAGAATTTAATTAAAATTTTTATCTTCAGTGATTTTTTTTTTTAATTTTGCAATGCTGGAATAAACTTACATAAGTTACTATTATAAGCTCCATTTAAGTCCCTACAGAACCTCCCCAAGAGTGTGAGTATTTGAAATTAATACAGCATGATGCCTCAAGGCTGACTACTGCAGTATAGCCCTCTGTTTCTTTTAATACCTGTCAGCTTCCACACATGGCACACTGCTTCCACCCTTTCATTCAATACCACACCTACGCTGGAAGCAATGCAAACCACACAAATATTTGCATACCACAGTGGTATCTCAACAACCCTGAACAAATACACTGCAGCATTCACTGAAAGTTCCAAGGCTGGTCTTTGCAAAGCAGTGGGCTGCTTATGTTGAATGAAAGCAGTTCATATCTCTGACTGGACCATCAGTCTATCTTAAAAAAGGCAGGATTCAGAGGTCTTCTTTCTCTGCCTAGACCTGCAACAGCCTTTGCATATACCTCACTTATTTCATCTCTGAACAGGGAGTGAGCCAGACCTGTCTTTCCAAGCCACCACTATTAAAACACAAATCTCCAAGTGTAAGTGCCTTGCATACTACAAATGGCAAATGCTTGCTCTCTTAGGGGTATTTCCTACATACAAGCCCCTTTTTAATTTTTTTTTTCCTGATTTACTGCAATATGATTTAGATGACTGACCTTGTACAATAAGCTCTATTTTCTTCCTTTTGTCCCTCTCACCCTCCTCACCAGCCCTCCCCAGATGTTACAGCTCTTCCCTCCCTAACTCTCACTAAAGACCACACACAGTAATGCAATACAGTCCTTAAGGAATCTCTCTTCCTTAAAGACAGAAGAGATTCACAGATCAAGAGAAGGCTGTGCCTGCATTCTGTCTCTCACATCTGGTTTCATTTCACTGTGCCTGTGTCTCTTGGGGACATTCCCAATTTGTGTTGTACACCATCATGTGGAGGAAAGGAGACAGTTGTACATGCACGAGGCTCTGTACAACACTGATCGACTTCAGGCTGCTCCCAAGGGCAGCTTGAACATCGAGTCACAGAGCTCCTATTGCCCTGTTCCAGGAGAACACAACAGGGACCCAAAGACCACCCTGTCCTGCTAATGGTGACCAGCTCCCAACAGAAGGGCACATAAGCCATCAGCCACATGCAGAGTCAAAGCTCACCTAACACAGCCTTCTCTTTCCTTCCATGGTTCACTTGGAAATCTTGGAGTTTCTGGAAGAGGACTCCACTTGAAGCCCTAACAGGATTATCTGCTCTGTCTGATTCTGTACAGTCCTTGTATCTCAGGGCTCACAGTGCCCTGAGGTAATCAGCAGCTCCACAGAATCACCAGATGTTGCACAAAATGTTCTTATTTTTCCCTCCATGCCTATTCCACTGCCATTCATTATGTTCTCTTCCTCAAGTCAGTCTCCATTTCTCACTCTTACAACTCCTAGGATTCAATCCACCAGTCAGAGACATGTGGAGACAATTGGACAAAGGGTCTCTCCAATTCCCCCTCACAATTCCAAACTGAAGCTTGTGAGATGAAGAAAATGTCCTATCACCACAAGTTCAAACTCACAGCCTCCTTTCTTGGAGCTTCTGTTGTGAGATGGCACAACTCTCCTCCATCAGTTCCACAAGAAATTTGACATTTTGAGCAGGTATATCCTCATATCCTGCTTTCATCTGAATCCTCTGAAGTCCTATATACACATTCTACAGCGTTTTTAGGCTCCCAATAGCCAGTGGATCTAATCTTGTGACAACACAAGCTTTTCATGGTCAAAGCCTCATTCAGTACACTGTATATCATCTTCATTTGTCTTCAGTTTTGTTCTAATACCTCATAATAGTCTGGCTTTTTTTTCCCATCCAACAAATCATCAACCAGGCTGTCGTCCTTGCTCTCTGGCACAGGAAAATTGCCAAGTCTGAAATACATTTCTCCTCTACCTGTCTCTTCCTCTGTCTTCTGTTTGGTCATGCCCCAGGTATTCATCATCATTTGCTGGCTCTGTTTACCTGGAGTTTTCTACACTGTTTCCTCTTTTCCACTCTAATATGTTTTAAGAGGATGTGCAGAAGGCCACCCTTACCCCTGGTTCCTACAGAAACAATACCAGCCTTCAAAACTTGGTTTTGGAAAGCCTGTTTCTCAGCTAGTTCCTAATTATACAAGTTTATTTCTTTCTCCATACATATTCTTCTTTCTCCACAGGCAGCCTGCAGTGCTTACTCAGTATTCACTGTTGTCTATGTCCCCAGCTTTTGGGCTTAACATCTGCCAGTGTCACTGCCACAGAAACTGTCCTGTTTGCAGGCTTCAAAGCTAATTGAGTCCTGTCAGCAATTACAGCTGTATTCTGGGTTCAGTTCAGCAGCATTGTGTTCAAGAACTGTAAAAGAAGTGCCAGAAGGCAAACTACATTTATAAAGTTGGAAATGCTATGAATGAATTGGACTCATTGAGGGCACAATTAGAAAGTCTCAATTTGAGAGTCAATGGGAAACATTCAGCTCTTTTAGTCAGGGAGAGTAATGCTTCCAAACCCAGAAAGAAATACTTTTTGATGCAGTGCCTCAACACCAGGCACAAAACATAGGATTTTGCTCCCTACAAAAGATGAAAGATTTGAGCTACTCCCCAGAACACTACCCAGAAAAGGATAAAATCCACAAAGAATATAATTTAAGGCATTGCCTTCTCAAAAATGATGAACCACTAGGAATCACTTCAGCAGGTAAGGACAAAAGTCAGCACAATTAATGCAACACTTTCTTATAAGCGGGCTAGAGATTTTGGTGCATAAAAACAGATTATAGGAACTTCCACTTAATGCAAATGTATCCATCAAGCTCACAAATGCAGTCTCACTTTTTTACCTCTGATCTTAGACTATCACAGGTAACAGAAAATGACAAGCCATTCTAAGGACCTGAAAACTTGGCAGTGGTATCAGAAAGAATCCATGTCATTTAAAAAGTCCAAGAGTGGCTCTGTAAGTGGCTGCTGCAGAGAAAACTGTCAGTACTTTCTCCAAATAAAACCTTTCCCCTACAACAAGGATTCTGATTTACATGTGATAGGACCTTTTTTTGCTGTTTTTAACAATTTTATGCATTAAGAAGAATTGATAGGAGGTGAGAAAAACAGGAAGCCTGTCATTTAATAGGGAGTTTAGCAATGATTAGTTATTGAAGAATAAGATGCATTAACTATGCATCAACATAAGCCCCATACAGTACAAAATACCTGACAAAACAATCTCAAACTTCTTTTTATTACCAGAAGAAGATGACATGACTTTCACTTGATGTCAGGATTTTCTTCGTAAGCATGAATTCAGAGGTCACCAATATTTAAATGTATGCATCAGACCGCAGGATATAGTTTAGTTAAATTTCTAGCAAAGTTCCAATGGCTGGGTGGCTGGGTTTTTTAATCTTCATTTTTGTTGGCAGAAATAAGAGTCACACTGAACACGCTGAGATATGTCTTACTTACTGTGAACTACTGGAACATCTGTTTTACTCCTGAACTCCACTACCAAGCAGCACTCCAGGATTATCACTTCAGAGGCATCAGAACTCTGTGAAACAAAGAGGGTAAAACATTAGGATTTGGAACCTGACTGGGAATTCCTTCTGTTTGGCTGTTCACAGCTGAAGTGACATGGAGGTACAAAGACAACAAAGCATAGAAGTCACTAGGTAGATAGGTAAAGGCATTCTTTAATTACTGATCTGTGCCATCCTACTTCAGCTCAATGAGTTACAAAAGGAATAAACTAAGAAAAGACCCTGCGAGAAACTTTAAAAAGTAACTTCAGAGGGTTTTTTTCATACTTTCAGTATTAGAAAGTTTAGATGACACCTCATTCCTAAGCAAGTCGGCAAGCCCAGCTCATTCAAACTTTCCTATTCCTATTTCCTCATATTTCCTAAGAAGGCTGAATCAAATGTCAGATTCTATTCAAAGACTAGGATATTTTCAAGTGAACAAAATAACATGCAATTTTACAGAAGGTATTTCTCTTCAATTTTTATCTGAAAGGGATTTCTTTATTAGTACTTGAAACTTTGAATACGGTCTCTGGCTGTGCAATTCAAATGACATTAAGTGATATGGACCCATTGCTGAATGCAATAGGATACAAATTACCACTATCATTTTTTGTGAGTGCTTTGCAGACAAGATGCAAATTCTTCTAGTCGGTAAGTGTGATTCATATTTCAGAAGAGTGAAACTATCAATCACTCCCTCAGGATTAATATTTTTTCCCTTAAAACTCTTATCCTTTTTTTATCCCTAACATCTGGTAACAAATAACCCTTAGAACATGTACCCATACACTCCCTTCATTCCAGGTTCCCAACATGAATGTCACAGAGTTCTTTCCCTACTTCAGTGACATTCTGCAGAGATTAATGCAAATGCTTGTTTTAGCACTCCTTCCTCAGGTGGTACTTTATTCCAAGTGATCCTAAAGATAAAGTATTTTTCATGTATTGTGCAGCAATTTTACCAAAAGCCTGAACTTTACTTTCAAATATCCACCACTTAATGAATGATTTCATAAAACAGTTCATATTTACAACACCCCTAACATGCACAAGTTTTCTGGTCTAGCCCTTTCTCTGTATCTATGCTGCTTTATGTGGCCTGCCAGAACCAGACTCAAACTTTCTGTCAAGGGTTCCATGTTAATTTTTAAGTGGATGCCTCGATCCTGCTTCTCTGAAAAAAGAACCTTTTACATACATAGCAATGCACTGTCTCTCATGGCTAAAACTGAAAATTCAAGACAAGACTGAAAGACTGACTAGTAACAAAACATATAATGTTACAGAAAGTCTAAAATGGATTTCCTTGAAAATTCTATATTCTCTCTAACCTTTTACCACTTACTAAATGAATACTCCAAACCCAGTTATTAAACACAAATCAACATCCAAAGAAAACAAGAGGCTAAAATAAAACAGAAGTGCATGAAAAAAGCATACTGTGTTGCATTGAAATATGTCAGATTTCAAAAGACAAGCTGAAGTATACTAAAAAACCTGACTTTTTTGAAAAATTATTCAGTCTAGGCTTGTCTAAAAGGAATGTATTGTCATGTAGACAGAAAAACAGCCCATCTGATTGTCAAAAGTAAAAAAATAGAAAGAAGGGGAAGAAGTAGTGAAACAACACAGTGAGTTTTGATAGTAACCCAATATTAATTTATAGAATCCAGCAAGTCAGTGGCAATACACAGCAACCCAGCAGCAATTGTCAAGTGCAGTTGAGTGAGCCATTCTTTGAGGCTCTACCAGGTCTTTATGAGCAAGAACTAAAGTCACTTGAGGAAAATAGGAAATAATAGTCCAACAAAACAAACAGCATGCTAATTAGGAAGAGTTTTCCACTGCAATGATCCTGGCAATTATTTTAATTCTTTAAATTTCAAAGCCCCAATAGAGTCTCCCAGATAACCCTCCCTTGAAATGTAGATAATGCAGCTTTATTCCTTCAAGAGCTAGCAATCTTTCAGCAGAGATATGACCAAAAGGAGTTTATTTTGGAAGTTAATGAAGGTCTGAGTCCATTTCACACTCAGCAGTGACTACATAAGACTGAGCAGTTTTCCTCCTTCCATCCCTGCAGAAAATCATTCCTCTGGTACATTCATGCTCCAAAGATGAAAGACAGAAACATGACAAGCCCCAGACTTAACATTTCCTCCAAAACATGTAACTGTGGTAAATGGATGTATGTCAGTAGCAAAGAAAAGCAACTCCCTGTTACACAGGTTTCAGGTGAGTCAGGTGTTTGGAAAGACAAGGGATGAGCAATCACAGCCTCCGAGTCTTTTTCTACAGTTGCCAAGACTGAAAGACTTGGTGTTTTCATTTGTACATGAATGACAAGTGTGTAATATAAATAAATTGGCAAGCAGGCAGCAAAAATAGCTTTCAAACAATTAATGAGAATCTGTCTCAGTGCAGTCTGTCTCACAATGCAGTTGACATACAACAGTAACTGCAAACACAAGAGAGAAGATGATTTCAAGCTCTCTGCATTTTAAGCTCACAGATGCTGCAGCTCAAGAGGCTCTTTAAAGACAAGTTACTCCTCTCTCTGCACCAGTGGAAGCAAGAATGAAGCAATGTTGCAGCTTCAAATGAGTGTGAATGCTTTTCCAAGGTGCACAATCCAGAACACTGAGCAGAGGATGTACATTCACTTCTTCTGTATTGTGAGAGAGAACAAAAAGGGAAACAAGAAAAAAGGGATGAAAGAGCATAAGGCTAACAGAAAATAAAGCACCAGTTGCTGCAAACCTGAAGAAAAATATCTTCAGAATTACTATCATGGCCAACTTTTCATCATTTAGATGAGCTGTGCTATGGTCCATCACACAAAAAGCTAACAAGAAACTCACAAACTAAATAATAAAATTGTAATCAAGGAAACCATTATGCATATCTGATAAAGGATCAGCTTTGTTTTTCAGCATCCGAAGAGATCCAAAATGTCTCTTATTTTAGGTGCATAACATAAGCTCATCTGAACTAGCTATTATCTTATTTTTCTAGATTTTATTAAAAGGGTACATTGTAATGATCTGGTCTTTATGAGTGGAAAATATTATCAAAATCAGATCTGTACTACTGTGTTAAGGTGTAATTTATCTGGGGGTTTTTACTCCTGCCATTGGTATTATTAAGTAGTTGTTACAAAAACTTACTGAATCAATCCAAACGCCAAACAGCAACTAGACAAACCTTACATCTTTCTCTAAACACTGACAAAGTCAACAGGCACCCCAGCACCACCCCAGATGAGGAAATTGCTTTAAAACAGTGATTTGAGAAGGAAATTATTTCTAAATCTGAAATAAGTATCTCAGTGAAACTGTCAAAGAAGAGTCCCCAAACCTAGAAAATTAAAGCACCAAGAAACTTCTGAAGTTGTCAAAGAGAACATCACGTTTGAGCTATTTCTGCATTCCTATAGATCTGATTTGATGTACCTTTTTGGGGGAGGGGAGAAGTGTGTCACTGTGAATCGATTTTACAATGGGAGATTTGCTCCTGGAGGCGAGGCAGGGAACCCACTGGTAGGTATATCAGGTGAAAAACTAAGCTGACAGTTAAAATTAGAAGTGACATCCCAAGCAATTCCTTTGTGTTAAAACAGTAAGTAGAAAAGCAAAGCTATAGCACTGTAGAAAGAACAAAACACTACAAAAGATAAAAATTCTTCTAATAAGACATTATTTAAAGCCTCCCCAGTCAGGTGTGTGGGTGGTGTGCGTGTGTGAATTGCACAGTTGATTTCCTTCAAAAGCATGTATTCACAAATTCAAAATAATCAAATCAAAACCCTACAGACTAGGGATGCTACATGCACCAAACTAGTTGTGTTTTTTCACATCAGTTATTTTCCCTAGTACTGGCAAATGAGCTGATCAGACTGATAGTAGCTCAATAATGCAGGCATGTGCATGCTGTAAACATTACCACCTACATTAGCTATTTTGGCCTTGGCACAGATGATGTCCATCACCCCTCTGATCAAGAACAGCTTTCTTATAGATTCAATAAGAAAGAAAGGAACAGGAATTACACAGTAATACCATTCACAAACAGAAGAGCTAATGGTCTTAAATTTATTTCAATATATGTCCATTACCAAATAGAATAAAAAAAAAATCTTCTAATTTTGAGATATTAACAAATGACTCCATGGCAATCAAAAGCATATAATTTGCAGTATTAAAACACCCCTTTAAATGCTCACAAGCAGAATTCAACAATCTAAAATCTCCTTCAATATTATCTATTCTTCTGCTGTAATAATATCTCCATCCTGTGTCTATTAAGAAATGTGAAGCCTATAACCCAAGCTGTGATAAGGAAAAATGTGGCTGCTGGGTGTCTGATGAGGTGCTTCAATTACTCCAGGCAAGCTGTAACCTGGTAGTTCATTACAACCACCTTTACAAAGTGTCAGCTCGTCAAAGATGTTCAAATCATCTCTTACAAAGCATGAGCTACCCACTGTGATTAAACCATCATGCAATGCTACCACATCCCAACTTCAAGCTGACAATATAATACCACTAATATGCATTCACTCCGTAAAATGTTGACTTACATCACTGAATAAGTCCTGCAGAACACAAAACTACCTTTAATAGATCATTACCTTTAACAAAGGCAATATATAACCAAAAATAGTTTCCTTTTCAATTTCAAAATGCATTAGTAATAATTATAATGTACAAATAGATGTTCCCTTTATTCACTCCCCACATTCACTCAGTTAATTATTTCAGCTTGAAAATATCTCCAATTACCCTTCCCACCAGAATCTAGCTATATGTAATTTAGATACTAATTAAGATTTTCAGTGTTATATTCTGGTGCAAGACTCCAGTGATGTATCACAACACATACCTTGGATAATTCATTTTTTTAGCAAAAGTTCTCCTACTTTGTTCTATATCTTTGGTAGTTACATAAAATATGTGGTATTCATCTCTGCTCTGTTCCCTATATGTTGCCTTTTTACTTCAGAGGTGTTAAGAAGCCCTTACCACAGAGATTTTCCTGGGAAATCTGACCATGTGCATACCTGACATAAAACTAACACACAGTATTTCCAAGCCAACTGCTGTGTCAGACCAAAGACCCCTTATTCTGCTTTATGAGTGACTTAATGAAATATCCAACAGAGAGGAAAAGCAGGGCAACCATGTGCAGTCCTCTTTCAGTTCTCCTCACTTACCATGTCGGGATTTTTTTCCTCAGATGCCTTTTCCTTTCACTTACTCTCAATAATGCTCCTTGAAAGCACCTCGTACTTTTTCCCAATATATGTCTATTTTTAGCATCTACAGGACATTATGGCAAGCAATTCCAGTTTTTCCACTAGCCATTCCATGAAAAACCATCTTTTGTTTGTTTGCAATCCAGTTCCCTCAACTTCCTTTAACATCACAATGGAAGAGACAATAAACCATAAATCCCTATCTCCTCCTTCAAGCTGTTAATATTTCTTCAGATTACTATCAGAGACCACCTGGGTCGTAACCAGTTATCCAGGCTAAAAAGTTTTATCTTCTCACTCCTTGTCCTGATGGCTCTAACAGCCCTTTTTCTGAAACTTTCCCAGCATCTCTATGCCCTGTAAAATGAGGGCAAAACAACTGCATGGGGGATCTTTACAGACAGAGCTCTCCGCTTTGTTTTCTCCTTTCCCAACATCTCCCAATACTGAATTTACTTTTTTACAACTGACCATCTAGCTGATCTTTTAAAAGAAACATAACTCTCTACAGATCTCATTCTGGGGCAGAAAAGCAGAAATTGGTGCAAAGCACATCATTTTGATGGGAAACTTTTATAATCTTTCTTCACATTCACATGGGTAACTTCACATTTATAGATGCTGACTTATCTGCCACTTAATTGCTAATGGTTTAGGCTTCTAAGGGCATTTTATGATTACTCATACTTGGCACCCCATCTTGACTATTTAGCAAGTAACAGAATGTCTCACTTCACTGCCTACCTCCTTTACACCATTTATGCAGATGTGACAGCACCAGACTGCCACATTTCCTAGACTTCATATTATATTCAACTAGTTATTCATGTAAGAAGTCGTCTAGCAATGATCAGCATTATTTGCATCAGCAGGTGAGAAAAAACTACATTGAAAGGCAAATGAAGAATGCAAGCATATGAAGTGAATGAAAATAATTGCTTATATAACTTTTCTGTGTGCTCTTGGAAGTGAAAGGTGTTTTTAGGAATTACACAGATGATTGATTTAAATGCTGCAAACTGCATGTGCAATTATTCGAACACATTTAAAGTATGAACATCATAAATGACAACAAACTGCAGCAAAATATGGCATTTTACAAATACTTCAAGAGCAGAGAAAAACAAGACCAAACTGCATTCTACTCATTGGCCTCCAACAAGTAAAATGTTGTGCAAATTATCACTGCAGAGGACTCTGCTTTATGAGCCACAGAACTCCAACCCAAAATTTCACTTCATGCTACCCGCTTTTCACACAACCTTAGGATAAAAAAATTAGAATGGAAACACCACAAAAATCAAGTGGCTTGAATATTTTAAATTATAAACTGCCAATATATGTAGTGTATGTGTTGTAAAGGTAACTCCTTCTGCTTCCTTGGACTGCCCACAGTGATGTTCATTGGAAAGCAGGCTATGATTCTCCCCCACACAGCCCCTGAGCTTTAATCTCCTGCACACTGCTTTTGGAAGAAGCAAACAGAGTATTTTTCAGAATGCTTAAGGTACATCATGCTAAGAGATGAATGTGTGATGAGCTGTAGTCCCTGGGAGGATCACAAGTCATCCTAGCAGACCTGTAAACTGTTACCAGGCCAACATCACTAAAGAACAACTTCTGAACAGAGAACCAAGTAAGAGTAGTAGTTGAATTGTCTTCAGGTTTCTTCATGCTAACGTCACCATTCCTTCTCCAGCAGTTGCTTTTCCTTTCCTCTCCTTTTTGGAGCTAAAGAAATGGTCTCCAGGCCACCTCCAAATGCCATGGGGCATAAGAAAACATGTCAGAACAAGCTACACTCTGCCTTTAGTCTGCATATCTGTGTTCTTTCCAAGAACAGAAGAATTAGGCCCTTAAAACATAGCAGAGATGTATAGAGGATTTTATGTTTGAGGAAAAACAAAGCAAAAAACCTCAGACCACAGCCACAGAAAGAGGATCATTTTTATCTCCCAGAGAAATTTCTTCTCATATTCCCTTGCAACCAATAAGTCACTGGACATAAAAGGCAGAGAGAGATCAATTCATGTGTGGACACCCAGAGAAAAAAAAACATCTAGAGGTTATAAGCGCTCAATTTAGAAAGCTTACACCACACTCTTTGAAATGAGAGAAATTAATTAAGCTTCATCAATTTTCATTTAAAGAAAGACATCTCCCTTTGCTACTGATTAACAACATTATTTTATGTCAGACATCTCACTGGCTGTCTGGTGTTCAGGATTATGTCTTGGGAACTCTCTCACAAAATAAAGCATTCACATGACAGATTGCAGGATTTTTGAGCTTGGGAATCAGGAGAAAAATGTCGTAAGCAGCAAGAATAATGTTTAAGTTAAATATCAAAGGAAATGGTGAAATCTCACCATGAATAAGCTTACCCCACTTTATACTTAATAGGCAAATTTGTGTAGAGATTTTAGAAAAACAAGTGTTTCAACCCAAAAAATAGCTGTTTTGCTTTACTAAAACATCATACATTGCTATTTTTTTAGTATTTGTAACAACTGTAACTAAGCATGAACAAATTTTTTTTTAAAAAAGGCACATTCATGCAGACAATTGATACAGGACAAAACCAGCCAGATATCAGCAGGAGGACATTTCTCAAAAACCAGTTGTTTCATCTCTGAGCTCTCAGACCATCCTCAAGGGAGACCTCCACAGCATTTCTCAAATCTGAGCTTTGGAATGGAGGATGCAGTTTTACAAGGAACTAGACTGACATAATGGTAAAAAATTCATAACTCTGCTAGATACCAAACACATCCAACAGGTCTTAAAATAAAAATTACAGGCCCCATATGATCTCTTCCTTCTACAGTCAACTCCTCACATTCCATCAGCTGTAAAGTGCCTGACCCTTAGGAGGTTTTCTCATCTCTTCCCTCCACCAAGAACATACTTGGTGATCTGATTTTCTCCTGTCTCCTCCTCCCAGGAGTTACCTTCTGTTTTTAAGATGGTAAAATTGATCTCTTTTTAACACTGAGAAACAGTGTTCACCTTCTATTTAGCTTTGAATACAGATGTGCTGATTTCAGACTTGAACAAGTCAAGAATGTGTCATGTCCCAACTGTGTCACCTGGTCTAATAAACCCCACAGCCTCCAGTTACTGATCTGAGTGGTGGTGTATCTGATGCAAGAACACAATCATTGTTCAGAGTAACATGCATGAAAAGAAAAATTGAGTAATGAGCCCACAGCAAAAAGTTTTAGGAAAGGTATTTTTAGCTGTTAGGAAAGAAAGATCAATAGGTGAATATGTGTGAGCAAGGAAGGTATCTACTTGTTTAAATCCCATGTTTAAATTCAAACTACATTGAGCTATTCAATGCGCAGTTCAAATAAAGTTTTCAAAAGTACCTACCAAAGATTAGCACTAGGGTTTCTAACCTATTTAACAGAAATTCTTTTTTAAATAATGATGAGTAAATACATAAAAGCAAACTTCTACCTGCACTTAGACCTATTGCACCTTCTCTCTGGAAATCTTTCCTTTCTACATTTTACAAAAATCAGAGTACATTTAAAAAGGAAACCACAACATTCAGTCCCAAACTGAAAACCCCACGTATGCAATCTCATTTGAAGCCATGAGCATGAAAAACAAAAGGGTCCAGCTGCAGAAACTACCACCACTCTTCTGGATTCTCAAACATTTAAGTATCACATTCTACATTCAAAGCAAAAGGAATAGAGCCATGATAAAGTTAAATTAGTGAAATACAATTAATCCAGAAATTTTTGATTATAGCATCAACAGGCCCAAAATATTTCATTTAGGTCTAAAAACTATTTTGATATATTTCACTTGCCTCAAATATGGTGTAGATACTGAAGTCTACAGTACCACATGTTGGCTACAAAACAAGCAAGCATAAAATGGATTGTTAAATTCGTGGTAAGTGTAAAGCTCTAAAAAATGCCTTAAAATAAATATCCTTCATGGAATACTAAAGCTATGTCACAGGTCATCTTTGGCTACTATTTATGAAATGAATATCAGATTTGACCATCACCAAGATAGCTGTCTCAATTTGCTTTGAAATTTGTTCCAATATTCTGTTATTCAAAATATACTACACAATAGGCAAGAATAAAAATATTTTGACACGTTTGCTATCTTCCAGAGAAACAGTATTGCTCAGCCCTCCAGGCATGTCAGTGTCTTACAAAAACTCAAACTCTTAATTTCCTAACCAGACTACTTCATCAGAGAAAGAACCACATTTACATCACAACAGGAGCCAGAAAATTAAAACTGAAAAATGCCTAAATATATAAACCACACAATCATTGCATCTGTGCAAACCCCAAGTATGTATGAATTTATGACCACAAGCAAAGGAAAATAAATAAGGCTTTCTTTAAGAACAGGGCAAGCTCATAATCATGCTCCTCTAAAACATCTCCAAGCTTCTGCTAGGCCTGTTCAGGGACTTTTCTGAACAAAAGGGCAATTGTGCTTAATGAGTTTGTATCAATTCCTTCAGTATTTGCCAATGTATTCAATTCTTCTAGTTTTTTTATAATTTGCTCAATTTTTTCTTGAAATTACCTTGGCTTTTATTTTAAATAACCTCCTACAAAAGACATTCTTCCAATTTGCCGTATTCCCACAGCAACCACAAAAGAAAACAAAATAAAATCCCCAGTAAAAATTGTTTGAAAACACTTGGAAATACGTAGAAAGCACACCACACAGATAAGCTTAGGGCAAACAAAAGGGCAATATGGATCACTTCAGAGTTCTTGCAAAATTACATAAAGTCCTATCATTTTCACCTCTGAGAAATTGAATCTGGCTACAAAACACAAATGGAACCGTTGCAGGAATACTATCCTAATTTTTATTAAGTGATTTAAATAAGCCTGTGACACATTGGTTAAGTAATGCTGAGGAACCATGTCTGGAGAGACCAATTCTAGCAGACAAAAGCTCATCCTCAAGGAAAACATTCTGTACTATGTCCTGATACAGCCTCAAACAGCCCATGCATTTGAAAAGGCCAAGAAAGAAGATAGAGTTTGCTGATGAAACTATATGTAAGCAAACACAGAGATAAAATTTACTGCATACTATGCAGAATTAGGTTAAACTTATCTCACCCTAAGTGTGGACTGTGAGAAATCACAAACACATTTGATCCCTGAGAAAAAGAAACAAAGCAACAACTTCAAGTTTCAACATTTTAGCCTTCTGGTTTGGGAGTTTTTCAGGTTGTTAGTTCATCCCATACTTGGAGGTCTTTTGATAAACTACTCTAAAATCTCACTGGCATCAAAGTGATTTTAGTGCATGATCATGAGCAAGTTAAGATTAAATAGCCTTTATCTTGCCCTTCTGCATTTTCCTTCTTCAGTCATAAAAAGGCAGCTTACAGTTTCTGGAACAACTATGTCAAATGCTGAACTACAGATAATAGCAATTACATTTCCCCAAAGATTTTACAGCATAAAATTAAAACACATTCATGACTGTTATTAAAAGAAGAGTGCAGCTGAAAGCACTGGATTAAAGATGATGAAGCTGTACAGTGTTCTGGAAATGTCAATGTTTATTGCAACATAACAGCTTAGAAAGCCTTTACAGAGCCAACTATAACCTTCATATGGGCTTCATATCCCAACCTGAAGCTGCAATCATAAGTCTAAAAAAAGAGAAGAAAAAACTAAGCCCTAGAGGTCATAGTTTTAGCACTGTTCTCAAACAGCACATCAAAAACTTGCCAGATGACATTATAAATGACTAAGAGAAATATCAGCCATAATACCCCCTCCCTGAAACCAAACACCAAGTCTCCTAAAAAGCCATACACAACCCCCCTTCTTTCTTTATAGACATCAAAAGACACAGCAATCTTGTTTCAAAATCTGCTCCCATCTATGCTTTCAATTGTGTGTGAACACAAGGATATATGTTCACAAAACACTACAAACCACACATGTAAAGTATCCCCCTGCAAATAGATACATGTACAATGCTAACACGGTGTTACACATTTGTTCCTTTGTGGTTTTAATGAGTTCTCCTGTGCCATGCTGCCAAATCCTTCCAGACTGACTTTTATGAGCAGTTTGCACAGAGACACTTAGTGAGCAGCAATGTGTATGCTCTCAATCTAAAATAAATAGAACATTATTTCTCCTGCTTCCACTTCCTAGTGTTATTTTCCATCTAGAGCAAAATAAAAAAATGCCTCCCAAAAAAGAAAAAAAACCTTTTACAAACAGTTCTCTCATTTAGCAGCCTCATCACTGCTCTGGCATTTAGCCACTCTCAAAAAGGCATTTATTGCTTCATACACCATCTCACTCTAAGTGCTGTGCCCTAAACATTGAATGAAGCATTAGATATTCCCCAGGAAACTGATCAAAATGACACGGCATAAAGGGCAACCAGCAATCTAGGGTATAATAAAATAACAGCACATTAAAGAATTAGTACAATATTTATACTCAGTTGCATAGAAACCCTGTGAAGCTACTTACAACATTGACTTCAGTACCCACTACATCCATCATAATACTACTAATTTAAATGTCAAAGCAGCTAACATGACTTTTCAGTGTTACAGAAGGTGCATGTTTATCATACCGAGATGCTGTAATCACATTTGATAAAGTGTGAAGAGAACCCACCAGCCAAACAGTTCAAAGCAATACACATAAATAATGAAACCATTTTGTTTTGTCACATCTACCCCAGGTACACTTTAGGACACTGTGAGCTTGCAGACAACCTGGTTAAATTACATGGTTGACACAGTAATATGGTTACACATGCATTTTCAGTTCTCTTGGTTAAACACCACTAAATCCCTACCAGGACTCAGATCAGCAACCTCATATCTGTGTTGTCAGGGGTCCAAAGGAATACAATGCCCAACTGAGTGGAAGCCCCAGGATTTCTACTCAGAGTGGGAATAAAAACCATTTCCTTCTCCTCTAGAATTTTAAGGGGTAAAAAAAGCTTGTTTTCTCCTTTTACTGGAACTCCTACAGAATTTCTTCTCAATTCCTGTTTTAGGGAAGCCTGCAGGTACCAGCTCTCTCTACTCACTGAGTACATTAGGCTTGGAGCCCTAAGCCTTCACAGGCTGAGTCCTGACTCCTCTACTGCCTTCATCTTTTCAGAGTTTGAGGCAAAAAGGAGGATAAAGCTGCGCAGTGCTGATTTTGTCAATCTGGTTGTCAACTCAAAAGACTTTCTAGGAAGCAACAGTTTCCACTAAGTTGATTCTTGTCTTTATCACATTGCTGTGGACTTCAATCCGAACTAAACCAAAATTAGATCACTATATTTGACATTTGGTAAAAACTTGTAAAAACAGGAAAGGAGCTATCTATAATTGCATTCAGATGCTCTCATCTCTAATGATCTTCCTCCTGCAGACTTGTGCTCATCACCTGTACCATGCAAAAGAAAGGCTTGACAGCCACATGAGTCTCATTTTATTGAGCAAAACACCTCAGCATCCCTCTGGGCACGTGCACAGTAAGACTTGTGGACAGGGATCTTGAGCAGAGATGTTCATGAAGAGACCAGGAGGAGGGGAAGGAATGGACATCAAAGCTGTAAGGAGAAAGGTAAGCAAAGATTTCAATGTACAGAAGATACTTGAAAGATCTGACTCTGAGTGTCATCTCCAGAGACAGTGAAGGACTTCCGGAGGGCTTCTTTGCTTCATTTTTCAAATATCAATAATAAACTAAAGAAGTGAAACCTAAATTAGGACTTGAAACTTTCTTAAGCTGGTAGCTGTAATTACTCTCTTCTAAGGGTCCAATATAAATGCAGTAATTTCTGAGGAAAAGCAAATGAAATTAGGCTCATTTCAACTAATCTTTCTCACAATTGCCAGGGATATGCACGATCGGTCTTTGTTAGTTCTTTACCACAGAACTTCTCTTCAGATAAGTTTCTCACACAAGCAAGTCCTTAAGCAAAAGAGAATCAGCTTTCCAGAACATCTTATCCACATCAATATATTAAAGAGGAGAACTACAGCTACTACAGCTACACTTAGCCTCTTTTGCTGTGAATAAATTTAAACACACTGAGCACTTCCTTAAATGCAGCTAGAATTTAATCCAGGCAACTGGGTAGGAATGTTAAGCAGCAGTATCATACCCACAAGTTTACACACACAACCCAAATTTTCAAGGCTGACTCTTTCATGTCCTTTGATCAATAGGAATAGTGTTGCTATCCCAGCCCTGAAAAAAGAAACCATGTGTGCTTATAAGAAACACACATACCATAAATGCCCCCTTCTCCCCTCCCATCTTATTTTTTTTTTTTCAATGAATGCCTAAACAGGAAATTTGGTTTTAGGTGAAAAAGCAATGTTTTTATGCCTAGGTCAATGTGTTCTTTTCATCGCAGCTGTTGAGTTCAGAACACAGATGCTCTAGAAGTAACACAGCAGAAAAGTCTTCCACAGAAGATCAGAATTTTTTACATTAAGACATTTCTTATATTCATTTTTTAGCTGTGGAAAATGCAAATAAATGTTTCAAGAGCCATATTAATATAGCAGAATGTCTTGTTTTTACTAGGATACCCAAAATAATAATTTTCTTCCATACAAAACTTTTAAAATATCTTTTTCTGGTACTTCCTTCCCACCTGATTTCATCCCAAATTATTACTTGTCTTGTGGCAATTTCACCTTCTTGTAAAAGCTTTTGAATATGTATTGTCTGAAATTCAACTTTATACTATATTTTGATTCTACCTCATGATTTTTTGGGGAGGGGAGTTAAGTTTCTTTATGCAATGTCTAAACCTTGTTTTTAATGTAGCCCCCCAAAAAAGAGTTTCACAGTTTACCACCGTTCATCATGTCTTTACACCTGGTAACAGCTGAACTCCATCAGAGACAATGGCAAAGACAAACCTGAGTCCAGAATGTCAATGATGTTAACAGCTTTTGCACCATAAGGTGTTCCATCCCCCATGTTCTTAATATGTGAGATTGAGTGGTTATCTATTTAACTCAAAGTTAACAGAAAAGCCTAAAATTTCTTTAAAATTACTAAGTTTTTATCCATTTCTACAAACTCAAATGGCAGACTCCAAGTAATGTTAATACAATGCCATGCTAGGTGAAGGCAGAGAGGCTAGATTCAAAGTTGATCTGTCTCAGTCTATTTAATTTTCTGCTTTCAATTTCTGAAAATCATACTATATTGATCAGGGAATATATTGAAATTATACTGCCACAATCACTAAAACAGATTTTCTACTGCAGTAAACAGAAATATGGAAGGGCTTCCATCTTCCATAAGGGACTGGATGGTGACACAAAGGCATAAGGACACAGAAGCATATAAAGCACAGTAGAGGGACCAAGAAGTCTCCCAGACATTTGCAACTCTTATCATAGTTTCAGTTCCTATGAAGAGATGTTCATGAAGGCCACAAGGAAAGGAAGTATGAGAGAAGAAATGAGCCTGTTTATGTGACAGTTCTCCCAACATTTATCACTAGCAGAGTGGCTGGGGCATCCTACTCTCCCTGGGCTGCTACCAAACACAGCTCACATGCAATCCCAGAAAGCAGCAGCAACCTCATGGTTCATATTCCCCAGCAACTGCTGCTACTGGAACAGCCTTACTATCAATGCCACCTGCATTTGACCCTGACAAATGTCAAATGCAGCAAGCTGGAAAAACACCCACAAATCCTGCACATTCATTTATAAAATATTTAATTTGGGCTCCCTTTCCTAACCACAGATAATAGTCACAACTACTTGCCCCATACAGCCTTGGTATAAAGTGTATAATGCAGAATGTAAAGCTTACCATCCTGCCATTTGTGAAGGCATCAAAATTACTTGAAAAGCTAACCTTAAGTCAAAGAATAGGAGATATTGTGAAATGTGATTTCTATGACAAGCTTATCATTAAAGCATAGACCTACCCACATCTTACAATTAAAATGAAAATATTCCTTATGCAAATATAGAGTGAAAGCTTGAGATACACATTATGGACATGTCCTAATGTGTGCACATACTCCAGGACCTTCAGCTGAAATCACTCTATGCAAGAAGGAACAAAGTCCCTCCAGCACTTTGTGACTTATCAGATCTAGTCTAAGGTAGCCCTACTATCGGCACCAGCAACACAACTAATGAGGCAGAAGACGATGGGATTTTGTACCAGCAGCACCACTTTCCAAGGAAAGTACAGGGAGCCACACCCTTACTGGCAGAGGTGGGCAAAAAACAGCTTGAGACAAGTGCCTTCAGCACTTTCCTGACTCAGGATCTTCTTTCTCAAATCTCCAGAGCAGCACTGCAGCTTTACAGAGAGCTGGATCTAACAGAAAGTGTTCCTGGTTTGCTATTGCAGTTACTACCCAATATGCCAGCACAAAGAGCACAGGATTTTAGCAGGCTATTTTAAGTAGCCCAGGTTTTCAGCACAGAGACAGGACTCTGCACAGTGCCTGAAGACAGGTTGTCATGCCCAAGCAACTGCAAGCAGCTGTGCTGGGCTCCTTCCAGCTGCTCTCAGCTCTGCACAAATGCCATTGCTGATAAACCTTCCTGAGAGCAGTGCCAAGCGCTACTTAAACTTCAAGAGGTCATTCATTACTGATGCTTTGGGTGTACCAGACCTTTAGCCTTTAATGAAGCTCTACTGACTATGTAAGCCCCTCACTTGGACATAATGGCTGGGAGTTAATATATGGACATAATTACAGGGTTTTCATTTTGCCAGAAAAAAAGTGGTGTGCTTTACAGACTAACTGCATTGTGAAATCACCTTTCTACAGTACATAAACTGAAACAAACCGTGCCCAACACTCACAACTTAAGTTACTAAAATTGTCATCACTATCATAGCTGTAATACATAAAACAGTTCTGCTAGTTTGCAAAGGCCATAAAAAGACGGTGTTGCTCTGAAAGCTTATTTATTATGGTTACACAATAGCACAAGAAAGCAGTAAGAAAACAGAGCAACAGTTGTGTGTTAACATCTTCTCTAAGTTTCATTTACCAATAAAACGTTGCTAGGAATAAAAACATCTGATTCCTAGATCAAAGCCAGAATTTTCTGCTGTTGTCAAAGACCAATTAGGCAAAATGTGAAAAGCTAAGTAAAAGGTCCCACTTGGCACTTCCACTCTGGGTTAAATAACCTGATATGACTTGGCAAGTAGAAGCAAGTTCTGTCATATTGAGATCACTCTGCTTCTGCATTGCCAGATACAAACCTCTGTTAAGCCTTTAGGCTCCCTCCATTCTAGGTGTTAATTTTGACCCAGTTCTGGCTTCATTAAATACAAATCCCCAAACACCCTCTTTTGCATAAAAGACCCTAAGTTATCACATACAAGGTCAACAAATAAGCTCACTCTCATTTTCAGTGAGAAATCAGGCTATATTTCAATACAACATGGTGACAGACAATTCTAGGATAAGTCTCTTATTCCCATTCCTGCTCCTTTATGTTGGACAAATGGGCTGCAGCAGGAACAAAAGGCTGGAAAGCCAAGCTGTCAGAGATACTTCCTTCATGCAGAAATAGTTTAACACACAGCCAAGACCAGCAGTCCTCAAGGACATGGAGGTCAAACTGGGCACTTCCCAGATCAGCCCAGCCTAAAACTACTGCCAATTTAACAGCATCTCCACAAACACACAAACCAGACAGACTGCTCACTCTGTCAGGCTGACTTCAACCTCTGCATCCAGAACACAGTCTGAGGTCCTGACCCCTGAATTGTGTGGATCAGGAATGAAGTCAGAGCAAAGAGAGAGCCCTCTATCCCTTGCTCTCAATCTTCTGTTTGCAGAAAAATGGGATAATCAGGGTAAGAGCTTTCTGGGACTTACAAAAAAACTTCAAAGTCCACCATTTGGGCTGTAGCTAAGAAGTTCAACTGCATTATTCCTCGTGCAGACTACTGCACAGGGAATTTTTATCATCATCATCATAAGCCATGATCTCTATCCAGATGTATCATATACAATGAAATGAGAAAACTGTTTTGGTCTTCACAAGAACCCTCTGAACTACAACAAACTGGGTGCAGAAAGCAATAGAGATGATATCTAGTATATTACACTTGGGGAAAAATTACCCTACTAAAACAGGCAAGATGCCAAAAGAGAAGTCAAACTACAGCACATTGAGTTGTGTAATAACATTTACACACATACTTTGCAATAATACAATACTTACTAGAGATTTTTTCCCCCCTGATTATTGATTATTAACTTTTTGGAAATAAGCAGCAACAACCCATAAAGGCTTCATTATCTAAGCTGTTAAATTTTCTGTTAGTATTTATTTTACCACACCACCAAAGCAACTGCTGCATAACCCTTCTAGAGCCAAAACTCCAAAACTACACTGAACTCAAAAAAGTACTATACATGCAATACATACAAATTCAAAAAAATACAGTTAAATAGCGTTTCAATCTGCTACAAGCTAGTTTAGTTATTCTGGAATGCAATCTATTATCTGTTACTTGATCTACTTTCACATTTTTAGTTTTCAAGGCCAAGTTGGAGAGGGCTTTGAGCAACCTCATGTAGTGGAAATTGTCTCCTCCCATGGCACAGGGATTGAAATGGGATGATCTTTAAGGTCCCTTCCAACCCAAACCTTTCTACCCTTTTATGATTTCATTTCTTCAAAGCTCTCACTATTAAACATCTAAAAGAAACCTTAGAATGCCTTATAAGGCTCTTGAACTAGTGATGACAGATGTATTTGGAGTGAGGAATTTTGGAGCAGCCTGTCACAAAACCCTATAAATTCAGGGTGAAGGAATAAAGGTACCTGTGCCAGTCTAATTGCTATCCATCTGTAGATACATCACAATATCCAGGGGTCTGGTTCCACGCACATTGTTCTGGTATTTGCTCCATGAAACTCTCCATAAGCTTTATCAAGTATCAGCCTGAAGATGAGTAACACTGTAATTCAAGGATTTTTTTGCTAACTTAGTGAACAAATTAATTCAAAAACCTTCAGGAGAAACAGTGATGGGCACAGAACCACACCAGTGGGACCAAGGGTGAATTCAAAGATTCTATTATTTCACTTTACCAGAGACACAGTGTCAATCCGCTCACTGCACAGCTTCACCCACAGATTTAAACCACTAGTTAAAATGACCTGATGATAAATCAAATCAGTACTATTTCAAGCTTAGTAGAGGGTTAGAAAAAAATATTATTTATATTCCCTGTTCATGTGTTATTGGTTTTCTCACATCTCTTAGAAATGGCTACTTTTTAAAGTGAAAACATAAGTTCAAACCCATGAATTTTTCAGCAAAGAATAAACAAGAAATTGATTCCTTAATCAAAAGCACTGTACAGACACAAAGCAAGCAGGATTTTCAATTTAGTCCATATCAGAACTTTAATCCTTCATTTCCTGGCTTCTTTCCCAATAAAATTTCAATTTCCATTTAAATGTGTCCTTTCAACTTACATAAATTTAATGCCTATCATATCTATTTTCAGTTCAGTAAACATCAAAATATTCTATTAAAACATCATCAATTAACTGATGCCCTTGAAGTAGTTTGAGCAAAATTCTCTAGGCAGTCAGAATTTCAAAAAAATAAATAAATTATCATAAAGTAAACAAACCAGAAGCCCATGAACAGACAAAAACTCTTGCCCAATACCTTTTACTCCTGGCTGGAATAAGCACCACCTCTAATTTCACCACAGCTACCAGCATATTTTGAATATACAATGCAGTCACAGCTGTTCCTGTGACATTGGACCTTGCAGAAAAAGTAATTCTAAATCCTGGTGGCTGTGAGAAGTTGTAAATCCAAGGCACATCTGCCTCGCTGCTAGCTGAACACAACACAGAGTTCCATTTTGGTGCAAGGTGATGTGAGCTTGCAATCTGCTTTTTGCTTCACCTGTTTATCAGGAAATAATCACCATATTAACATATGAACTCTTAAAATATTTGCATGAAACAACAATTAATTTCAAGAGAGCACATGCCAGTGCTAAACTTGATGATTACAAGGTACCACTATGCTGCAGTGGTAAGACTGGTTGAAACTGGAAAAAAGACAGGCATGACTAAAGATAAAGATCATTCTTAGTAGTGGAACTAAATCCCAGACAGTACATTCAAATGCTACCTACAATGGTGAAGGGCTTAGGTTTTATGACAAACTAAAAATAATTTTCCATGTAATATTTGGAATGAGAACTCCCCAGATCCCACAAGACTAAATGTGCTTTGCTCATGTTTAGAAATTCCCCACAATACAGAAACCCAAGTTCTATCATCCTTAAAGGAAAAAGCCATAACATATTTTATTTCGCTTAATCTTTAGGTGATAGAATAAAAGCAGCATCTCCAAGGGGAAAAAAAAAAAAATCCACAACTCTTTGAATGGTGCAATCAATAGATAGCACTCCAATCCAAGCTCAGCCCCAAAGGTAACTATAACCTCATTTCAGTTTACAGATTGCCTCTGGGACTTGAGCCCATGCTACTGACAATGTCCAAAAATGAAGAGGCAGCTTAAAATAGTGCAATTGCAGCAAACAGAAAACAGAGTGCTAATTCAAGCTAGTAGAAGAATAATTGTGGTTATCCTGTTATTTCATGAGGACAGCTATTGATTTTATTAACAACCTCTACCACTAGGAAGGAGTCAAGTAAATGCTCTGAGCAAACTACTTCAGCAACAAGGCTCCACTTAAGACAAGCAGTTTGAGATGCTGGCTAATTTTCATAATACCTAAGGGTTTTCCTCTTAAACACTTGACAACTTGAGCCCTGGAGAAAGCCAGCACTCCAGGCAATCTAATCACTACAATTCAGGTTAGGCAAGTGGCTGGTGACAACTGGTGAAAAGGTGTGTCAGACCTCATTCAAACAGCTTACTATTGAATGTGAAATAGGCACAAGTTCAGCTGAGACTACAGCAGAACCCAGCTCTGCCTCAAAAGAGCTCTCCAGATATTTTCAACAAGGTCCCTTTTCATGTGCTGTATCCCACCTAGCAAATGGACAGCTATAATGCTGCAAATACATAATTGCAGCCAGCTGCAAGCTCATCGAGCAGCTTGTGTCTTGCAGGAGTCAGCTTCCATAAAGCCATCAACTCACAGACTGTCAGGTTTCAGTGATAGCCACTTGCTGTCTTACCAGCCTTCTGTACAATTAGCTCAGAGATGTCACAGATCTGCCTTCCTTAAGTACCCCTAAAATCTAATTAATTACTTTTTCCATCTAGATTAACAGCTGTCTCCCTCCTCCACCTGAGAAAACTTGATCTACAACATAAAATACTTCCACTGTTATCTAAGGATGAGAGGAATGAGAAGTCATTCTGCTTGCTCAAAGCAGGATCACTGCCAGTGCTGCAGAGGGATCCAAGTGATAGCCTAACAAGCTCTCCTTCTAGAGAGACTTGAACCAACAAAGGATTAAAATCTAGAGGAGGTTCTTTAAACACTTAAGACTCTGAAAACCATGGAGCAGGAGATGTTGTTTGAGAAGTTAAGATGAGGCACTCCATCGTTTCTTCTTTTGAATTACTATTTTGATAGGTTCACAAGAGGGGAAAAAATGTTTATGTACAACTCAAGTTCACAGCAGAAAGGAGAACTCGGGAAAACAGTCTCTTTTTAGAGGCCAATAAAGAAGAATTATTTTTAAAATCCAGCTGATGCTTTAAAAAAAAAAGAATAAACTTTATTTCAATTAATAACTGATATAACTACTTTTCAGCCCAAAGCAGCAATGGCTAATGTTCCCACCAACTAGGCTGTTTTCAAGAATTGGAGGAAGTCTCATCTCTATAAACCACTGTAAATTTTTCATAATCTATTGAGGTAAAGCATGACAATTTGATTATATTTTCACAAAAACTGCAAGAGTCAAAAATTAATGGAGCACACCCTATAAAGCGGTCACTCCAAATTACAGAATATTTGACAATAGTACCCCACAACAAGCACACAGGAAGGCAAAATTGAATGAATTGCAGGTGTCTCATTAGTTGATAAATTCAGTTCAGCACCACTGTAAATATTCCCACCCTCCTCAAGAAGGGGAACACACAAAACTGAGGATGCTTCTAGTTCTGAAGGATAAATAGGTTCATGACAGTTCACCTTAATTTCTGATAAGTGAACAGGGAAAAAGAAAAAAACACCGGTGCTTTTCTTTCCTATATCTTATCTCAGTCTTTCAAACAACTGAAACCAATACTTATATGAATGATTAAAAAAAAAAAAAAGAGTTGAATAAAAAGAGAAAATCCTTTCCCAGTTGCAGGGTGACCTCGGCCTACACGTAGCATATGGTGGTAATGCTACTAAAAAACCAGCCCTGAAAATGGGTCTGAAAACACAAGGAACTATGGCCTACTTTTGTAAATAAGCATCTAATGTTTCCCCATGTCCCAGTTAAACAACTCAATAAGATACTTTTGAGCTCAGTACAGTATCAACTGAGAGGCTTCTCTAAAGTATATCCTATAATCCTGAGCAAAACATGTGAAGCCAGCCAATATGGATTCCTTCTTCCAGAAAGCACGGCATTTTCAAACAAATGTGAAATTTGGGGGGAAAAATAAAGACAATATGGTCAAATCCTGCAATTCAAACTTAATAGAAGTTAATCCTGAAACAAACTAACTGTGAACATAGACCTACAGACATTCAATCCTAAAGTTTGCTCTGCCCAATAGTCTTTTGGAGAGATATAGCCAATTTGTTTCAGCATTTTGTGTTACAACACTCTACTTTTCAAGGCATTCAGAGACATTACTGACAAAACATAGTCAGGACTCAAGTAATTAAAGTTTTAATTGTAATAAAAAGCAATTTATAAGTATATCCATGTATCTAGAACAGGAAGAAGTTTGCTTTGTTTCTTACCAATAATAAACTCAGTTACCTCATAACACTACTTTCATGGTTTGGGGTTTGATTTTCTTCTTTTGCTGGCAGCTTCATCAGGTAAAATGCTATTTACATGGCTTGGGCATCCCAGTTTGAAGTCCAATATAGATCTCCCATCTGCCAAAATTGGTGTGAAAGGCTATTCACCCATTGTTGTAAACTGTTTCCAGATATTTCTTCAGCGGAAAATACTATGAGATCGCCTAGTAGCAATTTTTAGGCTGGGGACAGCTGCAGAATAACTATTCAGCTAGTTTTATGTAACTTGATACAAAGACATTTCTATGATGCCCAGCCAAATCTCTTCTTGCAGAATGTCACAAAGAACAGAACAGATATTAAAATAATACCAATAATTTTAAGAAATGGATAATCTCTAGATAGACCTGCAACTCAGAAGCTGCACTGATCTGGGACAATACTCAACTGCAGTCAGATTAACATATTAAATATTTAATCCAACAAATAGCTAGCAAATCCATCTAGAAGCATATCAAAATCATGCATTCCTTATGCAAGCAAGTATTAATGTAGCCTACCAATTAATTCACATTCAACTTGAACAGGAAAACAACTGAGACACACAGAGTAAAAGCACTGTTCTAGGGCGTTTTCCTGAATTAGAATAAGGGTGGACACATGAAGTAGGTGAACAGTGAAACTGTCTTGCTGTTCATCTCAAAACCAAATAAAAATAAATTTTAAAAAAGTAACACTCAAACTGTTGTAATGGTCTTTTGTTAATAAAAATTTTCAGTTTCTGCAGTCAGCCACAGAAGTCCTGGACAACATGTGTATGAAATCCCTAAACAGTCAAACATTGGAAATTTGACCTAATTCTGCCACTAGCCTGCTGTGACACTGTGGCTACCAAGCTCCCTACATCATTTGACAAGATTATTCCATTGCATGGGGGGCAGAAAGTCAGGCAAGTGGCTATGTTAGTGCTAGAGCTTTGTAAAGCATTTCCTACATTCTCTATTCTCACATGTAGTGCTGGATCACATGGAATTCCTAAGACAACTACTGCTGGACCCATTTGGTGAAAAGAGCTGGAAAAGATACACGGAATGATCTAAGAACTATACACCAAGTGCTCAAACAGATGGCTTCACCTGCCAGCCTGGTCACCATTCCACTTCTAAGAAAGAAAAACATGTGCTCACAGTATCAACAGAGACATCACAATTCATCACTTTTACTGTGTCCCACCTCCACTTCCCTTTGCTTTCCTCTGTTGTCAACATATGACTTGTACATTTTTATACAATTTCAGACTAAAATCTCACCTTTACAGAGAACCTTATCTTGGGATACAAAAAATGATAGTGAGACTTCATCTCTGAAGTGAAGAATGTGACAGACCTTAGAGAAATTTATTTAATTCATAGCCATAAGTGAGCTAATACAGAATAAAAGTGGGAACACTACTTCCAATACAAGGGATTGAGAAAAAATGTTCAGCGGAAATTAAAGCGATAAAGTGCATGGACCAGAAATAAAATGAAATCCAGCTTGAACACAAGTAGGAAAACACACCTGTGGGAATAGAGCATAAAATGTAAATCTACCTGGTGAGAACTACTGCTTAAAGATTATGAATAATGGCAAGAATTCAAATACAAGTATTAAATGAGTAGCCCTGTTATGGAAGCTGAATGATTTGTGTGATAGGTAAGCAGGACATTTATCACTCTTCAGGGTTGTAACAGTAGTGAAACTTTCCTTTCATGGTCCTTAAAGCAGCTCTCTGCCCTAGAGAAATAATTTTCAACTATTCATATAGTGTTCCATTTTATTCCTTTTAGTGCTTCCCTATTATTAAATGGGACCTTTTCACTTTGTCTCCCTCTTCTCTTGTCCCCAAAACATACTGTTCTTTTCTTTCTCTTAAAAGAATCACCAGCCCATCAGAGCTGAGATGGGAACTGCTTCAAAAATCAAGACACTCAATAAGACAAAAACAAAGGAGAAGTAAATAGAACATCCATTAATGAACTGTAGATGATTATCCAGTGACTCACAGGATGACAATCAGACAAAAAAACCCAATTTGAACAAAATGAAAGAAAAGTAAGACTCTTTCTCAAGTGTTTCAACTTTATGACCATGTATATTCCTTAGGGGGGAAAAAAAAAATAAAACTTACAGTCAAGTTCTTTACACTGAAATACTATGGAAATTACCTGAAACCTACAATACCCTAAGGTATACTGAAACTTATTTTTTCATCCTTTTTCATACAGCCTTTTAAATTACATTAAGAATATATATTCACCACTTTTATGATGGATTTTAGGCTGCTCTTTAAAGATCTTTTTGTACTTAAAAAAAATCCTAGAAGTCTGAAAGGTACTCAAAATGCAGTGACATTGGACTATAAAGTGGACTAAAGTCTCCGCTTTAATCATAATATCTTTAAGCATTTCTTGCCACACCAAGCAAATTTACTTTCCCTTTCTAAATTGGAAAATCAGCCCAAAGTTCTGGGTGAGTAGCACCACTCTCCTCCAAAACTGAAAAATCATCAGACCCTTTGGAATATACAACATGGAACTTGAAAAAAATCCAGTGGAAGGTAATTTACTTGTGCTAAAACATGCTTGGCACACATATAGAAGAATCCAAACATTAGGAAACAAGAAACTAAAAAGGAAATAAAGTATTTTATTAGAAGACTCAAGTTTTGCAATTCTCATTTAAAGAAAAAGATTTCTTCATTCAAAGTACTAATTGATGAGGAGGATTGTTCCAGCAGTTGGTTCAGTTCACTGTACAGTTCCAAAAACTTCAAATTCCTGGTGCTGTGCCACTGCTGTCACATTGTAATAGAATAACCAGTCTTGCACTAACTCACTTAAAGAACCATAAAACCTTTGAATACTACAAATGCTAAGGAGGTGTGACTGCAGATGAACAAATATTCTAGAAATCTTCACTTTTTGTAAGATTGCATCTCTTGCCCCAGCCTCAGGTTTCAATTTTATGTAACTGAAATGAAGCCCATTAAAAAGCTTCATGACTACTTTGAGAAACAAACAAAGGAACAAAGTTCAGAACGGTGACTTCAAATCTTCTTCCCTGATGTCTCTAACACTGGGAAATCTGCGTTCCTGCTTCTTTGCTTAAATGCATGGACTGCACTCACATACAGCTCTGACACAGTCAAAAATAGGAAATCAAATTTGCATTTTTCATGTTTTTATGAAGGTGGCATTTAGAGAAACAAAAAGAAGCAAAATCAAAAAAGAATCAGTTTCAACACTTCTGTAATTACCTGTTCAAAAATATGAGTTTAGACCACATTTGTTTGAGAATACAAATTATTTCTGCTGTACATAAAAAACTATATTTATAGAGTTACACTGCTTATAAACCCAATGAGAAATAAACCTCATGATAATATGAGAAACTAGGTCTACTAGGCTGAATTCTGCACTGACACTGAGTTTTGAAAATGCTTTAAAAATTAAAAGCAAAAAAAAAAAGGACAAACAATCAAAAACACCCACAAAACAAAAACCAAAACAAAACAAACACCAAGAGGGTACATTAAGAAGTAAAAATCTTAAGGTATACTGAGAAATATGATGGCTTATACTCCAGGTTCTTCAGCTGCCAGCTCCACCTCTGTGGGTCAAATGTGTCCCTTGCAATTCATCAGTGACTCAGGACTTACGCTAAGAACAAACTCCATTTCATTTGTCCAATTTTGGATGAAGCCACCACCTGCACATTCAGTAGAACCATTGATACAACACAGATTCATATTTTGCTGTAAAAATTCTTGTAGGACGGATACAGAAAGAACAGATAATCTTATAATACCGTTAGCTACTGTGCACTTTACAATCCTAAAACAATTTTCTTCCTTTTCAGTTATTGTAAAAGCATTAGAGTCCCTTTTTACCAAAGGCTTCTGCTATGTTGTATGAAAGTCTAAGGGTTGAAACAAATCCAGTAGTTCTCCTTTTCCAAGGCTATGGAAAAGGAATCCTTTAACACCCTATCAATCCTCCACCTCAGTAAGCTGCCTGTAGCATTATTAGTTCCCTTATTACAGGGTTACCCTCGCCCTATCCAGCGAGACACCAGCAGTGTTTGCATCTTCCCAGCTGTGCAATGCTGAGCAAGCCAATTTGAAACTAAAAAACTTAATAAGGTCAGAAGCAAATCAAGTCCATTGTTTCCTTGTATTTTCCACAAACAGGTCCTGGTTTCTGTCCCTCTATGGTTATGAGCAGCCACATAGGTCCTCATACCCCCTCAAAAGGGTTGTGATGTCCAGTTTTACCCATGAAGACAAAACCATTATCCAATTAGATTTATACACCAAGCCATTAAATACAAAGTACCTGCATTTTCTCCTGTAGTCCAATAAAATAGTATTCATCTCTAAAATGAAAACATGAAGAGTTTTCCTAAGCATAAGAAGAGCATTTCCTAAGTATAAAAAATAGTTTAAAAGAAGATAAAACAGTCAAGAAAGAAAACTGAATTGAAGCTTGGCCTAACAAGATTTCTGTCATTGTATGAGTTAAGTCTCCCTAAAAGAAAAATTTTTAAAAATCAGTTCTTATGCAGGCTGTCTCTCTGTTCTTCAGGAAGCCCTGGATTTAAAATTATATTTATGGATGGGAAGCAAGCAGTAATTCCTCTAGGGTTTGAACAGTAGTTTTAACAATATTTACATAATTTAGACTCCATTTGGCTATGACTTCAATCTAAATAGAATGCTTCAGAAATGTGACAATAGAGTGCAGTATCTAAGCACCACCATAATAAAAATAAAATAATATTTATTTCATAAATGAACTTGCTTCAGAGGAGGGGCATTTTGCCTGTGCTGTTAGAGGTCTTCCTCAGGTTTAGGATTTTTTAGAGAAATTTTTCAAAGTCACTACCCTAAGATTTCAAGACCAGATTTCCACACAGTTTTTCATTAGGAGTGGTATAGTAGAAGCCTTAAATGGATCTGGAACCCCTAAGCCTCTTTAAAATAGTAGCCAGATCCAAAAGGCCGTCTTACTGACTTGCCTTAATAAAAAGTTTCCATTCCAAGATCAAAGTTTCAACATTAAGGAAAGAATCTGAGTAACCCTGTCTTTGCATGCAGTTCCCAGTCTCAATTCACAGAGCCAAAAGAGAGTAGTAAAATACAATTCCTTGCAATACTTTTCCAGGGCATCCGTGTAAACAGCATTTGAAGTTGGGAATCTATTCCCACTGTTTTGCATAAGAATACCATTCCATCAATGTATGTGCAGCTAATGCAGTTCTGATCTAATGGTTTTGTCTTTCTCAATAACTTAGCCTGCTTGTAAAGAACCTCTCTCACTCTTTCACGTATGTAACAAGAACAGTTTAACTTCATTACTAAACAGCTGGTCTACACTTCCATATGCAGGTAACAATCACTTTAAACACCTCATCACAGGAATTTTTAGTTCACATTACTGCAAATTCTACGGACATTTTACCTTCATCACTTACGTTATGGTCAACAAAAACTCCATAAGACATCCAAGACAAGTTACTAGCAAAATTGAAAACTCCTCTAAGTTAAGCGTTTCAATTCTAATACCTAAGCAAATAAATACAAAAAAAACGCTTTTTCATTTCAAGATTTTAACATTGATGCATCTCAAAGGACATACTATATCAGTGTGGGATGTTGCCAACAGAGCAGAGGAATCTGCAACCAAGACAGAATGAATCTAGAGCGTCAGGAAAACAACTTGCCAAAGCATGCAGTGGTTCTGTCCCTACTGCATTTCAAAGGCCACCATGCCACTTACACTCCCCAACATCACTCAGCTCCTGCCTCTGTGAAAGCAGACAAGCAGAACGCTGGAGTCACTGCCAAATGAACAGATTATTGACCAGTATCGGGTCCTTCCAATCATCGACGTCCTCGTGAACCATTTCACAGTGAACGAGATGTCGCACAGAGAGAGAAAGGGCATTTATGTCACCTCCTCTGCCGCTGCTTCTAATGATTTAATCTCACACTTGATTACCTCATGTCAAGTCTGACCTTAAGAACTGCCTGATGACAGAGGACAGTGGAAGATCTCATCTCAACCAATGGCCACAATCTCTGCCCGAGTTTCTGCTTCTCATTAGCTCACCATCTCTGAAAAGTCAAATAAAATTATTGAACTAGTTACGCCTGAACAGCTGGCAGGGCAAGGATTCAAGAACATGGTTGGTGTGTCCCATAATTTAAATTTTGCATACTTATTGCACAAGTCAAGCTTTTTCTGCCTCACCCCATTCAGTTCTGGAGCTTCTTCCACATGGTCTACTTCAGCCTCCTTGTGAATCCCAACACACTGAAACTTGGGGATTAGCTCAAAATGCATCAGACAGACACAGAGGCAACAGTTAACTTGGCCAGCAAGAAAACTTACTCAGAATTTTCAACACTCTCCTGTCTGTAGGTGTCATACTTGAAAGCAAGAATACCAGTAGAACAAAAAGACCTGAAATAGCAGATTTGTTGCAGCTAAAACCTTGAAAAACAACCAGTAATATCCTTATAACCATTTGTTGTACAAAAAAAAAAACCACAAGCAGTTACATGGGATTTGGCATTACTCCACAATTAAATAATTTAAATTTCTTGCTTCACTTAGAGTATTATACTCCTACTGTGCTTAATGAATGAAATTTCCTAACAGCAGTGACTGCCTGTCTGTCTTTTAAAGCTCTCAGACAGCTGAAATCTTCTTTCTAGTCATCTATTTTGTAGCTTTGATCTGGGGAGTAACACAATCATAACATAAGTGTAGCTCTATAGACTCCAAAAGCATTCTTTAATAACAGTCTCAGTCATCTGGTGTGTGTTTCTTAAGAGCTTTGGGGATTTTTAAAATACATTTTTTAATAAGCAAAATTGACATTATCAAAGACTTTATGTTTTTCTCTCTTCTGTATGGCAATTGCAATTTTCATTTCTGTTATTTCATTTCATAATTTTCAAGTGTTGCAGAAAGCTGAAATAGCAAGCATCAGTGTCTGGCATCAGGGACCAGCAGTCACATCCAGATTCCTAAAACCAATATAGCAGATACATTAGGCAACCATGCATTTATTTAGCCAACAGCTTGAAAACAGAGATGAAGTTCCAGCAAGCAATCCCACTAGAAAAGTATTTTGTGCTTTCGAACTCTCCACTAACAGAGGTAGAAAGAAAAACAAAACATTTCTTTAAAATGGAAGTACATACATAAACTAATAGTGAGAAATTCATCACTTCTGAAAGAAATCTCTAATTTACAACACTTCACAAGGCAGAGGTGAATGCTACTCTGACCCAGGTCAGAAAAATTAAACAGAATAAGAACTACAGAATCATTTATGTTGCAAAAGACCTTTAAGGACATTCAGTCCAACCATTAACCCAGCACTGCTAAACCACGTCCCTGAGTGCCACATCTACACATCCTTTAAATCCCTCCAGGGATGTTGACTCAACCACTCTTGGTGAATAAATTTTTCCTAATATCTCATTGAAACCACCCTGGTACAACTTGAAACTCTCTCCTCTTGTCCTCACCCTTGTTGTCTGGGAGGAGAAGCTGACATCCTCCCTTCCAGGTAATTGTGGAGACCTTACTTACTCTAATTGTTCCCCATTTTGAAAAACCACCAAGGACAAAACATTATTTTGTGACTGTATACAGCAAAAAAGCATTTCCACATTCACAGAAGTTAAAAAAAAATGAACCAAAACTCATTTGTTTCACTTGGATTCCCCTCGAGGCTCAGCACTGCTGCATGCAACAAAACTACTTTTTAAGTTTCCTTTCCATACAGAGGAAAAAACAAAAGGTATACTAGCCTGAAGTCAGTTTGTTTTTCCAGCCATGGCCACCCCTCCCTATTCTAGAGACAGATTTTTCTCATGAGGTACCAATAATTCCAGAGTTGAAAAAAGAATATTACCCTTTTCTTCAAATAGTTGAAGAAAAGCTATTTTTCCAAAAGTTGAAATAGTTTGATTTTTTAATTAATTGCTCTGGTTAAATAAATTGATCCAGGTTTCCATTTGCTAGTTCCAAGACCAACCTTATTCTAAATGAGAGTTAATAAAAAAGTACCATAAGAATTTGGTAATGATTTCACAAGGGAACATAAATACCCTAAAAACAGTCTACAGAGCTTGCACTTTCATTGCAATTACTTGCACTACCTTAAAACAAAGGAGAAAACTCTATATTCCTCCCTTGCCTGAACTTGGAACAGAGTTCATACCCCTGTTGGGAAAGGAAGTTTGAAAAGCAACATTTTTCTCTTAGAATATAGTTTCCATTCTATTCAAATTATTTACTCTCACTTTAGCAGAGGTTTAATTAAAGTAATAGAAGAAAGGGCCATTGAGGTAGTTTTGGGGACCTAAAATTGTCAAGTACATAATAGTAAAAGTATTCTTAATTATAGCATATATTGCATATTAAGCCTACTGCTCATTTTCATTACATTTAGAATTATTAGCCTTATTTATCTGCACAAGGAAGACAAGGGGCACAGCTCAGCTGAATGCCACAGGGGCAGGCTAGAGGAAGCAAGGACAGACTGCAATTACATTGGGGCATATATCTGAGCAGAAGTCTTTTCACTGCACCAGGTTTTGCTGGTTTATTATTACAACTGAAAGAAATGGCCCTGGGATCAGCAATTCATTCCTGTGTGCCAGGGTATTATTTGATCTGTATATGTAGATTTCCAGAGGTGATTTCTCAGCTATTGTCAAGGCCATTAGAAACCATCTTTCTTCTCTACAGTGTAGGTCTACAGCATAGCAATATTCTTATGAATTCAGACAACCAAATCATGTGGAGAGCTGATTGCTAAAGCCAGCTACATTATTTCTATTATCTCTTTACAAAGAAAAATTATCTTTTTGTATCCCAGCTAAATCTCAGACTGCTAATAGTAACTACTCAGACTGTTCTCTGTTTCTTTTTTTAATTTATCCATCCATTCTCCAGATGAAAAGCCAACAGACATTTAGTGAACATCCTTTTAAGGCATCCTGAGATAAACAAGACTGCTTGCACATTGAGAGCATGAGTGTAACAACTCAAATAAACCACCCCCCTTTTAATGTTCTGCTGTTATCTAAATGTTGAGAGAATAATTCCTACAAGAATAGATTGGGATAACTAATCTGTGGCTGGGAAACTGCTGCCATTTCTACCTGAAAGTTTTTAGAATCTCATTTTACTTCTTCAAGAGATTGACTCCAGGAGAAACAGGAAGGAAAAACCCACCAAAAAAACAACAACAAACACAACAAAAACCCCCACATTTCTGAAGGTAAAATACACCAGGCTTCAAAAGCAGCATAGCTACTATACAATTGGTGGCTAATAATTTTTTACTTTGCAGTTCAGTGAACAGTACAGAAGATAGACACACATTTGCAGAATCTGAAGGCAGGAAACGTCTCAATCCTTCCCACAGCCCTCACAAACAGGATGATTTTTCATTCAGCACATAATTCTTCTCTCTCCTGTTCACCTACTCCAACACCACCTTCTTGAACTGTGCTACTCAACTCTACAGAAAGCTGAACACAGCTGCATGAAACAAAGGTTGGTGGGAGACGCCCCCACACAAAGCCCTACCCTTGACACAAATCACTCCCTTGCTCCCCTGTGATCAGCTCACTTCCAGGAAGAAAAAGAGGCTGATACAAAGGAGGGGTTCAGACAAGTGAGCTACTTCATATCCAGGAAGATTTTCCTTAGTGCAAAGGAAATATCACCTGCTGATATACAGCTAAAACTCAAGTATCCTCTAGCACAAGGCAAAGCACAATAAGGACTACACATTATTTCAATAAATGAACAAGCCTACACCTTTGGTATTTAACATGACCCAAAGATACTCAGCAAAGAAAAATACTTCAGATAGTTTATATGACAAAACATTCTTGTTAAACATGCTATTCATGGTAAATGTAGCAGATTAAATTTCAGTTAATTGCCAGTTCTTTGGAGAAAGAGGTAGGATAACTATCCATGTTAAAGAAATTAACTCTATCAGTAAACATGAAGGTGGTATAAGAAATATGGTAATATGAAAATGCTTTAAAAAATTTTTAGAGAGCATTAAAAAAAATGTTTCTCCCAAATCTGCTCTTAGTCAACTTATAAAGAAAAGACCTTTTGGAAAACTGATTCTAAGCAGCATTTTCCATCAGCATTTTAGATGTCTCAGCAGAACACAGAAGCCCTTATTCCATGATGTCCTGAGAACTACAGTGACTGTAGTTTACCTGCGCAACACCTTGAGGGACACAAACAAAAACTGAAAAAGTCATACTGGAGCACAGAAGCACTTACAGCATCCCAATAGCCTTGACCTTAAATAGATTATTTTCAGCAATTTATGAACTTGGAGTAAAGAAAAAGTCAATTCAGCTTTTTTAGAGTGCATTTTGAAAAACAGTCAAGACTGGTAGCATAGGATGAGCCATGTGCTGGGCTAGTGCACTTTCCTAGATCCCAGAAATGGGGAACTGTGGCATTTCCTCACATTCTAAAAAGAGGAACAGAAACACTCAGTGCTATGAAATATGTATCGTATATTGTTTTCCTGTAGCAGTAATTCTGGCAGTTTGAACAGGCAGTTTGCAATGCCTGCTCAAGTATTTGTCACTGCTTGCCTTGCCTTCTGTCCTTTCAGGTACACGGCTGTGCTTGCACATGTACACACATAAATCCAAATATCTAACTAAAAAGGCAACACACTGAGATGCCACATCTATTTTTCCAGGCAACCATTTAGCACATAAAGGGAAAGCAGTGTGCTGCATGCTTACAAAACCTCATGACTAGCTGATCTAGGGCAAATCATCTCAAATCACTTAGAGCAAAGATAATGATTCTCACTCTAATGCAATCAGCATGCTGCTTAGAGCACAAATTTGCTGGGGTGCTTGCCAGCAGAACAAACCTCATCCACTGAAGTATATATCCAAATCAGTATTTCAATTTAAAACAAAGATTTCTCCAAAGAAAATGATTGAGTTCAGAGAACAATTTCCAAATCACTTTGTTCAGATTTTTAGAATATTTAAAACCAATTTTTCCACTTCCAAAATCCACTTACCATGAAGATTAAACTTATTATGCCTTCATCTCCTACTTCTAAATATAAATAAATGACTATATCTAGAGATTTTCTGTTTTCCCTCACTACATCCTGCTTCTTTGCTGATGAAGCAATGCTTTGTGCAATGGAGCACACAGGAACAACATTACAGTCTAAAGACCAGGGGATCTAGAGCAGCTCTTTGAGGCCACAAATTAGCAAGTACAACACCACAGAACACACACTCTGAGAAGCTGTAAGGTTAGTTGGACTTGCTCACGATATTAAGGATACTACAAAACAAAATTAAAAAATAGTCCCACCTCTGTCCTGTGCAAAACACTTTCATAGCAAATTTTGAGACAATCAGTTCAAACATGGCTCAAATTAACCTAACCCAACCCTAGGGAATCTGTTCCAGTGTCCAACAACCCCCAAGTGAAGAACCTCTTCCTGATATCCAACCTAAATACCATCCTGACAACTTCAAGCCATTCCCTTTGTCCTGTCACTGGTCACCACTTAGATTTCACCGCTTGCCCTTCTGTTTCCCTCACAAGAGAAGTATGGAACCGTAATTTGCAATGAGGTCTCCCCTCAGTCTCCTCCAGGCTGAACACACCAAGTGCCCTCAGCCTCTCCTCACACATCTTCCCCTCGAGGCCCTTCACCATCCTCATGGCCCCCTTTGGACACTCTCTGATGGCTTCATGTCTGTTTTATCCTGTGGCACCCAAACTGCCCCAGCACTGGAGGTGAGGCTGCCCCAGTGCAGAACAGAGGGGACAATCCCTCCCTTGCCCAGCTGGCCATGCTGGCCCTGATGCCCCCAGGACAGGGCTGTTCCTGGCTCCAGGGCACTGCTGACTCACATTCACCTTTCCATGGAGCAGGACCCCAGGTCCCTTTGCACAGCGCTGCTCTCCAGCCTCTCATTCCCCAGTCTGTCCGTACATCCAGGGCTGCCCCATCCCAGGGGCAGAATCTGGCTCTTCACTTGTAAAAACTTTGTACAGAGAATAACTGAGATGGAGGCATCATCCTGTTACTGCTAAGCCTACAAAATAAAATAATAAAACTAAAACCCAAACCAATAAAGCACAAGACACAAGATTAGTTTTTTTTAATCCATAGCAAAATAAATAAATCAATTTTTTGACCCTACTATCACTAGTCAACGTGTCTCTCCTGCCTGAGCATAGAATTTTTCACCTGGTGTAGCTGCTGACCTTCAAGAAAAACACCACCTGTCAATATCAATGTAGGTGTGCCAAGCCTGCTGTTCAATCCTCCAACTGAACAAAACACTGCTGGCAATCCAGGGATCGACCTTTTGCTTTAATCCTTCACTATTATTTCTCTAGGTGGAATACTTTAGATAGATGCAGTTTTTCATTCCAAATTTTTATTTCTTCATGTATAGATGCTTTTTCTGTGTCCACAAACAACAGCAGATGTTTTTTATTGGCTTTTCCTAGCATATTCTTTCATATCATAAGCTATGTACTAATAATTAAAGAGTGGTTTATTTGGGAATAACAATGTTATTATATAATATCTACTTATTCATAGCAAGATTAGAGGATAAATTTGGGTTTCCACAGAATATTTCCAAATCAAGACATCAAATCAGATAGTAGAATCAAAAATAAGTACAGCTAAAGAGACCCAAATCTACAAAATTACTCCTGAGAGCAGCTGCCAATTTTTCTGTATTGTGCCAACAACTAATGCTTCTATCCTAGATGGTTCAAAGACAAAACTGAATTACCAAAAGATGAGTATTGGTCTAATATCGATACTCAACTGTGACAGACAGAAGACTCTCTAACAATTTAAAGTTAGAAAGGGTATGTTTATTCAGCACTGGGCAGCAGCGTGGGCTAGCCCCCTAATACGCGCTGCAAAATTACAGGTGGTCACAGAGTGTATTTACTGACAAAAGATTCAGACAAATACATACTCATAATACCAGCCCCTCCCATTCCCTGCTTCCTATGATAATTAGCTTGAATAGCTATTAAGCATGCGTAAATGGTTTCCTAAATTTAGTCTGGGGTCCTTATTGTGAGGAGGGTTCTTAAAAGGAGGAAGTAAGGCGAGTCTTCCTCGCCCTGAACTCTCGACCTTTTCTATTAGTGACAATACAAATGATTTCTGGGGATAGTCCAATTTCCCAAAGAATGGGTTTCTGGTCGCAATTGTTCATGTTTCTTCGGGCCTGCTTACCAGTTTCATCTTTTCCCATTGTAAGTACAGGTGAGCAAACATAAGATGACAATCAATTATTTAAGTTTCAGATAACTACTTCAAACCCGTTCTCCTTCTAACTTGTAACTTTTAACTAAAATCCTGATTTTTCTAAGATTAGTGTTTCAAAACAAAGAAAGGGGCTTTTAAAAAACAAAACCAAAACAACCCAACCAAAAAGATAAGGAGCAGGTGAATAATAGACATGCAGCAGCCTCTCTTCATTCATTAAATGTGCACATAATTCCTCAAAAATAGTTGACAGGAAGTTGCTTTGTTTTTCCTGGAGTTTCTTCTCATCTATGGAAGCTGCAGCCTGTTACCCTCCTAGCCATCCATGGCTACACACTACCTGTTATATCCTAAATTAGACCAATATATGACTCTGATCCATGTTTTTTTGAGCAGTTGAAAAGGTTTTGTAACCAACTGATTATTTGGACCAGTGTTTACATGACAAAAGATTTTTATAATGATATTTGTAGTGGTTAGCTGAAAACAAAAATTTACTTCCTGCATTGTTTTTCCAAAGTGAACCGATCAAGGCAAGAAAACCCATGCTCCAACCCCACAGATGACCTCAAAGCAAAGCTCTGCCTTTCTCCCAGAAAACAAAAGCCAAGCAATCTTCCTCCCGCACTGCCTGCTTGGATTGATCTTAGTGCAAAGTCCTTTTTTGGATAACATTTATTAAATTGTGCAACTAATAGGACAAGATGGACAAGCCTAATCCTACATCTTATCTTTAAATTTTTGGGCTGGGGAACCACAGGGAAGAAGAAAAAAGAACACTGGAAAAACCCTACACTCTCTCTGCAATACTCACCCTCTGGTCATGAACAAAGCCTAATTCTAACTTTCCTCTGAGATTCTCACCCAGCCTCTATAGAAAAAAAAAAACAAGTTAGCACAACACAGCACAAGCAGAAGTCAGTCACATTTATACTGCAGAAAACTCCAGCTCCCTGAATTTTGCGGCAAAGACAAGTAGAATTTTTAAACACTTTGTTTTGAAATAGCAGTAGCTTCAAATTTTTGAACATTTCTTTATTAAATATTAAACTAGGAATCCACTAAGTTTGAGGTCTATCAGGTTTACAATTATTAGTAAAAAATGCAAATTTAATTCCATGCCCTGGATTCAAAGTGAAGAAAACTTAAGAACTCACTGTCAATTAGTCAACACAATCCATACAAATTCTAGCAAACTGCTAGATCACTATCAAGCCCACAATTATATACAGCCAATTTGCATTCTATAAACAGCAAGAAAAACTACAGTACTTTTGCAGCTGTAAGCCAAAAAACCCTCAATTTCAAATATTAAGAAATCTTTTAAAGGTAAAAATCGTCTGACACTGTAAGAGAAGTTACTGATTTTGCTGGTTTACTGGAAAATCATTAGGCTCAAAAGGTTAAATGGGTGTTGAATTAGCAGCAGATTGTTAAAATTTGATTTAGGAGGCACAGTATTTCTTATTGCATGGTGAACAATGAGTGGGTGTAAAAGTCATTCAATCTCTTCAACAACCAGGCTCTTCAGTAGATGGGAAAAGCAATCTCAGTTTGTTAACTGAGCCATTTTAATGTTTTGCACCCTTACAACATCCTTTCTAACATATATAAAATACTTCCCACATAAAGTAAATAATAACTTACTTTAATAATGTGGCAAGGAATTAGTTCATTATATTAGTTACTAGTCTTTCTGTCTTGATTAATAGTTAGGGTTAATTATAGCATACAAGAGTAGCAGTCACAAAATATGTCAGGTTTAATAGCTTCTTGAAAACACGACATAATATTGATATGCCTGGTAACACTGAAATTATGTAGCCTCTAAAACATGCATCACATCAAAGACAAGGAAAAACACCACTACCAAATGAGAAATTATTACTGCTAATGCAGGAAAGGCATTGGGATGAAAATGGAAATACTGGGCTAAATGCAAAGACAAAAAGCTAAAGGGAAAAATAAAACTAGGAGGCAGATGGAGAACTGAGGGTTTCATACAATACTGGAAGAATGAACTATCCCTCAATAAACAGGGAAAGAAAACTAACAGATTAAAAGAATGAAACTGGAAAACAGACCTAAGCCAAACTACCTGAAAACCAAGATAGGGCAACTAGACTAAAAACAGCTGAAACATATCACTGCAACAATTTGTCATGAATGAAGCCCAAGAAAAGGGCTAAAGAATTTATGTACCAAGGAACAAAAATCAAGTTTGGAGCATTCAGGAAACACTCAAACCTGGTATCTGAAAAAAAGGATCATCAGTCCAGCATTGTGTATAGTGCCAATGCTTTCCACATAGAATGCACATTCCATTTGGAGCTCTTCAGGCAGCTTGGACACAGGGGTCTGCAATGGTGACACTTGATAAGCATCTCTTCCTCATTTCATCAAAGCAGCTCCACACAGGGCAAACTGCATTTCCAGCTCTCACTTAGAGAAATCAGGAAGAAATTAAGACAACAATATACCTTAACTGCCATAACTCCAATTTGTTGTTTTTTGGGGTTTTTTTCTTTTTGTTTTAAGACCGGCCAAAATGAACGGTACAAAGAAGTCACTACTCTAAAGCTCTTAATATCAGACTGTGGACAGCATAATCAAACAGGTGCAGAGAATATAACTTTTTCACCAAATCAGACCCAACCCAGCTGCAATTTGTGCAGTTTCTTAAGTAGAAAAGGTCACTCACTTTTCCTGAGAGAAGTGAGTACGCAGGAGGCAATGCTATTACAAGAGACAGCAGGTGCCAGTGAGGGAAAAGAGCCATGGAAGGTACAGCACATGATGTACAATTTGAAAAAGCACCCTTTGAGACATAATTGCAAGTATTCCAATTCCACCTTCAGCAAGCAAAGAATTCATAAAAATCGTTTAGATATTTTCTTTCATATTCACCACCTTCCAAACTGCAGTTCTCTCCAGGCACTGTTTTTTCCTGACCCTTACTGATCCTCTTTTCCTATGTCTTACATTAACTCCCATGATTTCATTCATGATCCTACCAACAAAACAAAAGATTTCCTAAGTATCCAGTAACCATGATTGCTGTTAGAGCATGATTTAGCAGTATATTCTGCACACATTTGGCAATCTCTGCTGCTGAAGGAGCACTTCATCAACTGTGGCTACTGTGCCAGATAATGTCTTCATAGAATCCTATGAAAAGCATGGAAGAGGGGTGAATATTAGCCTTCAGTTCCTTGAAACAACAGAATAAGTTTGTTTTCTCTCTCAGTTGCAGCAGCAGAGCAGAAGCACACACAGCACAACTGAGTCTATTATTAATAAGCAAGAACAAAGAGAACAAAATTACTTCAAGACCTGCAATGGCTCAGTCAATCTGCTGCCTCCCTGAGGTCTCCAGGGGATAAAACAAGACTTACTATAAAGAACAGTGTGTATCACATTCCAGTGCTGTGCTAATCCTTAATTAATCCATAGCCTCTCTCCCTGCAGAAACAAGTATTTCAAATAATGCCTTCATTAGTATTGTTGCAATTATCATAATTATGCACTTTTAAGGTAGCCCTGTTCTATTTCACACTTGTTTCTTCTCCTAAAGGATGCTTCTCTACCTTGGCATTAGTAGATCACAATGAAAGATATCTTTCAAGCTAGTGAGATCAAAAAGTAGGATTTTCAGTGTTTTAGAATGCTTTCCCCTCAAAAAACACCCACAAAACTATTTAAAAACCCACCAAACAAACCAACAATCAAAAAACCCACAAAGAACACCAGTGAACTTATCCCTAACAAACAAAAACCTATCCTGAAAACCTATAAATAGTCCAGTAAAATATTCCTAACCTTTCCAGACAAAGATACAAGGTTCCTAGCTCAACACAAAACTCTCATTTTAATAACTTCAAAATTCATATTCTTCTTGGCTTATTTTGATTAACCATCTCTCTCATTAATCCTCAATACACTTGATGTAATAAAGCACACAATTTTATCTCCAAGTACATATTTTTCATTTCCATAAATACATTTAGCACATACTTTATTTTCCATTTTCTCCTGTTTTATCATTCATTCTTATCCTTGACAAAATAACCTCAATACTATTACTTTATCAGTTTCATGACATCTGAAAACAAGTATTTTAATTATGTGAAAAACTCTTTCATTCACTTAGTTCTCTAATTTTGACATGTTTTATACTCTTAGGATGCTTTTTGCACTGAAGAGAATATTGAATATAATCAGTTTACATACAGTGTCTGCACACCTTACTCATCTACAACATCAATGTAATACAGCAATGTTGAGTTTGAATTTATCATCTCAAATGTGTCCTACACTAAGGGCACAACCTTAAAAGCCTTGATTTCAGAGCACTCTCAGTGAAGTCACAGTGAATGGCATCTGGCAATAGTTTAGGGAGCCTTTTTCTGCCTCTCAGCTATTCTAACCTACATTACTGGTAGACAAAAATGAACTGCACATAATGTGTAAGCTGATGCATTGCTGACATGAAGCTATCAACTAAACAAATTCTTTGGCATAAAATTTTAACTAAAAGCAGAATGAACTGTACTACAAAACTTTCATCTTAAATAAGAATACAGGCAAACGTAGCTGCAATTTAATATGCGTCTCAACCACAAAATCTAATGTCACCAATAAGGACAAAAATGACAATACAGTCATGTCATAGAGTAACTGGTACCAATAAGAAGCAATATTACTTTTGGCACCATGCACTAATCCAAATAGAGTTCACAGTAAAGTCAATGGGCTACATTTGCTGAATTTGGCTCTTGTTATGCTCTGTAATTTGAAAGAATTTCACTAGCATTCACCATTCCTCCTAAAATTTTCAAAGAAAAAAGGCATATTGGCACTCATTTCAAGATAAAGTTGCCTAAATTATGCCTTTGAGAGCTTTGCTTAAACACAAACATTTGCTTAATACAGAGTTAAACTAAACTAACCTTGGAAAATGCTAAATTTGATTACTTGATATAAACTAAGTTATATTATAATAGACCCCTTTGCCTACCAAAACAGTCAGCATTATGGAATTCCAAAAATATACTCAATCTTTACAAAAATCCATAAAAACTGAATTTTTTATTTCTTAAGACAAGACCTACATGGAGTACAAATGACACTTTTTGAATGAAGCAATGCTGAAATAATACAGAAAAAATTATTTTCTTTATACCTATGGACTTTTGAATCTCACCTCACTAAGTCACAGAATATCAAGGTTTCACCAATAAAAGTTTCTAAATATTGTTCTGAGTCAGCTTTTAGAGGCATCCTGAACAACAGAGTAAAAATATCTCAAATTGATTATTGAATTCAAAGGATGTGCCACGAGAACCTGAAGGAATTTCAGGAAGCTTACTGAGCTACTTACATGGGTAGCTAGAGTTTGACAAGTAATATCCCATTTAAAGACTTGTCACTGAGACCTTATTCTTTTCTATTTTTAATTAATGGAGGAATCAGAGGCAGAAGTTGTCACTATGGTGGTAAATTACATAGAACTGTTGTGAGAGCAGTTGAGAGAACAGTCTTGACCTTTTTTCCAATTTCTAATCAATGTTTGCATTGATGCACACAAATGAACAGGGAAGTGACCATTGTCCTGCTCATTTTATACACTTGGAATTGTTAGGAATCAGCTCACCTTAATCTGCTCCTAGAAGCACAAGCGTGTCACACATCAACAGAGCTAAACAGAATTTAGGTTCTCTTACAACCTGCTCATGTGCAGAATGTAAAACACCTCATTAAGGTGGTCTGGCAAGCCAAGGGTTCCATGGCTCCTGAAAGGTGGCCTGGCCCAAGGACAGCTCTACCTCCTGCCTTCATATCTCACATGCCAAGAAACAGGAAAAAGAGTCACCTAAGACAAAAAGCAAACAAAAGAATCCAAAACATACCACAAACACTACCTATGCGTGCATATACCTTTCAAGAAAAATAAAATTGTATTAGATGTTTTGTTAGTGTTGAATTGAAACAACTGCATTTAGTCCAGTTTTGTGGAACATCTTACTCTAAATTTCTACTCCTTCCCCCATTTGTAAATGTTTGATGGCTTACTGAACTTGAAGATGTTCCTGTTTCATAGTGGAAGAAAATAAGAAAAAGCTCTGCCTGTAATTTGTCTTTTTCTTTTTAATTTCAAATAGAAAAGGTCATTTACTACAAAAAATACTGGGGATATATTAATGCAAGGGAATGAATCAAAATGGAAACACCTGACTCTGAACATTTCTAAAGTTTAATTTATTTTAAACCATTGCCAAAAAGTAACATTTTTTCCCCTTGACATTATTCTCCAATTCACACTTAAGTATGTCTTTTATAATTCTGAAAGGAATAACAGCCAGCAATACATCAAAATGAAAGCTGCAGTTTCACATACTCCATTTTCCCACTTTACAAGCCACAACAATATTACTTAATAGGCAAGAGCTGGCTTCCTTCAACAGTCCTCTATCCACTTTGGATCAGAAAATACATATTCCTGTACAAGTAGAACATTTCAGTATTTACAACTTTGGAACTCCTGCAAGACTGGAAAGAAAGGAGAAGCAGCCAGCAACATTTAAGAGCAATACTTTCTTGAGGAAATATGTCACACAGTTTTACATTTCACTGGTTGGTCTAAAAAATTTAGAAATTCCCCTTGGGGACAACTTAAAGCAATAAACTAAAATCACATACAAGACTCAATACAGGCCTTGTTTTTAGCTACACAATTCTAAAAGTCATTTCTGACTTGAACAGTATAGGCTCCTAATTTTAAATCGGAAAAGTCTTAATACATCTGAAAAGGGGTCAGCAGTATTTTAGTTTTCCCATACAAACGGAATGAGGTACAGCAAGTCTAATTTAGAGATCATAAGCTGACATCAGCAAGATTCCAACATTCCAGTGAAAGGGTCTAAAGGGTCTTCTGACCTCGACATGAAGTTTCAGTGTAAATTTTCAGGGCTGCCCTAGAAGACAGCAGTCACAATTTAGGTAGGTGTAGCACCATGAAAAATAAAAGTCTCTCATTTTGTTTCAGGGATGAGAACTCCCTTCTGACAAGAAGGGTAGATATAGGCATAGCAACATTAAAGTGCTGGAATGAAGAATTCAGTGCAGAGTCTCCAGTGAACTTTTCCATAAAGCAGGGAGACAGAAGAGGCACGTGAAGCAACGAATCTGTTAAAGCAGGATCACCCAGAAAATGCTCATTCCTGATAATCAAAGAAAGATGAAGATCATGGAAGCACAGTTCCCATCTTCTCAAGCAGAATTTCTAGCATGCATAAGCACACTTCTGTTGATTAGGGTTTTGAGCCTGTAATGTTTACATACAAATCATGCTGCTTCCTTTGTAGGAGCAAGACCTTTGCTTTCAGGTTATGATTCCCTACACAGTGAGCAGGGAACAATGTTTTAAAATGTGCAACCACAAATAGTTGGCTTAAGAAAACATCCAAGCATTAAATTATCCTTATAAAGACACTTTCAATTTTGAGCTTTACACTCAAAAATTATCACCTTCTAAAAGGAAAGTGGAGAAGAGGGCATATAATTAAAAAATAACGGAGTATGCAATTAAGAAATCAAGTAACAAATTAATTATAGCTCTACCTCATGTTTAATCTAACTACTTTATATAAATTAAATCATGTACTCAAAACTGCTTTTGAAAAACACAACTTTCCTTCATTCAACAAAAAAGCACATTTAAAATACTGTAGAATGGAACTGAAAACACTCAAATTAGCTTGCACACATGCAACAAAAATATTTTTATTTCTTGTTATTCATATGGCAGCTAAAGAGACATCTTGGAAGATTATTTCCAGTTCCTTTCAAGTTTTGGAAGAAGAAAAAAAAAATTATTAGTAGGTCAGACATTCATCCAACTTATTTCTACCACCAAGCAGAAACAAGCTGGAAACATTTCCCATAAATTAAATTAAGTCTGAATTAAATTTAAAATGTGAAAATAGTGACATGAGCATAAACTGTTCACAGATTAAACAAAAAAATACTTGTGTCAGCTATAGAACTGGGGCATGAGAGAGCACAGACATTCAAAAATCAGACTCTCCATGAATACAATAAAATTTAAAAAAGGTAAACAACACATTCCTGTCAATAACACTGTTTATCCTGGTCTCATGTTGCTTTAAGAGTTCATTCAACATGGTCGAACACCTAAATAATGTATTACTGAATTAAAAAAAAAATCAGAATAATGAATAAGGTATGAAAGTTCATCCTACCCTTTGGTTTGCAATTTTATCACGAGCAGGAAGGGGCAGGCACAAGGGAGCATGACCTATTGCTCCACGCAGTAAGAAGACCTCTTAGTCCCAACAGAGACATTCAGAACATTTCAGATACAAATCTACTTCAAAGTGGATTCACACCAGCCTGTGACCCCTTGTAATGAAAAAGTAGTCAGACTAAACCTACCAATACAGAGAGAAATACAATATACCAGTGGATCAGAACGGCCCGTCTGCACATCTTTTAGAATTATTAGATGCAATCTTTCTGAAGTTTAGCATTAGATCAAGGCATGTAATAGTCTAAAGCAAGCAAGCAAGCAGGTTGGTAACTACCTGTTATAATCAGAACAAGGAAAGTTTTTCAGGTGAACTGAAAGCTTTTGTGTCCCTCTCCAACAATCACATTTAACTCATGTCAGAGTAGACAAGGAACGAAGAGAAATTCTGAACTCACGGCGTCTTTTTTAAACCATAGAATTCCAGGTTGCAAGGGACCCCAAGGATCATTAGGTCCAACCTTTCTTGGCAGAAGCCCCATCTAGACTGGATGGTTCAGCAACCTGTCCAGCTGAATTTTAGAAGTGTCCAGATTTGGAGAATCCACCATTCCTTGGGGAAATTATTCCAACTAATTGATCTCATCGTGAAAATTCTCCTCTTGTGCCTAGTAGAAATCTCCTCAGGAATAACTTCTATCCATTAGTTATCTTTTTTCCCATGTGACTCCATGTAAAAAAAAAAAAGGTCTCCATCTTCTCTGCAGCCACATACTGGAATGTGCTGACAGCCTACACTAAGCACTCCACTAAAACCTGTCCTAAGCACCACATCTACACAACTTCTAAACACCTCCAGAGAGGGCAGTTCCACCCCTCCCTGGGCAGCCTGTTGCAATGCTGAACAACCCTTTAAGTGAGCGAATTTCCCCTAATATCCCATCTAAACCTCCCCTGGCACACCTTGAAGCCTTTTCTCTTATACTACCACTTCCCACATACAATTTTCTTCAATCTAGAGTACTGAGCATTTAAAATAATTCTTTCAATATTCTAGTGGTCATGTAAATGAAAACATTCTTTTCAATTCATATCTTTTTAAATATGTTAAGTATCTAAGACTTAATAGTGCCTGTTCAAGTGTTAATTATTTTTATGCCACAGGAATTCTTTGTGTCCTAGTTTCCCAGCACAGTTCTCAAACATCAACTTATTTCAAAACATTAATTTTATAACTTAGAGAATAGAGGTGATATTCTCCCCACATGTAAGTTAACTGAAACTGAAATAAGTGAAGCACAATTGGTTTCAACCAGCACCAGAAAAAGCTTAAGATCCACCTTTTCAACACAACCATACTGTGATCACTGGTGACTACAGAAAGATTCCAAGACAAAACACAGCAAGCACCAGTACTCGAAAACCATTAAAAACTTGAGGATGAGTCTTTAAAGTGTTGAAGGGGATTTGCAGGGTCAATGTTGGCACCATGGATCTGAAAAGAATGATGGATAGAGACAAACACAAAGCTTGGGGAACACAGAAGTACTTCCCACACACCTGACCAAAGTGGTTGAGTTCATTAAAGAGAAGTGCAGAGGAATTTAAGAGTACTCTAAACAATAATTTGACTTCTGGTAAATGCCATGAGTCCAGCATTCCAGATATCGGTTATTACTCCTCAAAATCTACATAAAACTTCGTAAATAGAAGAAAGGAATTGTCAATACATATAAAGAGAGGAGGGACACATCCAGAAAAATCTATACCACCAGAATGCTTCTTCCCATCTTCTTGTCTCTCTTCACCTATTTTCATTTCTTCAAGATTACATTTCCTTGTTACTGCACGTATCCCAAAGAATTCATCAGTTTATTAATTGGCATTGCTCAGGACAGTCATACATGGCATTAAAACCATGTTCAGCAAAGTGGAAGCTATAAAAGGTTTGATAAAACCCAGACCAAGTAACACTGATTACCAGACTATTTATCACAAACTCCTCCTCAATACAGAAAACCTCATCAGTAAAAATTGATGATCCACTCTATTTCTCTAAAATGCCAAACAGGTTGGCCTCACTGAATCCCATTATTATCTTGGACTACACTGACATTAATCCTCAAAATGTCCCATTACAGTTTAAGTGTTTATTTAAGCTTTCCATGTATCTAGGACATATCCATAAAAACCAAAGACTCTGTCAGCTAAAAGCAGTCCCACCAACTAATTTTGAAACAGTGCTGTGTTCCTGGCTATTTAAATTTTTATTTTATTATTTTCTCCTTCTACTTCAACTTTGTAGCACATCAACAAACTTACATCATTCAAGTAACTCAAGCAAAAAAAAAAAAAAAAAAAGGCAGTACTGTTACATCCCATGATCTGTACTCCAACGAAATCAAACCACCTGTGGTGGGTAGGACATAGGAGTTTGTCACTCACATGCTATGCTGCACTGGTAGCTGCAATGCACTTAACAGAAACAGAATTAATTGCAATTCTCTGAAGAGCTGCTCCATTAGCACTCATGTGTAAGGCTGTGAGAAAAAGGAGACATCAGGGCTAATGCTCAGGCTTGTCTTCTCTCATGGGAATAGTTCAGAATTTTTTTATATTAGGAAGGCTTTTATACTCTTCTGAAATAGCTCATACTCCTTTTTTGTTTCAGGAGCTTTTGAGTTACACATTTGTTCTAGTCTCAAATATTACTCTAAAGAAAAGGTCAATGGCAAAAGTCTACAAATAGATTCAATAACAGGCAGACATTTCAAACAGTGAGTGGAGCCAAAGTCTAAGAACTTAAGTAAGCCTAAAAGTCAGATGCATGTGATTAAAAATAAACAAAACAACAACAAACCAACATACACACAACAACAGTGACCAAAATCCACACAAAATAGAAACACTACCAAAAAACCCACTAAGACGTTAACACTAAATAACAAATAAAAAAAATTGGCAAAAAAAAATAGAAAAAATAAAATCACCCACAAGACCACATAAACTCTCCCAAACCAACTAATTGTCTTAATGTGTAAAAACTGCCATTCTCTCCTTTTTGCATAGGAAAATAGAACATGATTCTCAGCTACTTATGGGTTTGCCAGTCTTTCACTTCTTCTGAATTTCTATTAGAAATGCTCTAAGTATGTCAGTTTTTAAACTTAATAACAAATTCAGTGTTGAAAATTTAACTTAGCCTAAAAAGCTAAAGTTTGGTTAATATCCTGGCCAATCCTTATCTGTGGGTAGTATTACTAATCTTCTACAGATAGGCACATAACAGCAGATTTAAAATCTTTCTAATGAGGAACTCCACTGTGGCAGACTAATGGGTGGAAATTATATTACAGAGTAAAATAAGAATTCATAAAAATAAAATAATAGGATAGTACAGAGTTAAGAGGTTTTGTAGAAGTCACAGGTCACAAACTTGGCAGAATAATCAGAAGCACTGGTGCAGCATTTTGTAACTTTCTTTTAAAACATGTTTACAAAGTCCTTGGCAAATTGCTTGGAAAAATTACACTGCAAAGGCATAAAAGGCAAATATCTTCTATTAATAGATGCCCAGGAACAACAGTGTGTACAGCAAGGTGATACCTAAGGCAGAGCTAAAGGCTCTCAGAATCCCCACCAAGTGATCAAATACTAAACGAAATTCAGTGCTGATAAGTACATTGGTCAAAGCACAACCACTTCTATAACAGTGTGCTTCAAATTAGCTCTCACCACTCAGAAAATAAGTTCTGGTGGCACTGGAGAATTCAGTTCACTTCTCAGGACTGGTCAGAAAAAGAATGGGAATAGTCAATAGTGCTCAGTGGAGATAGCGAATGAGAGAGCACCATTTTGCCCGTACCAGTCAATAGCTCCTGACATCCCAAATGTGAGAAGAGGATTGCACTAAGCCTTTCTTATAAATCAGAGGTATTCAACTTCTTTGGGGGTTGGAAATTAAAATCTCATCTCAATGAGAGATGGGTAAAAAACCCAACCTTTTTCTTGTTGGCACAACCAGATGCCTGAAGCATGGCTGTTCTTCACTGCTGATCTCCTCTGTTCCATGATATCCCTGTGCTGGCGCCAAGATGACTTGAAGGGGTTACCCTCCATCCCTAGAGCAGCCAGACCATGCATCTGTCTAACAGTTGGACTCTTGAGTAACTTAGCCTCTCCCCAGGGCACCTTCTGGCAACCACAGAACACATCCTATGTCAACCCCTCTCAGAGAAGGATATGGACAGAACAAAACAACCCTTTACTCTTTATGTTTCACTTTCTGAAGGGGCAATGGGTATGGTGGGCTGGGCCCCCTGCCCCTTGAGATCAGCCTGCAGTGCAAGCACTAGAGCTAGTTAGAATCACTGATAAAACTTAGAGAGCAGCTCCCTGAAATGCATGTGTGTGTTTATGCACAGCCCCTCTCCCCCTTGTGCTAAACACAACCTGCACTCATGAGTACATGACGGGGAAAGCAGCCCAGCCCTGAGATCCTGAATGGTCCATTGGGTTGCACCCATGGGTTGCTCGGGTTGGCTGCCATCAATCACTTTGCAGCTGCAAGATGTCCCTAGCTCTACATAGACTCCTTTAGCTTTCCTTCCTCACTCATGTAAGTCTAAACCGAGCTTAAACAGCAGCCCTTGGCTTCAAAATCCTGTTTTAGGCCAAGAATAAAAGTGAGTTTTGCCCGCACTGAATTACTTCAGTGGAGTATTCTTCCTTAGGATTAGTTAACATTAGTGTAAGATGTTCATTTGGCTGGTAACCTAAAACTATGATGAGAGGAGATTGCTGCTGCCATCTACTGACAGTTTCCCTTAAAAACAAAATTTAAAGCAACTTAAACCGAAGTTGGAGTCTAAAGCAAGACAAACTGGTGCTGTAGAAAAGCCCAGCATACATGTTGTTCATACAACAGAATAATGAAACATGATTACTACTTCATATCCACCCCAGCTCACTATTAGTGAAGAAAGAGTTCAGCAACAGTATCCTCACAGACTAGTTCACTGCCTTAAACAGAAAAAAACCTGATGCAAGCTGTAAGTTTTTTTAGGTGGTTTATTTTTTTGGTTAGATTTTTAACAAAACTTGAAATAAAATGTGGGGGGTTCTTTCTTGATTACTAATCACTCAGCAATAAAGAAATGTAGGTATACTACTGCCAAGATCAATGTCTAACTCTTTCACAGCATATTCCGAGAGTAACATCCAGTTCAGACTAACATCATCAAAAGGGCCAGTTCTGTGCTTGGCTTGATAGGGTTTTGTTTCCCTAAGAGGTCCTTCACTGGCACACATTTTTAAGTGAAACAGTTTCAGAGGCTGAGAAGCTTTTCCTGCTACAGTCAATACCAACTTCAAAATACAAACTCCAAGGTTTCCATGATTCCCATCAGTGCAGATTGAGGGACTGCAGCAGCAGTCATCTCTCAATGCAGCCTGTTCATACACTGGTATTATTAGACTTCCTCCATCCCTAGGTTTCTTTCAGGTGTTAAAAGCTAATATTTAATGAAAAATATAAAGTATTTCTCTTGCCATCTACTCAGTTATGGACTGCTACACTATGGAACTCATGCACAGCATTTCAAAGTGTTTCTTGTCTCCAACATAGCTATCAGGTCTTCTCTAACCCAAACCAGACAGCTATTAGAGTCCTCTCTAAAAAACATATCTTGCATTTCAACAACTGCCACCCAAGTTTCCCAAAACAACACAGTATTGAAACTAATTGAGTCCTGATCTTGGAAATTTATCTCAAATACTCATACAAAAATACACACCTATTACCAGGACTCTCTGCAGTCATGTGAGAAGCTGTTCAACAAAAACATCTGACAAATCCCTCATTCTGACAAACACCACAGAGCAGCACCAAACCCAGTAAGAGCCACTGAACTGAGACAGAACCACATGGGGATGCCCAATAACCTTTTGGTAAATACGGTTATCTACACAATTATCTAGTACAAATGAGACTAATACTTTATTTCCATCAATTACATAATTGTAACATACAATTCTATCTATTACACAATTATAATAAACCAATTGCTGCAGGGATAGCAGAGAATACAACAAATTTTTAAAAATTAAACTGAGTTAATTCTATTAGATAACGCTTAAAAATTCAGGGATTTGCTCAGATTAAAAGTTTATATTTACCACCCAAGGGTTTATGAATGCAGGTCAGGGATCACAGGACCCTATAATATTAACCACTGACAAATACAGAACACAAATGATAAACAAGAAAGCTGGAGAATTCATACACCACAGACATGCAAGCCTACATCAGTCTACAAGAGAGCCAATGAACATTAAATAGAAACATATCATAGTGAATTTCTGGCAGGCATAGCAAAGAGCATTTGTAAAGGCAGAAGTTTGGAGAAGATAATGAGATTACATTTTTTATTAAGTGTTTTGCTTTGCTTCCTTGCTGGTTTGACAAACCTATGAACACATTTGTTGTGCGCTGGACACAGCTAAGAACCAGAATTTTAAAGAAAACTTCAGCAAAGAACAAGAAGGGTACTGGAGACTCAGAAAAATCTCCACAGTGAAAGTAAAAAGCTTACAAAAGGAAGGATGCAACAATCTGATGCAAAGGAAAGAGTGATGGTGGAAAAAGATAAAAAACTGAGGAAAAATGATTTTGCAAGAGGTCTAATGGATACAACTAAACACCTCCTTCACCAAGAACAGGAGAAGGTTATTTCAGTACAGACTTCTGGGTGATACAGAATGGGGAAAAGTAAGCTAATCTTAAAAATAATCTGTAAAACACAAAGACAGCCAGAACACAAATACTTAGAAGCACATTCCTGTTGAAAGCAGTGCTAAAAATTATGACCAGCAGGAAGAGAAGTGATGTTTGCTTTAGCCATCAAAAGCAATGGGAGAAAGAATTTGACAGAAAAGATTAAGCAGCTGTTTGATTCCCACTGAAATTGAATTCATGGCTAAATGCACAGGAAGAGGTCTCTGAAAGGCAAGATGAAAGCACAGTTTGGACAAACAGGCATTAAGGCAGGTCTAGATGCAACTTAGTACTGAAGAATATTCAGTTTAAAGTTACATTTTCTATATATGCTTTGACTCTAGGTACAGCACAGCAGTAATGCCTCAAAAGAATAAAATCAATGGAAGAAGCTGAGAATGTCTGCTGCTTCCAACACCAGCTCACCCTCTGACTGTGGCTCCTTTTTCCCCTAGTCAGTCACATGAACAAGACATGCTCCTCAGCTCTCATTTAGAAGAGTTTATTCAGTGATTACTAAAAGACTGTTCTGTGGAGTGCAAGGAATAGCAACAGGACCAGGGAGGATCTGGGATGGAAATGCAGTGGAGGACACTGTAAACAAAGCAACACTTCAGGTATCAAACCAAACACACAGCACAGCTGGGGAAGCAGGCAGGTCAAGAACAAGTAGGCATGAAAGAGAAAGGAGAAAAGCCTGCTTAGACCATGAAAAAGCAAAGGAAGGAAAGGCATGGAACAAGTTCAGCAAGAGATGAAAGACAGGAAAACCAGGAGACAGAAGGGATTATCTAAGTGAGAACACATTACAAGAAAGGTCTGGTCCAACAGCAGTGGAAGGGAGTGGAGAACCAGTCATTTGGAGAGCGGAAGGAGAAGCAGCAAGAAAATGGGGGGAATCAGATGGCAGAAGGGCAGTAGGGCTTGTCAGGATCCTGTTAGGAAAGGAAATGAAAGATGTAAAGTCTTTCAGTTCATAGTAAAAATAGAAGCAATTGATTATTCTCATTCCTCAATGGTTATAAATTGCATTTTCAAGTACTGTTGGAAAGCAGACTGAAGCAACAGTCAGCACACAGACCTTCGTGATCCTGCACAGATCCCTGGGAACAAAATCCCTGTGTGCCCTTCTACCCCAAGCAGAGGTGACCTTCTGTTGTCACCGGACTTTGCATTGGCATCATGCACATCATGCTCAGCAGGGTCCCAAGGCTGGAGCTTACAGCATCCATCTAGCAGAGAGCTCTCTGCACAGCATTCTCCCAACCCAAAATGGCTAAAACCACCATGAAACCCTGACCAAAAAAACGTATTTAAATTAAGGCATGCAAAAATATAAGCATTCAGAAGTGCCTTCACAGTATAACATAAGGGGAAGAAAAACTAGTTCCTTAAAACAAGCCAAACATAAGTAATGAACTTTAAACATATATAAGATCTCTCACTGACCTGAATGCATGACTACAGTAACAGGAAAATACCTAACACTAAGGCAGATGCAAAGTCCACAAGGCAATCTCTTCTCTCATCACAACCAAATTTGAGTTCCTCACTAAATACTGACTGGATATTTCTGAATAACTATTAATTTATATGCATGTGTCTATTGTTATGTATCTAACATTCCAACAGTCAGAGGACAATTCACATCCCAGTTAAGTGCAGGCAGAAGCACAGCAACACTGGGGCTGAGGACATTCAAACACACTGGGACTTCTGAACCATGAAGGGGTGATAAGGCTTTCAGACCCACCTGTACCACAGCTCTGTAATTTTTCCACTCTCTTCTCCATCTAGCACACTTCCTACTGCAAATCAAAATCTTACCAAAACAGCAACAACTTATTTCACTGCAACTTACAGATTCACTTACCTGCTCCTCAGCTTGCAGAACATGCTCATAACAAATATCATACATGTAGTTTATAGCCAGAGAAAAAAACCACATTGAGCAATGGCATTCAATCCTGAAGCTATGCTACATTGTGCAGCAGCACTTATTCAGCTGCTCAGTCTTTAAACTGACACAGAGCATGCTCTAGAAAATTAAAATCACTGCTGAAAAATGGTTTATAATAAGTACATCCTTAGCCAGAAGAGACACTTTTATTTCAAGATGCCCTGGAGAGATCACTGACTTACAGAATGCTAAACCACACACACACAGAAACTTCATATTCTGGCAGATCAGAAAAGACTCTGCAGCTTCAATACAATCTCATTCTGTAAGAATATTTTTAAAATATCAAATTGGAGAGAAAAAAACGAAAACTCTACAGCTATGAAATGGTGACAATACATTGTGTATGGCTGCCTGATGCAGATAAGTTTCTGTGATACATTTGCACATTTTTATGGCAGAACTCACAACTATGCCATGAAAACCCAAGTAACATTTTCACAGCTGCATTACAATGTAATTCACATTTGAAATTCAGGAGTATGTCATTATTCTGTTATTTCTACCTTGCATATGGTTCTGTGGTTATTAATTTATGAGTCAATCTGAAATCTCACTTTCAGGCTTTTTAATGTGTTAAGAACACACTACACCTGTGATAAATGCTGTAACAACATAATTTATGTTAAACTTCCACACATATATTACAGGAAAGCTTGTTTTTATTGACAGCATAACCATTCAGACTTGCTCTTTGAACTCATCCACAATCTCAAGCCTGACAATGCACTTGGTTTAACGAAATTTAATTCATTACAAGAGGAGTCTCCAAATATTCACCACCTTTTACATAATTCCCTCTGGCATTAGGTGTAGTACAGTGCTCTAATTTAGATCTGTGTAGTTAAGTCCATGGATTAGCTCTGGCCAATACAAGTCCCTTGGTTCTAGGGGACCAGGAAACAAGCACATGGATTTAACTCCAGTATGAATGTGCCACACAAGTTTGTTACCACACATTGTTTAGATTACAGGAAAAAACATGTTGAAAATTTTGTGTGAAATATGCCTTCTAATGCAAGATACTTTCAGCACTCATAGCAACTTTATTTTAATTTACTACAGTTATCTGTCAACTAAACCTTTTTCTTTCTACATGATAATTTTTAACAGTCAATACATCACTAAAATCTTAAAAGACTATTTTCTTACACAAAAGCAGTATGAGTTTATTGAGCTGGTGCATGGACAAACTGGCCTGACAGACTGGAATGGTTACCTCCACAGGATCATTAAACCACAAGCTATGCAAGATTTACACAACAGACACTAATGATTCTCCTAGAGAACTCACTACAGACCATTGATCAATAATCCATTTTTAAATAAATTGCTAAATACGTATTCAAAAATAAGCAGCAATGTCAACATGTTCACTCAATAGAACATAATGGGCCCTCTGGAACTACTACTGAGATGCAAAAACATAATTGTACTTTTTAGTGCATCTTTTTTGTGGCTAGATTGCAAAGTAATTTACAAATACGCTTAAGTCTCAACACTACTATTTGGGAATATTAGGATATGGGGAAATGAACATAGATGGGCAAGGTAGCTCCTTTCTTTCATTACTAGCAATGACTCCAAATTCACACATAGATGGCAAATAACAGTTTAGACTGCAATCCAGCCCTGAACTGGCATAAGTATTAAGCAACTGAAAAAGGACAAAATTATGTGTTTATTCCTTTAATAGAAAGACAACCACAAACTCTGAAGAACCTATGAGGAGAAAACAAAAAGGAAATGAAATGACATGACAAAAATATGTTCTGTTCTCTTGCTTTTTTTGGTTTATGTTGGGGTGTTTTCCTCAAGAAAACCATTACTACAAATCATGATCTGCAATTAAAACAAAAATTAGTACACAATACTGCAATCCTCAGAGATCCAAAACTTCTAATCAAAAGTCCCCTTCAACACTAATGAAAAAAGAGACATAAAAATCTAATACTTATTATACATATTAGCAACTGTGTATAATAGTAACTAGCAATATTCTCCCAGTAACCCACTCAAGTTCTGAAAGAAAGTTCCTCCTTGGCTGGAATTGGTATATAACCCACTAGCCAGATACTTTAGATGAGTCATACAAGTTGCCAAGCTCCACATTAAATATTTTGGACTGGGATCCATAAGAACTGGTCCAAGATTAATACAATATCAAACTTTTCTCTGGAAGCCCTGTCATGCACCAGGTTCCCCAGCCCACTCACACTGCTAACCATGGCTTTGTGGAGCCCCATCCCCAACTCTGCCTTCAAAAGCAACTTTGAGTGTGTTCATAGGATGCAAAGCTACACCTGTCACTACCTGGGAAGTGGACACAAAGCCCACACACACAAACTGGAGGTTTGAGAATTTCACACACGAAGGTATTAGCAAAACATGCTTCCCAGAGGGGATTGTGTCTATAGCTGGTCAGGCTGCCATCCACCCATCTGCTCTATAATCGCCTCTACTTAGCAGGACTAGGTGAGAAAATAAAATTTAAACACTAATGGTTAAGATGAAGACAGGGAGAGGTTACTTGCCAATAACTATCACAAGCAAAACAGTTTCAACCCAGGCATAATGAATTTAGGTCTACGTCAATTAAAAGAGACCTGGACAATAAGAAACAAAGAAAGAACTGAAACAGCTTCCTCCAATCGTGTTCTTCCCAAGGTACAGCTTCACATCCTTCATATTCAACTTAACCTCCTTGTCAACAGTTAAAGAAGTGGCACTGGGGAGAGAGGGAATGGGGTTATAGTCAGCCCATAACAGTTCCTCTCTGCCACTCCTTCCTCCTCGTGCTTTTCCCCTGCTCCAGCATTGAGTCCCTCCTAAGGCAGGTATCAAAAGATCTGTTCCAGTGTGGGTCCGCTCCATGGACTACAGCTCCTTTCAAAAAAACCAGCTCCAACATGGACTGGTCATGGGCTACACAACACTCAGAGTATATCCACATGCCCCTGCATGGCCTCCTCCAACTGGAGCAGATCCTCTCCTTCTCTGACTTTGCAGAGCTATTTCTCACACTTACCTTTCCTAAAAACGTGCCCAATACATTTCCTAAATACATCTTCCTAATATATCACTGCTATTACTCAGCTATCTACAACCAATGCAATACAGTAGGGAACAGATTGGGGGGCAAAAAATCCCAACAGAAGAACCACCTACCTACCCACACCACACCAAACCACACTGAAGTCTGCAAAGCAAAAAAGTTACACCAACACCAGCAAATGTTGGGTTGTGCCTCAGTTCAAAATAACTGCACTGCTAGACCAAAGAAAATAAATGTCCTTAAAATGCTTAATGTTTTATTGTCCTGTATCTAAATAAGAAAAAAGTAGAAGAATGAACCACATTTTCTCTCTACACTGAAAATTTATTCCCACACTACTTAAGATTTACAGCACAGATAAGTTGGGAGGCATTCTCTGCAATTTCATAGAGAAGATTCTTCTTATACAAGTAGCATAATTTATGAGCATCTGAACTAAAATGAGAGTCTGCCATTAAACTGTAAATATTTGTATACACAGACATACATGCATGAGCCCTTGAGACCAGCTAACAAATAGTAGCAAATCAGCCTTTGCTACTTCCAGAGTTAATCATTCAGCATTCAGATGATCTTCCAAAACATTGAAGTTAGTTTTCCTCCATGTCAAGCCATAAGCCAAGTCAGATTGCACAACAAAAATACGGGCATGTCTTCATTAGGGCTGTTTGGCACACATCTTTCACACACTGCATTAGCAGCCTACTGAAACCTTGCTAATTCAAGCAAAGAGCAGAAAACTGGCAGCCATGCTTAAGATGCTCAATATATTTCATCATAAGACTATTTTTTGTTTTTATACTGGCCAACTAGCTCTCAACTTAAACTATGATTTCATATGTCAACAACCTGCTTTAGATGGGAAACTTATTCATTTTTAGGATGATATAAGAAAAAATATACAGAGTACACTCCCTTCTCTCCTCATAGCACACAAATTGCTTTGGTTTTACTCAGTATGCCTATAAATTACATCTTTTGAAACATGGTTATGAGATTCAAGAGAGATTTGTCTCTGTCAAAGAAGCTATCCTTTATAGTACCCAACAGATGAAGCCTCTGAAAGTGACTGTTTTACAAATTCCTGGGATATAAGCTGACTAGGAAGTGCTCTATCATTTAGTTTGATCCATCGTAAGACATTGCCCTTTCATCACTCAGTGGTCTCTGTTCCGAGTCTGGTACCTTGTGACATTTTAAAACTAAGCACCTGTTTTACCTAACCACTCTTGGGCTTCACTGCCCAGTCATTCTGTGATCAGATTCATTTGTCTAGCTTCCATTTCAAAGTTTCTCTCTTATTGTGATCTCCCTAATTAAAGAAAGCACCTGATAAAATCACCTTTTGAAAACACTGACATTAATCATGTCACCAGTCTTTTCACAAGTTAAAATTTGTCAAATCTCCTAGTTCCTTCCATAACCTCTGGAAATTTTGAAAACTTGTTTAAACAAAGAAACCAGATTAAGTTACAGTTATCTAGCACTGACCTGGAGGTAGAGTGAAAATCACACACCTATTTAACTAGTTCCATCAAACTGTAGCATTTCAAGGGGAATTCCCAATTGTTTCCTGCAAGACTAAATCATTTCATCAACAAGCCATTAATTTGTGTTGAAGTCCCCAAGTTCCTTAAAACGCAGCTTTGAATTTCAAAAGCCTAGCGGTGGACCTAGCAGATGATTTCCACAAAACTCACCCACTCCTTTCTTCACTGTTGCAAAGTTGATCAAAACACTTCTTTAAACTGTTTCACAAAATGCCAAGGTTCCCATGAAAACAGGGCACTTAGAGGAATGTGGAGTACAAGAGAACAGTTTCAAATTTCAAGTCCTTCACTAAAAACTTCTGCAAGTCACACAGCAGAATGATAATGCAGGAAGGTGTGACAAAGGGGTGGCCATGAATTTGCTGTCACCTACATTAAACTTGTCAGACCATTTGCCATGCAGGGGAATGCAGCTGGATGAAACTCAAGCCAGAGAACCCCTGATATCCTACTGTCTCCTTTTGTTTGCAAACATACAGAAATCTCACAGGCTCCTGAACAGAGCTTTGAAAGCAAACACTGCTTTAAAAATCTACCATATGTGCACATTCATCACTACATTAAGATAAGTCACTATATCACACTGAAAAATCTTTCCAACAAAATACACAATCTGCCCAGCAGGGCAATCATTTCCTTCCAAGTGCTGCTCCATACAGTACAAAAATATCCTGGAAGCCAATTATAAAGTACTTACTGTTAACAGGTGAGTCTCAAGCTTCACACTATCCCCAATTCTTTGCAATCCAGTGCTATTTTCGGGGAACTATGGAAGCATGTCCTTAGTATCAGACAGAAAAGGTAGGAAAAAGGGCAATTCTACACTTAGTGCTTGTTCATTCCACAAGATGAGTGGCCTCAACTCCTAATAAAGCCAATGATAGATGAGGGCACTCAGTAGCTTGTGCAAGGCTTTCCACTGCATGTCAGGGTCACAGCTTATTTGAACAGGCCCTTCATATTAGGTATGTAATTGCTTTTTACAACAAAGGAAGAGAAAATACCATTCTTTATAACAGATTTAGCTATAAAAACCAAACTAAAAAACTGCAGTCAGGGTCTGAAATTGCATCTTGAACATTGCCACAATGCCTCATTTAGCTGTGAGATTTCATTTTCATTATTCCAGTGGATTTGGTGGAGTGATTCTGGATTGAGACCTGTGTATGTTATAAGCAGACCCTGGGCATAGACTATTTATGATTCAGCTAAGGGATGTTGATATCATGAAGAACAGCCAGCATTACAGACAGCAAACAATGGATTTTCTTCATTTCTACTCTTCTAATAACAGTGATTTATATTTTTGTCCCTAAAAGCACAATGCCAATATAGCTATCATTAAAAAGGATTACTCAAGTTCTCACGTTAGACTAGCACATCCAGAAAAGCAGCAGGAAAATGAATTACCTTATTTTTCATTAGAAAAAGTAGATTTCCTTTCGGTCAGCACCATCTCTCCCTTGGTTCTGCATGCAAAGAGGTAAGAGATTAATAAAAACAACCTTTAGTCTCCACACATTAAATGCTTCTCAAAAAGGTGAATTAGTTATAAAGGTCAGAAACGAAAATCATTATCAACCAAAACAAGACAGCTTAACTCAGTGGCTGCCTATGTTAGATGTCAAATCACTTCCCAGAAAGTTTCTTCTACACTGCAGCTGGGACAACTGGTGACTGCAGCACACTCTTGACACTGTTTTCTCAGCTTTTCTCCCTCTTCCTCCCATGGGAGTAGAAACAGGCACTTTAGCATGGAACACCTTTTGCTCTCATCATTTCAGGAGATCAAAACTAATCCATGTTATAACAGAAAAACATTCACTATTACACTTATATTAGAACATGCTAATTTGAATTTACAACTTTCAGAACACAAAAAAGAAGAGTAAAATGAGGTCTAAATATTTACAGCCACTTTGCCACACTTTTTAAAAGTGTTTAACCAGTGGGAATAACATCTTTTTGTTTATTTATGTGTCTGTATCTTTATAGACACATTCAGGCATGTAAAAAACCTTTTGAGAATGGGGAATATTTCACAACTTCACGGTCAGTGAATGGGTCAAAGAACATTGAAAGATGATTTTAAATATTGCATAATGCAAATTTTCTTTTTAAAAACACACTTGTAGATGTATGAGTAAATACATATAGATACATAACAAACAGATAGCAATCCCACAGACAAGTGTCATCTCTTCAGATATCACTTCTTAAAAGAGGAAGAAATATTTTTACACAAGATGCATTCTTTTGCATTTTTGAGAGGACACATGAAACCCGGTACCCCCAGACAGGAGCCAGTCTGGAATTGCTAGGAAGCTGGAATAACAGCTGTACCTTAATGTCATGTTATTCTATAGCTGCCTCTGATAAACTCTTGTATTTCCCTAAGCTAGCCACCACTAAAATCATTATACTGAGCAGAAGGATGTCTTGTTGCAGTAAATAAATGAATAACATTCTCTTTTTCTCTTGATAATTTCAATTAAGATATTTAAATAGACAAGATTTGAAAGAACAGAGCACCTCCTTCTCAACAAGAAAGTGGGAGATTTACACTTAGAGGCACTGGGACTTAGAATAACTGTGTTCAGTAATAGCCTGGGGAGTTTTCTTAGAAAAGGAATGGAAGTTCCTGCATCTTTTCAGACCTACTAGTGCAAGGACAACACACAAAAGAATGTAACATAAATTGATGCACATCCACCAACTGAAAACTTAAAGTTTTCAGATCCAAGTATGTAACTTTAGAGCACAAGTACAGGATGCTGCTAAGGCTAAATTCCATCTCCCAGAACTCTGTGGGCACCAGAAGGAAGGAATCATTTGCACGCTGCAGCTTTTTCAGAAAATAGATATTTTTCTATAGGAGTGGGAAAGTCATTATTTTGTATGTGTGAAGAACAAGCAAGTCCAAAGATAAATCAGACTAAAATTGAAAAACCTGTCAGTGAACAGTGATCAACATGCCCTGACAGAAAGCACCCTTCTTCTCAAGGGGTTGTAATAATTCTTAAATTCATAGTCTTCATAATATGATTGCTGGGAGCCACAAGGATTTACTAGCAATAGGAACATTGTGCATAGCTCCTTAAACACTTTCCTAGAATCTACCACTGACCATGGTATAGATAGCCCACAATACTGAGCAACAGAAATATTTGTTATCTCTCCAGTAAATGTAAGGTTTTTAACAGTATTAGGAATAACAGCACTCAACATAATCATAAGTAATGGAAAATTCAAAAACATCCTCAAAACATCAGATATCAACCAGGTAGGGCTCGATATGGTGCCTACAATGAGTACACAGGGTTGGTAAACCTGGTGAGGAACCTCAAGGCAGACACAAGTGAGTGCTTCCTAAAGCCTCCTGCCCAGGAAGTTTGCTGCACACTCCAGAGGAAATTGTGGCTAATTATCATCAGAAAATGTATGTTGTGGTTTTACCAGGGCATGTATAAAATATTCTGAAAATATGGCACAGAACTTGCTCAGCCCCTTACAACTGAGTCTGTGCTGGGTTTCAGCTTGTTTGGTTTTTCTTCTAATAGAATAAAAGTAAATACAATCACAATAAAGACCAACTGGGAGAAGTGAAGATGAAACATTTGCTGTTGCTGAAATTATTGTGTTAGGACTGATTTTACCACTAAACATGAGCTATTTTCTAACAGCTACTGAGGGAATAGACATTTATTCAAGCTTACTGGAAATTGAAAGACATTTAAAATACGGTCATAAAAGCCTGAAGAAACCTGCAAAAGAGGTGCAAAGTGAGTCATGGAAAATCTATACTGATAACAGTCTTTAGAGATGGGAGGGGTAAATTCTGAGAAACTGGATAGCTAATTTTTAAAACATGACAACCAGTGACTGGTGACTAGCAGTTGCTAGCAGAGAAAAAATAGTCTTTGTCTACAGGGAAAAAAAATAATGTTAAGGACTTAGTACTCTTTCTTAGGTATATGGCAAAGGAAACTTGAGCAAACTAGTTTCATTATTTAGAAAGGTATTTAGTGCCAATCAAGCCAGTAATGCAGAAAACAAAAAAGTGAGGTGTATATAAGCAGTGAAACCAAGCCAACAACTGCATAGAGCATGCACAGCAACCAGAAGTAGTTTTCAGTGCAAGTCATTTTCCCCTATTTTTTTCTATAGGATTGGGAAAGCCAATGACTTTGGGTGCAAGTCATTTTTACCTAATTTCTCATCCCTGACCAGTCTGCAAATCTTCATTTTTTCCTTCCTTGTTAAAACAACCTGATGGGCACCTGGCCAGCAACGCCAGATCTTTGGCATTGAACCTCATGTGGCTGCCAGGGAAGAGGATGATGAGTAAGAGATGGAGGGGAACAATGATGGTGCTACTTAATCTGTTGAAGCTGAGCAAAATCTATACAGCAGATGTGAAGGTCAACCGAAACGTTAAAACTCAAAAAGATGCCATTGTTTATTGTGGTTTCCATTCTATTGGACAGACTCCAAACACCCCTTTCTTTTCATAATATGTGAGCAGACTAAGTAGCAGGGGAACAAATACAAGGTCACTGAGGTTACCTCTCATATTTGTTTGAAACAATTTAGTTTCTTCTCAGTCACTCTAGGATCTCATGCAGAAGTTGTAATTTTATGCACTATTTCCACAGTTAATTAATACCACTAAAATATCTATTTTGGCAATAGTCATATAAATCACTAGAAAGCTCAAATATGCAGTTAGGGGGCAAGGGGAAGGGAGCAGATTGTCTTTTATTTCTATCTCCTTCACAGGAACAATAGCTCTAACAAAATTTCAAGCGTTAACTATAAAAGTCTACTATTCTAACAGTTTTCAGTTCTTTTAGAACATTTTCTTCTATGGTTTCACAGAATGACTTGTGTGTTTCTCTCTCCTTCCCCCCCCCCAAAAAAAAATAAAAACCACAAACAAAAAAACCCCACAAAATAAACCCCAAAATAAAAAAAAAAGCCAACAGCTCAAAAAACCCAACCCACCAGCTTTTTATTTCCTGGAACTACATATACTGAACTTAATCAAAAAATTATACTTGGCACATATAAGACATCTTTGTTTCTTTCTCAAAACCGCTCCTCTGTTTTATTGCAAATTATTTTAACATTAAGTTTCATAGGAATTTTGACCACTGGCTATTTGAAAGCAAATATTTCTGTCCGAATTGCAGTTAACATAGCACCATTTCATACTGCTACAAGGATAAGAAAATAAGGCCAGAAAAGTAGTTCTAGACATGTTCCTTTTAATCCTCACAGTATTCTATGTTTTTTTAAATATCCAACATTTATGTAAAGGCCTTTCTCATAAAAAAAATTCTTGGTATGACCCTTAAACAAATGAGTAAAGTGTGACAGATGGATTTTAATACACCTATGCAGTCTACGAAAAAAAAACCAAAGCTGCCCAATCCTCAGCAGATAGGTTTCAGAAGTCAGTTTTAGTCTCTAAATCAGAAGGCTTTATTCTTCAGAGAGCAACACTGACATCTTTTTCTGGTGGAGAACTACAACTCTTAACAACTCCTGATCCAGTTCCTTTCAATTGTTGAGCTGTAGGAAAAGCTACATCTTCTGCACTGTATCTTCCTGTGGGTCCTTTCATTCCTACTTTTACCTTTACACTCACTTTCTTTTTGAGTTTGTCTCTCAAGCAAGGTCACTGCCTGTAGTTTCCAACAGCCACACCACAGCCAGTTCCCAAAGTTCTATGTCACAGAACGCAAACCAAAGTTAACTATTACTTTGTACGTGTGAAAAACAGCTGAGTCAAAAATATCATGGTCTGAAGACAAACCTCCAAGTACAGAAATTACACAACTGTAAGGTGCAACCTTTGGACTAAAATTTTGGTCCAAACCCGGAGGTGTGCCTTATGATCCGGTACACCTTACACATGGACAAAGTTCCGAAATTTACCAGCCTGGAAATGCGAGCCATGGGAGCCCCGTGCTGCGGCGCAGCGAGGGGGAACGGTGCTGCGATGGGGAGGCGGCCGCGCGGTGGGAGCCGTGAGCTGTGCCAACTGGCGCCGGGTGCGGGCAGGAGTGCCGAGGCCTGCAGCACGGGGTTGCGTTTAAAGGCTACGCCAATCTGTGAAAAATGTTTGCAAATTGAGCACCTGCCAGTAAATCCCACAATCGCGGAATTCCGTTATTAATTCGTTGCTTTGTTTCATGCGGATCCTCACTGCAAAAAAAGTGTGCCTTATACTTCGATGCGCCTTATATATGGCCAAAGTTCGGAAATTTGCTGACTCCCAGAGGTGTGCCTTACAATCCGGTGCGCCTTACAGTCGTAAAATTACTGTAATTTTTTCCTCTTATGAAGGTTCTACAGAACTGGCACAGAGCTAAAAGCTCTTCAGTTTCCCTTCCATTATCAAATACCCTGGTAAGCAAGCAAGAGAATATGTGCAAGCAGTCCCAACATGAATCTAAGCAGTAGAAGTAGAGCTCCAACTTTTCCATTCATTTCCACACACAACCTTTCTTTCTTGTTTCCCCCTGAGCATCAGCAGCTATACTTTTACCCCATCTTCATCATCTTCTTGAAATAACCTCATGACATCAGTCATCTCAAAACCTGACCTACAGTTCTCAGCACAAGGATGCTGTTGTTCCCAAAATGAGCTACCAGAGGCTGTGCCATGCAGGTGCAGCTGGCTGCCAATGTTTTGTAAATTGATAGACTTCAGCTGCGCAAAGATGACTCATAAAGCACAATAAAGCACTCACAAATAGGATATTTATCATACACTGTAATCCTATACTCGGAGCATATTCAGCATTGAAGACCAAATCCATCCAATGACACTGGTTGGGCTCATGACAAATGAAATTCAGCCACAACAGACCCTGGCAAAAGGAACTTTGAAACTGGCAGTGCATACATTCCTACCAGTCTCCATATGCTGAATGGAATTAATTATTTATTTTACTTTACAGCAGTAGGCTGTATTTTTAAAAACAGAACAAAGTCTTTGCAATAGGCCTATTTGCTTTTCAAGACAAACAACGAAGTTTGGCAAGCTAAACAATTTCTGCTGTCTCCAACTGTGCACTCTCCTGGTTTGGTCAGTTCCCTCTTAGACAGATCTTTTGTACACCTTTCACACAGCTCATTGATACCCTTCCTGCTTTAGAGAAAAATGTTCTAGAAATCCAACAGCAACCAAACTCCTTACTGGTTTGTGAACCCATCAGTTCCAGTCCTTTTTATAAACACCTTCTAAATCAATCCTAAACAGCATCTTCTTTTACTTAGTTATTCTTGACTACTTCAATCTCTTTGAGTAGCTTAAAGAAAATCAGAACTTATGAGTCTAGTTCCAGATGAAAAAGCCTTAAAAACTGCCAAAACCTGAATAAAACCTGAGTTATCAAAGCAAATAAAGGTTACTGGCTACAATAATTATGCTTAAATGTAGTAATTATTATAATGCACAGACAGCTGTACTCCCACACAGCACTGCAAAACACAGAAGGTCAGGAGATGAGACAAGTTGTAAACTGCTATTAAGAAAGCATTTGCTTTCTAGCAAAGGAAAAACAATGCCAGGTAAACAGAAGACACCAGGCTTCTGGCAAAGCTATTAAAAGGAATAAAGAAGTTCCAGGAGGAGATGTGTATATTGATTTTGTTATTTTCTCTTCCAGGGGAGATGGTACGTATCTTGCAGGCATCTATCAGTAAAGTAGTAACAGCCTAGAATTCCTTCTATCTCATCTGTGCACCACTTGCTCTGCATAGGAGCCATAACACGTAAATCATGGGGACAGTAAGAGCAGGACACAGCAGTAAAACCCTTGAGACAGCACACTTTGGTACACATCAGCCAGTACCTGATGGAAATGCAAGGCAGCAGGGCCAGCAGTTCCACAGCAATAATAATCAAGGTGCCTGTTCCCTGGAAGATTGCCAGAGAAGCTAAACCCATCTGACAGTGTCTAAATAGTATTCAGACCTAAAACATGTAGGAGATCCTGGGATTCAAACTTGGATTTAACTTAGAGACTCAGTGACCATCCAAAGGCTATCACAAAAACAAAATTAAAGGTAAACAACCCCAAAGGACATCTTTGTTTTCAGCTGCAGGACTGGGTCTCCTTGAAGGACCAAAAAGACTTTCCAGTTCAATAATCCACTTCCCTTCTGTCTCCATTTCAGACTAAAGCTGTCAGTCAGGGAAACTACTTAATCATATAGTGCCTTTAAATGTTTGTCCTAGATAATTTCTTTCCTAGCAGAAACTCAGATAGCAAAGATATTATCTTCAGTTATTTAACACCAGTGGTTCAAGAGACAGGCATTATTAAATGCTCATGGAAAGAGACAGAGGCATGCTGAGACCAAAGTCCTTCTCAACATTCTTCTGCACACAACCACCACAGTCATAACTTATAAACAAACTGGACCAGTCAATTACTTTGTGAGTGGCCACAACAGAAAGAGGTGGAGGAGTCTATGTCCTTGGAAGCAATAACTTTAGAACAGATGACCATTTTGACAGCTCATAGACCACAAAATGCATCAAGTTCTCTGCTGGATGTCCCCTATCTCCCTGCATTTGAAGTTACAGATTTCATGATCACTTTCCATGGAAGGGTAAATGTGATATATGTGACACAGAAAAAGAACTGCAACATACAGTAACCGTAAGAACCAGCCTTGAACTTGCACATCTCTGATTAGCACAACAAAAACCTGCACAAAATTGACTCCAGCACTTAGAGGCTAGCATGAATAACAGCAACCCATTGAAAAACTTGCAACTCTTTCACCCTGCAGAACAGCTACAAAAGCATATTTTATTAGTTTTGGACAACCACCACACTGCACCTGTCCAAAGCAAGAATTGCAGAAAGTCACTCCTGCAGGAACAAAAGGGAGTAAGCACCTTCATGGCTGCATGCACTACCCTGAAACAAGACTTTCAGCACAGTCTCTTAAGTTCCAAGTTTTCTTACACATCATAAGCCCAGATCAGCATCAAATCAGTGCATAATACCTTGCAGCTTTCATTAGTACTGCATATAATTCTAGATATTTTGGTAAAGTGTTAAAATACAAGCTTTTTAATACTGCAATCTTCTAAACCTCTGAAGCAAAGTCAATAAAATTGACGGCCCAATTTCACTAGTTTAGCTATTTCAAAAAGAAAAACACCAGAACTCACACCTTCAAGTCCCCAGAGACTCTACCAAATACATTCTTAACTCCCATTCTCTTCCTTTGAAAAGGTACAATATTTTTAGTTCACATCATTTTGCATAAAGAACTTCTTTAATCTTTGCAACACACAGCACAAGAAACAGCCTTCAAAAGGCATGCTACAAAATTAGTCCATAATTTCATCTTCAAAAATTATATTCTTTTTAAGCAAAGAGATCTTGCTAATTCCTCATATTGTCTCTTTATTAGGTCATAAAATATAAATAACACATTATGCTCCCCCATTAAAATTCCCCATTCTATCCCTGATCCCTGCACATTGAAACAAAACTCTAGGTTTTCTGCCTTGGACTGAGGAAATAAGAGTACAAGGCAGAGTCAGCAAAAAGAATTAATACATGGCAGGAGTTTCAAATAGATATATGAATATATCTAACTAAAAACTTCAATAATCTATATTTAAATCTAGATTTAAGTTTAACCTTAAAAATCATTAACAGCTGATCAGCAGGGAAGAAAACTCTTGGCTGACATATTCAGGGATTGCATTCCAAACAAGGTTTCAGAGATCTGCAAAGGCAACCTTAATATCAAGGGGGAAAACAGCAGAAAGCAGTAGAAAATTTTATCTTAGAAAAGAATCTTCTCTTTAGGTTTGGGTTTTTCTTTTTTCCTCACTGAAGACAGACAGGCAAGACCTGTATAGCAAGTATCACTAAGTACTAGGCTATCTACAGAAGATATCTATTGGCATTACAAAGTTGTTCATGCCTTTCTATATGAAGTTAAAGATGCATATCAGCTGGCTGCATGCAGTCAAGCTAACTGATTATTCCCAGGGAAAATTTCAATTTCTTTCTAGCTGCTCAGTCTCCTCACTTTGTCTCCTGGCTGTCTTATTTCCTTCCAGCAAGGTCAAAGCTAGGGCTGATCAAATGTTGGTAGTTTTCACTTATACTTTGGTAGGCTGAACGTACTATAACAATCTATTTGAACAGATTATCATCCTTAACTAGTTCAGATGTTTCTTCTTACAATTTATCAGCCATTGTGCCTTTCAAAAACAATGAGAATCAAAAAATTACAGGCCTGCAATATTCAGCAAGTTAGTAAGTTATGTCATTTCCTAGGACACCCTTTACTGAGCACTGAAAACAATTTTGAATTGCTTTTTGTTTGCATAGAAGAAAGGTAACAACCATTTAAAAAGTATCCATTTTCACAATAGTACCAGTGGTCATTTCATTTGTGTGTGATTCAGCACTAAATACATTATACTGTAATAACTTTATCCTCTGTAGGGTTTCAGTTCAGTCACCCTTACCTCACTGTGCCCTGCAAAGATTATAGGAGCTCCAGCTGACATGGCAATCCCTAACCAGAACCAGACTTCTTCCAAGGGATGCATGACCCAGCAATGGTGCAATTGTGCACCACATAAACCCACTAGTACCCTCATCTGCTATCACTGCTGTTTCCAAGGCCCTTTTGAAAAGTCTTAAGCCAAAAAAGACCTTAAAAGCAAAGTATCTCCTCAAAAAAAGGCACTTAGAGGTGAGCTATTCTATTTGGAGACAGATAATGAAAAATTAAATGCTGGCTTGCCTTGAAGGTATTCCCTTCAGCTGAAAAAAGTAGCAACCATGCAGAACAGCTCTGTCTTCCCTTCAGCTGACAGATTTCCCAGTCAAGCAAACTCTTAAATGATTCATGTAGTTTCCCAGCATTCATTCCCAAATCACATTCAGGCATGAGCTTTCTGGGGAAGAGGGGAAAAAAAAATCTTGCCTTCTGTTTCCTCTAAAAGGAATAATAGAAATAAGCATAACAGCTATCACCTGACACACCCACTGAACAATGTACTTCCAGCTACTATATTGATCCAGCTGAAAACCTGTCCTGTGAGAAGGAAGTCCTTTACCTGTTGTGGGAGTTGGCCCATGTGGTTTTAGTGCACCACACTAGGCAGAGATTGAGGAAGAATTTCCTGCTTTGCTCAGCACAGTCACCACACCGTGACACCGAGCGTTCAAAGTGCAGCTTCCCTGGAAAGGAACTTCTGCTTCCCCACAGCAGCACCAGTGCTGATGAAGCCACACAGCTCAAGGAACTGACCTCTATGAAAACCTAACCAAGCTGTTCCCTGATCTACCTGGCTGCAGAAATGCCAGTGCCAGCCCAGCAGGAGGGCAGAAGTGTGCCCCCACAGGTAATCCTTCTGAGAGGACCACAGGTGTATCAGCTTAGGATGATGGTGTAAATGCAGTCTACAACAATTCCCATATGAAGGGCCTCAAGCATAGTCCTCACTCAAGAAGATTCATGGCAAATTCACATTAATCCACAATCTATATCAAATTTCCAACTATACTTTCAAGCTATGTAGTAATTATGTCAAGACAGACAGAACTGGCACCAGTCTTCTATTAAAAACTTTTCATGCCTTCTCTCCACAGACTTGTCTCAGGCAACTCTGACTCCTTTCCTCACAGGCAGCTCCACACAGCACTGACTCCTTCTCTCCTCTCTGCAAGTTTCCTTCTTCCTTCCAGCATGACAGGCTAACCCCAACTTGTCCCTTACCCGGCCACCACACCCTGTCTGCCCCTCACAGCATCTTCTCACCTTATCTGTCCCTTGCACAACTGCATGTCCCTTCCTCCTCACAGCACAGCCAGCAGACTCCATCCCAAACTGCAGCACACTCTGGGTCTCAAGCTCCAACTCCATCTGCAACCACAACTTGCTCTTGACCAGCTGACCCACTCTTTTATAACCCCCATCCTCACTGGGCAGGCAAGGCTGTCTCACTTCTCTGCAATCAGTACAGCTGCAATTCATTGAAGAACATTGCCTTCTGAAATTACTGTCTACTATTATTCCACTATCCTTCCAACCTACCTTCCCATAAAATTCAAATTAATCCATGAACTTTGCTCAAATTTCCAACTATACTTTCAAGCAACACTGCCTATATTCCTCCTTGTACCATGTCAGCTCAGCTACAGACATGCTGCAGCACTGGGTATAACTCTCTCTTGGGCCAGCCATAAACTGTGTTATGGACATTACCTTCCAGAGCACTTGAAAATAAATACTAGACAATTAAGTCAGTCTTTCAAAATCCTATTCAAAAGTGACTGCACAAACTAATGTTTCAAGGCATCACTACATGCAAACAACTGTGAAGACAAGTCCAGCCACTATTGTGACCCCATGGGTTTAGAGGAAGGGGAGCTCAGCTAAATATTAGCATTTCAGTCACTACTTACTTACAAATTTATTTACACAGCAGATTTCCTTCACTAATCTCCAGGAATGAAAATACTCTTAAGTGTAAGCTGCCATTTCAAATAAAACAAAACAAAAATCCCAAGTAAATGAGAGTGGCACAGCTCAGGAGCTCCTATACACAAGCCAGCAGTAAAACCAGGCTGGGGGAGTTGGTTTGCAGGGAACACCAACCCCTTAAAGAAAGGAATGAAGGTATGACATAGCAACCAATTTCAAAAAATATTGCACTACATTGCTTCATTCTGCAAGATACAGTATCTGAGTGGCAATAACTGGAACCTTTGCCTCTGGAAGATTTATTTCCTCTCTCTTCCAATATCTATAAACATGCAAAAGATAGAAGCAAACTTGAAATACAAAATTGCTGCAGCATCAGTTTCAGTGGTCACTACTATAACAGATAAATTACTCTATTAAGACTGCAGCTTTTACTCTCTAAGATACAGGATTTTATCTTAAGTTTGCAGTCCCCAACACCTTTGAATTTCTCAGCCATTTTGGTTTGCATCATATCCTAGAACCAAAAAAACTTCATCAGTCTTAACACCTATAATATACAAAAAGACCACATTGCTGAGAAAACAGTTTCTCTCTACTTCTCCCTTCCCCTAAACTTATATCTGAGGACTATCTAAACTATACATATTTTTAAAAAATTAACTGCATGTTTGAGACATTTGGGGTTTATTTGAGCTCCAAAGCATTATAGCTAAAAGGTGACTGAATCAAGTCACCCACAAAACAAAATACAACATAATGTCTTTTGAGATCAAAGAGATCAAGTACAAGTTCCAGACAGTTCTGGAATTCACCATCATTTTTCTTTTGGTAATAACAGGAAGGAGGAGCTCCTCCTGATCTCTTTAACAGCACTAATTCTGCTTAAGTTGTTCTTTCTCCATACAACCTTCATGAAGATAACAGGAGTGTTTTCCTTCCAGAACCATCACAGAAACTAACTCACCTGTGAAGACCCAGGCTTTGATTTTACTATTCTATATGTAGGGAGAAACCACGTATGCTGGGGTAGAGTGAATTAATTCACAGTGGCTGGTATGGGGGTGTGTTTTGGATTTATGCTGAACTCAGGGTTGATAATACAGAGATGTTTTTGTTATTGCTAAGCAGAGCTTACACAGAGCCTTTTTTGCTCCCTGTACCAGCCATGCCAGCAAGGCAGCTGAGGTTGCCTGGGAAGGTGGGAAGAGACCCAGCCCAAACAGGCAACCCCAGCTGACCAAAGGGACATTCCAGACCATGTGACATCATGCTCAGTATATAAAGTGAGGGGAAGAAGGAAAGAGGGAACATTAGGAGTGATGGTGTTTGTCTTCACTGCTACCCATGATGGGGCCCTGCTCTCCTGCCTGCCCATGGGAAAGCAGGGAATTCATGATATGATGTACATTCCCACCTTAAATACAATGCTCCTGAAACTTCACAACTACCTGGTTTTTGACATTTCTAATTTAAAACAGTATCACCGTTAAGAACACATTTGTTGAACAAATAAATCTAGGAAATGCTGACTTGATGCTGTTATGCCAAGAAAGAACAAAAAGTCATTTTACCTGCGTCTCAATACTAATGATTCAATTTCTATGTGAAACAAGTCTCAGTTACAAAGAAATTATTATTTAATCTGGTGAAGGGAATATTCAGGAACAGATGAAACAAAACACAGGGAAAAAGAGCAACAAAGCTCATGAATCATGAAGACTACTAAGAATGATTTGCTTTTGCTGTCGCATAAAGTAGAAACATTCATTGACCACTTGCCTTAAACTGAACAATAGATCCTTTTTTATAAGATAAGAATAGAGTTTATGTATTTTAAAGGATAAATAAGATCTATCAAACTCCACAATCTTTTTAAACCAAGCTTCTGCCAAGTCTCTAAATTCATCCAAAGTTAAAAACAGTTTAGAGGAAACCAAGAGGTGATACCTTTAACCACAGCTTGAACCCCAGGTCAACAGATGATCCAGATGATGATCAAACTCTCCCCAAATACCTGTTCCAATTAAGACTAGGACAGCTCCACTGCACACATGCACATAGTGAAGCTCTCCAGAGCAGCCTGTGTGTCTGCAGGTTTTGTGGTTGCAGAATTCCTTGCTAATATAACCTGTAAGCAACACAGACACCATCTGTTGGGAGTCAAAACCTACTGACACCTTTCCACACAGACAGGCATTGGGAAGTGTTACTTCACTTAAGTAAACCTGAATTTCCTATTCATGCATATCCATTACTACACTACCTGTTTTCACCAATATGCAGCTTTCACTAGCTGGAAGCAGTGAGGAGATACTTAATAAGATACAGCTTACTTTTCAGGATTATTTGTAAGTTATTAATTGGGCAATAGAGGCAAATACTTAACTGGATTTATTCATATGGTTATCTGCTCTGTATTGCACCCTCCTCTCTTCAACTAAAATTCATGGGCAAATGCTTCTAGAATTTTTTTTTTTTTAAAAAGCAGTCTAAGAAGTTAAAACTGATAAATAGCCAAGCTATATAAAACCTGCTAAAATTATGCATTTTGCAGATTAAACCCCTTGCAAAGAAAATAACTCACAACAATAACTTAATAAATATAAAGCTGTCACACATACACTACAAGCAAAATTCAAGAGTGGTTTCATAAGATATTCATGCTCCTCAGGTACAGACTTACTTGGGTAAAAAGGCCATGACTGCAGTGGTACAATGCAATTATTACAAAACAGGTATGTCTGAATTAAATGAATAGCTTTATATTAAACATGAAACATAACTGCGATTTTTACTAGAGGCAGTCCAGGGCTGAATGTTTCTGTGATGAAAACTGAAGGTGCACAGTGGTACAAGCCAAGTCCCTCGACACAGACACTGAGCTTGCCTCAGGATGTGAATGGCTGGCAACAGCCTCTTTTTCATCCGTGGTAAAATTGCATCTGATTGCCCAGCCTGGAATAGCTGCTCAACATCTAGCTGAGGGATTATCACCTACATTTTAATCAGACCTACATGCTTTGAAGGATTCTCATCTTCTAAAAAACCCTCTGGGCAAGAATTAAAGGGGGAACCAGCCTGAAGCTGAATCAGAGCTTAGAAGGGGACCAACAAACCCAAGGCATCATAAAGATCTGGCTCTAAAAAGGCTGAAAAGTAAAATATCCCTCAGAACTTCAGCTTGCAGAGCTCTGCAGTGATGGTTACAAACAGGCTGTTCCTTAGTCATACTGGTGTTCTTTGCTTTCCTGTCATCCCACCACAGTGGTAAAGCAAAGCACCTACAGCCTGGCCAGAGCATGGAGCAAACTTCTGTCTCCAGGCTGGGTACCACCAAGTCTCTGATGTGTTCACAGTAGGCAAAAATGGAGCAGTAAGACCTCACAGCCCACAGACAGGTGCTTCACACACAGTGAGCGCAGTCTGAGGAGGAAACCCTCCAAATAAAAATAGTGGCTGGACTAAACTCCATCCCAGTCAGCACTGAAACAATTATTAATTTAACTAATGACAGAGTCAGATATTGGAGAAGAACATACCCATGCAGAGTGACTATATAACACTACCATTAATTCAGCACAAAAATAAATTTGAATAATACCATCGTGAACTATCTCCTCCTCCTCCTCACTGCATCATTCCATTACAATGTCATTGTACCGCTGCAGACATGCAGTTATTTTGATCTTAACTACATTTGCATACATTAAAAGATGTGAATCTCTTAAGATCTAAATCTTTCAGAATTAGTGCTTTCTTGCATATTGAGTAATCAGGAATATTATCTAACATGAGGTGAAAATGTTTCTCAAGAAAGCATTTTCTAAAGAAATACAGTTCCAGGACTGCAGACTTTGTGGAAAGAGCCACCAGAGAGTCCATTGAAATAGGACACCACAAAAAGAAGGAAAGTTTGGGGACAGAAAGGGAAGGACTGAATATAGCAACACACTTTGGAGATGAGAGACAGACATAACTAACAAATAGCAACTGAGCATGGCCTGGGCAGAGTCATTAGAGCTGCTGGGAACACGAAGTAAAGAACTTATGAGGAGGATTGTGGAAAGAGTCCTCTGTGGGAGCTGCTAGCAGGCCTAGAAGGAAAAAATGAGAGGTAAAAAGGTAGCACACTAAAACTTCAAGGTCCAGGTCAGAAGGAAGCCAGTTTTTAAGACTTATGCACAGCTTCTTCCAGCTCTCTAAACAAGCCCAGCTAAGGTAGCTGCCTCTGGGGACCAACAGCTCTTCTACAGCTGGGAGAGAGGCACACTTGCTGCAACTGATGTATAACAGCCTTAAAACTCTTATCCCAAACAGAATATCATTGGCTACAGGAATATTTCCCCTCCTGTTCTTGAATTTTCACATGTTAGCCATAACAATTTCACCCATCTTACTTCAAGGCAAAAAAGCAACTTGTGCAGGAGTTTAGACAAAAAAGTCTAAGAAACTTAAACTCTCTTGGTAAGTAGCTTTTGCATTCTTCTGAGAACATCTTCAAATTTTCAGACTGCAAGCACACACGTGCCCACAAATAGTATTTTGTAGAAGCACTGCACTCATTTTACCCACTGCAGATTTTTGTGGTTACCCACCCCTTTCTTAATTCACTGTGGCATATTAGCACCTTACAAGAATGAACCAATAAAAAAAAAATCATAAATTACTCAAAAACTGATTTCTTGATTACCATAAGGCCATTGGGCAATTAGGAATGTTAGCTGGAGGATACAACCAAAGAAACTTGGCACTGTTCAGTTTCTCAGACTTAGCTGTCTCCTTCCTTTCCCAGCATTTATAAAATATTTAAAATAAATTTTTAAAATCAAAAATTTTTGCAACAAATACAATTTTAAAATAAATCAATAAAAGGAAGACTGACATTTTGCTTGAAATGTCACTAAGTTGGCACTTTCTCTGATCATTCACAGTAAATGTTTTAACTTCTGTCCAACATTTATCTTCTGTTTTAAAATATTTTCCCCCACCTCCCAGCAGTAACATAGACCCACACAATTTCTTTAATTATCTGCTTATTGTTTATTTTCTCCCTCAAATCCAACTTTGCCATATTTAATTAGTCTATGGATCTATCATCTGATTTCTCCTGCTCTACCAAATTAAGATTTAACCTTTGTTTTGCTCCAGCAGAAGAGTCTAACATCCATTTAAGAATCACTTTGTATGGAGGTGCACAGAAACTCCCTTGCCATTAGCACAAGTGTCAAGACCAGTCAGGTCAGACTCTGCAGGTGGATGGAAGAGGTGTGAAGTCTGAAAGGGTGGCAGGTGAAGGAAGGGAATTGTTGTCACCTTGTTTTACTGTGCTGCTGCTTCTGAAATGTGTGAGAATGAAAGACTGTTCCTATGATCACCTTTCAAGCACAAAAAAAAATTACCAAGGGTCAGAAACCAGTCAGCTACAGCATTGTCTGTTTTAAAGACATGAAGTCCTTTAAACTTCAGTACTATCTCTTAATGTGGAAATGAAAGGTTATGGGCAATTTTTTGTGTGTGTGTTGCAGGGACATTTCAACTTAACTGGATGTAATTCTCAGAAGAAACTGTTAACACAAAGATACTTCTGCAAAGCCTGGACTACCTCAGCAAAGAAAAAGACAAACTGACTTGAACCAAATTGAACCCAGAAATCACATGCTGGAGACAGGCTCAGTCCAACCACATTAAAAAACACCAAACAGAAAGGGCCCTCTGAGTTATCAGACCTACTACAACATGCAACATGAAAACTTAATATTTTCCACAACATATTATTTAGCTCAAGCCTAAAAGCAGTTAGAAAACTTGGTACCTATCTCCCCAGAGGAATTTGTTCCAGAGGCTGACTGGTTTGAAGTCAAGAACCTTCTGTAATTTTCAAAGTAAATGTCTTAATGCCCGAATTATCCACATTATCATGCCAACAATGACCTTTATCTTACACGTATGTTCTCTTTTCCATTACTGGAAGTGATAAAAGAAGCCAAGTTTTGGAGTTGTTTTCATTCCTTCATTCATCCCCTGTAGGAAATGCTTTCCAGTTCTCATAATCCTTCCCTGAACCCACCTCTCAGGAAAACATGTAAGACCAAACCCATATAAATCCTCAAGATATACAAGTCTGAGTTGAAACCACATTACTCAAAACAAGTCTCACCTGGTTTTGGTCCCATGACTTATTTTCAAATTGAAAAACCTGTTATACCTTTAAACCACACTATCTTGGCCCTATTTACCATTATCAGCAGCACTTGTTCTCCAATTGATATTCACAAAAATGGTTTCTCTTGTGTTGTGCCCAGTAATGTTGATCTTTACTCCATTACAATTACTTGTTTCCAGATTCAGCACTGCAGAAATCTACCAATGCCCCAGAAGTCTTCGCACCTTTCACTGAACTGACATCAATCCAAGTGGTTTCTGCTTCACCAGCATTTCCTCTAATAACATTATAATATCATGTACTATAGTGCCACTCAATAACATCTATTTCTAGGTTTCAGTTGTATCCTTCAATATTCATGTTCAGCTATGCCTGCTATGCTATTACCTTATGGCTGTGATAGCCAGTCTAACATTTTGCAATTCAAATTATTCCATTTTATACCCCAAGCTCTTGGTATTTGCACAAAAGTGTTTCAGCTTTCCTTGCACTTCAGCTAATATACAATCTTAACTGCACTGAAAGCTGGTGCATTCATAACCAGTACTATTCTGAGAAATATTTATTGCACTTAACTTTTATTCTAATAATTGTCTGTTGTTCTGTGCAGTTACATCACTTTATCTGCTATGCTATCCTTGGGTTTCTATCTCTTTTCATGTACACTTTAAAGAAAAAAAAAGTGCATTATGCAAATCTATTACATTTCTCAATTTCAAGTTCTTCAGTAACAGCATAAATTCTCAATGCCAGTGAGCCATTTCTCTGGAGACTGCAGTTTGATCTCATCTTTTCAAAGACTCCTCTTCCAGTAAATGCATTTTAAATGGCCAAAATTTTCAAATGCTCTCTGTAGGAAAAGGTCTCGGGTGATACAACTCTGTTATCCTGTTACATCTTTGTTCCAAGGCCTGAGAGATCTCTATTCTGTGCCTAGTAAGCCTGTACATATGCAATGCAGCTTCATCAACCCCACTGCACGCTTCCAAAAGAAACTTTCAGTATCTCTGATCTTCAAAACAGAGTCACAAACATATACCTGCAATTACCCTCCATTAGCCAGATTTCAGCCTTGTTTTTCAGGACCTCAGGCTTCCACTGGGATATTGAATAGAAAGGTTTTATTGATTTACCTGTAGAGCTACCATTTTGTCCAGCTCATCTGCAGACTTAGAATTTTGCAGATGCCTATCTCTACATTCCACCACTATGCCAAAATCTTATGTGACCTCAAGAATAAACTTTTGTCTCTCCATGACAGAGCAATAAAATAAAATAGGCTAGCAGGTTTGGAAAAGAGGTCCATTGCAACTTAATATTTATTTCACCTTCCCCCACTCCCAAAGTAAAGTGGGGTATGACCTTCACCAGCATGGGTTACATGGAGCTTCTAGTGACTCATTTTCTAACCTTGAGTAACAGGCGTGGGGAATCTCACAGAAAAATACAGGGGTGATTTCTGAATATTCTCTTTTTTAAAGTTGGTAGTCATACTCCTCTAGATATGAAAAATCTAAGTATCCAACTATTAATTTAAGGCAGTAAACACTCAAAGCCACAGAAGAGGCTGTGACAACTGTTCTCATAGCAAAGCAATGCAGTCTCAGCTGATAAAACTTAAGGGTACTACATAGTAAGAAAGCTCAGAATCTCAAATGGTGGCTTGTCACTTTTCTTAAACAACAATAAAGAAAATCACGACAAAACATGAAAGCAGCAGCTACAAATCAGTATTTCCATCCTCTCAGATTGTAAAATGAAGTCAGAAGTAATTTAGAATAAAAACAATAGATAGCACTATCCCTGTCACTGGGAGATACTGATAGAGAAACCAGCTCTGCTTTCTAAAAGAGAATGTGGAATGAAAAAAAACCCACATGCAGAATACAAGCAGCAAAGACAAAAAGTTGCAGTTTCTCATGTCACAGACCAGAAAAAGTTAATATAGCAATTCTGTTATGAATCCATAAGAAAGGTTTCTAAACAGTCCAGGTACCACTTCAATTCCTTCGTGATTAAGCTATTTACAATAGGCTAGAATTAGAATTCAGAAAGTTATGATGGAACACTAATTTTATTTGGCATAATTATGAAAATATGTACTTCCATCTACAGGAACAACAAATCTTTTTTTAGCACATATTTTCAAAGGTGTTTGGCCTTCATGTTTTCACTGTTAAGTACAAATGTCATTCACACATACTTAAGTAACTACAAATATTTTTACTCATTTTACATGCTCTCTCAATCTTAGTAACATAGCTTGTAATAACATTGTGTGACTCTTGAAGAAACACAGCATCTTTCTCTTTTCCATTGAGCACCTTATTCTATTCATCATGGAAAAGAGATGGAGCAGCAGCTGAATACTTTGCTTCTTTCTACTGAATGAGGGGAGGGCAAGTAAAGTAGCAATTGGACTCAACCATAAAAGTTTGTTTTTATCAGCACTTGACTTTCTTTACTGAGAAGATGCAAACAGGAACACCAGCAAAACACTACATGAATTCAAAACCAAAGGTATTTTTGTAGAGAATCCAAAGTTTATGGACAGAACTACTTTAGCATTACACCAGACTAAGCCTCATATTTTTGCCAGAAAGCTTCATATATACAGATATCTTTATAAAAAGCTTTGAACTGGCCCATTGGAAATACTAAGTCTGTTCTCTCAGTTCAGACAGAATCACAGAAGCATCAAGACCCTAACCAAAAGTTACAAGTGTATCTTCTGAAGCACTAAAAATGATAATGGTGATTATCTATATCGTAGCATCTAAGAGCTATCCATCAAGTTACAGAACACAATTTCACCAATTTTACAGAAAAAAACCGAGAAGGCCAGACATCCTCATATTTGAAATGCAACTGTCCTCATTTCTCTCATGAGCAGTACAGAAATGCAATAACTGCTACAAACACAAGGGGGAACACAGCTTCTACCACATCTCCTAAAAGCACACAAGACTCATTATCCCAGGGCATTTCATGGCCAACTGAGTCCTTAAAGGAAGTCCAGCCCTCCTGCAAACATTAGCCTAACCCTGTTTGTTGTGTACTCAACCTCCCTTTTCTAGCAGCTATTTCATTTCAGGCACAGTGTAAGCCACTTCACCCTGGCCAACTCTGAGTAACTTGCCTATAACACATACTCAGACACATCCAGTAAAACAAGAAGAGCAGGTTTGATGCACACTAGACTTTTTCAAAAGCCAAAATAATAATCCTATTAGTAATTTACAATTAGTTTCCAGATTATTTTTCAGCAAATGACAGAGCTCAGACTTACCACATCCACCTGAACACACTCACCCACCCACACACCTCCTTACTATCAACCTTAGTTCTTAGCATTTTTAATCCAGCTTGATATCCCACATACTGACTGTATTTATAACACACAGATCAGCAAACTTCTGGTCTGTCTTTGACTATATTTTCTGTATTATTTATTCCTTTACTTTAATATTCAAGTACATTTTTTAACCCAGCTGCAACTTTGAGATTACTTTGAAGACAAACTTGGCAACCTGTATTCATAAATATAAATAGATGGAAGTTCAACCTAGACATTATGCAGGTACAAGAAAGCTAAATGCTAACCTGTAAAGAAGCTGCATGCATGAATTGAGGGGATTAAAGGGAAAACTGCTTACTGAAAACCTGAAGTAGGATTGATCATATAAAAGATAAGTGGGGTATATAAACACATGTGATACCTAAACTAATCCATCTAGGATAAAGAGACCAGCTCACTGATAGGACTTCAAGATAGCATTAGGTAAATGACGGAGAAAATCATTCTGGGTTTAGCCTGGGATCAGACAGCAGGTAACTCTCAGTATGCCTGATTGCATCTGTATTTTTTCAAACACACTAGGAATCAACTTATAATAAGCAAATTGTGCATTGTTACGACTTTTACAAATTTTAAAAAACACTGAACAGCCTATTCAACTGCAAAAGGCCCCTGGGCCAAATAGAAACAATAGGAAGTCTAGATATGCATTCTTAAATGGAAACTAATAGGGAAATTTGGTAAAACTTTTAAACTTACTAATCACATTAGCAGGTTTTTGATGTACTACAGCAATTTCTACAGCAGCCTCTAGAGGATAAGAGAATGGTCTACCCTCAGAGGACAGGAAATACTTGAGGCATCAAGTTCTGCTACTGAAGAGGAAAAGAAAAAGACAAGCTAGTCCCAAAATAATAGATAAGAAAAGATTAATTCAGTGCTCTCATAGGGACACCAAAGAGCTGCTAGGACAAATGAAAGAACAGAAATAATGCAAATTTTATTTACTAAAATGCAAATCCATGGTTTCTAACTTATGAAACTCATGAAGAAGCCCAAGATTTATTTTACAGCAAATCTCTGTAGATATAGTCAGGACCAAAACATGCATATTGTGCGGTTCACTCTTGTTTTATGCAAAGAAAGAAGAAAAAGAACAGGGCATAGGGGAAACTCTAAGCTACCAAGCACTGTATTACCAAAACATCTAACAAATAAATTTGATATAATGCTGTAGGAACCTACAGTTATTTCCAAAAGCTTTGTTTCAATGAAGAATTAACATTAACACTATTAACAGTCTTTTTAGAGCTAGCTTCAGCCTAAAGAGCAGATTTTTCATGTAATACATGACCACATTTGTCATCATATTCTTTGGGCTACTACATGCAACATAAAGCCTACATTCAGTGCTTACTCTATAAAAAAATCAAACAGCTTTCAGGTACCTTTGTGAGCCAGGACCAGGCTAAGCATAGAAACAGGAACAATACATACAGAATGTATATTTGTCAAGTATTATTTCTAAAGGAAAAAGAACTACAACCAACTACCTTACCTGAGCTTAGTGTATCAAGGCACTATCTTCAAGAAACTCATCTTGATTACTTCTGATTTTTTCCCCCTCTTCCCTGAAATTTCCAATTTTCCACAAATCCTACTCTCTCCCTCTCAACCAAACGGCATTGAATTTAGCAGAAACAGTCTGAAACTGCTGCACTACTGGTTGCCACTCCTCCCTCCTTGGGGAAGGCACCACCCCCACGACAAAGGGACCAAAAAAAACCAGATATGCTAATGCTCAACACCTGCTGCTCAACACAAATGAGCACCGGTATCAACACAAACTAGAACACCTGGCTGGGACCGGTAACAGCCTGAACATCATTTGTTTCTGCTGCCCAGCACTAACACCACAGTAACCCAGTCAAGGAGAGTAACTTTCCCAACAATTCTGCAGCACACAGCAAAGCTCATCATCTGCTTTCTACTCTTGCTTCTCATTCTGCTGTACAAAGCCAGGGATCTCAGGATGCTTGGTAATATAACTTGGATTTAATGTCAGTATGTTCCTTTTAAACACAGATGAATCATAATCCCTGAAGGTTATGGTTTTCCATACTTGCAAGACTGCTCCTGATGGGATTAGTTCTTGCAATAGCATAGCTGATCACCACCATTAAACAAATACAAAAAACACATAATCAAGTAGATGAATGTACACAAATAAACAATTTCCTACAATCTGTAGAGACTTGGTTCTATGTCTAGAGAACGGCACAGTTTTATTTTGTAACCTAACATTTATGCAAAGCATTCAGAAACAAATTTCTCCAGCCTCCTGGAGTACTGATTATCTAAGTCCAGCTGCTGCAGTATCTCTGTTGTTTTCTGGTGCCAATTTTCTCCAGCCATGTTCATTTTATGAGAGCACCTAATCTGCCCCACTGAGTCTGATTACAGACTAGACATGGCTAACTATAGACTGGTGTCATCCTGTTGGCAACAAAATAAATCATTCCCCAGAGAGCTCTTTACAAGGTGGCTCTGTATTCCTACAACCCTTGGCAAATAAAACAGGACTGGAAATCACAGATAGATGGATGTTAGTGTTGGAGTCCTGCAAATGCTTTTCCTTTCAATGACTGCTCACTCCATCAATGACTGTACAGCTTCAATTTTGCTTCTCTTACAGCCTAGTTCTCTGCCACAAATATTCTGGTCAAGTAGGAAAAGAAAGAAAAAACTCAAATCCTATCTGAGTCTTCGCATTCAATCAGCCAATGCATGGTATATGTGCAGAGTAAACATTTCAGACATATCAGAGAGGGCAATGATTTACTTAATGAATTGTGAAACAGGGACCTCTGCTTACTCACAGGACTCTCATCTCAAAGGGACAAAATTCTGGTCCTACATGTTGAGCCTTGGAAGACTCAGACTCTTGGACACAGATTACAGGCCTGACAGCTTGATTTATTCATTTTCCTAAGGAGTTGTGTGGTAGTTTTAAAGTTGCAACAACATTAGTGTGTCTGAGTGCTCATGCCTCCCAGAAGGAAAGTAATTTTCCATTTCCAGAATGAAAATGGTACTCTAAGTGGTATGTTCTCTCACTTTGATGAAGAAAGCCATTTCTGTACAGGTTGTCCTGACTGAAAGGATATGAAGAATGGAGTAGCTAACTAACAAACACTTCTGGTAGAGACAGGCAGCACATTCATTTTTTTCTGCTCCATACACTCCACTGCTGCTATAGCTGAGCTGAATGGATGAAGGAGCAGAAAGCAACAACTGATCAATCCCATGAAATTTTCTTCAGGAAAAAAAAAAAAATCACATCAAAGTATTATTGATAGAGCACACAACAAACACTGTGAGGAATCAGCCAAATTTAATTTAAAAATACCATCTCAAGAAAAAGTAGATGTTTAATTCTGAGAAAGTTTTCTAGCTGAATTAACATTGTGAACAGAGTATTGATGTTGAGATGAGCGACCATTTCACATACATTTGGAAAAAAATATTTAAAACCACAATTGTGAGTTAAGTATTTTGTCCACTGCTGCAGCAACATCTGAGGAGTGTATTGGATAGTGTATTATTTATTCTCAGAAGTAAGGGGATCTAACACATACAAACACATACAACACAAGCAGTCCAAGAGTTTTCTTGGAGCTCATCACTGTGCCAAGATAGAAAGGGCTTCTGGGTACCTACAGCTCAAAACCAAAGGTGAAAACCTGTTGGTTTTATAGGGGCACAGCACCCTCTGACACTGGGATGAACATGCAAGACAGCTGGTGTGTAAGCAATGTGTAAGCCTTCCACTAAGAGCATTAATTATGGCATCCTGGACAAAACCTAACTCCCAGATACACACCTAGAATTTCCTGTGCAGTTTCAGACAGATACTGTTCTCTTTGTCCTTAATGGCAGCTATGCAGTTCTGATAAATGGCTGCTGCATTCTACCCCAAACATGGTAAAGATAAATAAAAAAATCCAGCAACAGAAAAACTGGCACGTACCAGTGTATAGTTCAAGTTTCTGGTTGCACAGTGTTTGGAACCATTTCAAAGAGAAGAGAGAAGGAGGGGAGTAGTATCAAAATTAAATATTTCACTTCTCTATTCTGGATTAATCCTTAAAAGAACCCATAATGTGTCTGGTAGTAATTTAAATTCTCATCTCAGCAACAAAATGGTCATACATTTACCCCAGGGAGAGAGGTGCTGGAAGCCAATCTGAGCATGAGAGAAGCAATTTACCCAAAGCACCTTATGCTTGGACTAATCTGAACAGCACGGAGATTGAGGCATCAGCTCAAAACTGACATAAATTAGAGCAATGCCAATTGAGCCTGAAGGGAGAAATGTAACAGCTTCATCTTCCACTGTCCCAAAATCCAGTAGTGTACTTCTGGTCTTGCACTGCAGAGAGGATGATCAGGGATGGGACATCTATTTAGTAAGGAGAAAAAGAGCCCTGCAGACAAAACATCTCAGGTTTCTCAGTAACCCAGCCTGGCTGCAGCAGTGCCAGGCAACTTGTCACAGAAGACAGCTGTGCCACCAGCTGCCATGTACCAGAGGCTGGGGACATTGTTCTAGGACATTTCATACATCTTAAGACATACCAGTAACATTTATGCTGTCTGTTTACTCTACAGCTGAGCATTTAAAATAAAAAAAAAAAAATTACCTACTAATATCTGCTTAGCAATAACCATGTTTTACTGTTTGCTGTACCTGGCCAGAGCTGAGGTTGTCTCTTTTTAGGTCTGATACTGTCTGGCAGCTGCTTTGCTGTTTTCCTCACATGGCAGGCATCACTCAAGATGATTTTAGAAAATACTTTGTTCATTTGTTTTGTTTTCATTTGAAAGTCTTCAGGTTAAGTGAAAGGCTAAGTACAGATTCAAGCATGCAGTCTGTATCTATTTAAATACATGTCAAAATTTTGAAGTGCTATCATACCAAAATACTTCCATCAAATCCCTTATCCATAGGAAAGGAAATACAAGGAGGCCTAGCTCGAGGTCAAATTTCACAGTTATTAAATGAGCACAGCTCCCACTGACAGCTGCCTTCTCTGCCATTTTATTACGTTTCCATGGATGCTGAGAAAACAATTCATATATTTGTCTAGCAATTTACATATGAAACAAAAGGAAGAAAGCTAAATAAAAGTGGGTAAATAAATACAACAGCACATTCTGACCCCTCAATCGTTGGCTAGAAAAGTATAATTTGCCTCTTTTTATGTCATCAGAGGACTCAACCCCATAGCACCAATTCTGCCCCCTTCCTAGGTTGGGTGTGAGGGGTAAAGAACACCAACCCAGCAGTGACTGCTGGCAGATGGGCACAGGTTCCAGCTCAGCACTGCACTTGGGCAACGTGACTTTTGTTGTTACTAACTTAGGTGTTTCAGTGACAGCATTCAGGAAACTTTATTGGATGACAAGTCATCCAGTAGAATAAACACTGTTGTCTTGTACCAGCTGATTGCAGAATGCTCATCATTCTTCTTTCATGTGGTGGAACCCATGTGGTGGAACTACCTGGCAGGCTTTGCATGCTCTTCTGCCTTTTTCTGTCACATTGTTTAATTAAGGTTATTTATTCCTATGTTAGACTGAAAAATTACAATCAAATGGAAAAGAGTGACTGGGGTTTTTTTAATTAATGTTTTGACTATGACTTACTTGCACAAGATTTTTGGTAGCCATGCAACTAATTTGCAGGCTACCCAAAATAAATTAAATTTTATTGATAAACTATATCAATTTTAAAATTTTTTACTTTATATTTGAAATTCATTTGTACACAGGCATAGAAATGTTACTGGAAAACAAAGGGCTAGTTTTGAGATTCAACTGATGAGGTTTTGTTTGTGCTTTCCTTTAAAAAACAAACAAACAAAAAGAAAAAAAAGACAATAGCTCAGTCATGCCCTGAGTAAGTTACATTTAAATTTTATAAAGGAAAACAAAGGCAGAAACTAGGGGAAATACAGACCTGGCATCTTTTCCCTTGTTCTCCCAGCATTTTTGTCATTTCTCATTTTTCTGGTCTAAGATGTTCTCAAATTGCCCAAAGGTCTGTGCAGTTGATGTACTTGTAGCTGCCCTCCTTTCACTACCCAGAGGAGACATAGAATGAAACAGTTTAGATAAACTTTGTTAGTTTTTATTTTATTTCCTCTGTCTGAAACAACACACACAACTACACTTCAAGCTTTCATTTTCTTTGCCTCAGTGCTGAATTAATAGAACTTGTTAACAGAAAAACCTCAAAAACTGAGGAATAAATCCATGAAGACAGCAAAATGAACCAAGAGACTGTCACTTCACCTCCAGTGACCATCCTTCTAATCCTTATAAAATATTCTTATCCTAATCCTCATACCTACCTCCTACTTCAATTATCCCTGGCTGTCATTGTAGGAACTACCTAGTCTTTCTTCCCACAAAACTAATTTCCATTTCCAACATTAGCATTCTCTAGCAAAACCATTCTGTTACCAAATCTTTGCCAGTTTTCCAGCATTGTACCATGCTTGGGGCAGACATTCCCTAAAATACTCTTAAATAGTTTTATCTATCCCACTACTAAAATCAAAACAAACAAAAAGCCAACCAAACAACCAAAACAAACAACAACCACCTTATTTCATCCAGAAATGCTGTGCTTTTTAGCTGTGAAGAAAGTAATTAAACCTCCTGCATTCAGTGTGAAGAATAACACTGCATTTTAGATTAAGGCAGAAAAACTACCACTACAAGAATGAAGAGGAAGAAATATTTCAGTGTATGGCAATACATAGTCCTAAGCAGATCATTAAGTAATTCTTAATGATAGGGTGCTACAACTAAGCTAAGAATAGGAAACTGGGCTGGTGAGCAGTTACCAGCACACAAAAGTGCCTCTGCACTCAGGGAAATCTTGCCAAAAATTCTTCAAAGAAAGAATTCAAATTCAAACCATAACTCAAAGCAAGACTTTTAATAAAACCACCAATGCGTTCTGGTTTAATAATAATGTAGATTTAATACTGAAGACCTTAACTGAGGTTAATTTCTTGAACTGATCTGAACCTTCTGTTCCAGTGAAGTCACCCACTCTGACCAGCGAACTGCAGAGTGAAATTCAGAGCACACATCCAAGGAGACAGCTCTCCCACTATGTCCTACTTCCATGAATGAAAAATAGAGCTGCAAAACACCAAGTTCCAGCTCAGAGCAGCACAGAAGAAAGAACTGTGCCAACGCAGAGATTAACGTAGTGCTGACACAGATGACAACTTTCAAGCTTCATTTTTCCAGATTAAGGTAATTTCAAAATCTAGAAATACAGATGTTAATCTAAATTCCTCCCAACTCAGTGTTTGTTTAGTTCCAACGTAATCTAACTTCTGGCAGTCACATACAAAGAAAGGAAGATTTTATGCCTTATCCCTTAAGCAAAGAGTGATTAAGAAGCACCAAATTTCCACAGGAACTATGAGAGATATCTTACCTATTTCATCTGGAAAAATGACTGTAAGCTATTTCTTATGACATTGAATGAAATATTAATATTCCTTAATGTTACTCTTAACATTAAGAATCCTTGCACGTTAAATATTAAATCCACAACTAAAAGTAAGATTGGAAAATTACTTGCAAAAACTGTTAGAGAACTATGTCCTGTAATAATATGAATTTTAAGTTGAATTTGGTTGCTATTATCAGGAATCACTGTCCCACTGAGCTGGAATGGGGACTCTGACTCCAAATATTGCCAAACCATTGTCAGAGAGGCACAAGGTAGTTCAACTGGATGCAACAGGAAAAGTGTGCATTCTTTATAAACACAGCAGTAGAAGCTTTTATAAGAATACTTATTTCTGCCTTTTGGTTTGACAGATACCTCTGGCCACCACCTGTTTTCTTCCTTTTATATACAAGTTTATGTATATCCATTTATACAAGATCACTCAGTTTTAGGCTTTTCCCCCCAGCTTTAGTAATGTGACTAATGCATTTACATAGGCCAGTAAGAATGGCAGTAATCTATGAAGCAATGCTGCTATGTTCAAATACCATATTCCATAACAATTTAGCATACCAACTACAAATAGAAATGGTTTTGAAAACTGAAGGTTGAAAGTATTATATTGATTAATTCTGAATTTTTAGGTTGACATCGATTTTAAAGTTTTAGAGTTTGAGATTTGGCAGCTCAAGGTACAACACAGTCTCAAGCTCACACAAACACCAATCTTTACTTGAGCCATTAAGCGCTTCCCTGGGCAACCCAGCCAAGAAATTTCTATTTCCCTATGCTTCCCATGTGCTAGAGGTGTTAAGCTGGTGATGCTGTAGCCACAATGGTTCAATTACAGACAGACAAGGCAAGGCTTGCAGGCCAGGACAGCACCCACACTACCATAGGTTGTATAACCTGTGCACACAGAGTTTGCTTCATTGCACATGATGGTCACAGAATCACAGAAAGGTTTGGGTTAGAAATTACCTCAAAGATCATCTCCTTCCAACACCCCTGCCATGGGGAGGAATATCTTCCTTTAGACCAAATGGCTCAAAGCCCCATACAATCTAGCCTTGAAAATTTCTAAGAGTGGGGCATCCACAGATTTTCTGAGCAACCTATTCCAGCATCTCACCACCCTCACAGGAAAGAATTTTTACCTAACATCAAATCCACACTTGCCCACTTTCAGTGTTAACTCATTACCCCTCGTCCTATCACTCCATGCCCCAAGGGTCTCTCTCCAGCTCTCTTGCAGCACCTTCAGGTCTCCCTGAAAGCCTTCTCTTCTCCAGGATAATCAGCCCCACCTTTCTCAGCCAGTCTTTTCAGCACCTTTCTCTGCCTCTCTAGGAGAGGTGTTCCAGCCTTCTGACCACCTTTGTGGCCTCTGGACTTGTTCCAACAGGTCCACATCCTTCTTATGCTGCACTGCAGGCAGAGTCTCACCAGAGCAGAGCAGAGGGCAGAATCTCTTCCCTTGAGCTGCTGCCCACAGTGCTCTGGATGCAGCCAGAGTATTGTTGGCTTCCTCCGTGTCCTTCTCTCTGCCCTAAGGGTATTCCAATAAACAATGAAACACAATTCCTGCTACACATCTCAGATTTCCCCTTGCATAGAAGTGAAAAAATAAATGTTCCATGATGAAAAAACAATATTAGAAAATTGGCATAAAATATATTTTAAACCCATAAATTTTAGGCCCCATGCTGTTCATACATTTTTAAAGCAAAGACAGAGATAATTCAGAAAGTTTCTGAAATGTTGCATTTATAGACAAAGTGCTAGTTTCTGTAGAAAAGCTAATGGGCTTCCAGTATTTTTCTTTGGTAAATGGGTTAACTAAATTAGAATTTTGGGTTTGGCCTTTTTTTTTTTGGTCATTGTTTTTAATTAAGTTGGTCCCTTGCCTGGAGCAGCCAGAGTTGTTTACTCACAATGGCCGTGAAATTCCCTGTGCCTGATGGTTTAATTATCTCCTCATTGCCTGGTAATTCTTTTAAGGCTTTTTTTCTTCTTTTTCTTTTTTCAATGTGGCAGAGCAGACAAGAAGAATCATATTTCTTTCTCTGTTCAATCTTATGAACTTACTTACCCTGTCCCCTCCTTCACATATGATGATTTTAAGTTGATGCATTAAAGCAGTGTCTATTTTCAAGATAGTATAAATTATTTGGTTTATTTTTTCAGTTACCTGAGCCACTCCAGTCCATGACCTGTACAAACACCTGCTGCCTACAGACATGACAGGATCTGAACTTTGTTTATTTGTTTGGTTGCATCACCTGTCAGATGCAGAAAATTCTACTGAGAAGAGCATGGCAAGTTCCATGCACCTCCCACCTTAACACTGTCTGATTCTGTTAGAGGTCTGGCTGTGATGAGAACTAGGTCTGAAAGCTATGAATATCCTTCACTGGGCTAGAATGGGAGCAGCACTATTTGGACAGAAATAGAACAAGCTGAAAGATAACCATCCATGAAGAAAAAGGAAAATCCAGTATTGCTGACAAGTGGGCGAGTCAGCTGTAGTATGACAGAGACTTTACAAGTTTTTGACACTAACAAACACTTCTCATTAAGTTCCAAAAAAACAACTATATGCATCTTTCATTAAAAAAACAACTCAGATTGCTCAGCAGTATGTAAGAATAAAAATTACTGTAGTCTAAGGAGGCAGCCAGCTTATCTCCTCACAGTCACAGAAATTCTCTAAACACAAACAGGAACAAAACAAACTTTCAGGTAAGATGGAAAGCAGCCAAGCACACAAAGACTTATCTTCATTGTTAAAGATTCAGGAAAGCTGCAGCACTGAGTCTGGTTATGGCATACTCCTATTTCTCACAGCTGGCAGGCAAATTTCTATTAGCCTCAGTGTTTTTATGGCTTCCCAGAGGTGCCCTGCTCTGCAGACACCAGCTCTCTTCCAGAGACACAGAGGAGGCACACTTCCCAACAGAGGCACATCTTACCTTGCCTGCTCGAGGATTCAAAATTCCAGTCTGACCCTCAGCCCAAGGAGTGTTTCCAAGATGAGGCGTACACTTCCTACCAAAATACCAGCACACCTGGCTTTCTTTTACCCTCTTGTCCCTTCTGTGCATTTCCAGAACCAACATACAAGAGGCTGAAGTACTGCTAAGTTTTAAAATTTCATCTTTAAGTGAAGATTTTATTTTTAGAAAACAAAGCCCAAAAGCCAAGATGTTCCAAAGCGCTTCCTTGAGCTGCAGCAAACCTTCAGCGCTGCAAATGGGGTCAGAACCTGCTCCCATCACTTAAGGGAGGTGAGAGATGTGTGACATTGCTGACTACACAACAAAGGCTCTTTTGAATTATTTACTACAGCACAACTAACAAATCATCTGGGTGTAAAGCTGCAACACTGTTCCAAATACAGAAATGAAAAACTAGGGTCAAAACTGACAGGCTGGTATTGTCTTTTAAAATTGCTTAAAAATATATCTTCTTGCACTTCATAGTTCAATTTTCAAAAAACTATGTCTACCTTAACCTTCAAACTTTAGTGGGAGACATTGCTCTGCTGAACACAAAAATAGATTCTCAAAGCTGATGTTTTTCAGAACTTAGGAAGCATCTGCCAAGAAAAATTCCCACAGACATGGGCTAGATCTTCATCAGTATTTTATTTAAAATAGGTAAAATGTTTTATGTTTATGTTTTACAGTGTTTTAGCCCTCCCTCCTATCATCCCATCTGGAACAGTTAACAAGGATAAAGGTAGCTCTTCTTTTTCTAAAAGGGTAAAAAAAAGCCCCAAAAAACAAAGAGAAGCCATAAACATCAGATCTCTGCTTCAGGTAAAATTCACGAGCATGTAATTATTTTAACATACCAAAATTGATTGTTAAGGTAATTTCAGAGCACTGAAAATGAGTAAGCATCATTTTTCTTTTGAAGAAAGAGTGTCTTTTTCTATATTTTACTCTTGATATAAATCTTAATAAATATTCACAGATAACTCTCAGACACCTCATTAACAAGCTGTTCAACAAGTAGACCGAGTACCGATGTAAGTGTTTAAAATAATTGTTATAAATGTATCTTCTCAGGGTAACCTGGAAACAATTCCAGCATGTTTCCTAGTGAAATATCAGATTTTTAAAGATATGGTAGCCCACAAACGCTAACACCTGGAAGAAGGCTCCAAGGTTTGGTTCTAGTAGAAAAAACAAGTGAGATCTCCAGATGGGTTGACTTTATTTTGTCCCCACTGCTCGGGTAAGAAGTGAATTGTTCCCAGAACCTCTGGAGACCTTTGCTTTGCTTAATCTGGGGTTCACCACTCTGCTTCCCAGATCAACATCAGTATTTCCTTCAGTTTTCACCCATGGGTTATAAAACACAGACCAAACTGGACTAAAGGATTTCATTTTCCTTATAATCATGGTTGAAGGTGAGACCTTTGGACATCAGATCAGTCAGTTTATTTCTGGGATACTTTTTATACAGGTCTAAAATAAGCTACCATTTAATCTTGCTTCAGTGTCTCTATTCCTTTCACCCTGTGACTCAGTCGGTGACTTTTCACATTCTGCTTTTGTCAGGGATATGCTGTCAGGTTCCCACACATCTTTAGATCAATCTTCAGCTGCAAATTGTAGGACAGCTCCTATAAGCATTAATGTGGGCATCCACAAGCCTTCTTCTTTGATAAATTGGTGCTTAGCATGCTTTTACTTTTCTGCACGATTACCACAGCTTGCCATTCGATTAACATCCGCCAAAACAAACAAACAAAAATAGCTGTGAATGCTGAATCAAAACAATCCAAAATGAGACAAGCTATCTCCATTTACAGTTGGAGTTCATGCAACAACTACGACTCAGAGCTGCCAAGGAGAATTTATGCCAGGTTTCCTTTGCTGAAACTATGAATGATGAAAATTAAGGTCAAATTTCCCAAAGACTACAAGAACATAGAGGGTTACCCCTTACAGTGCCCCTCCAGGACCCATACAGAAATTCAGCAAGTCTGCAAGAACAGGTTTACTTGACTATCTACATTTTCTGCTGGTAATTCTTCAACATTATCTTCAAAATACTGATATGACATATCAATGGTACTGAACATTTTCTTCTGTGAAAAGAATAACAGCATGAACCAAAAGCAAGGAGAGAAGTGTTTCCTCACTAAATACTCCCACTGCTTCATAGTACTTCTGTGTCTTCTGTTTAAAAAGAGTCATTATCAAAAGTTGGGATTTTATAAAATGTTCATTCTTCAAACAATATTCAGCATATCCTGACTTATACCTCATGTATCTACAGTCTTCTACATTTACCATCAGATTAATTAGTGATCAGTTTTAGTGCAAGGTACTAAATATATCTCCATGCATATTTTGACAGCCTAAATTCATTTAATAACCTCAGCATGTGGACAGCTTGGCTTTTTGCAGTACACAGTTCCAAAGAAGCTATTGTGACCAGGCTTTTCATTTTTTGTCAGAGAGAGAAAATCCAATTTATAAAAACGTAAAGCTTTCACGGTGTAACATCAAACTGCTTTCTCATTTCACTTGCAAATACATAACAAAGCAGTTCAGGAGCTGCACACAACCTTTACAGGCTGGGTCCTCTGATCCCTCTTGCTTTTTATGCTTTAGGTGGGAAATCTGTCTCTAGGCTACTGCATTTTGATGGCACAGAAGCTGATTTAAAGATTTCTGTAAATGTTATTTTCTCCACCCTGATCAGAATTTTTGTATCATCAGACATTGCTGAAGGAAAACTTTGAAATTATTCCAAACTTTACTAACAAAGGATGTACTTTACTCACAGACAACTGTCCTAGCTACCCCTGTCAGTTAAGCTCCCTTGCAATGCTTGAAGAACATTAAGATGCATTTGAGACTTTTAAGACAATTTTTAAAAAAGACTTATATCCACACAGCAACTGGGGGTGGGGGTGTGTGTATATATATACATATATATATATGTAAGTTCACACTCATATACACTCTCTAAGTGAAAGACAGTAAACTCCAACAGTATATGCAATATATGCATACCAGATCATCCTAGATAAATTATAAATGGCTATAATACAGCTATAAAATGTTCAAATGAAGTCTCACCCATCATTGTTTCATCACTTGACAGCTCCTGTCCTACAGTTAAAAATATACATCTCACATAACATTTTCAACAATGTGTGGTTTTCCTTACCAATAACTAACTACAAACACAAGCCAGCTACACAATAAAAGCGTAGACAGAATTTTCAGTATACCAGCTACCTTACAGTAAGTGCCCAAACATATTCCCTGACTCAAACAAGGTAAAGTCAAGAAAAATTAAGACCATGAAAAATAAGTGACCTCCTATCTAAGAGGAGACTATGCAGTAAAAATACTCTTGTCTACAAAATGAGCCATAAATGTGGCAGCTTCTATTGGCTTCATAAACAATTCCAAATGTTTTTAGATTTCTTCATATTTTACACTGCCACCTAGTGTAGGCTATATCGATATATTCCAAGCTTCCAACTATTGCCACCTGTGGTACCCAAAACCAAAACAACTTCCATAAAAACAGCAGCCATCACTTTTGTTTGTCTTACCTGGAAACTATCAGTTCCTAGCAGAAAATGTCAATGCTAGCCAGCTGAAACAAAATAGCAGAACTTAAAGTAATCTGACACTGACAGCAGAAAGAAAAAAAAATTCCTAGAGTTAAAAATATATAATTGTAACTGGTGTAACTCTACAGCTAAACAATTATTAAACATGAATCATTTGGAAAAATGTTTAATGCAGATTCACAGAGTGAAAATTAATGCAAATTACGCTTCTGTGCTTGTATAGAAACTACAGAACAAATTGAACAATATTTCTCAATTGCAGGTCTAAAGTGAGAACATTTAATGTTCTCACATGAAGTGGCATTTAAACTCCAATGTTTACTCTTTCTTTTTTCACCAGGTATTTCTTCCTCATTCACATCCTCTGTCTTTATTGCAAGGTTCTACAGCTGGGCCACCATCTGATGATCCTGGTCACAGTGCTCTTGAGGAAAGAGCTGCTGTGCAGGACTGCAGAGGAGTTTGCTTTACAACCCACTTTCCACACAGAGACAACATTGTTGAATTCTCATTTCCAGCTAACCCAGAGAGGCTACACTGCCGTGGCCATTCTACAAAAGCCACCCAAGCTCTGTGTCATGACAGAAATTCCAGACACAGCGGAACCTTTTGAGGGGGGGGGAAAAAAAATAAATAACCCACATTCTTACTTGGCTAAAGCAAAAAGGCACTTCTAAGATGCTACAAACTTCTAGATTATTAATTTGAAAAATTAAGGATCTTCTCATCAATTGAAAGTATATTTTTAAAACTATAAAAATAGCAGACTGACGTTATTGTGAACGTCAAATGCAGTATCTCCTACTCTGTGTACCAAACCCTGCTCTCATTTACAGAATAAAATGGAATTACCCAATAAAGATATTATTCCAAAATTACATTTCTATAGCAGAGAAAGTTATTTCATCTCAGAAAACTTGGTTTTACTGACAGCTGTTTTCTTTAACCACTTACACAAACACAGAGCAAACAGAACCTGTTACTGCTGCTACAGAAACACCGTACAATGCCAGAGCTGATGCATTCTGCTTAATGCTGCACTTGCACAAATGCACAAGAAACCAAGCCACATTTAACACCTAGATTTTACACCCAATGTTTCAGAGTCATTTTCATAACAGAAATATGCTCCCTAGGTTTAGTGCATCTAACTAGCATTGCTATAATACGCTAAGATCACACTTGATAACTCAACAGACAATACACAAACTTGATGGTACATGAACAGCTGTCAAAACACAATAAAAGCTTATTCCCCACAAGACTTTCTTCCTCTTAATTGTCCATTACACATCCACCTCTTACAGCCATGTTAAAAAACAGAAACAGGGTCTTTGTAGTGCCTCATATTAAGAGATTTCACTCTATTTGCCAAAAATAGTGTTGTTGCAGCAAGAATCTCCGATTGACAAGAGTACATATAACAGAATGAAAGAAATTGATACAAAGGAAAGTGGTTTAGTTCTTTATATATGTTAAGTTTAACAGAAAGTTCTCCCCAGAATGACTTTACTGCCATACTCAGGATAAATTTTCACTGGGGTCACAGGGTGAATTTCATAGAAACAGGACACCAAACAAAACAAAAGACATCCATCAGAAAAGCACAGATGGATTTGATTTTTAATGCTATGACACTCAGTAACAGAGCACAAACTCAGCCTGCCAAAGTGACCTTGATAAACAGCACCACATTTAACACTTTGACATGGTACTATGTCAAGTAACCACCTTTAGCTTGAGTTTTCCTTATGTATTTTCATTAAACAGAGCCTGGTTCAACATTTAAAAACCATCTAAAGGAACCTGTGGGGCAAATTCACTGGCAAATAGGAAGAAGCTTAGTTTGCCAGACTGAAACAAAAAGGCTTTTAACATCTAAACCCAATTTTAAACCTCCTGTGCAGAGACAGAACTGAAGCAACTGTAAACAGAATATTCCTGCCCAGTCTCTTGAGATTATGAAGGGTGGCAAGTTCTTTAGACCTTGGATCTATAACACCTGAGAAGCAGAAATAACTGCATTTAAAAGTCACACCAACGACACTGACATCAAACAATTCAAAACCCATTACTGAAACACATAAGCAAACTTTATCATTGAACACTTGAAAAACCTACAGAATAAGCAGATACAGTTTGTTCTATTCACTCCCTCTCAAGACAAATTAATAATCATACCATGTCCACTTTTCAGTATGTTATTCCAGTATACCTTGCCAAAAAGGTACACAAGACTTGGAAGACAGACAATGTATTCTGTCTCCTAACAGCAATTTTCATAGTAGAATGGATTGCTTAAATCTGATTTGCTCTTTGAGATTCTGAGACTCATATCCAGTTAATTTATGATGACAGAAAAAACCAGGGAAAAATCTTCCCCAAAAAGATCTACTACTGACTTGGCCAAATCAACTGAATCTACCTTTGTGGATTTATACGGTTTTTTTTCTCTTCTAGCAAGCAGTAAAAGCATAGCTCTTCAAACAGCAGGAAACTGAAATCCACAAACCTCAAGCCCTCTTTAGAATTTTCAGCACTTTTTTGTATGAAGACAAGCAAGTCTTTTTAATTAAAATCCTGTATCACTGTGAAGACATCTCTGAGCTGAAGTCCAGCATCACACTCAGATCTTGTGCAATTCACCTGGCCTTTCACAGTTTGCCTCAGTTTTTCTATAACATATCCAGAACAGGAGAGCCTGAGAAGCTAACTGACCACATCCTTACCCAGATATGGTAATGAGGCACTCCCTTAAAAAAAACTTAAAAGACAACAAGAATGAAATTAGCTGTGGCTGCTGCTAGATAAAGAGATGGAGAACTTGGGACAAATTTGTAGCGAGATTTTCAGGTTTGCAGGTGAAATCAGGAAGTGTGGGGAGGGTCCCTAAACCCAGGGTGAGTAGAAGACAAGACCCCAAGGCTTGATGAGGCCAGAACTCATTGCAAATAACATTTCAGCCTTCCACCCAGCTCATGTTTTGACACTCAAAGTGAGACTTACAAGTAAATTTAAAAATCCAGGGAAAAGTATTTCATAGAATTTGAGTTATATCAGCCCAGATTACTTCAGAGAAAGAATTCTTTCTTTAAAGTGTAATAAATAACATTCACAATTCATCAATAATAGCAATAAAATATTAGTGTAATACAAGATATTTAATAAGCCAAGCAAAACTAGCCCTTCCTAAAAATTTCCATCTGTCAGAGCATTTGACATACAGGAAGGGTTACGAAAATATAAGTTAAGGAGAAACATAGCTAACTTACCAATGTAGCTAACTTCCTAAGCCATCAGAAGTTTTGAAGAAACTTTAGTATTGGGAGTAACTGTCCATCTTAGGATTTGTCTCAGTAAACTATCTTACTTCCTTCTGTAAACCTGTTACATAAATTCAAGAAGTATTGTTTTCATATTTCTCTGCAGAAGTCATATGCTAAAAATATATATCCATAACAAGCTAAATAATTCAGCATGCCTATCAATCCCACTACTTTGCCTCCAAAAATTCACAGTGAATTAAGGCCTAGGCCTATTCAAACAATTACTTCACCTGCAGACTCTCCCACAACCTTCACTCATTTCTGTCAGCAGCACTGTCCTCTACAGGCTGACTTCGATGCTCCAGGCAGGTCTTCAACTCCTGTGGTTTTTGTTGGGGTTTTGGGAGGGGATTTTGTCATATTATAGTACAGTAGACTTCCAGGCACTAAAGCAGAGTATTAATCTTGCATTTTTGACTCACAAAACCTTCACCTAATGTGAAATCTTTCAGTCAGATCAGAAGATAAGGAGACTATAGATCATCAAGGAGGATCTGTAAGAAGCACCTGGATACACCTGCTCAAACTGATATACCTTAGGCTGAGGAAGAGAGAATTCTTTGATCAAAAAAACTAAAGCAGCCTCACGGATAAGTGTCTCCAGAGAAAGAGAAACCCAAGCAAAAGAAGGATCAGCTGCACTTGCAAGGTTTGAAGAACCCATGGAAAACTGGAACTTGAAGCTTCAGTCAGTCCAAGAGAGCCAGTAAAAGAAAAGATGTATTTTAAAGAAAGATTTCATCTTATCTTTGCTGTAGAAACTGTCAGAAAGTGGAACGGAAAAAAAAAAAAAAAAAAAAAAGCAAAAATAGGGCTCTGAGTAGTAACACTGCCACATGCTGCCACTAATGCCATCAGGGCTATAAAAATCTCACAGGACTAATTGCTGCTCACATTAATCTTGTGATTTGTATCCTAATTTTGGTGGAATTATCAATATGTGTGAAGTAAACAGCATTCAGTCCTGCATGGATAGCTACAGTGATGAGGGCTTACGTACAAAAACACCATCCAGTATACAGGTTCACAGAACAAAAAATCTGAGATACTGCAGGGCTTTAAAGCTAGCTCAAATTTAATCAAGTAAAATAAAAACAACATTGAAAATAATCAAGTGACTAGAAAACTGCCTTTTTAAAGACTGCTATCACACTTGCAAATACTTATCCAAACAGAAGTTTTGTTAGTAACCAGTTATTTGCATACTTTTTCTTTGATACAGACCGAGAAAGAGACATTCTCCCCATCATTCTTGCTGTGTAGGCATCATTTACATACAGAGAGTGCTGTAAACCAGTAAAGACTGAAAATATTCTCATCTTTGAGATTGAAAGTCAGATTTAAACGGCATACGTATGGCCTGATTTTAGTATATCTCTTTTAACACATCATTAATGGGTAAACAAACAAGTAAATTTCTTCTGGCAAGGAAGATAAATGGAAACATAATTAGGCGTCAGATGAAAACACAGCTCCACAAAGATTTGATCCTATTATTTCTATTTTGGATAAGATACCGGGTTAGTTTTGGGGACTAAGCTGGGAGTCCCAAGCTCTGCCATCCACCCTTCAAAATCTCTGTGTCATTTCAGAAAAAGAAAACAGAGCTCTGCTCGACTGTAGATCAGAAATTGAACATCATCCCTCACCCCCCCTTTTCTGGCTGATACAATTTCAAGTTACAACTCTGCTCAACTTAATTATCTGTAATACCTTTCTTGTGGTTTCCATTACATCTCGGCAGACGCTGCTCTTTGCAAGATGGGGATGGGGATCCTATAGCTCGGTTACTCCACCGAATTAACCCTTAGCGTCGCCCACAGAAGTCTCTACCCTCACCCAAGTATCCCCAACTTTGGAACGCGACACAAAACCTTAGCAGATAAGGTCCTCCAGACCCCCGATACCGTACTTCAGCAGGGCCACGGCCACAGCTGCAGGGGGGCCGGCACCGCGGCCAAGGCAGCATCCAGGCTCCCGGCGGGCAACGCCGCCGCCGTCGGGAGAAGCCGGGGGAGATCCCCGGCGCGTCCTGGCTGGAAGCTGCCCTGGCAGCTCGGGTCCCTCCGCACTCCCGGTGATCCCCCGAGGGCGGCAGCGGGCCGGGGTGCCTGGGGCGGCCGTGCCACCTTCCTGTCCCCAGCGCCGGCCCTAGGGGGGCTGGAGAGCGGCAGCCGCTCTCGGCGCGCCCCAGCGCGGATCGCCCCTCCCGGCGAACGCGCCTTCTGCCGCTGCCAGGGCTGCGCGCCCGCCGGGCTGTAACCTTAAGAAACTTGATAAGGGAATAAAAGGGAGGGACTTTGCCGGAACCGATTCTCGGCTTCTAATCTCTCCTGACGCGCTGGAGCCCGCGGGGAAAACAAGGAAACAAACCCCGGCCAGCGGCAAGAGCCCCCGCACCCCTCCCGAGCGGCGGTACCTGTCCGGCGGCCGGCGCGGCACTTTCCCCGGTGCGTGCGAGAGGCGCTGGGCGGCGGGCGAGCTGCTATTTATAGTCCGGAGCCTCCAGCAGCGCGGCGGACGGCGAGAGGAAATGAAGAGCTGCGCGCCTGGGCAGCCGGAGCCGAGCCCGCCCGCCGCCCCGCTCCCCGCGCCGGCAGGGCGAGGTGCGGCCGCCTCGGGGTGCGGGTGCTCCTGCCCCCGGCGCCACCCTCGGGAGTCCCCTCCCAATGTCACCGCAGGCAGCCGGGGGAGCCGCCAGCCGCCTCTCCGGCAGCCCTGCGGCCAGCAGGCAGCGCGGCGCGGCGCGGCTCGGCTCAGCCGCGCAGAGGTGACCCGCTACTGCTGCTGCTGGAGGAGGCGAGACCGACACTGGGCTGTGGGAGGGAGATGCCGGCGCTTGCCATTCACCTCCTGCCGCCCAGAGGGAGCCCGGCCTCCGCGGCCGCCTCTGCCGGCTGCCGGGGGCTGGGAGGCGGTGGCGGCGCTCGCCCGGCCCGAGGGGACGCTCGGAACAGGCTGGGGTCGCTCCCGGGGAGCTCGGCGCCAGCCTGGCCCGGGGCTGGCAAGCTCCACATCAGCACCTCCCGGGGCACTGAGGCTCAGGGGAGCGCGGCAGGACCGGTGGGAAACGCTAGTTCCGTCCCTGTCCCGGAGCTGGAAACCGAATCGCTCTAGAAGACAGCCAAGCGGTTTCTCGGAGCCGCCGGGCCGGCTGCCTTCCAGCCTGAAAACTTCGGGGGGTGGGCGAGGAGGGGTGCCCGGTCCTGTCAGGGAGGAAGATGGGAGCGCTACACCTCGCCTCTGGCCGGGGCTGCCGCTCCAGAAAGTACTGATGGCATCCATACACCCAGCCTTTGATCCATGCCATCTGAAAACTCGGCTTGTATGTATGGCAACAGAGGAATTAAGACAAATAATTTCTAAAGCATTTTACTCAGTTGATAATAATCTTCTCTTAATCCAGGCGGTTTTTTCCTACTTTTTTTTTGTAGTTAGATAAATTCTGGCATTTGAAGCTTCAATCAATCCTTTTGAGACTCCTTGTGCATTATTGCAGGACACCGTCTGGGATTTGAGCAGCATAACTCACTCCTACACCATCATTCTCCAAGCAACTGAAGTTAATACAGATTAGATAGCTACATTAGCCTACTCAGTATCATTTGTTTCAGGCTGGATTTAGTGTTTCCTGTGTTGTAATAACTGCAGTCATCTACAAGGTACCAGCACAAAGCCTAACAACGATCTGTGCGAAGCAAGACTGATTCAGCTTCAAGAGCTTGAAATCAAAACAGAGATAGAGACACAAAGAAGGGAGCTAAACAAATAGCTTTATAAGCTACACTGAAAGGAAAACTGAAAGGAAAACCCTGAGAAGGCACAGGAGGTATTTGACCTTGTCCAAACACCTAAACAAAGTAATACACAAAAATCTAGCTTGATGGAGCTACCCACTTATATAAAGCTACTCATGCATAAATGTTTGCAGAATAAAGCTTATATCGAACAAATCATCAGAATGAAGTTAAACTACCTTTTCAATTCAGAGATTAGTCTTTGAGCATCTCTCATGAACAGTATTTTTCTTCTCACAACAGGAGTTTCTTCACAATCTTCCTTGTTAAATTTTTAATGTTCCATAGTGTAGCACATAGCAGGAAAGATAGCACAGCAACTGGTAACAGTAGACTCAGGCTGCCAACAATGACAATCTAGATGGTGAACAGGGAACTTGCAAAACTTGGCTATGTCCAATTCAATTGCATAGGTTGTTCCTTTCTCTGTGCTTCCTTAAGAACCAAATACTATGGAGGTTTAGTCTTGCTTCTCAAATGAAAGCAATCCCAAATTCCTGTACAAGTTCACAACTGAGTACCGAGTCTGTGAAATTTATGTTCTGTTAGATTTGGAAGGAAATGCAATGACAGACCCTGCTTCCATTTTTTCAGTAATAAAACCTTGATTATGTGTAGCACAGAGCTTTATTAAGAGCAGTTGTTAAAAATATTGTTTCGAAGAAGACTTTTTTTTGGGCAAGACTTTTCTTGTACAGCCAGTCATACTGCAGAGCACAGGAAGGAAAAAGGCCGATTTTTAGATCAGTCTTACGTCGAGACTCAAGATATTACTGGAAAATGGCTGCTCAGAAATCTGCCCTGTGTCAGAATGGAAAAAAAAATACATTAGATTATCAGAGTTTCATCCAGCTCTGAAATGTTTTAAAATGGATATATAGTCTAAAGCTCTCTTTTGTCATATAGTCAAAATTTTCAGAGCTTGGCAATACACTTAAGCATAAAAAAAGGTATCTAATGCTCAAAAATACTGAGCTCAAAATGATTTCAAATGTGTTTCTACGCTCCCTACCTCCGAAAATCACATTTCTTAAAGTGCCTAGATATGGATTTAGGGTGTCTAACTGCATCCACTCAGGCTTGAAAATTTTAGCCTACCTCTACCTGTGCTTCATAATAAATGTATCAGAAAGCTTCAGGCAAGCTATAAAAGTATTCTCAAAAAAGCGATGCAGACTTGAGCCATTAGAAGACAAGACACCAACCTAATAAAGTACTTGACTGTATAATTCAGCTCATTCTGGTATATGGAAGGTAGCATCTGAAGCCCAGCTTTTAACAGACATCTGTAGTAGAAGGAGAAAAATTAAAATGAAACACCTCCGTATTATGGCAGTTTTATTATTAATATATTTCCAGTATTCCCCAACATTTTGCAAATTAATGTGCTTATTTGACTTCAGACCTCTCTGCTATCTCCCCAATTCCTATGTATAACATCCTATATTCCACATTAAAAATATAAAATCTTTATCAGGAGTCTCAAACTTATTGGGAAAGGGTAAGGATAAGGAGATGAGCAGGGAAGCAAAGAAGAAATTAAATAATGACAGATTTAAGACTTCCTAAGGGAACAATGAGTGGAGCTATTGGAGAATATTCTTGCTCTGCTAGCCAGATTCAATCTAATCAGATGCAATCTGGCTATCAAGGTTTGCTATAGCCAAGCCAAGGCCTGGGATCAAAGAGAACAATAAATCATTGAATAACTTCAGGAGCAGGAAAAGAAGTCAGGTTTAAAGGTCTGTTAGCAGCTGCAGTAGAACTCTGCTGGAGAAGCTGTAGCTAGCTATCAGTCTCCCAGTGCACAGGGGGAAATAACAAGGTTGATAGGAATTTACTAAATCTTCAAGGAGAGGCAAAGGTCTAAGCAAGAAGAAATGCAAATATTTACTGTTGTAGGCCTTTGCTCAGAGTACGTTTTGATGGATAGAAGGGGTTTGTTTTCAAGAAGCTCTTTTTGTGTTATCTTCGATTGGCATTCAGTATAACAGTTTACCAAGGAAAAGGACTGAATGTACACCAAACGCAATTGGGGCTGTCATGCTAACCTTGTTAGGAAGCAGGGCTGTGTCAGACAGAGAAGTTAAATTTAGGCTCAGACTCAAACAGGGACTGAAGAGGATCTAAAACATTCTGTATTCCCAAGCAATGAAATATCTTTGAAGGCAGAGCTAGGGTAAAAATCGAAGGCTGCTCATTCTCCGGACAGTTGGTTTGAATAACTGCACGGATAATTGCATTGCTTCTTCATACTAACTACAGTAAAGCAAAGATTGTTGAATTTGTACCAGCTTTTTAACTGCAAAGAACCAAGGAATCAAAAATTAAATCCTAATGAAAGCATAAGCATTTCCCCCATCAGTGCAGGATCATTCCCACCCTTTAAAGTCATCTCCTGCTGGAACCTGCCTAAAACCAAAGCTTCTGACACTGCAAATAAACCTAAAACATTAAAAGAAAATCAGCAAAAACCACATCCTAGCAGGACTGAACTTGACTGGTAGGGCTTCCTGCATAACAGTGTCACTGTAGATTACTGCACAAAATTGAAATCCTTGCACTATGTCAGGTTCTCAACAGAATTGGTGACCGTAAACTTCAGTTTAGCTCTCAGCGCCTCACACCTTGTCACTTCCGCTGATGGTGGACATGTGCCAAAAAGCTACCCTGCTAACCTAAATGTTTCCATTTATACCAAACCTACATATTGCAATGCAGCTACAGAATGACTGCAGAAGAAGCAAGAAGACGATGACCTAGGTTCTGCAGGAGAACTGCAAACCATGACTTACTGAACAAATCGAAGCCTTGACTTTGCAGGTTGTTCTGTGTGAGCAATAGATTGTACCACTGTCTCCATGGTGGTCTGTGCAGGCCAGCGTCAACATCAAACAACTTGCAGGATCAACACGCACCAGAGGAAGATCTGTGTAGCTAATAACACTGAGGTGAAACTGAAGCTGAGACAAATACCATAGTACCAAATACAGAAGAGAGCAATGTCAAAGGAAAACATTTCCTCAGTTGTCTGAAATGATCGCAGAGTTTTCATCAAAAGACATGGAGGAAAACCAATACAGAATTGCTGGAGAAAGTACTGCAGAGGGAGTATCACACTGTGTACTGAATGAAAGAGGGGGTAGTGCAAATAACAAAAAATCCCAAACCAAAATGATGTCTTATGCTGCCTACATTGTACCTCCTGCTGAAAGGCAGATAGATTTGCTTTCTTTGCATTTTGGCAATATTTACTGTGCTGGTTGTATAAGTAGGGAATGATTGTAAAAATGTAACCCTCATGTTTTTCTGTGCATTGGAAAAAACATGCAACTATTTATCATCAGTCTGAACAATAACTTCACTTCTTGCCCCACTGCCAGGAAAAGGCAGTTGTAGAAATCCCAGACAAAGCACTATTACATTGTTATTGTTCTTTTTTTCAATAGTATTTTCTCCCAGTTTCAACATTTGTTGCTGTGCAAAGTTTTGTGTAAAACCAAGGCACAAGAAGCAAAGTTCCAAAGGATGGAAAATGTGATTTTATCACTAATATGAGCTCGAAAATATCATATTCATATGACACAAAATGCTGAGCAGCATAAGCCTTCTCTATTGTTCGAAACATTTTACATAAATGAGAGACTTTATTGAAATAGCCTCCCTGTGAGGTACCATCTCTTAGAGCTTGTATAACCACTGTATCGTGTTCTCTGGCCACTTTGACAATAGTGCAGCTGTGTGCCCAGACCAAATCTGGATCAGATTTGCCAGGCAAGACAGACATGTGCAGATCTTGTACTAAATACTGTGAGGCTGCTGCTTAAAAAAAAAAACCCGCCAAAATGAAAACAAAAACCAACCAACCAATCAAACAAAAAAACCCAGAGAGGTGGAGTTTTAATTTCATTTCCTACTCACTTTGCACCAGTATAAATGACTAGATAGCATGTAAGGCTGAAAAGAGTCGAGATAAATGGTTAAATTATTGGACCACTTCCATTAGTGCAAACTCTGTAGACTTCAGGGGTCTTTGACTGACCTAAGCTCAGGGCAGAAGCCATAGTTTTTATTAGGTCTACTAGTACTGGATGCCATTTTTCAGGCCAAACGCCCTGTTACTTGATGTTGGACACTTAACCTCTGCCAAAAAATCACACTGCTCGATTTTATCTCACAAGGCAAAAACAATTCAATATCTTTCGGCAATACTTGTTTGGGACAGAAGGTGAAAGGGCATGCCAGCAGTTAGTTTACTGTCTAAAACAATAAAGTCATCAGACAGGCTGAAGTGGGAGCAATACATGGTTCCCTTCTTGCTGACAAGATTTCACCATCACTTTTTTCACATTTTCTGTGTAGGCTGAATTTCAAGGAAGGTTTGCACATTGCCAGAACAGACCTGTTTTAAAGCATTTTGTTGCTCTCCACCACAAAAAACCCCCAAACTCCTCCCCCCTGCCCAAAAAAAAAAACCTAATAAAACCAAAACGTCTGTCAAGAAAATTTCTTGAAAAAAAAATCTCCAACTCTCAAATCTCAAAATCCAACCTCAGTCCTATAGCTTTGAAAGCAATTTAATGGCACTTTTTATTTCCCTACAACCACCCACTTAAATTATAGTTCAGACTTCCAGTTTCATTCTCAGAAGTTAGAGCTGTAACTACTACCTACCTACAAAAAAGAATATTATTGATCTTGTCCCTTTGTAATTCTGCAACAAACTCAAGAGAATCTGGCTTTGTCCTAAACTTAATCCCTTGTTCCCTTTGCCTCAGCATTCAGAGACAAAACAGTCCTCTGGGATAGCAGAACCTACAAAAAAGAGTGTCCGTGCCAATGGCCAGCTGTTCCCAGTTCTCTCATTTTTCAAAGGGACAAATTTTCAGAAAGGAGCCAAGTTCACATTTGCATTGCCCTCCACTGGTGTAATTATTTATAGCATATTATATTGAAAACAACTTTCTCTCAAACCATGACTGCTTTTTTTTTTTTCTTAATTTGCATGGTGAAAATTAAAAGATTTGACGCAATAGAATATGAAGCCCTTAGAGCTTTCCAGTGCTTTTGTTGGAGTAGTTCACACAGTAATTCACACTCTCCTTTGAAATAGATTTTGGCTCCACTTGTGGCAGCTGGTTGAAGATGAGCAACATCTAAAAACCTGAAAATTCACAAATGCCTGCCAGATTGATGTAGCAAGATGGTAGGATACCTTGTCATTGGTAGCTTGATAAAATGGTTATGAGAACTCCATTCTTATTTAATATGTATCTGCCTTTACAGCTGCATAAATATCCTTTAATGTATACCCTGTGAATTCACAGCAAGAGGAGCCCAAGAAGATCCCACACTTGTCTGAGGAAAAGTAAACACTTGAAAATTAAATAAAATAATTTAAGCTGAAGCTTTAACAGAGACTCTCTTCCATATAAAAACAGGGGTTTAGATATTGAGTAGAATTTTCAGAAATAAGGTGTGACTGAAAATAGAAAAGTAACCTTTGGAAGTTGCACACTTTTCTGTTTACAGGCTATCCCCTCTTGACCTGGAAGGGGGTCCAGGTATCAGACAGCTGCAGCTGACAACTGAGGGAATGCTTTGTGCAAGTCCATTACTGTGCTGAGCAGCATTTTTTGCCTTTAACTTGGATCCTGACAATTTTTCCAGGGCATGGTTCATGTAAAAAAGCCTGGAATATTAAATTTCACAGTTCCTAGGTGGATTCCTGTCATGGGTGCTAACAAAAACCTTAAAGCTGTGGGCAAACCTAGTGCCCTGTGCCATGACACTCCTAACCTCTCACATCCATGTAGAGCAACCACTGGGGAACTCCCTCAGAGAAATGAACATAAAGCTTCCAGCACACGCTTTTCTCTCACCATATGTCATCCATATATCAAGAGGATGTCAGTGACAACACAAGTAGATTAACCACATCAAATACTGACTGGCAAAATCAAGGACTCCCGAGGCAGTACTCAAGTCAGCAAGCAGGCAGGTTTGAATAGCAGGTAGAGGGATCCTGCAGGTATTGAAGGACGTTGCACCCCAAGGGAGACATTTGAGCAAGGGGCTGGCTCACTGCTGCCTGTGGTACCAGGAGCAGCAGAAGCACAGAGCTCTGCCTGCCTGCCACAGAGGTAAGATACCACCACTCAGCTAATTAGCAACATCTCATCTCTTGAAGAGAAAAATCCCTCTTGCTCTTGCTGAGCTTCTGCCAAGCTCCTGCTGTCACCCTTTTCTTCTAATTTGAAAAAGAAAACTACAGTTCTGACAGCCCTTGTTTGAAAATTGCTAGCCCCTATTCTAATCAGACAAAACTTTAAATCACAGGCACCTGGATTTCAGAAAAGTTTAACTGGTAGGATAACTTTCTATCACCATTTAGTATTGGCTTATTCATGAAACTGTAATGTACAGCCCTACCTTGGACAATGATTCTCCTGTTTCCTACACCTTGGCAGACCACATGCAGACTCTCACTCCTGATCATTTTATACTGGTCACAGCAGGACTTTAAAGAGGATATATTTTACTACACAGATGAGCAATCACTTTCAAACCCTTTTGCAGTATTTTCCTACCCACTGTGCTTCAATTCACAATTTGATGCCATTCAAAAATAGCAGTCTCTTGTCTGTGTATGATATTGCAGCCTGTCTTTGGGTAAATGCTTAATGTGAAATCATCACCACTTAATGGTGTATCCTTTTCCCTGGACTGCAATTTAAAAGAGTGATACAAAGAACATTTTGGAGAGCTTAGTATATGCCTAGCTGATTATGTCCCTCACTTCTCATTTCCTGATCTTTAATATATTTTGGATTTTGACCCTGTCTGTCCTGTAAAAATTTGTGTGTAACATGATTCAACTACCTAAGGCTAATGATGTTCACTGCTTAAAGTGGGCTGTCTGTTCTGCTGGCTAAGGTCTGCTTTTTTTTCCACTGTGTTCAAAAATATTTTCTGCCTCGCACTGTAAAATAAATGAAACAAATGGAAATAATGACTATGTGGCGATTGATTGATGGTGAGGACAGTGGGGTTAGTTTCATCTTTGTCACTGACCTTTTACTTAATTTTGAGAGTTTCACTTAAATGAATCTGACCCGCTTGTAAAATAGCTATAGTACCCCTCACTGATGTCACAAGGTAAGTTAAATTTGGGCTCTGCTATAATTGGCCTTTCAACATTTTGTGTGCCTTTCAGGGTATAAAAAAAGATTTTTGTCCTATGTGCCTTATTTTGACCAAGGAAAATTAATTAAGTCTGGGTAAGTGTCAAGGGAAACTCTCCTTTGTGTACCATTGCGCAGTTGATTACCTCAAAGAGCTTGGGAGAATATAGAATCATATGACATTGCTGGCTTATAAAGGATCAGGAAGGAACCATATTTCCTTTGAGTCTTTGTCAGGCTTCTGCCTCTCTCTCCATGTCTAGGACAGTCTGGCCTTTAATTGAGTGTTTAGGACAAATTAAAATCCTCAACCAACAGACTCTAGACAAGAGTAAAGTGTTATTATTCATTTTAAGAGGAACACATTTGAGATAATTTAAGTCATGTGTAAGGTCATATGAGAAGTCAAGCTCATTTTTATCAGGGAATTAATATCTGTCAGTTTCTCTGGTTAGCAGAAGGTTGGTTTCAAGAACTGTACCCTGCTTCTCCCTGACTTTTATCTAGGTCATCTTGATACATGCAAATATTCCACTGAATTTAATGCAGTTACTCTCATGTAGCTCTAGGACTTCTTTCTGTAGCTTGACAGTGAGAATATTTAGCTCTCTGAATTTGTCTACAACATTCTAATATTCTGCTGCTATCATGAAAAAAATCAAGGATTCTGTATCCTGGAGCAGAACCACACAGAGGAGATAGCTATAGTGATAGAGCACATCTGGTTAGAAACATTTGTTCTTGATCTTTCTCAAAAAAAAAAAAATTTGGTAGGCACATAACAGTAACTTCAGAGTGTGCTAATTTGCTTGGCCCACTGCCTATAGATAAATGTCTTCAGACTAAATACTACTTCAGCTATTTCAGGGTAATTTGACCTATGTAACTGGCACTACTTTTGTTAAGCCCACTTAATAAAAGGTAATTTCCACATGTAAAGTATGAAACCATTACAATATAATTTTTGCATTCTTGAGTTTGGGGGCTTTTTTGTTTGGGGGAAGGTCTCTTTTGCTAGTTACCTAGCATTAGTTGCTAAGATGTTAACTTCAGGTTTATAAAAACATTTTAGCAAATGTGGATGGTGTTAATAACTCTTTAACCACTTCCTGTTATTTTTAGGGACAGTATAGGGTCAAGTGGTTTACACATACATTACTTGTAAGTCAAGCAGGAAAAAAATTAAAATAACAGCTTCTTGCAGAAGTATTAAATTAGCTGCATTTGATATATTGTGTCAGAGTCTAGGTTTTTTTTTTCTCTTGTGACAAATCCAGAGAAATTCTGTTGGATCCAGCTAAAGTGTTCTGAAGCTGCAGCATCTGAGTAAGAAGAGGATTCACCCACTCTGAAGAGACGAACTTGTAGCTGCCTTCCAACCAATCACAGGTGGAATTTACCTTGCATCTTTCACATTTCTTTTTAATTTACCCAGCAGAACCTCAGGAAACATGAACCAAGTAGCCAAACTCTGTGGTGTGGGCTGAGAAGTGAGTGAGAGATGAGCTGAGAAGGAAGTCTGGGGGTGGACAGCAAGGCAGAGGCAAATGCTGTGGCTGTGTTCCTCAACCCTCCAAGTCAACCTCAGACCAGTTTGTGGGGAGCAAAAGGTTAGACTAAAACACAGGAAGCGAATGCTGGCTTCCACAGAATTGTCGTCCAGCAGCTTTGCCAAGGGAATCTGGAGGATATTTCCTCCTGTAGAAATGTTGCATTCCTACTGCAAAGTAAATTTGGGCAAATACTGATTCTCTTCAGGATTTCCCTAAAGTCTTGTTCCAGAATATACATATGTTTTATTTTTCCTGGGTTTTGTATTTTGGCAGTGATCTGCCTGAGGAGGTTTCTTGCAAAGTACATAAAATGAAGAAAGAAGAAGAAAATTGAGCAGAAACAATGGCAAACAAAAAAACCATGTAGGAACTATGAAACTTTGGGTTTGTACATTACAGTTTTGGAGGCAAGTTCTCCTTTAGGTGGAAATAATCCTCCCAGTGGGGAAGTTTCTTCTGAACATTCATTGGATATAAGAAATTTTGGGTGTATATTAAACAGAGTCCTTGAGACAGAGCTGTTTCACCTCTGCCGTGCTCAGAGGACAGGCAGCATGAGCCCCAACTTGCCTGCAAAGGACAGGGGGAACAAATGTCTCTGTGGCTGGAAGAATTAAATGAACCTGCATGTGAAACTGGCTAGAGAAGAAGCATATATACTGATAATGTTTGTAGCACAACACTACTTCTATGCTAGCCATTCATTTTCCTCTCCTTAATGAGGGCAAGAGTTAAAACATGGGGAATGAGCAAGCATTTCACAATTAAAGGTGAGAGGAGGATGACAGTGTACAAGGGAAAAGCCTGTGGTATGTCTACTAGTAATGAGCCTCCAAGAGCTTGAGTCTGTTGAGTGCTTTCACTGGAGCTTTACTTTCTGAGGAAACTGCTGAGTGCCATCTCTCTTTACTGTACCTGTGGAAATGGATTTATTTTCATGCTAATTTTCATATTAAATCTTAGAAACTAAGGAGTGCTGAAGTATAAAACTACAGATTTCATGAAGAGAGGTAGAAGTACCTAAGGGCTTCTTGCCATTCACTCTTCTTGTACAGTTCAATGTATATTTGTGTAGCTGACAATAAGATAATAACAAAAAAATTGGAAAAGTGATATGACTGCAGGGATAATCCAGACAAAATCTGAGCAAGGAGTGAGAAGCATGATCTAATGCTCTTCAAGGTGCTACAGTCTTTCATTTAGCATTGACATTTATTACCTCAGCACGTAAAGCAAAGCAATAGCAGCTTTGCTTTCTGGCCAGATGCATTGTGGTGCATGATATTTTCCGTGTGACACAACTTGTTATAAACAAAGGAGATGGAAGACTAAAGCAACAACCATTGTCATATCAAGGAATTGCTCCCTCAGACTTCAGGCTGATAGTTACTGTGCTGTTGTACTTTCTATAAAATGTAACAGGATGCTTTAAATCCCAGAGTACAATTTCTGTAAATATGGTTGTTGGAAAAGAGAACACAAAAAGCTATCATAACATGATAAACTGTCAAAATAGGGGAGAGTTGATTTAGATACCGAGTTTATTCACTCCAGTACAGGTGTAATCTACTCTTATCAGCACTGAGGCATTTATTCCCCTTGCGTTAGGATTTCTAGAAGACACAGTGTGTAGAGGAATAGTAAAGCAGCCTGCTGCTTGGAAATGGTACTCAGATAAATCCACATTGCCACTACAGTGCTTTTAAAAGAGGTGATAGTGCCATAATAAAAAGGTTAAAATGTCAGGGAATATGTCAAAATGCTTCTTTAAAATTAAACATGTAGTTGCTCATTGGCTACGCAGAATAGAGCATATTTTTCAGCTGACATTTTGTTTAAGCCCTTTTCCTGTCTGTGAGATCAGGCAGTATGCATATGAAAAATATTTGTTGCATTCTGTGGTGCACTTTATACAGACAACCCAATCTCTATGTGTCCATTTCAATAAAACAAGAACATTCTTGAAGTTCCTTTATTTACTGATCATGCAAAACTGCTAAGGACAAGAGAAAAACAAACCATTCCCAAACAAAGCAGTAGTCTGAAATCTCTGATGTGCAGTGTTAAAGCAAGACTAGCATGGAAAGAAAGATGATTTTAATTTTTTTTTTTTTAAGTAGGATGGTGTACCGTGGAGAAAAGAAACAAAACAACAATTCTCTTCTCCTGCACCTAGTGGCTGGGCTGAAATGTATATTTTAATTCTATTTGTAGATGTTCAGAAGTATTGGCAGGGATTCAAAGTACCCACAACTGAGCAGAAATGCTACCATTGATGAAGGCCCAATTTTGGCCCAAATAAAATGATGGTATAATGGGTATAGGAAATACTTATAATTCCTTTCAAAAACTTGAAAGAGCAAGAAAATTTGTCTTGGTTTCCCTGCATCAGTGTGCAATAGAATTTATCATAATTTATTTATTGCTTCACATTCAAGCATACAGCATTTGTCATTTTAAGATGAAATGCAGCAATTGCATATGCCACTTCAATGGTCCTTGTTTTCTCCTCCTTGGAACAAAATCCAAAAGGAAGCTCAGAGAGGTACAAGCTGAGAGAGAAAGCAGCTGATGTGTTCCTCATGAAGGAAGAACAGAGCAGCTTGTCAGCTTCAGTATGAGCTGTAAGGCAGAGCAGGGTGTCCCTCCCTTCCACTCGCTTTCCCAGCCAGTGGTTGCCATAAACAACTCTGCAATATTGTCATGTTGCAAACACACTAATCATGGCTCACATTTGGGTGATAGCATAAACAGCATAAACAGTCTGTTACGGCCACAATAACAGTTTCAGCACAGGAGCCAAGACAAGGAAGAATAGGAACTGAAGAAAATGAGGCTGTTACACAGAGATCATTTTACTTAATAGATGAAGCTCCAGCTCCAAGAAGCTGCTCTTTCTTTTGCAACAACCTAATCAAACCTTCTCTACCTCTTGCTGAGGTGGGTTTCTACAGCACCATTATTTCTTCTTCTCTAAATCAACAATTTAATTGATATAGCTGGCTTTTTGATATGACTGTCATTTATTAGAATAGTGAAGAGATATGGGAGCAGGCAGAACAACCAAAAAGAGGTGAGGCAAAAGGAAGTTCATAAAAAAATAAATCATTTCATGGAAAATGTCCGTGGAATAATAAACTATTTAAAAATCCCTGTGGTGGTTTTTTTTGTACATACTTTTGTATAGTTTGATAGACAATTGTAATGTATAATACACATAAAAATCACATAGAAATAGGGTGATTTTTGAGTGGGAATAAATATTTTGTTAGAGCAAATTCTAGGATGTTTATTTCTTTAGA